>NW_027071826.1:1207500-1807500 GCF_038088225.1 Cyrtonyx montezumae
GGGAGCAAACACAGCAACGAGCTGGATAATCAGCTGCAATTCAAAGCAGGGAGGGGATTTGCTTATAACTCACATTTACTCACTGCATCGCAGAGCTTTCCGCTTTGCAAATCCCATCCTGATGCACAACGAGTAAATAAATACTCCCTAAAACGAACTGCAAAAATTAGTCCCTGCTGAACACTCTTGTTTTCTGCGAGGTTTTTTGAATCACCCCACCAAAACTGAAATTATCTTTACTAGGAACAGGTCGCCCAGAGAGGCTGTGAATGCCCCCTCTCTGGAAGCACTCAAGGGCAGGCTGGACGGGGCTGCGAGCAACCTGCTCTGCAGGGAGGTGTCCCTGCCTACAGCAGGGGGTTGGAACTGGATGAGCTTAAAGGTCCCTCCCAACCCAAACCATTCTATGATTCTAATTAGGATAATTGCCTAGCTGCAGACTGTTTAGTTCATCTGCAAAATGAAGAAGGACCAATGGAGATGAACCTACCCAGTGTCCATCCAGGAGCCTGGTGGGAGCCCTCCCAACCCTGTGCTGCCCAAAAAGGCTGACAATGTCCCGTCAAGATGCTAACCTCCACACTCCAAACTTTGCCCTTCCCACAGCCCTCCAGCCCAGAAGAAAGTATGAAGTGTAAATTAGAATCATTACAATTGGAAAAGATCACTAAGATCATCTAGTCCAACCATCGACCTATTACTGCATTACTGCAAACCAAAGAAAATCTCACTTTAGAGGCAACACACTTGGAATAAGGGATACAGAAAATAATCGAGGGGCAGAGCTTGCAGAACAGTCTTGAAATGCTGTGCTGCTTGCTAATGCTGAGCATTTCTACCTCTCCTCAGAGCAGGGAGGGAGGGAGCAGCTGAAGGTCAGTGCTGAGTCGAGGAGCAGCAGCCAGAGCTCTTTGTAGTTGAAACAAGGCTTGGCAAACCTTTGGGAAATCAAGATTTTTGTCAGGCTTTGCAAACTATTTTTGTCCCTCTTGTTGCTGGGCATTATGGAGCCAAAATAATAGAGGCTGGGGGGAAAGGGACGGCTGTAATATAACCCCAGGACCTATGTCCTCTCTAAGGCTCAGATGGATGGATGACCTGCAGATATGGCTCGCTGGCTTGTACACTGTGTGACATACTGTCCTCTGCTTCCCATTTCCTCTCTGCCTTTTGTTTGTTTTTTAAGGCAGGCTCTTTGGGCTATGTTTATTCTCTTTTTCCCCTATTTCAAAGATTTTCAGTCTGTTGGATTTTTTTTTTTGTCTCTGCTCTGAAGACCTGTACTGTACTGAGGGGGAGCTAAAGGCACGGGAGCTGTCGGCATGATCCGAATCAATCTGGAAGTCCTCCCATCTACACTTGTTACTTTCAGATCATGGAATCATAGAATCACTAAGGTTGGAAAAGAGCCCTAAGAACAGCCAGCCCACTCCCACCATGTCTGCTGCCCGTGTCCCTCAGTGCCACATCTCCATCTTTCTTGAACACCTCCAAGGGACGTAGATCCCCATTCCCTGGGCAGCCCGTGCCAATAATGTCTGCTCATCTGAATGGGCCAGAGGACTGTTCTGCGTTCCTCCCATGGGCAGAGCAGTTTACACCATGATCCTAATCCAACTTCAGCCACAACAAGGCAGCACGGGTTAAATGGTTTGAAGATCCAATGGTTGCAAACCTGATGGCCTAAGAGGTGGGCACCAAGCAGCCATGCTCAGCATGAGCCTGGTGTTCTCCAGCTGCTCCAGGTGAAGCTGCACAAGGGCTGGTGGCATTCTTTAAAACACCATCGTGTTGCATTCTCAAAGATCTACAAGCTCTGATCTGCTTGTACCAGGTGGGGGTGGCTTCGTCTGATGGCATTTGTCCCTTTTTCTGTTATGCCTGATGACCAGGCAGAACAGGAGCAGGCAGAACTGACCAGGGCAGTGCTGAAAAGAAAAACAAGGAATGAGAAGATCTCACTGCAGTGTGCATCCACTGTTTCCAGACCATCTTCTCTGCTGGCTTGGCATTTCCCACAAGAATTGCTCATCATTAAATAGAGATGAATAACTAGTTGGTTGTTGTTGGGTTTTTTTTTTCTCATTCTTTCCTTTTTAATCCATTGCACAAGTACAGTCTGGAGAACATTTCCTGCAGCTGCCTGTGTGTCACCCATCCATTTTCTTGGGGCCCTGCAAACAATGGGGGATGGCATTTGCCACACCATCTGTTAGGGGCTGTGGGACAGCCATGTTCTGCTCCTCCTGCCTGGCACTCACACAGAATCTTGGAACACAGAGCCAGATGAGGTGGCTGTGAGCTGCAGGAAGGGGTGAGGGCTCCTTCTGGGTGCCCACACAGTGGGGAGATGAAGGCAGGAGCCTCCCTGGGGTGCTGTGGAAGATGACGTGGTGGTGGCTGATGCCCTCCAGGAGCTGCTCTCCAGGGCTCCAACATGAGGCTTCATTAGGGAGCTAATAAAATAATCGATGCTGGGGAGAACGCCCTTAAGTAACTGATAACAAGGGTCCTCCAGGTGGCAGCTGGCCCTGACAAGTAATAATCGCCTGGCTGAGAGAAAATTGCCGCAGTGCAGATCACTGTCAAAGATGTCTGCTGTGTGTGATGGATATCACGGGGATGTCTCTCTCCATCTCCTGCTTTCCAGTAGGGAGTGTATTCACTCTATTGGAGAGCCTCTCCGCTCCCCAATTACATCCACCACAACTAAATAATTTCAGAGATTGCTCCCCAGCTGCTACCTACCCTGAGCTCTACAAACAAAAGTAATGATCACTGTGCCTTGTTTTATTATGGGTCTGCTGAGCTCAGAGACCTCAAAATGCCACCTTGCAAATATTAATTCATGATGCTTCACATTTGCCTCTGGTGTCAAGGAAACATTCGTAACCGTTTTCAGCTAATCATAAAAACAGAGACTGTTCTTCACTATTGCCCTCATAAAAAGTACTTGGAAAAAGCTGGCTACGTCATGGGCTGCATTCATCGCAAATGTTGTCTTTAATTTATTTATTTAAAGCTTAACAACTCCCTCTATTTTTGTGCCCACTATAAATCAACTCTTTTTTGGAAAGCAGACAAGAAACCATCACGCTGGTTTAGCCTCCAGGGTTTTCTTTTGTTTATCCACAGGTCTAGATAAACCATTGGCATCAATGAGGGCTAAACACAACAAACTAGAGCAAAGTAGTTCACCTGTTTAAATTAATTTACTCCTGAATGCTGTCTGTGGCTCCCACAGCTGCAGAGCACCTCTGCACAATAACGTTCAGTCTACACGCTGCACCTGCCCCCATATCCAACACCTTGGGCAGCCCTGACCTCAAAGATTTAACCCAAATTCCAAGGGCAAAGGGGGTAATTTCACCCTTAGCTGAAACATCTGGAATGCATCAAGCTGCCAGTGGTCCCCTTGCACTTTTAGCCCAAAGTGCTACATGTGAGCATGGAGTTAGAGACCAGTTTAAGAAAAGCACTTAAACTTGAGCTTAATTTTAAGTTAACTTGCTGCCAAGTATTGTGCTGAGGAGGGGTAGGTGCTTGCACGCCCTGCTAATAGGAGCCACGTGTGTATAGGCAGCCAGGTGGACTATGACTTATATTTTTCCAGACCCTTGTCAATCAAGTGTTTCTCCCTAAGCAAATTCCCCACAGAAAAGACAGCACCCAAAACACGCACATCCACCAGTCACGTCTTCATGGGGCAAAGGCTTTAAATTGGTGCTTGGTGAATCTCCTTTGCAAGGGAGCTGGGTTAGCACTGCCAATATTATAATACAGCTTAATCATTTATCAGCTCTCCCTTCACACCATTATTCCTTGTCTCACAGCTCCAGCTTTGGGCACAGAATACTAATGTCACGGGCTCATCAGTATGCTGGAGGGCTGTGTGTGCATCTCAGCCACGCATGCTGATAGCATGAAATCCATGGAGAGCATAATGGAAATTCACACGCTGCTCCATAGTCCCATTAGCATGCTGCAGGGTACATAATACTCTTAGGTATCGCTTGTGAGAAGAGCTGGCCCCACATGTCCCATGGATTTGGCCCTGCCACACTCATCACCACAGGCACAGCCAACTCTCCTTTATGAAATGCAAGTGAGGTGCTCAGGAAAAGAATGCTCTTTCTGGACTGGCTCCACCTTTGGTGTTTTGTGGTAATAATGGGTGGACGGTTGGACAAGATGATCTAGTAGGTCCTTTCCAACCTCGTGATTCTATGAGTCTATGTATGCAAACCTCTTAATTTACAGGGCCTCTCCTGCTGTTGTGCTAGAAGTGTGACCTTGAGCAAAATGCTTTGTTCTTCTTAAGGGATCTGTCAGGGTTCTGAAAGTACAGAGAAGCCATCCAGGGAAGCACAGGAGATCTGCAGCTCTCTGGGGTGGGTTACAAAGCAAGGCAGCCAAAGCTTCTCTGAACGAGTGGGATCCACCACTTGCTCCACCAAGGCATTTATCTCAATTACGTGTTTTTAATTTCTGTGTTTCCTTACCTTATGACGCCTTCCTGACCATGCTGCTCTCCAGAGAAGGCAGAAGGTAACATCCATCATCTCCACTCAGAAGTCTGCATCTGGCAGGTACGTTCCCTCTGCTGAATGTCCAGGTTGACTCCATAGCACCAAGTACCAACAGCATCCCTGATGCAAATGACAAGCTGGTATCTGCCAGACCCTCTGCTGAAAGGTTAGATTCTGACTACATCAATAAGATATCCAAAATCTACCCCAACCTGCACATTAGCATCATAGAATCTTTTGAGGTGGAAGAGACCTTGAAATGCTATCTAGTCCAACCTCCCTGCAATGAGCAGGGACACCCACAGCTCCATCAGTGCTCAGAGCCCCATCCCCTGTCCTTGGGTGTCTCCAGGGATGGGGCACTACCACCTCTCTGGGCAATCTGTGCAGCGCCTCACTACTGTTAGTGTAAAAAACTTTTTTCTTATACCCAATCTATATCTTCCCTCTCTTATTTTGAAACCATTTCCCCTTGTCCTGTCACAACGCAAAAGAATCTGTCCACTTCCAGTCCCACAGTACACGGTGGATGTGGCTTGGGGCTGAGAGGTAGCCTTGAGTCTGAAAAGAAGGACACCTTTGAGTCCCATCTTAATTCTTCCTTAGGCAGCTGCACCAGTCTTAACCACATCCACCTGATTTGTCACATATGAATCAGGGCTCTGGAAACACGATAGAAATAATGGAGAAGAGTGCAAAACCACATGGTCCCAACTCAGAGGGACAAATCATCCTGGCCCCTTGCAATACAGCAGGGCAAGAGGGAAAATCTGGGAGGGAAACAAAGTCCTTGAGAGGGGGAAAGGTGTGCCTAAAGTCACCCAGCAGAATAGCAACAACACTGAGAACTGGAGCTGGGCTTAACACCCTACTGACCTGAACATTTCAACTCACATTGCAGGGGCATTTGGAAAAGAAGCCAAATGTGTGCTGGTGACAGGAATAAAACATATGAGGCTAGTTAGCCTTCTCCTTATTATACTGCTCTGTAATAAGGGTCTGCGCCAGAGTCAGGGCTCTCTCTTTTCATCCATTCATACAATGTGCCCACTGTTATCCCCCCTGACTCCCGAGTCGCATGACCCAGCCATGAAAAATGGTTCTAATTCATTTACATGAAAGATGTGGATATTTTAAGGGGCATAGAAGACCTTCTCTCGTGATTGTTAAATGTCCACTGTGAAGCACACAGAATATAAGCCACTGGGTCATGAAATGTAGCATTTCTTTCATTCTTATCTCCCTTCTCCAGCTTGCCAGAGCACTGCAAGCCATCATATTGATGTATAAGCAGCAAAATCTTCCTCACAGGAGAGCAAAAAATATTCACCTTTAAACAATATTGGCTTTGGCTGGTGAAATGCACGGCTACAACTGCAGGAAGCATGACACAGGTTATTACAAATATTAAATACAAGCAACCAAAGGGTGACAAGAAAGCACAGCCGTGAGCATCGTCTTGATAACGTGCAGCAAGCTGTGTGCTGCCATAGGGAAGTGAGTGAATGTAGCTGGCACACAGATGCACAGATTTGAGTTTCCTGGGCAAGCTGAAATCAAATCAAATAGGAAGCAGAAAATAGGTTGTTCTGTGTCCAGATTTCAGGCTCAGTTCCTCAATTAGCTTTCTGATGAAGCACTGCCTTTACTTTGAACCCACTCCTGAGGGAACCGGCATACAGTGGATGTATCCGATGCTGGAAGGGCCTATTTACAAACACTGGAAAAAGAAAATTACAATCTCAGCCTCCTGCTCCTATCTTGTCAGCTCTCCTCTCACTGTGCTCACCTTGAATCCACGAGTGCCCCACAGATCCCCCAAAAAACAGGAATCTGCTTTTGAAAGTCAGCGCCAGGCACAAAAATGCCCTTCAGGACAGGTTTCTGAGTGGTGGCAGAGCCATTGGCAGTAGGATGCACAGCAAATCACCGCAGCCCAGGGAGCTGTCCCCAAAGCTGGGACATAAGGGACCTCAGGGACCCATTACCGAGACCTATTAGACATAATATTCATGCAGAGAGCAATCAGTCATATATTCTGCCAGCCATCATGTACTGCAGCCTATCTTTATAAATTAGCCTCTATTTCCCCTTCTGTAAGAGAAAAGGAGGAGGTGGAGAGTCCTTAGCCCAATCCCTCAACTAAGAGAAGAAATCCTATATTATTAATACGGTCATCCATCACGCTGCCTGCTCCCTAAGAAACACACTCCTTTTAACACAGAAATCCTTCCTTTCCTATGGAAAGGAAACAAACGTAATCACCACTAAGTATCACTAGTCCTTCTAGGCTTTTGTGGCTGGGGCCCTGCACGTCTTAGTATTCTTCATGGGCTTTCAGTGCTGACCAAAAGTTCAACTTGCTGCAAGTGAAATTTCTGGAGGAAGCAGGGAGCGTCCCATCTGAAAGCTATAAAGAGCTCCGTGGAAAAACAACAGAAAGCAATCGTATGTCTGCAATAGATTTATTTGTTGGATTAAGAAAGCCTCCCCTGAAGTTGCATTTTATGTCCCAAACTTGGGGAAGCATCCCCAATCAGGATATCACTCAAATACGTGATTAATTTTAAAGCAGACATGCCAAACACACGATCTGTTGGCCAGATGCAACCTGTGCAATACATTCACCGTGTCCTTTGTGTCACAGTCAGATTCTCCAGGACTATATTTGCATTCTATAAATCGTATCTCCTGCATTCCTGATGCAATCACTGAAGCAGCTTCGGTATGGATGTGTGGATAACCAGCAATGACTCAGAGGGGCAAATACCAGGACCACTGCTTTCTGATGGAATTCAGAAGACGTCTTTCCCATCTCACATGGTGAACCTAGGCCATATCTCCCAAATTTCTGCTTTCTCCTTGTTTATCCTCTCCGGACCATGCATCCTCCTCCATCTCAAACCACCCTCAGCCTGCAAGCCTCCCAATCCATGCACCACGCACACAGGAGAGTTTCATCAGAAATACTCCATTTGCAGCATAGCCTCTTTCATGAAAGAAGACTCTCCCCTCAAAAAAGAAGAATTTAAGCAGCTATCTAAAGACAGAGGAGAGGAATGCAGAGAATGAATCCACCAACACAGAAACCTAGGAAGCTTTCTTTTAGCTACCAAGAGAATCTCAGTGATAGACTTGATTTTTCCCACTCCAAATAGAAGTTTTCTTTTTTTCTTTTTTTTTTCTTTTTTTTTTCTTTTTTTCTTTTTTTCTTTTTTTCATTTTTTCCATTTGCTGAATGTGTTCATTCTACAGAGGGTTTGTTGATTTTTTTTTCTTTTTTCTTTTTTATTAAAAAAGACAACAGACATTCATGGCTCCCAGCTGTCAAAAGCCACAAAATGCCTGAGGCTGTCTTCTTGCAAATGCTCTGTTTTCCTGTAGACTATGTTCTCATTAATCAAGCCTCAGACTTAGCTTAGCCTCTATTACTTCTCTTAAACCAAGGGAGACATGTCAGGGTCAGAATGTAACCCAGCATCACTGACTTACCATGAGATTGTTGAAAGCAGACGTGTCAGCTGGGCTCTTCTCCCACTGCAGTCAGTTGGAGATGCTTCGTTTATTTTCTTTTAATATAGCTCAATACAAAGCCAGCATCGAGGATCAAGGAACAGAAGTAATCTCTCACAGATTGGAAGACTGTATCCTTGAACATTACCCATAAAAAGCAAAGCCGAGACCCAAAATTAAATGTTTAATTCCCATTAGACCAACAGACCTGGTCTTGGCTGGTGACCAGTGATGACCCCCAAGATGCAGTTGCTGAAGTCCAGAGAGCAAACACGGCCCTGAGATGTGGGTATCTGTGGGGTGGCAGGAGAAGGAACAGCACGTTCACCATTTGTTGCTGGAAAAATAGGCCTTTGCCTGGGGTTCTCACTACAGAAAGAAAAATGAAAAGCTGTCAGTGGTTCAGGAAAGAGCTACAGTAAGGGGGGGAAACTTATCTAGAGTAAGAGGTTGGAAAGCCAATCTATTCCCATAAAGTAAGAGACACTTCAAGGGGCTGAGGTGCATAAGAACAGCGAGAGAAAATTTCCAGTATTGAAACTTCTCTAGACCAGCAAATACACTGCGTGATTGTAAGTTGGGCTAAAGATATTCAAGTGGAAGTGGGAGTTTCAGCAACTGCGTGGTGGCCCCTCCAGCAAGTAAAAAGCTTGGTTGGCATCACCACCCTCTTCAGGGCCTTGGCAGAGTGGTGCAGCATGAGCCACGTTCTCAAAACCTCAATCTTGCTTGCAGCCATGGGAATTCAACAAGTTAAAACCAAGACAAGCAATGACTTGACCCGCTGGCTCTGCAGCATTGCCCCTGGGCCCAGCCAACACAGGCTGCAGCAATTGGGTGTAATTGCCCCTTCATGACACTCTTGCCTCTGGAGAAGCCACAGTGAAGCCTTTCAGGCCTCCAACAGCAGCAGAGGCTCTGACCTTGCAAGGCTCATTTTGGCCTGAGTGAAGGCTCGACTTGGCTCAGATAATGAGATATTTCACATCTTCTCTCCTCTGAGCCAGGAGGAGTGTTGCATCAGGGAGACCTCCCCGTGAAGCATTTGCTGCACATCGATATTCAATTAATGGCTGTGAAAATGGCTGCTGGGAGCTGAGAGACGTGAGGGTCACCACAAGGATACCATCAAAAGGAAGAAGCAAAAAGTACACGCAGAGTCACTGAGATCACTGATGCTTCCGGGCCCTTTTAGCTCTTAACTTAGTGATATTTCTGTTCAGTCCTTTGAATTTTGCCTTTTTGTCTCATTTCTTAAGACCTATGCAAAATTTCTCTTCTCCAGGCCAGACTGAGGACAGATGCTTTCACTCTCCACATGCACCATTAAGGAGGGAGCACAGCCCCTAGATTCATAAGTCAGATTGGAGACCGCTCCCCCCACTCCTGGTGGCACGCTGGGCAATGGCACAAGTATGGCAATATCTGCGTCTTCTCACCATGACTGGCAGAACACTGAAAGATGGGAAGAGAAGCAATCTGGGAGAAGAATGAGACCGTCCTCCATTCACAGTTTTTTATCTTTTTTTCTTAGAAGTCTTGTGCCTTGTCTTATCATTCAGGTCATCTTTTAACTGCTGTTAATTTTAATTCCAGCAGGCACTTAATGTGCTAATCAAACCTGATAGCTTCTCAGTAGGATGGAAAATCCCAAGTGTGGATGCGATGATTGGGCTCCTAGAGAAAAATGCTGGCATGTAAAAAAAAAAACACACACACAAAAAAAAACCCCATGTTTTCAAAGAGGGATTATTTCTGCTGTCTTCACTCCATGTGCTAATTCACCACATTGGTCTGTTTTATACCTGTGGTTATCTTGGGACATTTTACTTCATCTGTTCCACCCTAGAGCAGGGAAGGGATGTTAGCACGGGGTGAGTGGTAATAGGAACTCCCCTTATCTTGTGCTAATAACCACAGCTCTTCTGCTACTGAGAATTGCACAGCCAGGCTAAGATCCACAAGGACTGCACACCTGTTCCCTGCAGCAGCAGGTCTCAGCAGGCATGGGTACAGATGTGGCCCAGAGGTTCAGGATGGTGCAGATACCTAAGACACAAATTTGCTTTCCTCAAATCCCTGTGTCAGCACAGAGAACAGTGTCCCAGCTGAAGATGTGCCTTGGGCACAGGACACAGCTCTCTTGCTCTTGCCCCGCTGCAAGTTTGTGTGTGGTCTTACAGCTAGGGAGAAGGTAAACTTCTCCTCCCTTTGCCCTGACTCAGGCTGTAAAATACAGTCTCTCTGAGAGACCAGCAGGCTAATAAATCCTAACCTGCCTCGGTGATGTATGGAGATTTGATGTGATCGTGCAGCATTTTCTGTGTCAGCACAGCCTGGAATCCAGGACCCGCTCCACGATTACCCAGGGTGGTTCAGATAAGAGGAGTACAGAGATGAGTAGAACGATCTCTCAAATCCTAGGCTAACTCTTCCACTAATGGTGATTCTAACACTGTTCTGATGCCAAGTGTCACCAGTCTGACGCCCAGACTGATGGGCCAAGGCATCTCACATCTGAATGTCAAACAACACTCAGGTGGAGAATCCCAAAAACAGACAGCAGAGCCAGACACCCCACAGCCAGTTTCACTCTCAACCTCTCCAGATCCCAACAGGACTATGCAAAATCAGTGTTTGAGCTGGCTCAGAAGATTTAGAGCCCAAACCACATCTTCGTAAACGACTGGAGAGGCACAGCTTGAGCAACCAGGTCTGGTGGTCTAAGATGTGGTAACACAGAGAGGATAGCAGTAATCCAAGTGACACTGACTTGGACTGATAACTGCCAAACTCCACACAGTGCAGCAGCACTGATCAATTCATTGCAATGGTAAACACACAGGGGTACAAACCTGTCCCTACAGTCAACCTCTTACCCCAGTTCGTGCAGCATCCCTGCCTGTGCGTGCTCAGCCTTAGACCTTCTCTAAGTCATCTTTGGGAAGTACAATCAGCCACCTCTGAGACAATTTTCATGGAGATACGCAGAGAAAAACAAATATCTCTGCAATGTTTTCTTCTTCTCTGTCTGCCTGCCAACAGCAAGTTGAGAACTTCACTCTCAGGCAAAAGTACAGGAAGGCATGTGTGGTCTATGTAGGTTTTGAGATGCTCAGCTGGCAACCTCTTTGTGGAAATATTACAGTTCCTTATCAGAAAGGGTTCTCGTGTTCCACCTTTCAAAGAAACCCAATTAACCTGCTCCCCTCTGTACTTCGTACTTCTAACATCAATGAAAATGAGTACCACCTGTAAGACCTTTTATAGGCTCAATGAACACCATGAAAACTGCAAAGACATTTCCAAGAAATCCCAGCTGTGGCCCTCAGACCATAAATCCAGGAGACATTTCCCACATCATAATTTCTCTTTCAGTATCCTCCATTCGTGGGGGTGGTACTGACTAAGTGTTAAGCCTCCAGACTGAATTTCTCATTCAACCCCTCAAAAGAGGAAAAGACCCCATCCTTACAATTTATCTGAAAACGCTTGTGCAGAAACACTGATTGCTGTGATTAATTGTCACATATGTGGGAGCATCCTGTTCAGGGAAAATGTAGACTCAGTTCTACGTGGGTTATTTACGAGCCAGCTGCTCCAGCCATTAAAATATCAGCCCTGAATATCTGCTTCCACACCACAGTTTGAATGAGCAAATTAGTTCCCGAATCACATGTCCCCATGTCTTCCAGCTCAGTACAGCTCTCCACAAAATAAAGACTTCAATAAATAGCACTCTTAAGGGCACTCCTCCTGGAACGAGCCTTCTCCAGCAATGTTTCAACTCTGGAAAGAGCCTGTTTTGAGCCCCAAAGAAATCCACAGGAAATAAGCCTGGAATTTTCATGTTTATATCTGCGTAGCTGTGGAAACACTGTGGGAGAGGGTTGTTTTTATTTTGTGAGGCAAACAGAAAATCCACAATTTTCTTCAATATTCCAAGACTTCCCACCCCTCCCGCTGCAAGAATAGGGCTCTTGTCCAAGCCCAATTCTTGGATTTTTTTTATGAACGCCTCCTCTGCCCCAGCATAGAGAAATCCAATGTCGAGCACATTCCTTGGCGTCCTCACCCCTAATTGCTCTCAGGCTGTTGCAACACTTCTCGTGTTCCTGGCTCAGCCCAATGTCTGACTTGGCTTTGGAGGAGGCTGGGCTGACCCCAGTCTTGCTGAATCCATGAACCAGTGGGGTGTCTGGCAGACACATAAGGAGCCCACTTGAGAGATGGATCACCTACTGCTTGGGAGAAAGGAGGATCTCTGCTCTGCAACTTGCAGGAGACCCTGCTGAGACTCGAGAACATGCTACAGAGCATCTAGGTTGGGGATACTCACTCAAAAAAGTGCCCTCAAACCACCCACAGGAATAAACTTGTTTATCTTTTCCATTTTCACTGTTTCCCTCATTCCTCCCCACTGCTCCCACTCTACCCTCCACTTCCTTAGCAGCCCTGCTGGGCGGGCTGCCTGCTACCTCCTTCCACTTGATTTCCATACAAACCCGGAGCCCCAGGTTACAGAATCATAGAGTCACAGAATGGATGTTAGACAGAAGGGACTTAAAAGCCCATCTAGCCTCACCCCCTGCTGTGGGCTGGTTGCCCCCCATCAGCTCAGGGTGCCCAGGGCCCGTAGCCTTGGCCACCTCCAGGGATAGGGCACTCACAGCATCCTGGGCAGCACTGACAGGGCCTCATCGCCATCTAGGAGTTTCTTCACAACACCTAACCTAAATCGACCCTCTTTTAGTTTAAAGCCATTCCCCCTTGTCCTATAATTATCAGACTGTAAAGTCAGTCCTCTCCTGTTTAAAAGCCCTCTCCAAGTACTGGCAGCCCACAATGAGCTCTCCCCAGACCCTTCTTTTCTCCAAGATAAACAAGGCCAGAAACATTACTTCAGGGCTGTGAAGCCTCAGATGCATTGGCTGAGCCCAACAGTCACCCTACCACCCTGTGACTGAAAATATCTCTGTGCACCAGAGCAAGTCCCCTTGGTATCTCTGCTTTCTCCCTCCTTTCCAACCCATTGAGGAGATCTGGGACTGCTGCAATGTGGTACTGCTGCCAACACAAGCACACAATGCCACAGAAATCCTTGAGCCAACTCTCTGCAGGACGCTGACCAGCTCACAGACACCCATGCCACAAGACCCTCACAAAACCCCGTTGCAATCTGCTTACTGCTTACATGGCATCAAAACTTCTTTCCCAAGTACCCGCATGGCATCACACATACCAATCCCAGATGGAGCCTTGAGTGGCTATGTAATGGTAAAAACAGAATAACTCTGTTAGAAGGGAGCTACAAAGTTCATAAAGACCAGCTATGAGACCCAGTCTATTAGAGCAACCCATCTCTTGCACACTGCCATACACTCAAGGTTGCCCTTTGTGATGCTGTGTCCATGAGGTGGTATTCTCTTCAGCAAACCCCACGAACAAAGTGTCCCTGGGGCAGCATAGCATGTTAGTCCAGGGGAACATTAAGTAGCCAATGATAAACTATCATTGCCATAATTGAAACCCACGCAGGAAGCACCAGATGTATTCAGCATCCTGCAAACAAAGGCTCCAGGCCAGCACATAGCAATGTGTGAGCCAAAGGGTTTTCCCAGAACAAGGCTGTGCCTGGCATAAGGCTTGGGAAGGGAGCTGCTCCTTGTTGCAGGACTGCCCCTGATGCAAGTGCGTGGTGCACCAGTGGGAAAGGGGCACGGGATTGGCACCATCCTCCAGCAGTAATGAAGGAACAGAAGATTGCATTGTGGGGAGGAGAGGTTGCTTGAGAGCATCAGTCATAGCCACACAGTCAGCCCCATCTGTGAAGGAGGCCTGGGGCTGAAGGCTTTCCACTGCTGATATATTCATCTAGAGGAAAAGTGTCTTTAAGAGCTGGTTAACTCAGCTGACAGACAAGAGACTGCCAGAGGGAGCCTTCTTCAGTGCCCGTCACACTGAGTGGCTCTGGATCCCTGAAAACCTATAGCTTTTTTTTGGTTGGTGCTCCCTGCATGGGGCATCTGCTTGAGAAATGGATGAAATCTGCTGCTTATTGCAAACAATGATTCACCTAATTCTAGACTGCCTGGTTTGGCCCACCTGGAAGCAACTCAATGTCCTTATCTTTAGTCTTCCCCATTGTAGGAAGGAGGCAAGAAATGAGTGACTCTCTGTGGCAGGACTAAGACATTTGCCAAATCTTGTGACATTTTCCCATTTTTACCTCAACTTGGGAGATCATAAGCATATAGAGGAAAGGAAAACTTGGATTTGGATGGAGCGTAATGGCAGGACCAGACAAGGAAACCATGAGCAGGAGATATTTGCTCCAGGCAGACCGAGGGAAAAACAGGGAGAGGTGAAACATTGCCCAGGATGGGGTCAGCATCCCTGGGGTTGTTCAAGTACTGTAGAGATATGGCACTGAGGCATGGTCAGTGGGCACAGTGGGGGTGGGCTGGGGTTGGACTTGGTGATCTTGGAGGTCTTTTCCAACCTGAATGATTCTATGATTCTATGAATTCAGTTTGCTCAAGCAAAGTCACTTCTAGTCTTCCCCAACTTTGCAGTGGTTTGTTGGCTTGCTAATAATGTGTTCTTGAAAACGGGGCATGGGAATTTTTCTGCGGGGAAACGTTTGGACCAGGACACCAGGGAGGGGTTCAGGAATCAACCAAATCACATAAATCACCAGGATTTCAGAGCCTGATCTCAAGGCTTTGGGAGAAACTTACGTGCTGTTTGCAGATGTGAGACCCACCCTTCTGATCCTTTGTTCAGTTCAGGGCCAGCAGCATTTCCCTGATGCATAATGAATTGATTAATTCCCATTTCTTAGCAGAGACAATGTGCTTTGATATTCCCAGGTTTGGGTACCTTCACAAACGTTTAACACACGCCCTCCTTCCTGTATTAAGGAAAGAAAAATAAAGAACATAAAGGCAATCTCTTGCAGAGCCATAAGACCAGCTCCCTGAACACTACACCCTTTTGGAGTCATGCATTTCCTCCCCCTTCCCAGCTCCAATTTGTAAACTATTTGAGTGCTGATGGTTTTTTAAATTGCTCCCAATGAGGATTTAACACATGAGGAATGGCACGGCAAAATAAATAAATAAATAAAACAAAACAACAACAACAACAAATAAAATCTGTGGGCTGGCAATTTATATAAACACAAATTCCCTGCAACAGTGAGTTCCTCACTGCACATCGCTCCTTTCACACAAACACAGCATCTGATAAAGGAATGCACGTGAATCATTCACTGCCTTCGGATGTGGTGGAGCCCTTGTATGAAACATTTATGCTATTCTGTTGGATTATGCAGCTTAAGATCAGACTGCAGGACTTAGAGGCTGCTGTGCCACGGCTAGAGGCAGGCTGGGCTCCCAGCTGACACAGGGTTGTGCAGAACAGATCACTCCACGGGTGCGAAACACTCTTATGGGGGCTGGAAAAGAGGCTTTGTTTGGCTGCACTGAGCTGTCCGCGTGTGGAGACAAGGAAATCACATCTAGATCTGCTGGCCTGCTCTGGAAGCTTGCTACAAGCTCAGCTTTCATTGCCTGTGGATGCTTTATCTTTCCATTCTTGTGCTAGAAATATCGTGGGACCACAATGATGGCAGACTGCTAGATAGTGCAGTCATTATTAGACCAAAATAGATGGTGCCTGTCATTCAATAGTGTTGCTGATGCTGCTGAGTTCTCAGCCACATTTGCTTCTGGTTTTTTTTGTTTTGTTTTGTTTTTCTCCAGAAAGTGGTCCAGAGCTGGTAAAACTGTTAAGCACGTTGGATGAGAGCTACAGACACACATGCTTCATGAGGGCGGGGTGGGGGGGGCACACGTGGCTCTCTGAGACCTGGGTTGAAAAGCGCTTTGGTGGCAGAGATCCAGGTCTCTCTGCATGAGAACAGGGATCTTCTATCAGCCCCAAAACCTGTGTAGAAGGTAGCTCTCTTTAATTTGTCCAGGTGATCAAACAGATTTGTGCCAAGAAAGAAATCCCCACCTCTCGGTCAGTAAAACTCTTTCATCCTCCCAAAAAAACAATCCAACCCTTCTGGTCATAGCAATCAGGCACCATCTGACCCCATTCTCTCTGCAGCATTTTGGACATCTCAGGTGAAAGCAACCTCCATGCATGGAACAGAGGACTTCTGATGCTAGTGGGTGGGTCTGAGATCAGGCTGAGACCGGTGTACAGGGCAGATGAGCCTTTCTATCTTCCTCTGAATGCAGAGGATCATTTCCCTAGACAAGAGACTTGCCTCCTGGGCCAGCACTTTGTGATATCTTCCCTAGGGTTTCTGCACGCAGTCGGACTTGATCTTAGTGGTCTTTTCTAACCTCAACAATTCCATGATTCTGTGCCTCTATAGATCAGGTCTGCATTACTCCAACAACGATGGGGAGGGGGATGGTAATAGAGCAAGGCTGCACTCTTCAGCAGCCCCCACAAGCGGTTGCCAAGGGAGCTGAAAACTAGATGCTTCAGAAGAAAACAGAAAAAACAAGGTCCCCGGTCCTGGCACTGCCTCCACGAGCCATCTGTTGAGAGCATCCTCTCCTTTCCCCTAGGACATGTTATTCCCAGCTGTTTCCCAAGGACTAGAGAGGAAATTCCCCAGTTTGAACACTACTGTCCCCAGTTTGCATACGGTGTCGCACAATGTTGGAGTTTCCCTACAGAAGCCTGCCTGTTTTTCTCCTGACCACAAAGCATTTGCTTAGCATTAAGCAGGAACAACCAGTTTAGTGGTTGAATGAACGATCGGTGTTAATTAGTAGCATTCAAAATTAAAATAAAGGTCAAAAGAGGGTAGGCATTATCAAAGAGCCTTGTTTGCTCAAAGGAAACATTAACGACACTTGTTCAGTGCTTCAAGATAAACTTGTTCAGGCACCAAGTTAATGAAGAAATAAATCCTCCTCTCCAAGGAACGTCTCTACTTCTCAAATGCAAACCACATGTCTTTCATCTGAAGGCGTGCCCTGCCCTATCTCTCATCTCTCCTCATTGTTTCATTTCTCCTCAGCCTCGAGATGCCAGCTCCATGTGAGATGGGCCCACCACCAGCTGGTTGGACTTAGGCTGACATCCTCCTCTCACCCCAGAGCCATCGGTGGAGGCATCACTCTGCCCTCCTTTCATATCTCCCTTGCTGTGGAGCAAAGAGCAAACAGGGTGTCACAGGACTCTGGTGCAAGTGGAGTATGGGATGGGTGCTTCTGGGACCTCGTCTGGTTGCAGAGGACTGGAGGAGCTGGTGAGAGGTGAGCTGGACATGATGGGCAGCGTGGTCCCTCCTATCCCAGAGCTCCCAGGCCACGTGGAAATGTGAGAGCAGGTAGACACAGGGGGCAATGGGACTCCTGCCCTTCTGCTAACATCATCTTGCCTGGCTGCCTGCAGGCACTTGGCTGGTGAAGAACTAGCCAGAAGACAACTAAGCGAATTGCTCACCTGAGAGCTGGGTCACCTTCTGCAGGTGCTTCGCTCCATCAACAACAGAGGGAGACCGAGGATGTCTGTGCTCCACACTCAGGCACCTCAGGCAAGTTTAGGGTGGGACGAATCCAGGGCTAAACATCTCTTCATACATTCAGAAGCCCACAGGAGCAGGCACTAGGGTATGTTTAGAGACAAAGAGGGAGAGTGTTTGCATGCACACCCTTTGGCTCTGCCATAACCCTTAAAACCCTATAAATCACACTCCTAAGAGCGATGCAGCAGGACTTGTCTCCTGCCAAACTGCCAGGCTGCTACTCTCCCCTCAAAGCCTGCTTGGCCATGGCAGTGTGAGCAATGGGCAGAGGGGTGGGGGCTTTCAGCAGCCACGCTCCAGCTCCCACTGCCAAAAGCTCAGGAGGTTGTGGAAGATGGTATTTCCATCATTTGGAAACCAAACCCTGGGAACACACCCACACAGGCTTTGTCATAATCTCCTGAATTCAGTTAGAAGTAAAGACCAGGCAGAGGTCAACCTTTTCCTGGCTTACCAGACACGCTATCAAAAGCTTAACCTCTTCCCTGCTGCCGGCTCACAGCCCTGTTCCCAAACAAAAAACGTCCCAAAGTGTCCAAGCACACAATGCTTATCTTTGCAGCAGCATCGTTTTTCTTCTCCCCGTTTTTTGCAGTGATGTTTCCATCACTGGAAGGATGAGCAGACTATGTTGCATGACAGCCATCTGCAGAGTGATGCAGCCCTGCATCCCGCGTCCTGTTCAGCTGGAGACGGGCACACGTGCCAGACCACCACCACTCTGCCCCATCTTGCACGCTGAGGCATGAAAGATGGGCTTCCAGGGGACCAGATGGGCACCTGTCAGCAGCCATACATCAGAGGGATCTTTGCTTCGGGTTGTGCATTAAAAAAAAAAAAAAAGAAAGAAAGAAAACACCTTCTGCAAGACTTTCTAACATGTGATTCTCAGCACAGTGTGAAAAAACAAATTGGCAGCTCTCTCCTGTTTTCCTGAGTGAGCAGAAGTCAAATAAAGGCAGCCTCCCACATTTATCAGTGCCCCCTTCACTGCTTAGGAAAAGCAACAGAGAGCTGCCCATTTCTCTGAGCTATCTCCCCCTGGCATCTCAGGGAGCAGTGGGTGACTATCAGGAGCCCGAGCCCCGGGAACTGATAGTGGACCCCGAGTGTGACACTTTAGACAGCCATGGGGAGAGGATGCTCAAGTAACTTCATCCTGCCTCAGATATCTCTGGGTCAGGGCAGCTTGCTCCAGCCCAGCTGTCTCAGAGCTCGGAGCCATACGGTTGGTAGGACATGAGAGGCAGAGATCAAATTCAGAGGCTGAAAAGCACACAGTTGTTTGCTGTTCATGTCCTGGCTCAACTTTTGGCCTTGTACTTCCATCGTGAATTTATAAGAGGTTCTCAGCATTGCTTGCTTATTTACAGACTGCACTTCCAGCTACAAAAAATAGCACAGGCACTAAAACAATCTTCAGGAATCAGATAAGAGCTCCTCCCAAGAGGAAGAAAAAGATTCCTTTCTTCCTTTTTGGGTTGGAAGGGACCCTGCAGCCCCATTCACCCTGCATGGGCTGCACAGAGCCCCATCCATGGCCTTGGGCACCTCCAGGGATGGGGCACCCACAGCTCTGGGCAGCAGTGCCAGGGCCTCACCACCTTCTGAGTAAAGTCACCAGACCCTTCCCCATGCTGCACCAGCTCATTAACCAGGACCCTAGTTAGCCCTTGCTGATAGGTTTTCAGCCAACCTTGTGGCTTAATTCAGCCCTCAGAGGGGTCCCACTTGTCCTGGAGCTGGGCAAGATAAGCTCTGGGAAAATGCAGATGAAGAGGGGAGGGAGCATGGGACTTAGTACAGCTTTTCTTACCCCTCTCCACTTTTCAAAGAAACATATTTTAAACCATTCTCTTTTCTAAAAGTGGAGTTTTATAACTCCCTTATCTGCATACAGCGACAGATAAGGGCTTTGTACGTAAAATCTGGTCACACTGTGAACTCACTGCCCCCTGTTCCACGTATCTGCACAGAAACAGACACTTGCAGGACTAAAAAAGAACATTTAAATCCCACCTAAGCACAAGTAAATAGCTAAAACACAACAAATGGTGCTCTACAGCCCCTCAAGTAGTCTCCCAGTTCATCCCCCATAGCAGGGTCAAATTGCAGTACACTGCCCAAGTCAATGCTAAAAATATCCACTGGCTGAAATTCCAGTCTTCCTGGGCATCTGCTTCCCTCTGCTCTCACCTTTTCACCCTTCAAAACTTTTCCTGGCCTTGCATGTCCCTCTCTGCAGTTGCAGCCCAGGGTACAGCTCGTTCTCCTCCCACTCGCGGTGCACATCTGGAGATGGTTACCTCTCCCACTCCGGCTCTGCTACGTTTGCATCTCTGTACTAGGCAGACAGTGGCAATCTGTTTGAGGGGAAAAAAAATAAATAAAGAGACAGTGGCTGGAAAATGCACAAAGCGGATCTGAAGATGGTGCTGGAGGGAGGAGAATGTGGAGAATGTTGGTGACAGGATGATAAGATGAGAGGGAATGGCCTCAAGTTGTGCCAGGGGAGGATCAGGTTGGATATTAGGAAAAACTTCTTCTCTGGAAGAGTAGTGATGCACTGGCACAGGCTGTCCAGGGAGTGGTGAGGTCATCACCCCTGGAGGTGTTCAGGTACTGAGGGACATGGGCAGTGGGTGTGGTGGGGGTGGGCTGGGGTCGGAATTGGTGATCTTGGAGGTCTTTTCCAACCTTAATGACGTCATGATTCTACGAAAGGTCAACATCAGCCTTAAGCTGACACAGCTGGTCTGAGTATGGCAGTTGTCTGTGTCCCCAGCCAACACTCCCATCTCCAGCGTGGAGATGCCTATGCCTACAACAGCATCTTACTGTGTGACTCACCTCCACCAAAGCAAAGCACATTTCTATCCACTTAAATCACCGAGGTATCTGCAGACAGGAGCATGCATCTACTTTGCATCACAGATGTCCACCATCAGCAGTAATGCACCAGCATCACGCACAGGTTTGCACATGTTCCCATTCTCACAGAGCCTCTAAAATGTGAGGGAAGAACAAAAGTATGCAAGAAGCCATGCAGCAGGGATGGCAGAAGACCAAATACCCTGCTTAAATTCCTGAATGTAAGTCACCAGTGAATATTTTCCCTCTGCTGGTAAAGCAAGGACTCGCTGAGCCTTAGCTGCAAAACTGAAGTTATCAATGTGGAAGAATTTCTTGAGTTCAGGTTGGAAGGAAAATACCATATACTGGAAAACCACATCGAATCATTTAGGTTGGAAAAGACCTCCAAGATTCCCAAGTCCAACCCAACCCCACCCCAGCCATGCCCACTGACCACACCTCTCAGTGCCACATCTCCACATTCCTTGAACACCTCCAGGGACAGTGACCCCACCACCTCCCTGGGCAGCCTGTCCCTTAACAAAGCTGCATGAGTTTTGCTCAGCTCGGTGCAAGAGGGCTGATGCATTCCCACCTCAAGGTGTCAGAGCCCCAGGTCAGTATAAACACTTCCCCCAGTCCCAGAGATGTTGCTCCACATTTCTGCCGTCCTGTTTTCCTTGGCAGCTGTTTTCTTTCAAGTCAAGCTACGGCTGCGCTGCTTTGAGGTACTTACATTCATATTCTTGATTCATTTCTTCCCTAATCACTTGGGATGGTGCATTTTACAAAAGGGAGTATAATTAATCTTCCAGGTTTGTGCATGTGTGATGAAAAAGATGTGATCCGTGACAATTTAATGCCCCAGCTAGATGCCAGACAATGGAAAGCTCTGAGTTATACCCAAAAAAAGCCACACCCAGGCTCACAAAGACAGCAGCAGCTGACAAGCATCTTTTCCAAACTCTGAAAATAGGAACATTTTTGGAAGCTTTCGGTATTATTTTTCTTTTTCAATTATTATTATTGTGTCATTTTTAAACTTGGCCCCAAAAATCAGTTGCAAAAGAACAAAGCTGGCCATTTATTCACTGGGTCAGCGAGCTGCAGAAGCTGCTGCAATTCTCCCAAAGTTATCAGTCATCCGGGAGAGACACTGAGATGCATTTCGGAGGGTGATTTCCATTAACATCGTCCTGCTCCTCTCTTACATGCATTCCTGGCAGCTTCCATCTGACCTTCAGCAGCGCTCGCAAACAGCTCCATCCCATCTCAATCACCCTCTTAGATGTTAACAGCCCTGCAATAGCCAACATCGATATTGGCTGCCCATAACAAAGCTATTACAGTGACATTTTGGTAGGAAATGGTGGGAAAGCTGCAGCAATCAGACAGTGCTATAAAAGGTTAATGAAGATGAAAGGACATTAAAAGCAAGAGAAAAAGCGCAGGCAGCCAGAGAGATTTTGGCAAGATTTGCTAAGCTGCTGCCTAGCCACATGCTAATACACTTCCTGCATTTCCCAATCGTTTCCAGTAGCCTCAGCAAATCTGTATCTCGGGGTGAATCAGGAGGAACGCAGAGCTGCTGTGTGGCTGGTAGCATTTGCAGCAATTCTTGCCCATTACTGAGCAGAATGTTCCTTTCCAAACGAAGTTTGGGAATAAAGACCATTTTGTCTGGGCACTGTGTCACCAGGGAGCTCAGGTTATGAGTGCTTGGGCTCAGCCTGGGAGTACTCATGGAACTGAGAGGTTAACACTGTGCAGCTCGCCTGGGGGAGATGTCTTCCCAAGTCACCCTGCATCTTCGGAAGGAAGATGTTTCACTCCATGTTGTTAAGTTGTTAAGTTCCAGCAGTCCTCTGGCACCGTTGGGTAGGGCAGGACGATGCAGGGCACTTTTCAAAGCAGAATGCAGGAAGCTTCTAAATTTCTTCCCATCCTCATCACGGGACAATTGCTGATATCACATTTGCAATGTAATGTTCAAACTTTGTGCTTATTCGAACTTCAGTCATTCCTATTAGAAAGCCATACAGTGCCATGTCAGATGTCCTCACTACAGCTTTCTTTTTTGGTTGCCACACCATTCTTTCCCTCATTAACTCTCTCACCAACTAAAATATCCCTCCTTCCTCCCCAGCACATCAAGCTTTCAAACGACGGTGTGCTTTTACCTAATCTCTCTCAACCTCTCCTCCAGTGCCAGAGTGGTGCTTAGCTAAGCTGTGCACACATCTCCTTGTCAGCACTGCCACATAAATCATCCTCTCCAGCACAGCATGCTGCCGGTGCTATTCTACAAATTCCTGCCACTCATCACCACCACGCTGTAGGCAGGTGCCACGAAGGAGACAAGGTGCTACCTGGAAGGGTCAGAAAGCCCATGTACATGCCCACGTACATCCCAGCCCATCACCCAGTGTTTTTGTCTGTTGTCTCCTCGATCTCATCCTTCAATATGGCCAGCCACCAAAGCTTCACCATGCTTTTTCCAGCTTCCCCATCTCACTAAAGAGCAGGTTATTTTTAGCTGTGTTTACTGAGCTTAAGCATTTCCAAAGCAAGCCCAGCTTTGCTCTGTTGCTCATTTCTTCCTGCTCCTTCCAGTTCCCATAGTTCTGGCTTTGCCACACATAGTGCTGAGATCATTTATGGAGACAGGGTGTTTGACCAGCTCTGCTACCAGCTCTCCTTGTGACCCAGAAGACACCTCTTTCATCCCGATCACTCATCGTCCTGCAACTATTAATCATAAAATGGCTTAGGTTGGTAATCACAGAATCATGGGGCACCCATAGCTCTGGGCAGCAGTGCCAGGTCCTCACCGTCCTCTGAGTAAAAAATTTCCTCCTAACATCTAACCTAAAGATCCCTTATAGTTTAAAGCCATTCCCTCTCCTATCACTATCAGACTGTGTAAAATGCCAGTCTCCCTCCTGCTCATAGTCTCCCCATCAAGTTCTGTAAGGCCACAATAAGGTCTCCCCGAAGTCTTCTCTTCTCCAGGCTGAACAAGCCCAACCTTTCATCATGGGAGAGGAGCTCTTTGGGATTTTTGTGGCTGTGACAAACATCCAGCTGACATTCAATTTCTTGAGCTGCTGTGTCCACGCCGCTTAGAACCAGCTCCGTGAGCAAGCCGCCCCGACCAGCTGGCATTCGCGGGGATTGCAGCCAGCCCTACTGCACACCATGTCAGGTTAAACAGCAGATTAGAAACACCATAGCAGAAATATTAAAAGAGACCTCTGATCCTAATTGTTTTCTGTAATAGGTAGGAGCTTAATTTTATTTTTAAACTCCCGAGTGCCTACAGCCAATATTTTGGTGTGAAAAAGCTAAAGAAGCAACTGCTACCTCACTGTGAACAGGTAACAACATCCAGGGCTTAATCTTACACCTTAATTTGTTCTTAATATTCACATCGTGGCAGCAGCCAGGAGGCATTATCAAGCTAAGTGCTCCTTTGTGTCAATACACAGCAGCAGAAAAATCCCTCACCCAAATGAGCCGTGATTGTTGGATCTGCTGGAAGAAAGCCACACTCTCTCTTGTGTCGTATTAATGCACTTTTAGCAACAGAACTGATTAGGATTCCTGGTTTGGATTTGCTCAGATGGAGCTTGGTTGGGTTTTTAATCCTCGGGATAAGCTGGGGATGGAGAATTGGCCCTTTAAGTGTGAGTGCATCTCTGGGAAACAGTTTGCACCTGCAAAATGAGGCCAGCACCTGATGTGGGGGTGACAGCCGATAATGAAGCGCTGACCAAGGGGCAGGGGTGATGGGGATTTTTGGCTTTCAAGAAGCATCAGACATCTGCCTGATTCTGCCCCCACGAGCACAGAAACCGAGTGCTGAGGAGCCTCAGTTTCAAAATGGTGCCCGAAGTCAATGTCCTTTCTCATTCTCGTGGGTGTCAGTAAGATTTATCCAGTGAGATCTTATTTTACAGCCTGTCTCCTGGTTGTTTGCTCATTCTGCACTCTGGGTTCAGGAACTGCTCAGCCCTCCCCCAGAACTCTCCCGCTCGTGCTGGAGGGCTATAAATTCTAACGGGCTGCAGCCCTGTCCATCATCCGCGCTCTGTATTAACCCTGTGAAACTTGGTCACCCAGATCTGCGTTTCCCAAGCTTTGAATCCTTATCCACTGCTAAAACCCTTCAGACAGCCAAAGAATTAAATGTGTGCAGCAGCAGGCATTTCTAAAGAAAACTTGATGGCTTTCTGACACCCGACACATGCGATTCCCAACAGAGTTAATTGAAGCTAATTCCTCAAAGGCTGAGATGAGAATATCCCCATAAATTATGTTCCTGCTTCATTCCAGACAAGAACGGCATGAATGCATTACACGCAATCCCTCAATTTACAGTATTAAAACTGGCAAGTCAATCAAGGAGACAGCGTAAAGTCACTTGAAAGCTGAAATCCATTTTCAGCCTCACTCCGTTTCTACTGCAACCTGAAGGGTTTGTTTGGGTTTTTTTTTGAGGGCATCTTTCATATTTCCACGCACAGCAGGACCCCCTTGGGATGAAACAGCCTCGTCCTTGGATGCAACGTGGGTCTTCAACGAAGAGCCCCAGCCCGGGGGTATTGCTGGGGAGGAGGTTTTCAGGGCCTTTTACAGAAGCAGCTTACAAAGATTTCACCAGAGACTTTTGGGCTTTCCAAGCCACAGGGAAAACAATGTGGGACGGGCAGAACCGCGTCTCTGCTGCCGGCCACTGGAGAGAGGACAAAGACTCATGCTCAGGCTCTAACCTATAGCACTGCTACTGCCAATTCCCTCTCATTAGCACAGAGTTATTTTTAAATTCTGTGTTTTTTGGACACCGTCCTAACGACGAGTTATTTTTAAATGGCAGTCTAAAGAAATGAGCGCATTCTGTGTGCCATTCATGTCACTCTTGTAGGGACTGAAATATCACTGAATTGTACCGCGGGGATTATGCATATTAAAGCCAGATTCCGTAAAAATTGCCCAGCTTCTGTGCTGCTCAAAATCAGAAGACCCGAAAATACATTTCTGGGAACTTGCAGGAGCTCTGGGGATGTAAAAGTTGCAAATGGCTTGAGCTGTGGTCCATAACCAGTCGGCATCTGCCCCACGTGAGGACTTTGGATATAAGGAAGAGGCTTTTTACAACGAGGGTAGGGGAGCACTGGCTCAGGCTGTCCATAGAGGTGGTGGGTGCTCTGTCCCTGCAGACACCCAGGGTCAGGCAGGATGGGGCTCTGACGGAGCTGTGGGTGCCCCTGCTCATTGCAGGAAGTGGGACGTCTGGTCCTTAAGGGTCCCTTCCAACTCAAACCATTCTGTGATTCTACTTCATGATGGGTTGTGGCAAAGTAAATCCCCGCGTGGAGCACAAGTGGAAGGATCTTCTAAGTCCCACCAAGGTCAAACCTCAAAGCCACGCTCTAACTTGATGGAGATTTGTGAAAAAGACTTTAACATCATATGCCACATGATAAATGACCCACAAGGCAACACTGCTAACTTCTTTTTTTCATTTATGAGGAGTCTTTGGCATGCATTATTTGGCAATTAACATTTGCCCCACGTTCAAGGCCAGTCATGGCGAAGATGCAATAATTCTTGCTGGAATTAGTAGGCATTGGGGGCTCAGAGAGACCCTCCAGCTGCCTCTCCTGACCTCCTGCACAGCACATAACCAAGTCCCTGCCTCCAGCCCATAACTCCTGACTGAGCTATGACCCATCCTCTGGGAAATATGCAGACTCAACATCCAGAGGATGAAAAATCCAACTTGTCCTTGAAAGGCTGCTGCAAGGTTAGCTGCTTTCCTTCTTCAGTCCTCCAGCTCTAATTAAGCCTGTTTCCATCACAATCTTTTCTGCTAGAATGAAGCACTGCCTCCTATTAGAAAAGTCTCCCCTACACAGGTGCTCCAAGATGGCAATCAGGTCACCTCCTAACCTCTCTGACCAGGGGGTACCATCTCATGCTGTATTCACCGCTGAGGGTCTGTGATGTTGCTGATCTCTAATGAGCAGCAGTTGCCTCAGGTCAGCTGAGGTTCCATACAAGTCCACATGAACGCCCTTCACTTTGACTTAATGGAGGATTATCCTTTAAATTCTTTTCTTTTTTTTAATTTTGTCTGTTTTGGGCAGAATAATTTGTGAATGAAACGTTCAGCTCCAGGTGTCTTAAATGAACTGACGCAGCAACCTGAATATATGCAAACGGAGCAATACTTATCTATAAGAAAATATAATGGTGATTTAAATGCTCTCTTTTTTTTTTAATGATTAAATGGTAAAAAATGCATTACCACTTTAAACTCAGATGAAAGAAGCACCATTTTAGGGAACTCAGTAAAATTTCTACAAATGAAAGGCTGAAAAAAATACTGAGCATCAGTGATATGTGAGCAATATAATATTCTGCTCCTCTATTCTACCCAAGAGATAATGTTAATCCTTTGGATTTATTCACAGCGCCTTAACTAATACTGTAATAAATGGTATTGACAATTGAACTGACTTCTGTAAGAAATTCATTGTGTTTGCTGCACCGACAATGAGAAATGCCTTTGCACTCCTGACAGGAGATCTAAATAAAATTAAAGAACGGAGAACAAAGGCTGCAGGAAAATCAGATAGGCATAACTGATTGGGAAGTGTGACTTGCTTGTTCTGGGGTCGTCTCTGCATATATCTAAAGCAGCAAAATGCAAATAAAAATAACACAGGAGGTTCTTCAGTTTAAACGTGTGAAATTTCAGTTTCCTTTGTTTCCCTGCACAGACACAGCTAAACCACTGACCACCACACAGCACTGAAAAGGCTAGCCAAAATCTGAATCAATGGAATCTTATTAAAATACAGAGCAGTTTAAATGTATTATCCCCGGTGACTTGCTGATGTCTCAATTGCTGCTACAGTGCATGCATGGCTTCAAGTGGTGAAACTGTATTTGTTTCTGCCTTGTCTCTGCTTTTCAAAATGGTCTCAGAGGTTACTGCTATCGCTGCCTCATCAGCACTCAAAGGAAATAGCTTCAGAAGCAGAACTCGAAATGTCTCCTCCTGCATTACCAGTATATAATTAAGGGAAAGCTGCATTCCTTTCAGCTATGCACACAAACTCACACAAAGCATTTTCTAGAAATGGCCTTAGCTAGGGTCAGACAACAAGAATCATCTATAACTCAGGTGCATCCAAAGGAATTAATACAGGTTATGAGCTAATATGGTTGAATAATAATAATAAAATACACACTCTTGTTAAAAAAAGAGCACCTGGCACAACCAAGCGCTGCCAGCCTGCCACAAAGAGCAGCCCATTACACCCCTGTGGTGTGCATGCAGCAAATCCACAGAATCAGCAATAGCTCAGGATGAGGCACCAGCCCAGAACCAAATCCGTACCACTTAAATACCGACCTATGATTATTCCTAGGGAATGGAAGAAAAAAAGCAGCCCTAGGTTTGATTACAAAAAGAACATATTACAGGAGTGCTTGACAGTAATTACAAAGACCCTGCACTGCCAAGGCTATGGTATGTTCATAGAAACACAGAATTGTAGAAGCAGAGAAGCATAGGATCACTGAGATTGAAAAAGGCCACTAAGATCACCAAGTCCAATCCCAGCCCCCCCCAGCATGCCCACTGACCGTGTCCTTCGGTGCCACATCTCTGGGACACCTCCAGGGATGGTGAATCCACTTCTTGGGTGCCTTTTGCTCCACCCAGCCACATTCAAGTTGTATGTAAGGAAGAATTTCTTCTCCAAAAGAGTGGTCAGGCACCAGCACTGGCTGCCTGGGCAGGTGGTGGAGTCGTTGTTCCCAGAGGTGTTTAAGGAAAGGGTAGATATAAAACCTTGGGACATGGTTTAGTGGGCAACAGTGGCAGTAGGTGGACAGTTGGACTACGTGGTCTTAGAGGTCCTTTCCAACCTTAACAGTTCTGTGATTTTGTGATCCAGCTGCCGTGCCATCACAGAATCACAGAATGGCACAGATTGGAAGGGACCTCAAAAGATCATCTAGTCCAATCTCCCTACCAGAGCAGCATCAGCAGAGTTAATTGCCTGCTTCATTGATTTTGAACAAACGTGCATCTGCCCTCTCTAAGCTCCCACTCATTGGGATCACCTGGAGCTAGAGCACAATCAAAGCCCATGCCAGGCTTGGCTTCTGAAAGCAAAAGGCCAGCCTCTTCTCACAGGTAACTGTGATAGGATTAGAAGTTGTGCCAGGGGAGGTTCAGGTTGGATATTAGGAAATGTTTTTTCTCTGAAAGAGCAATGATGCAAAGGCACAGCTGCCAAGGGTGTGGTGGGGTCACTGTCCCTGGAGGCACTGAAGTACCATAGAGCTGTGGCATGAGGGATGTGGTCAGTGGGCATGGTGGGGGTGAGCTGGGGTTGGGCTAGATCATGAGTGTTTTGGCTTGTCTGGGCCACATTGGGTGAAGAGGAATTATCCAGGGCTGCATCTACGAACGCTGTCTAAAAATAATGCCTCCTATTTGTTTCAATGGAAACTACAACAGATACGAAGAGAACAATAACAGTATTGGATAGAGCAAATTCTCAGCTACAAAATGCTATTTTTCAGTACAGTCATCAGCATCTGCTATGCATTTTCATCAGCAATGAACAAGAGCCTGCATGCCTCGCTCGTAACAACCTGTACTAGTGGAGGTGACCCACTGCTGCTGTCACAACTGCTGAAACACACCACTCACTGTGCTCACATCCACTGTTTGGTCTCCATAAATGTTCAACAAGCGTTGATGAATGTCAGCGAGTGCCATTTTTTCCACATGGTTTCCTTTCCTGAGCTTCAACATTTGCCTCATGAGGGACAGAGAACGAGCAAACGTGGACAGAGAGGTTGGGGATGTACTCTGGCAGGAAAGGGAAGCAAGAGAAGTATATGGTAGGGAAGGTGTGAAAGACGTTGCTGTGAAGGTAAAAACCTCTGTGCTGGGACCCTGGGGATATGACAACCCAGAGTGAGAGGAAATGGCAGGAACACAAGCACAGAATGTGCTCTGGCTAAGTCTCTGTCAGCTCCACAGTCAGAGTATGACCAGCCCCCGGTGTGGGCACTCACCTTGCGAGAAGACAGTGAGTTACTGACAATATACAACAGCAGATAAAAGCAAAGCCACCCCCATGGTTTGTGAGACTACAAAAAGGGGAGTTAGGAGGACATGCAGATCTTAGGTGAACTTCACAGAACTTCAGAAAAAGGAGTCGTGTATAGTGACTTCACTGTGCTCATCTCCCCTTTCTCCAAATACCTTAACTCACCTTCAACTTGTTTTCATTCACATCTCAAGCCAGAGCCAACCTGCCCCAGCCCTCTGCTTCACCGTGTCCCTTGTCACTCTAACAGCCTCACCCCTGCTCTGTCAGGCTTACAACCCCCCTCGCTTCCTTCTTTGTTAAGGGGCTAATTTTGCAGCCAGCTGTTCCAACTGCTTCACAACGCCTAACAAGATTTAGATCATTCCCTGCTCTACCTCTGTGATGACGCGGGAGGCTCTGCCAAGAGGAAATCTTCAAAGGACTTTGCATAATGCCATAGCAAAACTGCTGCAACCAGCCAGATCTGGACTCGAGATCTCCCCCGATGAGCTCTGCTGCACGAGCAGACCCCAGGCCTTCCTCCCCTCTGCTGGCTGCCCGGGGAAGCCAGGTATAATTTCGTATAATTTCTGCTACAGAAGAGTGCTTGAAAAAAAAAAAACCAAGCAGTAGGGTGCCCCAGACCTCCCAGCTCCAGATCCCAATGCCTTCCACAAGAATCTGGAATTTCCAGATGTGCAGTGAAGATGCAGTGTTCTTTTGAAAGACGGACTCAAATGTGAGGCAGATCAAGGCATCGCAGAGCACAGATGCCTCTTTCCAAACACCCGGCCTTTTAACTGCGTCCAGCGTCCTCCCGGTGATTACCCAAAGCTTTGTTAGACATGCAAATGAGACACTCATCTAGGATCTCCTCAGATGAGGACTTCGGGATGTGTTGCTGCCTAATAGTGACAGTGGAAGAGGTTTTTTTCAGCTCCTATTGGAGAATTGCTGAGCGTGCACAGGAGAGCAGGCCCTCAGAAACCAGGGTTTGGAGGAGCTGACGGCGTTCCCGACTGACAGCACACCAGTTCACCTGTTCAGCAAAACCATCAGGAACAGAGCACGGAGCAGGAAGGCAGCCAGCACAGATTCTTGCCTTCTGCACTCATCTCCTCCTTCCCATTCTGCAACCTCATATACCCTCCCGATCACATTGCCTGTCCATTTGTACAACGTTACTCTGCCCTCACCCAAGATGGGGCTTTGGGTGCTGGTACAGAGTAAGAAAAATTGTGCTGACACCATTTTAACATCTACCAGACACAGCAGCATCTGAAACACTGAACTTTCTCAGCACTCGTGCTAAGGACTGCTGAGAATTGACATTTTGAAACGTGTCCCCGATGGATTACTGCAATCAAGTTTTGGGCATGGCCCTATTTAGTAGCACACGTTGGTGCTGCAATTTCAAATCGTTTAAATGTTATCAAAGAATGAAGCAGACAGTTATTAAGTAATAACCTGTAAATATTCACTCTCTCCTGTTATCCCTTCCCCACTCCACTGTTCGTGATTCTAAAGCACTCTGTTAGGATGAGAGTATTCTGCAGTAGTAATGGGAAGAGCACAGATCCAGAGGTGGAGGAGGTGGTAGGAAAGGAGGAGTGAGAAGATGGGGGCAACTCATGGGCAACCTGAGTTGAAGCATGTCAGACCCATTTGGGAAGGGAACTTCTGCAAAACAGCATTCCAGGATAGCACCTTGACAAGGGCAGATTGCCCTGGAGAGCCCACTAAGAGGGCTGGACTAGATGATCCCCTGAGAACCCTTCCAGCACCTACAATTCTGTGATTTGTTGTGATCCAGTGGCCTGCTGGCACAAGGAGATCCTGATTTGACCCAGGGTGATGAAAGAGCCTGAAATCCCAGCTGGTCTGCACGCACGGCGTTGTGTAGTGCTGGTCTCCAAAGCAGCACAGACTGCCCATCACAGTGCCATCACCCAGACTGATAAATTTTGCCCCAGGTAGCTGAATTCTGCTCGTCCCAGGGCTAACTTCAGCTTCCCACCACAGAGCATCAGCTTGTTTCTAAAGGGCAACGTAGGACTCAAGGATGGGCTCCCTCATACAGCACTGGAGCATTAATTCCACATGCTGCTGTGTTTTGCTAAGCCATTCTGCTCATTTCTAGGAGGATCCCACAGGGCTGAGGAATTAGCCCGGGGCATGGGAAAACTGAGCTTCGTTCCTTGATCTGCCACAGAAACCCCAAGTGCCATTGGGCATATCACTCAGCACCTGCACAGGGGTCTCCTAACTAAAACATGGATAGGAACCCTGTGAGGGTGTTGGCAAGAAGATAAATATCTTACCATCCAGGAGGTGCTGCAATAAGACGGGCCATGCAAGAAACTTAGATAAACAGTTTCAAACCCCTCAGCTTTTTGGTGCTTTCCCTTCTGCACTTGGCATACTCAGTGACTTCACACAGCCAGCTTCGGTCTTGTTTGCTCACAGCTTCCAAAGCATTGGAAGTTTCCAGTCCAAATAACAGGTCTTCCTTCAAAGGCTGTGATCTTTACAACAGCAATTTGCACCCTGTGTTTTAAAGGGAGAAAGTAGAATTCTCTGGAGTACTTTGAGGCCAGTGGGCATACAGCTTTGCACAGTGAGCACCAGATCACCTGTGTCATTTCCCAGCACCATCCCATCGACCTCAACGGCTCCATTGGAGCACACCGTCAATGCTACAGTTGTGGTGGCTACAGGTTTTGTTTTACCCATCAGTACTCCAGCAGAATTTTTAGGATTAGAATTATAGATAAATCGTTCACCAAATGCTCACGAAAAAGAAACAAAATCCTGCACATACTTTCTAGGATCAACGGTTTAATCTTTCATAGACACTGAAGAGCTAACAGATGACATGAAGTCACTGCAGGAAGATGTAAACAACCCATGAAAAAAACCATTGCATTTCAAAAGATAGGATACTTCTAAGGCTTTGGCATTCTAAACAGAATTATCTGATGCCAGCACTGTTTATTTGGTGTCTGAGGTCTCACATGCAGGGCTGCCACAGCTTATCAGAGAAGAGCTGTCACCCATTTAGGGAGAAGCTTTAAGCTAACAAATTCCTGCACTGTGGAGATACCAACCACATGTGAGAATGGGGATGGCCGGGTTTGTTTTCCACTAGGGAAAACAGCAGCTGGCACTGCTACCTCTTCCTTGATGATCAGCCCCAGTCAAACAGCACAAGGAAGTAATAGGTGAGTCAATTAGAAATCCTAACTTCAGCATTCCAGTTATCCAAGGTATCCAGTGTGAATATGTATACATGCAGCTAAATACCTAATAGAGTCATTAAGTTCAAAGCTCTGCATTACTTGGCTGAATTATCCTACTTCCATCCTATTAGAAGGTGCTTAAGAGAAGAAGCAACTTTCAGCCATGCTCAGCAGTATAGCTTTCGTGCACATTTATGCACACTGGAATGACATTTATGTTTCTGGAATGACTGTGCTGATGGGTCAGGGTCATGCTGCAGGTTTGTACATCAAATACCCTTCTGGCCCTTTGAGAACCTGTGAATTACAGTCAAATGTGCTCCAGTAGCTTGTTCCTTGACACTAACTACGGAACTGCGTTGACATATGAAGAGCCGATTCCCGTTGTGTCGTTCAACGTTTACCCCATGCCAGCCCGGAGCATGCTTGGATAATTCCACCTAAGTAATTACAAAAACAGCAGAACTCAAAGAGAAAAGGCTCCTGCAAAATCTGGCACCATTCCAGTTCGCCAGCTGAACACTCCCATCTGAGATTCAAAACGGGCAGGTGGAAAATCATCCAGAGACGCACCATCATGTTCAGCCCGAACAAATACAAGAGAGACTCAAGTGCCACACTGGACAGTAATCCGCTTCAAAAATAACCCTCTGTTCTTTCAAGAAAATGTGCAGGCTGTCCTGCTGTGGAAGAGGACTCAGGGGGAGCTGATGCCCAAGGTCAGCTCCTTCAGCAACAGGATGGTTTTGTCCTCACCCAACAGGAGAGGCATCCAATGTAGCTGTGACATGGAATGACCTCCACACTCAGTACACCCCTCACAGGTTGCAGAGTCAGCAATCAGAGCTTCTGACCCTGCAATGTCCATTAGAAAGACATGTTAGGGCTTATTATAAACAAACAGGCTTTAGTACAAGGAGCCCTATTCCAATTACTTAAGCCCTAATGCCAAACTTGGTCTGTTTCAGAAGCAAGATAATACAGCGCTCACACAGTATGTTATCCTTGCTTTTCAGTAGCTATAGATAAGTATCATTAAGTCACTGTGAAAAAATGCACTCAATTATCCTACGCTGTTATTACTTAATCTGCGTTTCAAAAAAAGCTTTAGACTGAAAAGATGGCAGATAAAGACTAAGTATTGCAGATAAAGGCATTGCTTCACTGAATATATGCTGTAAAAGCATGAGCTGTGGTTGTACACACTTGGATGAACCGGGCTCCTCTCAACATTTTTGTATTGTCACAACCACAGCCACAGCAGGCTGTTGGAGAGCTAAAAGCAAAATCCAGAGGTAGGCTGGGGAAGGAGCCTGCTTCACACAGTGAGAGGCTTTGCACAGACCTCTGTAATGCTAGCAATGAATCTCCTCCCTGCCAAGCTCTATCCAAGCACTACACACGTAGCCAAGGCGCACATGGCACAGCTGGGGGTGACAGTCCAATTCGTAGCTGGCTCAAGTGGCAAGAGGAGCTGAATTCAGAAGACCAGGGACACCAGGTTCTCATTCTCTACAGTCACCAGTGAGAGGTAGCACAATTCATTCAGTGGATAACCACATTTCTATTACAGCTGCAGCCTCACACAAGTGTTGTGTACTTTAATGGCTCTAGAAAATGGATCTGGCACTCTGAATTTACGACAAATAGATTGAATACAGATGTGACACACACACACACACACACAAAAGCCTCTTCCAAGTTCAATGGCAGATGAGTGGTCTTAGCGTGCCCCCAGATAATCTGACTTCTGTGCCCTAGTTTGCTGCAGTAAACCAATCAGGAGGATAATACGCTGTCTCTGTGTTGTGAACCCCTTGGGGAAAGGAGCTTTTAAGTTGCGTGCACAGCCCATGACCTGGTAGGCTCTAAATCTCACTGGATGGTGTGCAAAGCTATAGTGGGACCTCAACTGAACACCCTGAGCTCATGTTACTGTCTGGATTAGCAAAACTTCAGACTATTAAAAGTGTCTGCATTCTACAGGCGTTGCTGGGAGTTTTGTTCCCCTGCTAAGCTAAGCTCGTTTTTGTTATAGCCAAAAGAAGACAGAAATACACCACAGGTACAAAAGCACAGAAGTAAAAGCAGCATCAAGCTGCTGTTTGGCCAAGCCAGCAGATGCAGTACAGCAGTACTGACATGGCATGGTGGTGATGGTCGGACTGGAAGATTTTAGTGGTCTCTTCCAACCTTACTGATTCTGATTCTATACCAGCTCTGTAGGAGAGCAGACGTGGCTGTAGCTCGCACACCCAGGTGTCATCCTCTTGCAGAGCCCACCAAAACAGATATATTTACACTGTCTCCACCTAATTAATGCACTTTTCAGCCTGCACATGCAGAGCAAGACCCCAATTCGGTCGGCTTGTACAACTCGGGGCAGATAAAGTGACCTCAAAGCCAGGCTTGATTCATGGGCTGCCATCAGACCATCTCCAGGAGGATGACTGATTGATCCTGTTTACCTTTGGCACCACAAAGCACTTAACATCAGGTTGGGAGAATCACAGCTTTGTAGCTGTTATTCTTATGGTCTTCAAGACAGAAGTATTTGTTTAGGAGCATGATAAGAGTTTTCAGACCGCTGGCTCCTGGGCAAGGCTCTGAAAGTCCACCACAACAAACACAAAGTCACGGTACTACATTTGTTCTGCACAGTATTACCAAGTCAAGTTGTCCCTGAACACTCCCCCATCAAAGTTACAGAAAGCCCAATGAATCCCACAGCGTTTAGGCCACAGCTGTCCCAAAAACCAGGGGAAGGAGCCTGCAGTGAAGGTACGGAAGAGAAAATGTTGGAAGCAGACTCTCCTGGTGACTAATGCAGCTGAGATAAACATCTCGATGCTCACTAAAACATACAGTATCACGCGCAGATTAAAGGCTGGTTCGGAGATTTTGCAAGCAGCCAGTGACTCCTACCCAGCCATCTGCCCAAAAAGGGCCTCTGACTTGTCAACCAATCCATTTCCCGCCAGTGCCACAGGCTGGGTGATACGGATCTCTGCTGTGTTTTTTTTAGGAGAGCTTTGATGTAGGAGCTCCGCCGCAGCAGCAGCCCCCTTTAGGGAACAAAGCCACAGCCTAGCCAGGCTCTTCACCACTTGGCCAGGTATTAGGTTCTTTTTCCCAGCTTCAGGGCAGCCCTATCACTAACCTTCTCCTCTGACCTTTTGCAGGGAGCCTTCTGCTCAGGGCCATCTGTGTCTTTTAAAGCCTTTTCTTTTAAAGCGTTCACCTGAGCGTTTGCAGCCAGCAATTACTCACACACTGGTTTGCATCAGTCACAAAAGCTGTAAGCCTCCAATTAACCACCTCATGCCTTTTAATGATACAACGCTAAACACGGAAGAGAATTAGAAGGAACATCCTCTGAAGTGGTTTGCAGCAGGACAGAGCTGTCTTTATTACTGTTTATATTAGGATAGCACATAGGAAACTCAGCTAGAGGCTGTGAAAACAAATAGAGAACTTGGGGAGTTCATTTAATATGGAGAATTTATAGTCTACGGGACAAGACAGAGTAGGTGGATGAGGTGTAGAGTAATGAGGAGAATACAATGATTTTCTAAGGGCCAGAATAACCTGCCAGCATCCTTCACCCGTCTCTGCCAATTTCCCATATCCTCCTTCTTCAACACCACTTCAAGAGCTGTGGAGGCTGGCAGAGGGCTCAGCAGTATGCAAGTTCTTCCTTGACTCCCAGAAGAGACCCATGCAGCAAAGTGCAGGGGAATGCGTTGTCATCATCTCCAAGAGATAGCTGAAGATACTGCACCTGCTCGGAAGGTTTCAGGCAAAACTACATTTTAGAGGAATTCACCAATTCAGCAAAATCTCAACAAGGTGAGTCAATTTTGCCCAGGTTCCCATGAAACTCACGCAGGGCTCCTGATGTCAGAAACCTGCTGAGTTTCCTGCCTGGCCACCCATCTGGTTCCTCCACCGTTCATGTTTCCAGGGCCCTAGGGCAGCCTGCTGCCAGACAAGCTGTTTTGCAGGAGGGGACCTCAGTGCTCCCACAGCTCTCGGTTTGGGATGGCTCAGGTATTAGACCATCTCAGGGGCAAACACAAGAGAGGGAGAGCTGAGAGGCCTGGTGCTCCAGAGAGCACGTCTTCTGCGAGAGAACGCAAACTGGTGCGTAAATTCTTCTGCAAAATTTCTACTGTTATGGAAGGAATTCAGCCTAACTTCACCCAGAACCATCGCTTTAAGCCCATTTCCAAGAGCCAAACTCAGCAGGGCAGCAGTAGCCCACGGCAGCCTCTGAACCTCAGTTCTGTTCCTATTGATCTTGCTGAAGGTGTCAGAGGCAAGTTCCTGCACAGCCCACCAGAAACATGGCAAATCAGTGACATCTAAGTTGCTTAATCTGAAGGACAGGTGACGGAAACAGTAACTCAGTCCCATGAGCTCCCCAAGACAGCAGAACACAGCGAAATTTCTCCATCAGCTCTTCACGGAAATACTTGCTCCGTAGAGGAGTACACATTTGATGTGAGTGACTGTAGGGTCCCAGGGCTCAGACCAGCTCGTCAGACTCAAAAACAGAGGAAATGGGGGAAATGGAAGATGGTCATTGAGAAGAATGATTGGCTAAGTAATTTTTTCTATGATTTGCTCGAAATCACAGGGAAAGAAGGACAAATGAATCAAAGACCAAAACAAGATAATACCAAAACAAAAAGGACTGAGCGTTACCTAAAATATACAAAAGGTTTCTTGTACTGCTTTATGTGGCAGTGGACATCTCTCCCTGCTCCTGAACCAAGTGATATCAGCAGCTGCCATGCACAGGCTCCTTTGCTTTCCCTGCTTAGTCACCAGCAGGCTCCATCGGGAGCATGATTTTATCAGTGCTATGAGAAACACGTTTCCGGAATCTGTTGTTCCCAAAGACATCCCTGCTCTGTGTTGAGCAGGCACCAGGGCTCCTCCTCGGGATGCAGCCAGGCGTGCTGTGAAAGCTGAGAGCTCCTGAGCATGCTGCCGGGAGGTTCTCCAGGGAAACATCTGGTGGAGACACTGAAACAAGCTGTAGGTTTGTGTGGGGCTCGAGCAACAAACCATCTGTCAAGACCTGATTTTATTGGGATGTTTACTCACAAAATCAGCCTTTTCATCAGCACACCGCAAGTGGTTTCTGAAAGCAACCCTGACCACCAAGAAAATGGTCTTGCATAATCAGTCAACAAGAACAAGAGTGAAGCCAGCACGTGGAGGCATCCTTTTTTAGCACAAAGACCAGCTACATTTTGCCCAGCGTCACATTTCCCACTTCTCCATTTTGCTGCCCCCAGTAACTGCATATCAGTCAAATCTGTGGGGTTTCATTTGGATTACAGTACATGCTTTTTGGCAGGATAAAGAGCCTTTTGTTTTCTTCCTCCATGCTAAAGCATTGATTCTGTGATATAGTGTAGATGGTGATCTTTTTTCATCTATTTTATTGCTTTTCCTGTTGTCTTTCCTGCCCATATTATAATGCTTTTGTTAAGAAATTAAAATAGCAGAGAGAACACACTAGAAAAAAAAGAAAAGCTCAGCTCCCTGATCACCATTTTCCGAACATGAAATTCATTTCTTAGTTCAAACATTTGTAATGGATCCACAGAGCCCACTTAGAGCAAAGTGCTCTGAAGACACAGAAGCTCTGAAGCTCCACAGCTGTGTGACTTCACAGAATCACAGAATCATTAAGGTTGGAAAAGACCTCCAAGATCCCCAGTCATCCAGTCCAACCATCAACCCAGCCCCTACATGCTTACTAAGCCATGTCCCTCAGTGCCACATCTCCAGGATTCTTCAACACTTTCAGGGATGGTGACTCCATCACTTCCCTGGACAGCCTGGGAGAAGAGGTCAACTTCAGACAAGAGATGACCTAGGAGGAAAGTTGAATAATTTTGCTTTAGTGGGAGAGAGAAGGGACGAGAGCAAAGCTCAGAGCACCACAGTGCCATTTCTCTAAACAACTCACCTAGGGGCATAGTAGGTCTTTGTAACTGGACCATGAAAGGAGACACATGCCTGGAATGAAATGTCAGTGGCTCAGCAATGAAAGCTGCCTCCATGGCTAACAACATCTTTCAAGAGATGTGTCAGATCTCAATACAGGAAAAAGGAAGCTGTGGGGACCACAGCAAAGATCAATATCTCCAGGGTAGAAAGGAAACTTATCATTTGACAAGAATAATAAACATTTCTGAGTGTGCTTCCTCCTGAGGCTCCTGCGGCACTTAGTCTCAGACAAAAAGGGCCTCAGCAGAGCAGCAGGGCTGGGCAGTGACAAATCAGTCAGAGAATCTCTGAACAGTTTGGGTTGGAACAGAACCTTAAAGATCCTCTGGTTCCAATGCCTGCTGTGGGAAGGGACACTTCCCACCACATCAGACTGCTCAAAGCCCCATCCAGGCTGGCCTTTGTCACCTCCAGGGATGGGGCATCTGCAGCTTCTTCCCTGGGCAACATGTGCCAGCACCTCACCACTCGTATCACGAAGAATTTCTTCCCTGAACACCATCTAAAGTTACCTTCTTTTAGCCATTACCTCCTGTCCTGTCATTACAACCCCTGCCACAGAGCCTCTCCTCAACTTTTCTGTAGCTCCCCTTGGTTCTGTAGCTTTCCCCTTGGAAAGCCACGATGAGATCCCCCTAGAGCCTTCTCTTCACCAGGCTGTACAAACCCAGACCCAACCCCCTGGTCATCTTTGAGGCCTATCACTTCCCTGCTTGCAACCATGTAGCAGGGATTTAGCCCCCAGATACCTTGGCTGCGGGTCCAAAATCTGGATGCAGGAGATGGGGAACAGCTTGGCTCCATTCTCCCCAGCAGATCCCCCTCCTTTCCCCTCACTCCAGGCACTCTCTGCCCATGAGCTTCCCTCCCCCAGCGCCCGCACTCTTTGGGCAGCACCCGAGGCCCTGCAGCAGCAAGGAGAAAATCACAGAGCTCACATGAAAACTAAATAAGAACTGGCAATTAGGAATAGCAGTAAGTACAAGACAGGAGCCAACCATGGCACCTGAAAGTGCCAGCCACCATCATTTATCAGCCATGGGGAAGTGACCTTTGAACAGCACCTGTATTCCTCTCATACAGACCCACCCGTGCTCCTTCCTGCAGGAGCATCTTCAGCCAAAGCACTGATGGGTGATGGGCCTTGGCTGGGATGAATTAGATCCAAACCTCCCAGTCCTGATATCAGAAAAATATCTGGAGGTACCAGTGAATTGTGCAGCTACAAGATTGCTTCAGAATGTTCTGCACGGTGCAGTAAAACAGTAATGTGTTGACTATATGTGTTGTTTCACAGTTGAATCTCAGAAGATACCTGGAAAAAATAGACATGTTGCAAATGAGAAGGGGATGGCTTCCTTTTCTTCCGAGCAACTGAACATCTAGGAAAACACTATCATGCCTGACAAAAGGAAAAAGACAGAAATTCAATTTCATACAGTGTTTGTGCTTTAATGACAAGCCACAGTTTATATAATTAAGAAGAAAAGAAAAACAGTAGAGGGAACACCTGAGTGAACATGGTGTCTGCCATAGCCTGGAGGCATGAAGGTGGCTTAAGCAATAGCAGTGATTTGGATACCCAGGTCAATAGCCAGCACTGCCCTTGACCTCATTGGCTCCTGGGTGAGACAGCTGCTCGCGTGATGCAGTCAGGTGCTGCTCCTGTGCTTGTTGCCATGGCCTCTGTAAGCTGCTCCAACTGGATTTACAGAGTACTCTCTTATCAAACCTGATGAATTTCCTCTCCCACTCCTTTCCCAGACCTTGCCCTGCACTAGGAGATGTAGAGCATGACACAGCATAGAGGACTCACCTTATTTCTAGAAAGAAAAGGACACCGCTTCATTTCTGCCTTCCAAGGCTCTGGATTTTCAGCAAACTCCTGCTTCTTCCTGAATTTGCCTTCCCAAGAGAAGAGAACCTCAGGAAAAGGTGTCAGTCAAGAGTCAAGGAAAGAAAATTGCAACGTGATATAGGTCTAACTCACTGAAACACTGGGAACGTCTCATTTTACAGCGGTCTTTTCCAAAAGGAAACCAACCAACTGTAAATAATGTGTCTGGGAGGAGAAGGCAAACTTTTAACACTTGCCTTGCCTTTACTACTTGCTCAAAGTGCAGCTTTCCTTGAAGCCCAGCAAAATCAACTTCTCTGTGCTTTATGGCTCTGTTCTCCAGACTGGGTGACCCCGACACCCTACTCTTGCTAGTTCCAGAACCCAAATTTGAGACTCAAGTATGATTAGCTAAGCACAAGAATGGATGTTGGCTAGATATTAGGAAAAAATCTTCTCTGAAAGGTTGGTGAGGTATTGGAACAGGCTGCCTTGGAAAGTGGTGGGGTCAGCATTACTGGGGGTGTTCAAGAACTATGGAGGTGTAAGTACATATGGACATGGCTTAGTGGGCATGGTGGGGATGGGTTGATGTTTGGACTGGATGATCTGAGTGGTCTTTTCCAGTCTTAATGATTTTGAAATTTCAGAAGCCTTTTTTTGGTGTGTGGGCCCGGCCCTTCCTATCAGCATCAATATTCCAGCTCTACCTGGACATCTGAGAGAAGTGAGCACATGTGGGAAGGGTTGCCTACTCCCACGAGTCCCAATCCTGGGGCTTACAGAAAGTCCTGCTATCAACACAGAGCACAAGCACACTCACTCTTAAATATTTCTCAGTGTTTTAGCTCAGTCACCTCGAATACAACAAAAAAACAAATGCATCTGTCTCTTTAAAAGCACTTCCAGATTCAGGATACTGTTACTACTCAGCTCAGGAGAACAGTTTGAAGAGTGCTTCACCATACAGTCTGCCTCTGAAGGGAGAGTCCCCCCAACGTTAGCCAAGAGGAGCCACCAGGACATCTGGCACAGACTCATTTCATTGGAACACTTGCAAATACCAGCTTTGAGACCTTGATCCACCAGCACTCCTGAGCGTGTGCTCAGTTCACTCCTAACCGTGAAGTCCACAGAGCATGCACTGAAATGCTTCGCTGAGTAGGAATGAACTTAATCACATGCTTAAACACTTACTGCATGAGCACTTCAGAGATGAAGATTGATTGTATCCTTCTCCTCCCAGTAGCTCAAGCTTGCCCTTCAGAAAAGCCCACGTCTTAAGACAGAAAGCTCACAGAATGCAAGGAGACACAGGGAACGTATTTTTGAATAGGTTGCAGGCTTGCCAGTTCCTTGCCCTTGACCACAGAAGAAACTTTTCGGGGGAGAAAACACTTAATTTGCTTGCAAAGCCATTACATCATGAGGACAGAGTCCAAATCATATACATTTTCCTTTGGGTTTATCATGAAAATCTTGGTTCTCAGGACTGCAACTCCTTTAATAAGAACAAAAGCCAGATTTTGCAGAGCTTGGCTCATTGAAACCAAGTCATTAATGTTAATACACTTTATTGATCTTAAAGGAATACAGCATAGAAACAAAGGCCATTAATTGAGAAAGAGGCTCTGTTTACATAAGTCATTCCGCACAAAAAGAGCAGATCCAAACGGGGCTCCCCACAAGTACAATATAAGCAGTTTAGGTGTTTACTTCAGCCTAGAATTAGCATGCTTCCCAATATCATTTGGACCGAATTTGTCCACGTTTTTGGACTGGAAGCTGTTCTAGTGAGCCATCACTGATTCAGGCCCCGTGTCCCTGTCCAGATAGAAGCACGTCTACTGCGCCCCTGGAGTGAAGAGTCTATGCAGAAGTAACCATGGAAAGAATCCAGTTCTCCAAGGACAGCAAAATCCCAAGGCAAGGTGCAGTAAAGGCCCACTGCAATGCCACTAGGACAGTTTGTTTGAGTTGGAAGTCATCAACTTTTTCTACGGTTTAGAAGCAGCTGTAAAAGGATGTAAAATTGCTGCCCAACAGTGATGCCTATGGTGGGTTCATATATCACCTATGTCTATAACTGTGTTTGCATTAGAAGGGGAGGATGTTCAGTATAATAGAATCATAGATCATCTAGGTTGGAAACAACCTTCAGGATCATCGAGTCCAACCATCAACCTGACCTACCAAGTCCCATCACTAAACTGAATCTCTTAATGCCATGTCCACACATTTATTAAATGCCTACAGGGATTGCGACTCGACCACTTCCCTGGGCAGCCCATTCCAGTGACTGACCATCATCTACGTAAATAAATTCTTCCTAATATCAAATTAAACCTCCTCGTGTACAACTTGAGGCTGTTTCCTCACATCCTATCACCTGTCATCCAAGAGAAGAGACCAACATCATCCTTGCTGCAACTTCCTTTGAGACATCTATAGAGAGAGATGAGGTCTCCCCTCAGTCTCCTCCAGACTGGACCACTCCAGTCCCCTCAGCTGCTCCTCATAACACTCGTTTTCTAGTCCCATTGCCATCTTCTGCACACACCTGAACAACTCAATACCCTTCTTTTATACTCCTCAGAACTGAACACAGTATTTGAGGTGCCAGTGACACATACAACAGGACAGTCACTTCCACAGTCGTGCCAGCCATAGTGCTTCTGATGCAGGTCATGATGACACCAGCCTTCTTGACCACCTGGGCACCCTGCTGATTCGTGTTCATCTGGCTGCCAGCCAGCACCCCCAAGTCCCTTTCTGCCGGGCAGCTTTTCATCCACTCTTCCCCAATCCTATATCACTGCATGGATTTTTTCTGACCCCAGTGCAGCACTCATATTTAGTCTTGTTTCATGTCACACGATTGGACCCAATCTATCAAGCTAACAATCCAGAGCTTTCTACAGAGCCCTTCAGCTCTCAGGCAGTCCACCAGTCCCACCTGAGTTGGTATTCATACAGGACTTCATCACAGACTATGCACGTGAAAGAATGGAATTAAATTATTTTCTACAGGACACGAGTGACTAGAAACACGTGTCCATTGTTTGAAGAAGCGTGTGCTACCATCAACCAAGCATGCAAAGTAAACTTGCTTGCACAGCAACACAAGCCTCATTTTCAGCAACAGCTGTGAGCAAAAAAGAATGAAGACAGAGGGGAATCTATTGCGTAGACAGCTCCCATAGGTTCAACCAAGATCACGGTCTTCTCAGCTAATGGTTCTTCAAGAGTTGCAACAGTCTTCAGAAGGAGTGTGCCTCTCTCTGAAGTCCATTCACCTCACGGCCCTCCCAGCTTTCACAGCCATTAATTGGGGATGGTAGAGCATGTATCCTTCCCTCCTTACTGTAACACCTCATCTACCTCCTTTGAACTCGCTGACATTACATCTGCGCCGCTATTGCTTGTGGCAGCAAATTCCTTGCTGTGCAAAAAGAAGTACTTTCCATTATCCCTTTTAACTGATCTCCCACTTGTTTCCATATGTCGTCCCTCATTCCAGCATTGTGGGGTTTTTAAGTCCCAGAGCAATTGTTTCTTACCGCAGTGATCCATCTATTCTATTTTGCCAGAGAAATAAAATACCGTGCCGTGCAAGGAGCCCAACACGATCCCTTTGGAGGTTTAGAGCAAATCATAGGAAGAACAGATTTGAAAGATAGATTTGGCCTTTACAAATATTTTCTATTGGTTTGCAGTCTCTGTATCCTCTCAGAACCGTGCACAGGAACAGTCAGTGAAAGTATTACACCGCAAAGAGTTGAGAAAGGTTCGTTTTTTCACACTAGCTTACTTGTGTGCATGATTGTTGGTTCCTCCAAAGATAGAGGCTAGATGCTTGATGTAGCTGTTAAAAATGCCTTTATCACATGCTGCAGGAGAGCCAAGCCCAGAGTGGTGAATCATCTGTTGTGTGGCCATCACAGATAACAAAAACCTTCTCACTCTTTGTGGCAAAAAGGGATTTGGTTCCATCAGGGATGGCTTTGCTGGCTGCCCCCTGAATAGCTCTGACCTTCCTTGGAGCCAACAAACAGATTTGGGGTTAGGGAAGGTATAGGACTCTATTGCTGGGAATCTGTTGTCCATCCTTATCCAGGATGAGCCTCATGCTAGGATTAAAACTAGAAAGCCTGTGGGGGTTGGATAGACTCGTCTCAAGCATCTCATCAGGGAAAGGCTGGGTGATGTACAGCAACACTATATAACCTAAATCACAAGGAACCCAGCTAAAAGGGTCTGCTCTCATTAAGTGTTTGCTGTGCTCATGAAGTACAGGGGTATAAACACAACAATCCTCACAACTCACCCTTCCCTGATATAGGCCCCAGGGCACTGAAGACAAACCTCACAGCTTCTAACTTCCAGACTGCCATAAGCACTGGGGATAATTAAAACATGAGAATCACAAAAAATGCATCGGTAAGGGCTCAAGGCTGCGGAGCTGGAAAGCCAGGTAGCTTAAAGAGGTGCCAGAAATTTAACTGGTCTCCAAGATTTACAGATGTTTTTCAACCTAGCATTGCAAAAAACTTGCTAACAGAGATGTGTTTCCTAAATGGGAACCAGAGAAGAGAATGTGTTGTGATATCAAGTACTTTTCCAGCACTGTAAGACAATCATTAAAAAAAAAAAAGCAACAAAAGGAGAGGGGAAGAAAAAAATCTAGGCCTGTTTAAATGATTTGGAATGGTTACCTAAATCATGTAGGAAAAGGAAAACTCCTACTGCAAACTGAAAGGAGTCAGATGCAATTGAAAGAGATACCATCAGCACATTTCCCCATCTGGTATTAAGCTGTTCCATGAGAGTGCTACAGAACGCACCCGTTGCAGCTGATGCAGTCTTAGTGATATCTAGGCAGTTATTTTCTTATTCTTTTGCTCAATTAGCAAAACAGAAATTATTCAGCAGCTTGCTTTTGGAAACCAGCCTCCTTCAGCTGGTAAGAGACAATGCACTACAGCACCGCAATTAAAACCTGCCTTTCTAAAGCCACTGGTCAGGTTGTCTTCCCACCAGCAGCTCCTTTACAGCCACAGAGACAGAGTGCACGTCTGCGGCTTCTCTCTGCTCTCTGCTGCACCTTTAAGGAGATTTACAGGGATTTGCACATAGTTTTCTTGCTTGAAGAGAGATTATGTGGCATGATTAAGAGATATTCTAGGAAAGAAACCACTAGGCTTGACAAGCTTCTTGACATTCCCTTTGTTTGATATAACACCCATCAGTTATTAACAGCATGTATTGAGCTGTTCTCAGCTTCAGCAGTGCTGTGTTGAGCAACAAACATTTCTTCTCTCCCCTCTCTGTAGTGGCAGCCATTGTCCAGCGATTCCTGGAATAATTATTCTATATTAATATACAAAGTGTATATATTTATATATCACATTTTATATTTTCTGTATGCAAGCTGCCCTTCCATTTGTGAAGCTATGGGAGGGTTGCGACCAGCTAAGGTGAGTTACAGGTTCTCCTGTACCATGGGAGATGGAAATGAAAGGACTTTTGAGGTTCCTCGACCCAAAAACTTGTGACCACACTGCACAGCCCCATACAGAAAATAGTGGAAGTATGTAATATGGGAGAGATCTGACAGGTGGGGATTCACTACGCCCTGCAAATTAAGAAAACAAAATCCACCACTTAGAAAAAGCGTTACCACTGTCTCAGAAGCCATTCACAGGGACATTTAATTCTTGGTGAGCCTCTCTTTCCCACATTCGCTATGCAAGGAAACCTGAGAAAGCACCATTCTGCTTTACAGTGGGTGACAGCAGGAAGGACATTGAGGAACCATGGAAGAGTGTATCTGCTCAGCCAATCTTGCTATGGCCCAGATGGGCTGCACACACACCCCAGAAGTTCCTAGGTGCACAAAGCTTACGCTCTCCTTGGCCCAGCGGAGTACCCTGAGCCCACAACTCTGGGCAATCCATTTACCGATCACATCAGAGGGACACCTGCTGTGTTGCACTGATCCATTTGGTTACAGCACCCTACCATCTGCCCTTCAGTTGTACCAACCGAGGAGGATTAATATTACATTTCCATCTGCTCCACCATGCAAGCTGCTCATAAGCAACACTCCAAAGAACTGCAGAAGTTGGAAGAAGATCATCCAACAAGATCGTCTGAGATCATCCAACACCCTGCTAAAGTGGGTTCCCTACAGTAGGCTGCAGAAGTCTCCTCAATCCCATCTTGCCTTTAAAAGCACAAGTCACTGGAAGAGCAAGAGGAGCCATGGCAATCCAGTTCTCTCAAAGCACAAATCACATACACAGCAACATTTTAAACTTGCTCCATTTCCTGCACAACCAAATTCCAGGGAATGTTAACAGGCCACATTAAAGAGACACCGAGGTGGTGACAACGCCAATACAAAACCATAGATTGACTCTGTCCCAGTGTAACAAACTTAAAAAAAATATTAAAACAGACTGTTTATTACAGCATATGATGCGTTATATTAATTTACACAATGATATATATATATATATAAAAACAGCCATTGATGATGTACATTAAATTGGACATCAACAGGAATATTAAAACTACTGATAATCATGCACGTGACATGCATATGGTTTGTTTTCCTTTTCAAAAGCAGTTTTACACAATATACTGAAGTTCCTAAGCCTTGGTCAGCTGCTCCGACAGTTTATTCCGAACACCACCACAGTCTGCACTGGGACTCCCAGGAAATCAGAGCAGAGTGCACTCCCGAGAAGGCAACATAACCTTGGAGACAGATTTAACAGGAGCCCTTTCCTCATGGGAGAAGGCTGGGGGAGGACAGGGGCCAGCTGCAAGAAGAGAATCAACAAGAAAAAGAAACAAAACAGGCTGGAGTGTCAGGAGGAACAAGTTCAAGATGTGGCACCAGGAGCAGCAGAAAGGGATGAGCAAAAACATGAAGACCACCCACACTCCCTCCCCTTTTCCCCCTAAAAATGTATGACCTTAAGCTGTTGATACCCTGTATAAGACCCAGAATTGGAAAAATCTAGGCAAGGATGATCCATTCCCAGAAACATGAGCCTTTTTTTCAAAGCCTTCTGATACTACGCACTGGAGGCTGTTCACCACTGAAATGGCAGCGTTATGGTTCTTTTAACAAGTGTAACGGTCTTTTATTTCCATTTTAAAGGCACTAGTATCCACCCAAGTTCTGAAGACAAGTGACATAATTTACCTTAAGTTTTAAATATTTGTATAAAAAAAAAAAAAAAGAAAGAAATCTGCGGAAATATGTACACAAAAGCACCTTGCTTCCGAAAGCAGAAACAGATACATTCCACCAAGTCACTTCACTTAGACGGTGGTCATGAGCTTCAGGGAGCCTGACCGAAAGCGCAAGATTTTCTTCTTGAGGTTATGGGAGGCTTTGATTTTGACAAAGGCCTTGGCCGCATTTTCATGCAGCTCCGGAGCGGTGACCGTCTGGATGGGGAGCGTCTGGACAAACTGGGACCAAATGAGACCCCCGCTCTCGTCAGAGTCGCTGGTGGTGGTGCTCTCCCCGACGAACTCCACCTCGCTCAGGCTGGACTCGCTGTCTCCGAAGCAGTTCGTTGTGTAGTTGCTCTGCTCATCCTCACTCGTGTCCACCACGGTGGAGTGGAACAAAGACTCACACTCTGCCGAGTACTCCGAGTCACTGGCCACGTAGGCGTAGGGGCTGACGTACGGCAGAGGAACTTGAGCGTAGACTCCTACGCCATCCCGCCGGTTCCTCCTTGCCCTCCGCAGGGCCTCCTCGTAGGAGATCTCCGCTGATGACTTCCAGCGGCGGTAGTCGGCCCGCTTGTGTTTTGGTTTGGCCACCACCACCTCCCGGCCGTGTCCGTGCGACCTGACCACAGATTTATGCAGGCCGGCTGCCCTCCCCTGGAGCCCTGCCTCTGGCTGCAGCCCGCCGCCACGCTTCCCCCTTGAAGAGGGCTTTTTCAGTTTCTTATTTGTATCCAACTCATCGGGAAAGCGGCACTTTTTGCCGACTGGCTTGCCTTTCTCCCGCAAAGCCTGCGCAGCGTTTTCCAGCCCGTTGGCGAGGTGCGGCCTGTGCTTCAGCGCAGAGCTTTTCAAAATCTTGACGTTCCTGGTGCCTTTGTGGAGCTTAACGCTTTGCTGCTGGGCTGGGATGTACTGGGCGTTCACCAGCAATCCGTCATCGAGGCTCTGAGACGAAGAGCCCTCGCTTTTGAAGTCCAGCGCGGGCCTCTCCTCCACAGGAGGCGATGACGAGTGAGCCGCCTGCGAGCTGCCCTTCAGCAGGACTTTTTTGGGAGGCTGGCTGACCCTGGTCTCTGGCTGCAGCACTACCGGCTTCCCTGGGCTCTCTTTGGGCGATGCGGCGAAGTGCTGGCCGCTCTCCTTGGGAACATCCCCCGTGGCAGCCACGGCGTGCCGGTTGAGTTCTGGAGGCACTGCCTTGGCACCCCGTGGCTGATGCTTGCTCTGGAGTTCGCTGGGTGGGAAAGCCGCCGGCAAAAGGGCCTTTCTGCCTTCCAGCTGCTCGCCACTCGCTTCCCTCGGCCTCTGCTTGAGCGGAGAGGGAGCTGTGTTTTCTGAAGCAGCTGCCCCGCTGGACGGCAAGCTCACTTGCTTTGCGCTTTTCAGGTTCACGACGTTGCTGTGTGAAACCGCCCCGGCAGCCTGCCTGACACACATGCTGCCATGTCGCAAGATCCCTTTGGTGGGATCGGCGTTGAGACTTGTCCTTGGTTTGTTAGTCCTTACGGAGTGAGTCTTTCTCTGAACCAGGCTTAAGATGTAGCCGTCTATCCTCTTGCTGGCAGACGGGCACGAGGCGGGCCAGGAGCCCGGCGGGAGGAAGGCATCGGTTGCTTTTCCTGAGTCTGTTTCAGATCCGGCGCAAACATCGGTAATGTCGCAGCCGAGCCTCTCCTCTTCTCTCTGGGGGTTCTCAGTCACAGGGAGAAGGAACATGGGACTCTGCACAGCTACCGCATGCAGTGGGCTGGGGTACCGGTAGACGTCGCTCCCGTTTTTAGACACCAGATCACACTGGTACTTTGGATGGACATCTGCAACGACATCGAGGGAATTTGAGTGCGGTGTGGACAAAGAGCGACAGACAGAGCCCGCGGTCTGGTCCTCATGTTGGCTTTCCTTATTATAATCCATCCAGCCTATGAGATCTGAAAGGCATTTAGAAGAGTTTAGAGCTTGCCAGTGACAGTACTGCTGCTTTTCAAATGCTGCCAGGGGCTCCAGACACAAACGTTTTCACTACAGCACCGCTGCTCAAACAGGAGAAACCTCGCACTCGGGAATGCTGCTCAACAGCTGTTAAAGGGTCTGAGGGTTTCTTCCTAACTGCATCTACGATGGGTTTGTGCCAGTATGACTTCTTCACTGAAAAAAAAAAATAAAACCCACAGCCCTCCTGGGAACATTTACATCCATTTCAAAACTGCACCGAGGCTGCTGAGCGCTTCCTGCTCTATATCCGTGCCACTCAGAAACCGTGTTTCTGTGTTACACAGTCACTTGTGGGAAACACGAAAACAAAGACAAGAGGTCAATGAATTGCTCCTAGCTTATTGACAAATTTCACTTCCATATTTTTCCCAAGTATATTTTTTCCAAGTTTCCTTGGGATATAGAAGAAAATCCAGATTTAATTTTATCTTTATTATCAGTACTATTAATGTGAGCATCGCACCTATTCTGTAATTGTAATAATGTCAGTAACAGGCGTTCACTTCGAACAATAAAGAATTAAAGAATGGGAAACAGGCTAATATTTCCATGCAAGTACAAGGAGTGCAGGTCAACACAGCCAATATCCTGTCCTTGGCTCCACAAAGAGAGTTCTTTAAGAGAAATCCAGTGCCTTTCAAGATGTGTGAGTCAGATTTAATAACCAAGGCATTTATGTCAGATACAAGCAACCTTAGGAGCAAGGCTTCAATCCAAGCACCTAAGATCATTATTTTATTAGGGTCCCGTTCATTTGGTCTTCTTGGTTAGGGGGACAACCTAAATGATCCTGGCAGATCACGTGTCAGTCCTGTTTCCTACCCTTGAGCTAGAAACTTCAGCCAGAGTGCTCAAATCTGAATGCTCAGTGCTTGCTACTTATCTTAGGCTTATTTCAAAAGGGGTCTCACATACTTTGATGAAATTAGCTGACAGCGATGATGTTCCTGTGTGGGCAGAAGAGAAAGAATAGGGAGGTCAGGAACGGGAAGTTCCTCCAGATCACCTCCCAGTTTTCCCACATTTCCTAAATTCTATGCCAGAGTCAGGAAATGTTGCCAAAAAGACTTCTTTGAAACATGCCAGATTGAGAAATTTCATTCCTATAAGCAAGACAGCGTGATTAATGAGAGCTTTAGATTTCTGTGAAGAAGAAAAAAGAAAAAAAAAAAAAGCAAAGTAATCTGTTGGAAAGCCTTGTGCACGTTTTTATGTTTGGCTGATATACCTTTCAACAGGGAACATTAAGTTACCTCAAGCTGCTCAAACGATAACTCAGAGGAGTTCTCAGCATCTCAGAATCAATGTATCCCAGGCTGAATTTTCCTGTTTCTGAGTCAGTATTTTATCCTCGATTCACAAAAATTCACTATAAGTTAACCTTAAAGAGCAGAATGGAAATTGGAAATACTATGGTTAGGAGAATCCTCTGCAACACAGTCTGGGCTAAGGCTTCTGAATGAGTATGGCTGCAGTGTCAACCAGCAATGCTCAATCACAGAAGTCCTACTGAAGTGCCCTTCCTGGGCAACAGACAGAGGTGGCCTTCCTATTTTACCATCATACACGTTAATGATTGCAACTTGAGCCTACTGTCCAAGGAAATTCAACAGCTCAAAACACTTCTACTCTGTTCATGATGTCTAATTCGTCTCTAATAGATAGATGGAGAGCACAGCTCAGCATGGCCACCTGGGTGCTGAGGACCATCAGAACCGAAGAAAAGACCGCTGCAAACAGACAGAACAGCCTGCAACCTGCAGCTAGCTCCCTGCTCGGTCACTTTCAGTAATGGCAATGGTATGTCTATATCACAAGGCTGCAGAGCTACCTCTAATTATTGCTATTTTGTAAAAACACTTTTCTAAAAGAAATCACAAGAAATTAGGCAACTAATGTGCTTTTTGTGCATATGTACCACTGCCCTCTGCTGGGTAGAGCAGCTGCCATATTTTCAAGCGTTATTTTCATGTGTTCAGAGTGGCGGTAAAGATGGAGTAGTGGGGGGGAAACAGTCCTTCTTTGCAACACACGTACACGATAGGCACTGGAATCTTTTCAGAGCACAGCACATCAAATGGAAAGAAGAAGGGTTACTCCAACCCAGATACTCCTGAGGCAGTATTTCCAAAGCCAAAGCCACCTCCTGGAGTATGATGTATTCGACCTGCTTTTACTATACCTGCAGATTTAGGGCGTCCATCTGAGATATTCAGTGTTGCCTCCAAAGGGCTGCAAAAGCAAGTGCTAGAATGGCAACTGGATAAACACTCACTGAAGACAGAGTTAGATGAATTGGAGAGCGATCCAGAAGCTCCATCACTCAGCTCATAAAACCCTATAAAAACAAGAGTTTTCATTTATATTAGTTATGTCTACATGCAGTTACCATTTGTGCCCCTAAGAACGCAGTGCAGCTCATGTTTACGTTGGCTTACTCTTGCAATTAGTAAAGGGGTTTCGTTCAAACCATCCAAAAAACCAGCACACAATTTAGTAATATCCTTACAGCTACAAAGAATTCTGTTTAATAGTAAAGCACTTAAAAGAACATAACTTTGCTCAGCATATGAAATCTTAAACTATTTTTTTTATTATTATTACTCTTTTCTTTTCTTTTTTTTTTTTTAGCTTTTACAGGGCTTGAGGTTTTAACCTTAACAGGGGATTACAGATTTTAGCAAGAAGGCTCGAGGCTGTGTTGGCCAGCCCACTCATTTAATAGTGCATTACACCTTCCAACACAAACTCCCCAGCTATCACTTGACTACAGATATTTTGCCAAGTGTTGGGCCCAATGCTATCCATTATTTTCATCAGAATTCTGCACACAGGTATGATGTTTCGGACGACATGAAAGGTGAATGGTAAATAATGTGCAGGCAGAAAGGCTTCCTGGTCTACTTAAGAAAAACAAAACACACTATAAACAAGATTTAAATCGTACATTTAGGAAAAAGGAATTCTGGGCGTGTCTACAAAATGTGGATGTATCCTGGAAAACAATACTCCTGGAAAGGACTTAGTCAGCATGGAAAAGTAGCTCAATCAAGCTTAATGATATGGCCAAAAAAAGGCTAATGAGATTGTTGGATGTACAGAGAGGCTAATGAATAGCAGGTGGGAAATGATGTCACCGGGCTATATGGCACTGTAAGAAAGACATGAGAACAGTATGCCTAGTCCTCAAATCTAGCAAGCTTAAAACAAAGCTAAAAAAAACTGGAATGGAGCCATAAAACTATTTAAGAGCTTGGAAAAATGCCTTCAAACAAATGATTTAATGAACTGACCTGTTTAGCTCATCAAAAAACCCTGGGAATTAAAATGTATAGCAACTCCAAGAAGAGAAACAGCTTGGCATTAGAAAGACCTCAGTCTATGGGGAAAAAGCATTTGACAAATCAGCACGGGAACGAGTCAAATTCAAATTAGAACTAAGCAATGGTTTTAACAGTGCAAGTGATTGGTTGGTTGGTCCTCCACTCTTCAGTGCTGTCAGAACAAGCCTAGATCCTCTATGGAAGGTTCCCCACGGTTAAGTACCATTTACTGGCTCCAACAAAGCCAGAGCAGAATGAAATTCAATACAGCAGGGATTAGATTGTTAGATTCAGCACTCCATCTGGTTACAAGATCAACTCTGACATCTTTCCTCTGCTGCTGGTGCTTCCTTTCACCATTTTTCCTGCAATCTCCTTCCTAATACGCGGGAAGATTGGAAGTTTTGTGGGTGGCCTTGAGGAAAAAAACTGTCCCAAAGACTGAAAATCTAACTAAGCCTGAAACGCTCCTCCGAATGTGCTGCCTACAAACAGCAGCCCTCCCAGCTCCAGGTGAACTTCCCCAGTTAGCACTAATTATCAGAGTGTGAACGTGCCACAGACATTCACAGAGGCAGTGCTGAGAACTGCAGGCAGCTTGATTTTGGGCTGCATCCTGCTGACCGTTGGCCTCACCTGAACTTGGACGACTGTCTGTCTCAAGGTGTTCATCTGTCGTTTTTTCCACGTCCAGACGGAGGTCACTAATTTGCTTATCTAGCTCTTGCAACTGATTTAATAGGCCAGCATCCCTCCTCCGCAAGCAGTTCTGGAAAACAAGAAGGCAAATGTCAGCTCCTTCAGTGGGGAGGCATGAAGGGGTACCAAGGACAGTCGGCCTTCTGCATCGAGGGCGGTGTGAATGCCTCGCCAATGCTCTTTAAAAAATAATGATAAAAACAGGAGAAAGCCCTGACATTCAAGATAGGCACTCTGGGTAAATACTTGACTGAAGAATTACTCAGGCACTACACTCCAGCCTCTTCCAGCCAGTTCTACACAAGGAGCATGCCCCGCAATACACTGTGCTGGCAAAGCACTCCGCTGCGAGAACACAGCTGTGACAACAAAGCTGTTCTGTATGATGTGCTATCACCAGACCTGTGCATACAAAATGGGTTCCTTCAGTGGAAATCCAGCTTTGCCAGTGTAACAGGGGGACGTTCACCAGTGATGCTCGTCAGAGCGTGCATCTGTTCACACAATGGGAAGGAACAGCTCTGCCAACAAGTGTCTGTGGTGTGGGATCCGCCTCGTTCTGCTGCACAGCGTAAGCCCGCACTCCACCAGCTAGGCAGCAGGATCCCCAGAGCTGGGATCACAGCCTTTTTATAAGTTTAGCAGTGTGACAGGAAGGAAGAGACATTCTTCCTCTTCTCCCGTTGTAATTGCACAAAATTGCCAGGAGATGAATTTTAAGGCTATTTATGAAGGTAATTTGATGGCACAAAATAAGCAGTAAGAAATGATTTGGCGAGGCACTCATTAACCCACGGTCAATGTCATCAGTTTCCCTGTGTGCATTGCAGTGTCACTTATCCATCACCCCTTCTGCTTCATGCTCTTGAATTGCTCTGGCTTTGGGGAAAGCGAGGGAAGCGGGAGGAAGGTTTCTCTTTTTTTCCTAAGTGCATCATTTGATCCGAGCCCAGCAGTGCTCCGGCACGCTCAGCGACACGCTCAGCGCAGAGAGTTTTGATGCTTTAAACCCATTAAATCAAGGACAACCTATCCCCGGGGGTGGGCCGATCCTCGGGCGAAGGGAAAGCGAACGCTGCCAGCATTAACGAGGCCATTTGAAGCTGTGCTGGCATTGAACACCGCCATCCTTGGAGAGCCAAAGGGGGCGAGCCAACCTCCGCGCACCTTTCGGAGCAGAAGGGTTTGGGCGGTGACTCCGCGCCACCTACTGCCACCGGCGTCCCCAGTGAGCAGCGTGGTCGGTCCCAGCCCGCAGTGTCAAGTGCGTGAACGGAGCACCGCCACCCCGGGTCCCCTTTCTTTTGAGCAACGGCCCCGTGGTACTTCAGTCCGGCCCTTTAGCATCCCTCGCTGAGCGAGCAGCAAGACCGTTTCGTTGGCGTTTTGTAAAGAGGGAAACCGTTCCCGCAATGGCACCAAAGGGCTACGAAGCCAAGAATAATAATTAAAAAGAAATAAAAGAAAAATGGGGAGGGGGGAGTCAAGGAAATAAATCACGCAGCCCAGCTTCTCCCTCGGTGAAAGCAAATGCTGAGCCGTGCACAAAAGAAGGCCAGGCACAGCTGTACGCTATTTTCATTGAAAAATGATCTGCCGCTTCTTGCCGCCTTCCATCTCTTCCCACACCAGCTACAAAGCGCCTTCCCAACAAAAGCATCCCCTCTTTTAAGGCGCCCGATCCCGGCCGTGTCAGAGCGCGTTACCTCCTCTCGGGGTTCCAACCCAGGAGCTCGCTTCCAACTTCCATTCAAGGCAACGGGAGCGCATCTCTTGCCTTGAATGGAAGTCGGGCCAGGCAGCAACCAGCCCTGCTCAGGGAACCAAACCGAAGCGAGGAGAGAAACAGCGACGAGAGCCGGGACCTCCGCCGGGACCCGCTCCGACGCCGGCGCTCCCGTCCCGTCCCGTCCCGTGCCGGCGTTCTCCGCCCATCTGTCGCCGGGACGCGTCCCCGAGGGATGCTGCGGGCAGAGGGCACGGCTGGGGCGGGCAGGCAGCGGGATAACGGTGCCCGGCTCGCAGTCCCGGGGGAGCACCGCAGCATCCCCGGGGCCGGCTCGATGCCGCGGGGCACGGCGACGTTCCCATCCCCCCCCCCCCCCGTGCCCGGCTCACCAGCTGCCGCCGCAGCAGGAGGATGTTCTCCTCCAGGAACTTCTCCTCCAGACTGCGCGGCGGCGGCGGCCCCTCTCCCTGCTGCTCCCCGCGGCCGCCCTGAGCTCCCGGGGCTCTCCGCAGCAGCAGGCTCTTCACCAGCAGCTCCTGCCGCTGCCTCAGGTACTCCAGCTCTCCCAGCCCGGCCAGCGTGGCCTCCAGCCGCTCTCGGGTTCTCTGCCTCTCCGCCTCCGCTTCGCCCTTCTCCCTCCAGCGAGCATCGGCTCCCCCCGCCGCCTGCCCCAACCCCGGCCCCGCCGCGGCGGCCGCCGCCGGGCTCGGCTTCATCGCGGCTCTGCCGCTCCGCTCCGCCACCGCTCGCGAATGGGCCGCGGGACGGCCGGCTCCCTGCCCGGCTGCAGCAGCCCCGCGCCCGCCCACCGCCGCTCCGCCCTCCCCGGGCTCCTCGGCATCCACGCCCGCTTCCTCGTCCTCGTCCTCCTCCTCCTCCTCCTGCGGTCGCAGCGCTCCGCCTCTCCCCGCCGGGGTCCGTCGTGCCCGCTGTGCAGCGCTGGAAGGAGACGGAGCTGCTCTGCTCCTCCGAGAGCTCCATCCCTAAAAACTCCCGTTGCGGAGCGCAGCTCAGAGGGTCTGGAAGAGAAATCTTCAGCGGGGGCTGTTGCAGTGGGACAACTTTTTGTTTCGAACAAAAAGAGGGGAGATGTCCATTTGGGCATCAGGAATACACTCTCTGCAATAAGGGCGGTGAGGCACTGGCAAAGGCTGCCCAGAGAGAGGCTGGTGCCCCATCCCCAAGCTCAGGCTGGATGGGGCTCTGAGCACTGATGGAGCTGTGGATGTCCCTGCTCACTGCAGGGAGGTTGGACCAAATAACCTTAAGGGTCCCCTTCCAACTCAAACCATTCTATGATGCCAATATCTCACCTGAACGGGTGACAGAGGAGAGGGCACTGAAGCTGGAAAGCAAAGGGGAAAACGGCAGCGCCGTGCCTGGGTGCTGGCTGCGGCGTGGGCACGGGGATCAGAGGGATGGAGAGGTGTTGCTGCACAGCCCAGATAGCCATAATGAAGTGGACTTCATCGGGCACGTGAACTAACTGCAGGCCGGGATGTGCAATTAGGTTTGCAATGGGCAGGCGGTGGAAAGAGGGAAAAAATGCAGACGGTGAAGACAAAAAAAAAAGGAAAACGTTACGCTGCAAATAGCACAAAACACTGAATTCTGGACTTGTTCTGAGGGGTAGAGAATGCAAGGGGAGAAAAGGAAGCATTCAGGGAGCCCTTCACAATATGGGGTTTGTTTGGAAGCACACTAGCCTGCCATACAGCAGCTCTCAGATGTTATGGGCACAGCGAAATGCTCACCCTGTGCTGCTCAGGCCGTGGTGTGCTGGCTCGGGGAGGTCTCACATGAGGTTGTCCTCCTGCTGCCGTGCTGTCTGCAGCACGTGATGTACTGTGGGGTGCACCTAAAGTGCTCCAACCACAAATGGGTGTTCCCTCTGTGGGGTGAGAGCACAGCCAGCCCAAAGGAACACCCTGAAATACACACAGCGTGGACAGCAGGTCCTCAGCACTGCGATGCAGTTGGGTGGATCCTGTCCTCCTGCAGCAGAAGTGGGGAAGTGAGGCTCTGGGGAGCAGAATCGCTCCTACCGTATTCAAGAGACCATGAAACTGGAGCCTCAGGGAGAGCTGAGAAACACTGAAAGGACAAGGGATACCCCAAGGGCAAAAGATTGACTGAGGCTGCCGAGCACAACTGGAAACAAAAATGCCAAACCCTATTCTGGACCACTGCTCCTCTATTTATTCTACCTCTCCCTGCCCACAGACAGCCCAGAATCAGACTCAGTGCCGACCCCACAACATATAGGGCACCACTGCTGACCTAAAAACCTGCTCCGTGGCTTCATCTCCTGCGTGGAGCTTGGCATGCAGCACGCTCTGAGCATGCTTATGCTGAAAGCTGGGTGGCAGTGCCAGTTACCTCCCCAAGCTGGTACCAGCAGCTCTCCAGATAGGGACCACAGAGTGCCCACATTTTCCTTCACGCTTATCAGCCAGGTTTTGCAGGTAGCACTGTGCTTCGTACACATCTGTGCATGAGGCTTCATGCAATATTTATGCAGAGCTATTTCAACTCTTTCTGTGCTATTATGCAGACATAGCTTCAAATATAAAAATGCAGCACTAGCTAGCTAGCTGCCTTAATGCTCAGATTTATTTATTTTGCCACTTATAGCAGATTTCTGTCCGATTCCTCCCTGCCAAGGCACTTCTTCCAGTCTGAAGAGGACAGCTTGCTGCCAGTATCCTGTTTTCCTTGCTTACATTTCCATGTTTCTCCTTTCACAGTGCATCAGCTGCAGGAAGGAAAAGCAACACGAGAACTGCCAAACCCATCAGCTGCATGCATTGCATGGAGAGGAGAACGGAGAGAGGCAGGGGCAACCTGGAGCAGAGATGCTTCAGGTTTCATGGCATGGACAGAGGAATAATAAAGTGCCAGAGAAGCTGTGGGACTTAGGAGGTTGGACAGCAGTGTGAGAGATGTATGATGAGCACTCAAAGTGATGAGAACACCAGAAAGATGTGATCTAAGACACTGGGAGGGATAGAAGAGCCACAGAAGTCTGTGCAAGAACTAGGAGGAAGAGTGTGAGTCCTGGAGAGGAGCAGGAGAACCCAGAGGGCAGCAGTTGGAGGCAGCAGGAAAAACCAAGGAGAATGAGCAGTCCCCTTTAATTTCCTTAGGGAGATACTGTGCAGAAAGCAACTTTAGGATGTGAATGGCCTCAAGTTGCATCAGAGAAAGGTTCAGGTTGGATTTTAGGACATATTTCTTCTCAGAAGGAGTGGTGATGCCGTGGCACAGCTGCCCAGGGAGTGGTGGGGCCATGGTCCCCCTGGAGGTGATCCAGGGCAGTGGAGCTGTGGCACTGAGGGACGTGGGCACGGTGGGGATGGGCTGGGGATCTTGGAGGTCTTTTCCAACCTGAATGATTGTATGTTCCTATGATTCAAAATAAGAGGTCCATACGCAGCAGGATAAAAAATCCAGCTACAGATATTGGAATATAGATGAAAAAATGAACCAGAGAAGAGCAATGAGGTGAGAGGTTGCCTTTGCTAGGTATCATCCTCATGTAAAGCATTTATTTTAATCAAAATCAGAACAAGGGGTCTGAGAAGACTGGCTCCTTCTCTGCCAGTTATACTGCACTCATTTGTTCCAGAGAAAAAATAGCAGGAGGCAAGAGGGAGGTTCCAGTCCTCAGATGAGCTCCAACTGGATGACCTTTGGAGGCTTCTGTCTGAGCAAACAAAACATCCCAAAACACTTGGTAAGGGCTAAGCAACAAGCCCTTCTATAAAAAATGTCTCCAAATCAGGAAGCATTTCCTCTCCCAGCCTGCTGAACACCTGAAGGCTGTACTCTTACCATTTCTTGTCCAGTGGCTGTTCCTTCACTGGATTAATCAACTGAAAATCCCCCAAAGAAAATCTCAGAATCATAGAATGGTTTGGATTTAAACGGACCTTCAAGATCATCCAGTTCCAACTCCTTCCCATGGGTTGAGGTTTCCCCCCCCCTCCCCAGTTCAGGCTGCCCTTGCCTCCATCCTTGGGCATCTCCAGAGATAGGGCACCCTCAGCTCTGGACAGCACTGCCAGTGCTTTCCAGACCCTCCAACTTAAACTTGCACGTGGAAATGGCAAGGATGGAGTCAGTGAGTTGTTTGCAAGGAAAGAGAGAACATGAGGGAGGAGCTCTGTTGCTAGGATGTGTTGAGAGGTGTAATTCTGCCTGGTGCAGAGGCGGTTATGAAATGGCTCATCTTCTTTGATTACCCTGGCTCACCTCTGAAGATTATACTGCTGGGTGGAAGCAATGCTGCAAATAAAGAAATGGCTCTGCCCCACAGTGCTTACAGGGTGAGAAACAGCAGACAGCTGCCACTGGTCCTGTAACAGGAGTCCCAAGAAAGCAGCAGTCGCATGATGGGCTGTTTAGAGATTTGCTAGAGCTGTCACTGCTCTGTGTATTTTGCCAACTGAGAAACTGAGGCACCAAAGGGGCAAAAGTTCCAGGTGTCCACCTCACTGCTGGTTGCCCGGTGGAGCAAGCAAAGCCCACCCCCTGATGCACGCAGTTTTCCTTCCATCCTCCTGATCATTCAAGCTCATTTCAGATGAAATGAGAGCAGATACCACTTGATACTTTTCCTAGGCTAATTTCTGACTAGCCACACTGAAACGAGTGCAGGAAATTGCAGAAATTAAGAGGAACATTACAGTTCCCTGTTTGTAAAATGAAGGCAATTGCTTTCCTTGCTGTAACACAGCACGTCTGGGGCAGGGAGATACATTATCCAGAAACAACCACTTGGGGACTGTGCTTAAGACCCTCAGCTGCCACGAGGCCTCTAATACTTTATTTTAATCTATTCTAATGTTAATTTTCTAATCATTTCTTAATTGCATTGGATAATATGTTAGGACATAAATCTTATCAGCAAATCAGACTGACATCAGCTTGTGTTACATATTGCCATGGTTACATTATTATTACAAGTAAACCTTGCTCTCGTTTCTAACCACAAACAATTCTAGCAAATAACCTAAACCAAAGCAAAATGTCCTGGCAGTGTTTCCCTTTCTTGTTTTATTTATTTTTTTCCCCTCCAACAAAACTAGTTCCTCTGGATGATGGGTAACCACAGCATGCCTGTGATGCATTCATTCTGGTCTTTTCAGGCTTCTTCATCCTGTGCTTGTTTCCTTGCGTTTGTACAGCACTGACACATCGTCACGCTGTCAACAAGATGCACAGGCCAAATTTCTCAAGCATGAATTAGGATCTTTAATACAAAAGTTAAACTACTCAGATGATAACACTGTTCCAAGCTGTCAAAAATGTGACCATCTTTGTATTGCTATGGCAAAAATCTGCTACTTCAGGAACCGTCAACACCTTGACCAGTCCCTCAAGGGCCCAGTTCCTCCTTACTCAAAACTGATCTGACTTTGGGATCCCATGAGAAGACACAGCCTTGCTTCCCCTCCAACCAGTGCCACTGCCCATGCATCAGGTGAAGGGACACGCACTTCCCATGGAGTCACCACAATTATTTGTCTCTGACTTGAAGTGAGAGAACAAGTGCTGGAAACTGGGATAACGATGCCATCTGACCCACTGCAGCATGTTGGGCACCCCTACCCTTAGAATCACTAAGGCTGAAAAGATTGCTAAAATCATCTATCCAGCCTTCAGCCCGTGCCTGTGACCTCTCTAGACAATATCCCTCAGTGCCACATCTCCACACGTCTTAAACTCCTCCAGGGACAGTGACCCCACCACTCCCTGGGCAGCTGTGCCACTGCATCACCACTCTGAGGACAAGTGTTCTCTAATATCCAATCTGAACTTCCCCTGGCACAGCTTAAGGCCATTACCCCTTGTCCTATTGCTAGTTACCTGCTGCAGATCATCCCACCAGCTGTGCAGGGACTATGGCTGGAAAACAGATCATTACTCTGGTATGAATTATAAAAAAAATAGCCTCTTTTTTTCCCCTCTTTCTTTAAAACTCAGCTATTCCAGCCCGAACAGTTGCACTGCTGTGTCTGAGAAGGCAGAGCTCTGTGTGAGTGAAGGGAAAGGAGCAGGAAACCCTCCAGCAAAAAGTTCCATCCAGAGGGAATGTGGAAGGAAGGACAGGCTGTTTGCAAAGCAAGAAGTCCCCCAGGAGGCCATGGGAGAGGATGCAGAAGACAGCTGCTTGTGGGGAAGCGACATTAGAGCTTCTCCAGACACTCCTGTCAGACTGAGAGCCTCACAGAGACGTTTGTTTCCTTTTCACAGGCAGCAGCCCATCTGGTTAGCCAGGAAGAGAGCTCACTTTGAACCACCCATTGCTGCCTCAAGTGCCTTGGTGCTACCCCAAGATGTTAAAAGACATGCTGGTGCTCAGCAAAGGAGCCTAAGCAGTGCAGATCCTGCTGAGCCCCAAGCCCATTCAAGTGCCGTGTGCTCCTCCAGCAACGCCTCTGGTCCCTAAGCTGGGGAAGACATGCAAGGATGGGAAGAGTTGAAAGAGAGGCAACATCAATTCTTACCTTTTTTTCTTTTTTTGTAAAGGATAAGAGAGAGACTGTAAGGACAGCACAGCGAGGAGAAAAGTGGAGGTAAACCAGGATCACTCACAGCGTTCACAACTCACAGCCACCCCATTTCTGCTCAGTATAAAGAAACCCTAGCAGCATTTTAGCAAAGCACCTCGTACATCATGTCCCAGCACTAAGCAGCAGGGCTTCCTTTTCTCCCTGGGCTCACAAACAGATAAAGTCAGAGCTCAGCCACTCCAGCGACATGTTTTTTCTCTCTTTTTTTTTTCCTTTCTCTCCCATCACCAAACAGATGATATCTGTTCAGTTCTGCTACAATTACTTTCGACTCATCCTTCACAACAGCTTTTTTGATCTTTTTGTGTTTTGATTCCCTTTCCCTTCCTGGCTTGAGTTTCGTATATACATTTGAAAATGCCTACCCTTTAGTGACACAGGCATCTGCTAGTTCAATGTCTTCTTTCCATGCTGCCAGTGTGTTCATCCCTGCACATCTGGCTGGCGACAGCCCTCACCAGCATGACCTTTGTGCAGGGATATCTGTTAAACTGTGGATAATCAGCCACCAGGAGTGGAAAAAGAGAATGAGGGGCTTAAATTACAGCTTAGGGTTTAGAGAGCCTGGGAAAACTTCTCAACAGAAGGTACTGGAACAACCTGAGGAGGAGAAATTTGCTCCATCACAGAGTGTCGTGGACAGAAGTTTAAACAAGGGTTTGTCAGGGTTGATAAAGAGTCTTCAAGGGACAGCAGCACAGCAAGCAGGAGCTCATACTCTTTATGTACCAGTGGTATCCAGGTGAAGTAAATCCATTCAACAGCCAGACCCAGCCCTGCTACTGCCTGCCATCAGTTCTCCTGTCCCTAACTTAAGTCCTCCGTGCGCACTGGAGAACCACACATCTTTGCTTACCAGGAATGGGAGTTCCACCATAACTGAGCTTGGTCCCACAGACACCTTGCCATCACCAGTAGCCATAACCTAGCCTTCAGGAACCTATCAGGATCCTAACAAGCATCCCTAACCTAGCCAAGCAAGGGACTGCCAGCACTACTGAGCCCTCCCTGACTCCTTCACATTACTGAGCACCTCCACTCCCCAGCAAAACCCACCTGCCTGCCTTCCCTTCTCAGCCCACAGCAGGGCAGGAAAGGTCTCTATAGGGGCCCATCTAGCCAGCTAATGCACGAAGTGGTGAAGCTATAGCCATAGTGACAGCAGCACGGCACAAACGTTTGACCCAAGCAAGCTGGTGCAGTTCATGCTTTCCCTGCATTTAAAGGAGCTCGTTCAGCCTCAGCTGGTGTCCACTTGAACAAAAGCCCCTTCACATCCCCTTCCCTTTCAGCATACAACGGCCCTTGAGCATGAACCAGAGGCAAAGGGCTCATAACTCACACCGAGCAGCACACTTCGTGGGCTGGCCAGCTCTTCAAATCTCCTTTTGGATATGGGTAGGCTGAAATGGACTATATAAGTCTACTAAGGTAGCTCAGCACGAATCATAGAATGACAGAATCACTGAGGTTGAAAAAGACCACTAAAATCATCTGTTCCAACCATCGACCTGTCAGCATCACAGCCACTAAGCCATGCCACAGGTGCGAAGGGAAATTGGTAGTGTCTCTGCTAGGCAGGACGTCACTTCGCTCCCACTTCTCATCCTTCCCTTCTTTGCATCCAGGAACCTTTGCACTGAAAAACTTCCCCTGAGATTCTCAGTTTCATCTCCACACGTTGCCTCCCTGCTGATTTTCCACGCTGTGTGGGTTAACAGGAGCGAGCCTCATTTAGTGTGCAACAGCACCAGGTCAAGGAACCACTAAAAAACAAACCAACCAACCCAATCCACTTTCCTGGGGAGAACAACCACAGCCCTCTCACTGCTGCTGCAGCCGTGGGCTGGGAGGAAGGGAGGTGTCCGTGGCTTTGCATCAGTGAGTCCCATAAAACTTGGAAGGTCAGGTGTGCAGTCACAGAGCCTGCCACATGTGCACGGTGTGATCTGAATCAGAGCAGACAGCGCCTGGGAGGGAGCTGCTGTCAGCCTCCTTGCAGTGAACCCGACCTGCCGTGCACAAAAGGCAGCTCTGAATCACGTGCAAACTGACCTGCTGCTGCACGAGCTGAATCTCTGCTGTTCCCGTTGTTCCATCTTTTTCTTTGGAGTATTAATCCCGTTCGCAGCATTGGCTGAAGAGGAAACATCATTTTTAATCTTCTCTAATGAAGGATTTGGTCCGGGAGAGAACATTCCTATCTGCCAACATGCAGGAGGAAAGAATGACATTTCAATATCCTGAAGTTATTGGCCCAAAACTCCAACCTGAATCTTGCAGCTGAACTGTTGACTCAGGGCACGCCGCTTCCGTGTGTTATCATCTGCTATACGAGCATCAGATGTGCAGATGGGAACGATTTTTAGGAGAAGAACCGGCAATAGCAAAGCAGCACGGGGAAATGATTTCATTCCAAGCATTGCAAATCAAAGCCCTTCATTCAAACCACGGCCAGCAGTGGTGGGACAGCCCTGGCAACCCCTCCACCGTGGCAGCCCTGTCCTGGGCCAGCAGCAGCCCACCTGGTGCTCTGCTGTGTCTGCAGAACGCTGCTCCCACCCTGCCGTTCTAACTTCTGCTTCAATTTTAAAGGAGCTCTCTTTTCTGGGACCCGTTTTGGTGCCTCTGCTATAGGCTGAAATCGTTGCCCGGAACCATTCCCCCTTCTCCAATGATTACCTCCAAGTGGCTCTCAGATTCCAACTGCTAGTCTCATGCATAATGGATTTCATTTCGAGCCTTTCGGCTGTGCATAAGTTTTCCATCCATTTCCACCCCGCTCTCAGCCACTCATCTACCAATAAAGCACCTGAAGTTGCTTTTTCCTCACTCCCTCCTGCACCCATTGCCTTCAGGCATTGCTCACCACTTCTTGGGCTACTAAAAGAGGCTCATATTCACCCTCTTGCTGCACAGTTTTGAGGGCCTCTCCTTTCCAGCAGCGTCCGCTTCAGCTGAAAAGTTCATTGCCTCCAGCTGCTCTGCCTTCCCTGCACTTGGTAATGGGCCAGCCAGGTGTGTTTGGGTGGCCATCCCCAACCCCATCACCCATCAGGGGCCAGCTGAGTTCATTCTCACTTTTCTCTTGAATAACTTGTATGCAGGAGCCCCCCTAAAAGGTTCTCAGAGGCAGAAGGTGGCCATCAGGAAAGGATCTTCAGCTAGGCCAGCAAAGCAGCGTCACACATCAGCATCCTGCTATTACCACGCTGTATCTGTAACACCCTGGGCTCTCCCGCATTATCACCTGCTGGCCAGGGACAAGCTGTTTGGATGGCTTAGAATAGCAATGGGAGCAGATCTAGAGCCTTCAAAGCAGGAATGCGGCGCTCAGCAGACAGACATCCAGCAGTATCTGGATGCCACTGCTTTTCCAAACCCTTTCAGATGCAGCCTAAGGGGTTCGGATTGACTTTAAAAGCCAGGGGCCCCGATTCAACAAAAACAGCTAAGCACTTAATAACATTAAGCGCACGCTCAAGTCTCTTCCTATTCAACAAAGCACTTAAGCACATACTTCACCCTTCTTAGATGGCCCAGAACCAAAACCACTGAGTTCCCAGAATTTCTTCAACCCTTTCTTTTCATTTTGGAGGGAGGACAGGAATTTTGCAGAGGGTCCCTATTTGCAAGTGAGTCAGCCTCCAGCTCCAGACCTGCACACCCAAACGCTGGCACGTTCATGCTTTGGACTGCGAGCTGAATGTTTCAGCTTGAGCCGGGAAACTCTTCTACTTAGCGTGCAAGGTTGAAAGCGATGAGATTGATGACACTTTCCCCTGCTCCACCTAACCCACGTGCAAACCTGAGCCTCCGTGTGCACTGTGCAGGTGCTCAGCCCTGGGTGGAGCTCCCCTGCTTTGGCTGCTCTTTCTTCACCCCACCACAGCCCAGCTCTGCAGCCCAGCTCCCAGAATCACGTGAAATGCTTTGGTTATTATTAAAATTCCATCCAGTTGCAGAAGGGGAGCACGGTGGGAATGGCAAAGCAAGCTGCACGCCCAAGGGATGCAGCCAGGAGAAGCACCCAGCCCAGCAGCCAGAGCCTCCCAGCTGTTGTTTCAGGCTTTCAGTAAACTGAAGCAAGCGTCGCCACGTTGCTTCGAGCACATTTCCAAATGTCACTGCTTCCTCAACACCTCCTTCTCCTTTTTGTTTTGCTTTGTCTTGTTTGTTTTGGTGTGTTGTTTGCTTCTAACAAAAGCTTACATCCTCCAGAGTGAAGCGGCAATGGGAAAAGGAGCAAACAAATGAAGAAACACAAATAAAACCATCTGGCCACATGGCCAAATCCAAGGCTGCTTTCCATTCCACCCGGTGCCAGTCACATCCCGGCACTTAGCTCCTTGTTTTCGCTTTGGCAAAGGGCTGCTGGCAGGGCAGGATAAAGCTGCAGAATGAAGGGCCAGATTCATCGCAGGGAGGCTGAAAATAGATAGGCTGCCAGTTGTCTAGGGGAGCAGGGATGTGGTTCTCAGCCATCTGAGGCAGCAGGAGGATGTGAGCCCTCCCAAAGACAGCACCCATTGCCTGGAGGAGGAAGGAAGCAAACATGGTTAAAAAGAGAAGAAAGAGCTCTGCATCGTGGGCCTGCCAAAGAAGAGCATCACTGGAGGATCTGATTGCCAGAAGATTTAGAGGAGGAAGGAGCATCCAGCCAAGGGCAATAAGAGGCTGCCACTTTCAGCAACAAAGGGCTCAGAACTTCCCTGGTCACAGGAACATGCTTGCTTGGGTTCATTTGTGCTTCCCAGGCGAGCTAGATTCAAAGGGAGGCTGGAACCAAGATTCAGCATGAGAGCAGTAACGAGGAGAGACTGGTGTGACATCAGCCTTGCCAGCTGGAGGACAAAGCCCTGCCTGAAACCTGCCCTGTTAACTGGCTTTGTGCTGTGCCAGATCTGAACTAAAGCTCGTGCTCTGAGAACATCCTGCAATAGAGCAGATAGAGACTGCAGCCACAAAGATGATGATCAAAGGGTTGGAGTACCTCTTCTATGAAGAAGGGTTGAGGATGCTGGGTCCATGGTGCCCTGGGCAGCCTGAGCAGCAGGGGCTGGAGCTCGATGACCTTTAAGCTCCCTTCCAAACTAAGCCATTCTGTGATTCTATGATCTTACCCTGCAGGAAGCAGAGGCGAGGAGAGGAGTCATCCTCCCCAGCTACGTCGCAGCCATGAGGACAGAGCTGGCACTTGCACACGAGTCTCACTTGTCACCACCTGGCACGAGTGCCACCAGAGCGTGATCCTCCACAGCACTGCATGACACGGATTCCTCCTTGGAAAGATCAGACTTGGAAAACTTGAAGGAAAATAAAAACCAACAGGAAATTCTTACAGTACGCTTGGACCCCATCCCAAACTCTGTTGGGCACAGCCTGGACATGGGGCTGTCACCTCTGTGCTGGCAGGGGCAAATGCCACCAGCCCACCAGCTGATTTCCAGCCTTTGCCAATAGGGCAACAGGGAAATCCCGTTTCTGAGTTACCCCACTGCCTCTCAAGATACAAACAGTGCCCTGCCATATGAGGCAAGAGGCTGGGTGGGTCCAGGCACACATCTGGATACTGGGCAGGACTGTCACACTAGCTTGTCTATTCCAACCAGCTCATCCAGTTCCCTAAACTGACCTAAAACATCATGTCCTCCCACCTCCATCTGCTGGCTTAGTATCCACCCTGCAGCTACAGAGGCCATTGGAAACATGCAGGGCACAGAGAGCAGGCGATGCCTGGCTGATTGATGAGGGCACAAAGCTCTTGGTTTCCCTGGCCACCCTCCAAGGATTTACAGCCTGGTGCACTGGGGGCAAACAAAGACCTGCTGTTCATCGTCAGAGACCTCACAATTCCACCCGTGGGGAGCAGGCTTGGGGCACAGATAACCTCTGAGGGGAGAGATGCTCCTGGGTGTAACACACGAGAGATGGTCTGAAAGAAGAGCACCCACAGGGCTCTGGGGAATCTCAGAAAGCAGAGCTGGGGGCTTGTGTTGTTTGTAAGGGTGGAGAAGAAAGGTTAGCTGTGGAGCAGCAGGAGGAGGAAAGGAGGTTCCAGCTGTGCTTGTAAATTTGGCTTCTGGGTTGATTTTCTCTTGGGTATGCTACAGTTAAAAGCTCTTTATGAACGGGACTCAAGTTCCAGCTTCAAGCTTAAGGAGTAGCAGTGTTGAACTCCAGCTATGCATGTGGATGCACAGCTCCCAGACACCTGCGAGCAATTTTCAGAGCACAAGGGCTAGCAAATACTGAAAGGCTTTGCTGGAGCACGTGCACTTTGCCCCTAACTCAGCACTGGGGCTGAGATCTCCTGGCAGTCATTGAGGACTACCAACAACGACTTTGTGGTGAGATTTGTGGTGTCCACAGAGTCATTCAGGTTGGAAAAGACCTCCGAGATCCCCAAGCCCAACTCCAGCCCACTCCCACCGTGCCCACTGCCCACGTCCCTCAGTGCCACAGCTCCACAGTTCCTGAAAACCCCCAGGGATGGTGACCCCACCACTGCTGTGCAGCTGTGCCGCTGCATCATCGCTATTTCAGAGAAGAAATCTTTCCTAATATCCATTCTGAACCTCCTCTGGTGCAACCTGAGGCCGTTCCCTCTCCTCCTGACTCTGCTGCCAAGAAAAAGAGAACAACCCCATCCCACCACAGCGTCCTTTTAGGGAGTTGTGGGGGGCTTGTTATCCAGCCTCAACCAGCATGGGATTGCCCGTCAGAAATAGGTGATTCCATGAATGGATCTGAGCAGGAATCCCACCCAGCTGTTTACTGTACCCTTTGTACTGGGGCCATCAACGGAGGGGAAGGACTGTAAACACCAATTACCATGCAGATTTCAAAGAGGAGCGCATCTGTGTGTTTGGGTTCTGCAGTGTTTGCTGTCACTTTCAGGGGACAAAGCGGAGGTTTGTCCTTAACCCTTCCGTTAGCAGGGGAAGTAGGAATTTGTTGCGATACCAACTGCCAGAGGTAGTTTATTTTCTAAAAACAGGAACACAATCCCCGGGGCTGGAGGTGCTGCAGCTCAGTGTGTGGCTTCCTAAAGGAATACACCCGGAAAGCAGCAAATTCCTGCTCTAATTAAAAGGAAATCTCCGAGACAAGCTTTTCCATGAAGGCAACAAGAAGGCAGAGCTGACACGTCTAATGCATATATTAACACTAAAGACATGGAAATTAATTGGATTTATTACCAGTCACAGCTGCAAAGATGGCTCATTTCTAAGTTTATTTTACAGAAAGTGGCAGGAGGAGTGGGATTTAATAGTCATCTCGGTTTAGCTAATGAGCCAAAACTAATGGCCTCTTCTCATGTAGAGAGGCCCCGGTTCTGCAGAGCACCTAAGTGTGTGTGCAGCTCTCACAGCAGTTTCCAAGGGATGCTTTGCATCTGCTGGAGTGTTTGGTGATGAATAGGATGCTCGCAGATGCTTGTGGTCTGGGAGGGAGAGGAAGCGTTTTTCTGAACAGGAGTCAAAACCAAATGGGATAAATCCAGTGAAATTAATTGCCTTTCAAATGTAAACTGAAATTAAGTCAATCTGGCTTGCCAGCAAAGAGAGCGGCCCCATGCAAGATGTCTGGGTGCTGCGGGCTCTGGCAGGGCTTCCCTTTTATTTCATTTTTCTGCTCTTCCCTGTGTTCGTTCTCTGCTATTTTACCAGGCTGAACCAGCCTTCCTAGGGATCCATTCATAAGAAAGCCACGTCTGCCTTGTGGTGGCTGTGGGCAGGCACATCACTGAGACAGACACCAGTGCCCCTAAATCACAGCTTCTCTTGTTTTCTCGGCCACATCACTGGTAAGGATGACCAAAAAAAAAAGTGCCCCAAAGAGCTCTAAGAGTCTGCATCTTCTGTAAGTGAAGAAAAGCAGGAGATCTTTGGTGGGAATGCTGACCATTGAAGTGGCAAGATGAGTGTCATTTGCAAAGCACTCCAAGAGGGGGTTTGGAGGATTCTGGATGCTTCCTTCCCAAGTTGGAAACTGATTTGCTGAGGGAAAGACAGGCTGCCTCAGGCAGGGAGGTGTTAGACAAACAACAAAAGGGAAAGGCGCAAAGAGGGAACAAATGGAAACTCGTTTAGCACATAATGAAGGTGCTGAGAACAAAATTAATCAAAGCTCTGAAAGAAAGGGAGAGAAACTCTTTCATCTCCTTCTCCATCAAAGGTGGGTCCTGGCTGATAAACAGAGGGAATCACTTATGTGCAGGGATAAATTCGGCATAGCAGGAACGATGGAAACCTGGTGGGAAGTGATTGGAGTGTTACAAGCAGGGCTTCTGGGAAGGCTGAAGTGGGAAAAAGAAGGGGAAGAGTTAGAAATAGGGTTGTGAGCATCCAGGTCCTTGGACTCGGTAATCTGAAAGTGGATGGTTCCATCATCTAAAACAGAAAGCACAAAACAGAGCAGTCGGCATCATCAGTGGAGCACAAAACCCAACCTGCAAAGCAGCTGAATGTCTCCCACATCCCTGCCAAGGGTAGGGGGGGAAAGGGGCCAGGCTGTCACCAGGAGACTTCACAGGCAGTTGAGTGCTGCAGGAAAGCTGCCTCCAGTGCTGAAACAGCCTCCGTGTTTGTAAAGATGATGGTGGTTGTTCCCCATCTCAAAAGAACTCTCACATCCAACAGGGGGAACTGTTAGTAGACCTTTTTTTATTCTTTTCTTCATGTCAGAGGCAGAGAATTTGATCACAGGACGAAAAAAACACACAGTAGTTTATGTAGGAAGTGATTGCCACTTGAAAACGTTTGTTATGTGCAGATGGAATAAAATCAAACCCGGGCAGATACTGCCTTGCTGCTCTCCCAGGTGGCTGTTACAAACCTGAAAATGCTCATAAGACAAATCACATCAGAGAAGGAATTCAGAAAGAAAAGGAAAAAAAAAAAAAAGGAAAAATAAGCCACAAAAATGAAAATTAAGTGTTTAAGAACATTTGCCTACACTCATTAAAAGCTACAACCTCAGAACTGAGAGAGACCGTCACACTGGTTCAATCAGCAAGGCTTTCTTCACCAAGCAGAGAATCTAAGGATCTTTTTGGAGCCAGGCAGGGAACGGGGAGCTAAGAGCAGTGAATACAAATCAGAAGGTTGGAACTATAGGTCGTCCATATGGGAAACAAAAGGGCACAAGAGGCAGGAGACAGCCAAAAGAACTAGGGCAATGGCAGCTTTTTAATTTTCTTTTCTTAAGATTATTTTTAATCACAGGGGAACCTCTTGTTTTCTATGCAGGGGGGTAAAACAACCCTGCAGAGAGGGCACTGATTTCAGTGTGCACCTTTTGAGAGCGGCCAGATGGCATGGAGGCATCATATGGGGCTGATGACATATTTTTCACTCCAGTGGCAGCTCAGGTGATCATTAGACAGAAGCCAGTTATTTTTAAATAAATGGGTTTGTCCAACCTGCAGTATTGCCCATACTGGGCTTTTACCTCGAAATTTCCCATTGCTGCCTCTGTTGATGTGAGCAACACTGGGATCTCTCATGCGGCGACACAGCCAAGATATAAAGGATAATAAACTGGGAGTAGCCCTCACAAAGCAGTGGGATCCCAGAGATGAAATCTGATGAGGATCTTGTGCTGCTGCTGGCTGTGGGATGTGAGAGCCACAGCCCCTCAGAGCACTGAGCAGGTCCAGGCACTGGGTGGAACAGGATCTATGAACATAACACCCCTACAGATCCTGGGCTTGGTTCTTGCTGTGGGATCAAGTGCTCGCCTTTCCAGCTGGACACTCCCAGACCCACCTCATCCGGGTTTGTTAACCAACACTGCTTATTGCAAAGCTGGTTTAGAAACTCCACAATCCTCAGCCTCTTTCCTGCTCTTTAGCAGAGCTCCAGCCTTCCTGGGAGCTCCAAAAACATCCTCAGAGCTGCCTGGAAAGGCAGGTAGTCACCTACACCTTTTACTGATGGAGACAGATCCAGGGGAAGGGTGAGCCCAGCACATCTCAATGAGCATGTGATTGGCCTTTCTTCCACCCTTATGCTGACCACGCACCCATGTGGGTAGCCAGATCCCATTTTAAGGGTGAGCAGCCAAACAAACATATCCTACTGACCACTCTTGGCTCAAGGGTCAATAGCCAAGCCACCCCGCTCGTCCCTGGTATGCATGTAGGGGCATGTGCCAACCAGTACTTTCAACCTGAAGTGCCTCACAAGGGAAGCAAAACTGCAGCACTGATCTGATGTACTTGTGGCAAGACACGTCTCCGAGCAATGTCCACACACACCCACCTCCACTTTCCCAGAAAACGCCTGTTGCTCCACCACAGAAATAAACCCTCAGTTATTAACAGTGAACAAAAACATTCTCCTGAGAGGTGGGAGAGAACAGGAAAGCTGCTGAGCCCAACCCAGCTCACCAGAGCCAGAGGTGCGGGGTGTGCAGTGCCAAGCTGTGATTGATGCAACACGAGCAGTCCCGAGCCAGGAAACAGCAGAGACTTGGCCTGATGAGAGAAGATCCAAAATCCCATTCGTTTATAGGACAGAGTGGCTGAAAACACGAGGATGAGGAGCAAAGAGGAAAGCCACCCATCTTGAGTCCACCATGAAACTCCTGGGGGCTGCTGGCTACATCAGTTCTTATTAATACGGATTATTATTTAGGAAGGCAATGAGTCAATGCCATAATAGACACCAGATTCATTACTGTCAGCTCCCTCAGAATTATGTGTATTAATGACCAGATTATATCTGTTTATATAATACAAATTACCATAGAGCGTCTGCAGGCATTGAAACGCTCCTTGTCTGTTTGACACACATAAATAATGGAGGAGCTCACGCTGCATTTGGTACACATGAGTAACCTTTTATCCCTGGCACCCCGGTGCAGGCTGAAGAAACGACTCGGGTTTCAAATTCCTCGCTCCAGCTGTCATTAGCCTCACAAAGCGTCAGTGAATCGGTGGCTAATTGATGTCCTTGTTGGACATTATTTTATTAGTCAGGCCTGGTGAGCATCAAGTGGAATTTTATCCTCGGGTCCGCGTGGCTGGAAGAGGTAAGGCTCAGAAATGATTAACTGTGCTCTGAGAGCAATTTTAGGAAGGGGTAAATGAGTTATCCAATGGGGTTGGGATACTCTAGTTGGCCCTAGAGCTGCGGTCAGTGTCGGCTGCTGAAGAAGGAGCCCGGCTCTCTGCCCCACGGTGATGGTGGTTTGTAGAGCAGTTTAGTCACAAGGTTTGAGGATGACATTGTCCTTTGGGGTGGATGGCCCTCAAGGAAACTGTCTGGGCTACGGATGGTTTGCAGAGACCTTGCCCAATGGGACAGGCTGAACACAACAGGGCAACTGGACCGTACTGCTTGGTATACCAGTCCAGCATACTGGTGCCCACGACAGGGACCTGGCAGCAGCATGCAGACAGCACACAGACCCTAGGCTGGAGCAAGGAACAGAGGATGCTCACCTCCTGCTGTGAGCTTCTGCCCTATCCAGAAGCCACGCAGGGCTGGGGTTTTGCAGCCGTGTTGCCCATCAGTCAGAGCACAAACGCAGCCCCGAGCTGGTCCTAAGCACCTCTCAACAGCAGCTCACAGCTGGAGCACCACGTCGAATCGACCCCCTGGGAAGGAGGGGGGAGGTTTTGCTTTGATCTGCACGCTGAGCATGTGGCATGGAAAAGGGCTCGCCTGTTTCCTTCTGCTTCTTGCTTTAGATCTGGCTAAGTAACCTGGAAATGAGCACAGATTCATCATTCAGGGACAAAGCAAAACGTTTTTCCTTTGATTGAAGTGAAATTTGGGGAATGTTGCCCTTTTAAAAACTTCATTTTAGATAGATAGATGGATAGATAGATAGATAGATAAGTAGGTGGGTAGGTAGGTAGGTAGATAATTCTTTTTTTCTTTGTAGCAGCAGAGAGATGTCCCCTACAAACCCAGGCCCCCAGCTGAGGATGCTCGTGGTGCCATCCTTGCGACTCCTCTCCATCCTTTCCCTCCTCTGCCCATGTCTCTGCAGCCTGTCCTGGCCAGGAGCAGTCCCTTGCTCTGCATGTGCTCTCAAATAGAGCCTCTGAGGTGAGAGCTCACTGCAAAAAAATAATTTAAAACAAAACCCTCATCAATCTTAGGAGATCCCTGTTCCAGCCGTGCTTACATAGCACATGGGCTTTCCGGGAGCCAAGGAAAAATGAGCAGAGAACTCGGGCACACCAGGCTCTTCTTACATTAGGCAATAATTATAATGTATATTAACTGCCTGGGTGTTGAAAGAGTCCCAGCACGAGATTGCTTCTCTAATAGGAGACAGAAGTGATAAAAGACAGTAATAGATTGCCTTTCAGATGTGGAATTAAAAGCAGCAACTCATTAGATTATTTTTTTTTTCACAGCCTCTAATCACAAGTAGTCTCTTTTCAAGTCGGATTTCCATTTCCAAGGCGAAGCTCAGCAACACGAACAGAAACGAAAGCCGGGCCCTATCCCACCTCCTTGGTGTGGCAGGAGCAGCAGGAGCCACGCTCCAACCAGCAGCACTGCCCAGAGAGCACAGCCCAGGAGCCAGCCCACCAAGGCAGCCCTCTGAAGAGCAACGCAACCATCAAAAGAGCACGACCTGCTCGGTTTTCCTCTTGTTTTAATCCTGGTTGCAGCCACCGGATTGCCTTTTGTAAGAGATGGCCCAGAAGATAAAGCTTTTGAGGCAGGGCAATCAAACAAAAAGTGAAGTTACTTCAAAGCTGCAGCAGAGGTTCTTAAAAACTGACATTTCCACTTACGGATCCAGTTTGTCTCTCACAAGGAATGCTTTCCAGACAATTCTGGCTGCTGTTTTTAAAAGGAAAGCATAGAAAGCGGGAGAAGAAAAGGTGAGATTTCAGCTGAGCTGGGAAGCACGGTAAATAACATCCATTGGATTCTGCAGGACAGTTTTAATGACTCAGAGTTTTAAACTGTTCACTCAACATCTTTACGTGCAGGGCTATGGTACAGTTTCAGACTTAAACCCTTTGGCAGGAGCTGCATAATCCATAAAACACTTGAAGGGGGAGGGGGAAGGAGATATAAAACCAGGCTGGAAGTGATGTAGCTGGTCTGATTTCAGCTAAATCAGCTGCAAGCTGTGGTTTATCTGCACAACCAGCACCTCTCATTAGCACAGAGCAGCTCTTCGGGTACCCCAGGCACAGACCAACCAGGTCCCTGTCTGCATTTAGAGCTTTGGGTTCCTAAATATCAATGGCAATTTGGATCCAGCAGCACAAAAGCTGTGTTTTTCCCCCTGTGCTGTCCACGGGACAAAAGAAGCTTTTGGCCAGATGGGGGATTCATGCACTAAGGCACACCCAGGGGTTAAGGGTAATTTAAACCTCCCAGGGCAGCGTGATCCGTGTCTCCCATCCTCCCAGGTGGGCCAGGTGCAAACACCAGGGCTCAGACAGCTGGGGGCTGACATTATTCCTGGAGGGCAGGAGGAATTTAAGGCAAAGCCCCACAGCTCATTCATGGCTCTCAGAGCCCACATGGGAGCAGGAAGCATCCTAGAGCTTTTCTTCCAGGCGTGGAGTGGACAGAAATGCAAAGCTCAGACCCCTTTGGATATGAGGAGGAAGTTTTTTGACATCAGGGTGGTGAGGCTGTGCTGCCCAGAGCTGTGGGTGCCCCATCCCTGGAGGTGCCCGAGGCCACGGATGGGGCTCTGCAGAAACATCCTGGCCATGTGCTACCAGAGGTCACCATCTGGTGCCATCCATAGCCAAAACCCAAAACAGCCACAGAACCACTGCCATGCTTCAGCTTGGTTCCATTCACCCACTCCATTCATCCCTCCAGAAGACAAAGTCTCAAATCCCACGACTGTTTAATTCACAGAAATAGGATCGGGACCTACAAATGCCAATTAACCCCGCCCCTCAGAAAGCATCCCCGCGGATCCGTTGTCTTTTCTTAACCCACTCCCTTGCTCCCAGCATCCTGTTGCACGGGGAGCTCGAGCACAAAAAAGGCACAGCTGAAAATGAAGCATCCCCCAGAGAAACCAAGGAAACCAGTGCAGCAGTGAGCATTTCCCACGTGCTGAAAGCAGACCCAGAAACCCCAACACTTCCCTCCTGCTCTTTTATGACTATGCATCCCTGCTATGAGCAGGCAATGAAATGCTGCAGCCACATCAACAAAATCAGATCAATGCCACGGCTGCACATCCCCATTTCAACCTGATCAAATAACAACTTGTCCGCAGGAACCGGGGGAATAGCTCTTTGTAGGGAGGGCACGAAAGGAGACAGAGCCGAATTAAAGATTCATTCAAATTAAAAGGTTCAATTTTAAAAAGAGGCAGGGCCAGGCAAGAAGGAGCTGGGGAACGTGTTTCTTAATGAGCTCCGTGGCGGGAGCATCGTTAATAATAGATCAGATGGGGGAAGCAGGCAGCCCGGCAGCACAGAGGCATTTCCCTCTGCGCTGTGATCAAGTGAGCCCCCACACAGGTGGCTGCCAAAGCTCCCTCTGCACCCGGGATGTCATTTCAGTGGTGTCAGTGGTACCAGTGGATCTGAGGATGCCCGCAGCACGGCGAGAAAGTGCCCTAAAAACGGGGAAGACAATGAATAGTTATGAAAGGAAATGAATAATTCCACAGTAGTGCACATAGCAGGATGAGGTCCCTTGCTGATACAGCCATGTCCTGCCTGGTCCCGGTTTGAAAATGAACCCTCCTGGAAAAATTACAGATATTACCTTCTTTTTTTTTCCTCCCCTTTCTTTCTTTTTAAGCCTCTATTGCAAGGAGAACACAAGTTTCAAACAAATACTGTAGTTCAAGCCCCTCGTGAGGGGTCTCTGAGCCAACAGCGGCATGCTGCCCCTCCCTGCCCCACCACAGCATCCAGTTTTAAGGATGCTCTTTCTGTTTTCTCACTGGTGGGGGACAGGCAGATGCTCTGTAAGGTTTATCAGAGCAGTTGTGGGAGGGAAGGGAGGAAGGGCTTATGGGGATCAAGGAAATCTGCGCCTGGATTTCTCCATGCTGGCTCCCTGGCTGCAGAGCTACTGCAGAGCCCAAACCATGGCTATGTAAGGGCCTTACAAAAAGCTCCCCAAACCTGAGAAGCACAGGGGGCTGCAGGGAAACATGGGAAGAGCAAGAAGGGGCTGCAAGAGAGGGACCATCCAGGTGGGAAGGGGCCGTGGTGGGGTGAGGTGGGAGGAGATGCAGCCACGGGCAAAGCAGTTCACGCCTCCGCATCCTCAGCTTTTCTGTAGATCAGTCCTTTATTTATTTGTTTCCTTTTCTTAATTTTCTTAATGGATTTCGTTATTCAACGGGCCCTGACCCAGGACCACCTTGTCACCATGTCCTGGGGCAGCACTGCTGCACTGTGATGTGCTGCTGTGGAGCATTGCACAGCATCAGAGCACCCCAGTGCAGCTCCTGGCAGCAGGAGGAAGTGTGACTTTGCTCTCAGGACCGTGGGGTGAACACTTTGAGGATCTCATGGGGAACTGTTAGAAAGAAGGGGGCAGACTCTTTGGCAGGGTCCGTTGTGACAGGACAAGGGGAAAGGGTTTCCAGCTAAAAGAGGGGAGATTTAGATGGGATATAAGGACGAAGTCGCTTGTAATAAGGGTGGTGAGGCACTGCCACAGGTTGCCCAGAGAGGTGGCGATGCCCCATCCCTGAAGACACCCTGGGTCAGCTTGAAGGGGCCCTGAGCACCTGAAGGAGCTGTGGTTGTCCCTGTTCATTGCAGGGAGGTTGGTCAGAAATGAACAGTATATGATTTACAACACAGCCCAGCACTTCCCATGCCCCCAAAGGTGGGAAATCTGCTTGGTTCAACTCGTCCCTTCCCGAGCTGTCGGTTCACAGCAAGAAGAGATGTCTCCGTGCCTTGTGGGGACACGACAGGGACACTGAGGACTAGCACAGAAGCAATAAATATCAACTCCAGCACTGAGCTGGAGTAAGACAAGAGAAAGTAATTCAGCCTTCAGTTCCCACCCACAAGCAGCAGCACGGCGGCTGCAGCCGAGGAAGTGAGCAGGCACACACAGCTCTGAATTCAGCAGGAAAATGGGAAATGTGTTCGTGCCTTCAGCAGAGCTGCAGAGTGGCTGGAGTGGAGTGTGCAGGGAGATGAATGTGAGTATTGACAAAGCAGCCAACCCAGCCCAGTGAGCCCTCCTGGACACATGGGCGGATCGATAGGGCTCCGTGAGCAGCCCCCAGCCCGGCTGGTTAGTGGGAGCTCTGGGAACAGCAGGCACCCAGGTGCCATGCAGTGCTGGAGCCACAGCCCTTCTGAAGCCCTCAGTGGGAAAACAAGGTGCTGGGAACTGCCTCTGCTGCTGCATGCACCAGGGCTGCCCGCTCGCATTCTTCCAGCAGCTTCCAGATTTAAGACCTGGCGTGGGACTTAGCAGAGAGTTTTTGCATCATCTGCTCCATGTACTCAGCTGGGGTCTACTCTAAGTTTGCACTCTGACTATTTGTGGCCCAGGGAGGAAGTACATGGATTATCTCTACATTTCTCATTCAATGAGACAAGTGAACCTATGCCTGCATTTACCCTAGAGGAGGATCTAATTGAGTCAGTGCAAGTATTCATATGCCTAAATGTAGGCATGTGTTTTAAATATCTTGCAAATTTGAGGCTTGGGCACAGTAATTCAAAATACTTTCACATTTCTGAGCTTGTCCCAGGCCCTGCCCCCTTCCGAGCTCCTTTCAAGTTGCTCAGAATCTTTGCACGTGGACATTTTCCATTTTGTGCAGACACTGAGTCAGTTTTATGAGCAGCAGCAGAAGCCCCAGCAACACAAACACTCCCAGGAACAAGGCTGGGGGAAAGCAGCATCTGATCAGGTTCTTGGATTGTGTCAGAAATGTCTGCAGCACCTCTATTTTTCTTATATCCTTGCTGTGAGATCTCAGCTTCCCACTCCTTTAAGTATCCAGTTTCTGAGCACTGTTTCGTTTGCCATGCAAAAACTAAGTATCACAGCAAAAAAAAAAATCCCCCTTACACCGAATACATAATGGAAAAACAAGGGGAGGGGAACAAAAGCCTCTTCCCTGCCAAAGTTACCTAACAAGATGCTGAAATAGCCATCAAAATAACAGACTGCAGAGGCGTAGAGCCGTCCCCCATCCGCTGAGCATCATCTTGTGCTTCTGGTGGAGGCCACCAGCAGATGCCCGTGGCAAGAAAAAACGAATCTGTAAGATTAGTTGTCTGAAAATGAGCTGAAGTGACAGCTCGTTATCCCATTTGTCATTTGCATTCGAAGCCATGGTTTGGCAGGAGGGTCAGCCCGCTCCGTCAGTGTGCAGAGGTGCTCCTCTTAGCTCACCCGGAGCACTCACAGCGTGCAGGTTGCGAGAGGCATGATCAGGAGGACAGAAAGCTGTCAGAGAGCGGCTGAAGGAGGGCTGTGGGGATGGGGAAAGGTCTGAGGGCACGTGAGCAAGGAGCCTGTGGGCTCCAGAGCAGAGGTTGAGGGGAAGCATCACGGTGGCCTGCAGGTCCTCGCAGGGAGCTCTGCTGTCTGAGGAATGGCGTAGGGGGCCCAGGGGGGGAGGGAAAGGTCCGTGTGGGTCCCCTCCAAGCTGAGGTATCCTGTGATTCTGGGATTCTCTTTCAGTTCAAAGCCGCTGCCCCTTGCTCTGTCATCACACTCCCTGGCAAAGAGTCCTCCCCCCAGCTTTCCTGCAGCCCCTTTAGATCCTGGAAGGACACGAGGAGGTTTTCCCAGAGCCTTGTCTTCTGGACACTGCCAGCTCTCAGCCGGACCCCATAGCAGAGGTGTTCATATCCCCCTGAGCCTCCTCTGGACTTGGTCCAACAGCTTTCTGCTCTCCTTGGGCTGAGAGAGCAATGTAGAGGGGGAAATCACCTCCCACGGTCATGCAGCCCCAAGATCAAGCACGGAGCCATTCTGCTGCCAACACTCATCCCGTGCTTGTCCCCGTCTTCCTTCTAGCTTCGGTATCATCCATAACTCTTCCCTTTGACCCTACGCTGCCTTTTTCAGCATGCATTTGAAAGCTGTGTTTCTTTGGGGCAGTGGGCAGGCACGGCAGTGAGCAGGAGGTGACATCCCATCCCCAGCAGGGTCCACGTGTCCCCACTGTGGGCACAGTCTGCCAGGCCCAGGCTGAGAGCCCGGGCAGGAAGAGCACCTCCGGAGACACCGCAGTGTCTGCAGATGGAGGCAGGGGATGAGCTGAGGGTCAGGAGGGGACTTTCAACCACACACTGTGCTCACAGCAATGGGAACGCTGTACAGGCTGCCTCGTGCAGACACACAACCAGTTTGTCATGCAAAGCAAAGCATATCCCCAGCACTTACTCCCTCTGGATTATCCCCACGAGGGTCATCGCTGATTAAAGCGATTTCAGCTTCCACCCCCTCCCCGAACCTGAGGGTCGGGGACAGAACCAGCACCAGTGCTGTGTTGGCTGTGCACCCTTAGCTGCAGTGTGGCATTGGCAGAGCTCGGTGCACTAATTCACCTCCATGTAAACATGATTATAGCAAACGAATTCCAGACGAGGTTTAACTGTAAAAACATCTCCAGTTTTTTGAAGTGTTTCTAAGTGCTCAGCTCGGAGTTGTTGCTGTTAAGGCAAGGACTTCCCCTTCCCTCGGTTTACAAAGAATATTTTCAGAATTAATGATGTCCCAGCACCCCCTAACCATAAAATGGTGCTCACAAGAAAGTCACAGGTCTGACAATCCAGCTGCAGCAGGGTTTCACGGTTCGGATTTTCCCTTTCTTAGCTGGGCTGTTCATTTCCTTACGAGCAGGAATGCTCTTTGCTCTCAAAGCCAAGACGAAGAAGAGAAGCGAGAACAGTAAGAGGTATTCATTTGGCTGCTTCACTTTAAATGCTTCTGGCATAGAGCTCCCATTAGAGCTCGCAAGGAAAAAGTGGCAGAGGAACACTGTGTATGCATTGTAGTGATTGTACTTGCTCTGAGCAGACGTGCTTGCAGGAGTCGGCACATTAAAGAGCCAGTGTTACTTCAGACAGAGAAAAATAACATCTTGCCAGTTGTGTTTATTTGCAGGGACACATGATTTATGCTTTCCCATTTGTAGGGTGGTTGAGAGCAATGGATCACGTGGTGCTGTTTAGATAATCCCTGAGGAAAGTCAGGCTACGTGGGGCAGGGAGAGATAGGGTTTGTTCTCCGAGCAGCGCTGGGAAACGGCACGGAGATTTCCTCAAGTTCTAGGAATGAGCTTTAAGGCTCTGATTTTCTTTAAAGATTGAGTGTGCATGGTGAGAACGGAGCAATTCAGATAATAAGGAGGGCCAGGGATACCAGTCCCTTCCTGGTATTTACTGACCCAGAGCAGAAAAAATAAATGCTTCCCTGCGGGACCGTTACCTGTCAAACAGTGCAGCAAGAAGATGCAGATCTGCTGCCACGAGCATGAAAGAGGGGTTGTCACCCTTTTGTCACCACTGTGCAGACTCCTTGTGGTGAGGTCCCTGCAGGCAGGTGCTGAGTCTCACAGCAAGTACCACATGCTTTGGTGCTGATTAAGGAAACACAGTGGAGAAGGAGCACGGCTTTGCAGCACGGAAGGGAAGACAGCATTTACGTGACAGATGCGGGGTGCTGGGCGCCCTTCTCCAAGGGCACAATTCCCAAAGCTGTCAGAGTAAAAATATAAGGGGGGAAAGAACGACAGGCTGCCACTCAGCCTGCAAAATCCCCCCTCGCTGCAACGAGCATCTCCTGGAACCCATTAAAGATAAGCTGTAAGTCGTGGCTGCAGTGGCAGGATCTTCATAGGGTGATCAGACAGTGGGCTATCCAAGTGATAAAGGCTGCAGGCTAAGCACAAATGTGTATATATTTATATATATTAAGGAACAGGTGTCAATCAAGGGAATGTCTTTCAGCTGCCAGGACGAAATCAGCACACTGAGATGGCAGAGCAAGGGATAACCCATGGATACAACAGCAGCACACCCTCACACAGGGGCACTGCCTGTGGCTGGTCCAAGGCAGTGTGAAACGTCCTTACTCTGAACCCACTCACCTCTTGAGATTCTTGTGTTTCTCTTTACCCAGCTATAGGTAAGATGGGGCTGTGAGCAACCTGTCCCACCTATAAAACTCTGTTGGTCCTATACGGAAAGGATGAACTTCTCCTGTCATTTCACTACGGTAGGATGCAACCCTCTTGGCCTTTTGTCTGTTCATGTCTAGTGTTATCAGGGAGCTGTTAAACAGCCACAGGGTTCCAGCTCTGAAACAGACACATTTCCGTGTGGGATCCAGCAATTTTTTGCACGTGTGTGATTTCAAACATCTGAGTACTTAGTTCTCAGGAAGAAGGCTGGCACATACATCTTTACCAAGGCAGGACAGAAACGTTATCCTGTACCAGTCTGTAAAGCACCTTGGAAGGTTAGCACCACACTTTCAGCATCTGATTTTGACAGCTTCCACCTCCGAGCTCTGAAGGTGAACAGCAGTAATAAAAGCCTCACTTTATCCAATTTCCCCCAGCTCAGATAAGATTAATCACGTGCATGAGATGCTCTGCTTCCTACACTGAAAACCAAGATAGATCAGCTGAACAGGGAAAGGAGACGCTGGCATCAGACAGACAACTGGGAGCAGGGCTCCCTGCCCCTGCTGTCCCTGCACGGCCACCCATTCTCCTCATTGCTGCCACCCCGATCACACAACATCTCTTATTACTTACAGCTGGAGAAAGAAATTGGAATCTGAGCACCTCACCTCCAGACTGCCAGATTTTTACCAAAGCCCGAAAATGACTTCAGCAAATAGAAACACTTCTGACATTTCAGCTTTGCGCTTTCGTATACTGTGAGTTCAATCTGTGAACAGACACCCTGCTCCCAGTGCTTTCCTAATGTTAGACTCCAGTGTGCTTCACCAGGAATTCAGCTGAACCAAAATATAAAGCCAGGGTTTTGGTTTCCACACTGCAATCCTGAAATCCAGTAACAACCTCCTCCCCCCACCCCTCTGCTGCTGAGAATTAACTGAAAAATATAGCTGTGTAGAGGTGGGTTTTTAATACTTTTCCTGGATGGAATTCCATTTGATGCTGCTAAGCTTTGATGACATACCCCAATGACTTGCTTGGAAGAAATCCATTTAGCGAGCTTGCAAATCATGCTGTTTCAGTTCTGTGAGTGCCCATGAGAAATGTGCATTTTCAATCATAAAAGCTGCAGAAACAAAATGGAACTTGAAGAGGCAGACAGATGAATTCCTTATCACGGCTTGGCTGTGCTTGCAGAACATGTGCTTGCCATTTCAAACTCCGGAAAACTATTTACGGGGATCTGAAATACAAAACTGAATCCAAAAGTAAGAAATAGATAAATTTCTAGAAGATGCGTTTTATTTTCCCATTTCAAAGGAAAAAAGAATGAGAGTCTGATTAAAAACAAAGCAAAACCCCCAACCCCCACACAGCCTTTAGTTTGTTCCTAGGATTATAAATAGTCCCTTGTAATACGATCTATGCACGGGTGCCAGATTTACAGAGGTCCCCTTATGTTTATTTGGCAGGATATGTTGTTTTGGGTAAGTTTGGGGGAAAGAAAAGCAAATACTTTGTGCTTTCTCCACCTCTCACAGTTCAGTTGGAGTGGTAAGTGGAGATTGCAGTGGGTGAACAATTAGCACATCCCACTGCCACAGAGCCACCCCATCAACACCACCCGAATCACACTGCCAAGCACACAGGGGCTTCCAGGGATACTTATCAGCCATGCTGAGGTGGGACAGTACATAACTCCAGATGGAATTTTCATAGCCAGTTGAAATGGATCTTCACTGGGCATTTTCTGGCGTATTCACACGAAAACACAACTCGTTTCTACACGATTCAGTCAGTGACAATACCTTGGACTTAAATGCACTTGTTCCCATGAAGAGGAAAAAAGAAGACAATTAGAAAAACACGTGCAATGCTCAGCATTGCAGGCAGTAAAACCCGACTCAGTTGTCATCCTGGTATGAGACAACTGCCTCTCCCCCAGCCAGGGCTGTCTCACCGCTTCCTCGTGCACTTTCCTCATCTGTGGATCCATCTGCTGCCTCCCATCTCACCCCTGGTTTGACAGCTGTCTGTGTGTTCTTGATTCAATACCTGTACTTTGTTTGGCAAAATGCAGTCCTGATCCGGGCCGACCGCTCTGGGCACTGCGACTCATTTCACACATTTCCTATTATGCTGCAACAAAGGGAACCTAAATTATATATTAATGTTCTCAAAGAGATAGCAGCGTGACAGAGAACTTGGAGCATGGCTTCATCAAGGATTTTTTTTGTAGGAAAGCTGGGTGAGGGAGCTCCCGCCCTCCCCACTGCATTTCCATACCCCCCTGCATAGGTAGTTCCAGTGCAACTCAACTCAGTGGGCATGGTGCTGAAGGGTTGGTGGCTGGACCAGATGATCTTAGAGGTCTTTTCCAACCTTAATGATCCTGTGACTCAGGACACTGTATGGTGAAAACCAACCCCCACTAATGCTGTCACTCTGGTATCTTTTCATTTTTTGGAGTGATGTTACATGAAGCCTGCCACGCTTTTACCCCCAAACCAAATCTGCTAGTTACATGTCTGTCAGGGCAGACAGGAACACAACTCTATAATGTGCTCAAAATACTTCCTTTGAAATTGAATCATCTGGATATTAGTGACCTTGAATAGTTGAAGCTCTCTCTTTTTCCATTTCCCTGTGCAGGTTTTGCAGCAAATCAACCGAACCTTGTGTCAGTGAGATCAAAATAGAGCCAACAGGAACTTTAATGTCTGTGTTACAGAGAGATGAAATCGGTGCAGGCTCCATAAAATAAGAGTAATGGAAACTGTTCACAGTCATGAGTGTCTGCAACAACAAAGTGTCTCCCATTAAGTGATGCACTGAAGCTGTGCAGATGAAGTTATATGCTCCGGTGTCACAATGAGGTACAAGTCAACCCAAAAGGAGTCTTTTTTTTCTCAGCTTTTGAGAGCCGAGCTCTGAAAATATCTCAAGGGGCAATTTTGACACAAGGACTTTGATTTCATGGACACATTCCTCTGTCTCCCCACGTCAACTGTACTCACACCGTATTGAGCCAGTTGTTTTTTTCCACCATCGATCCACTGCCATGGATGTTAATGCTGGCCCTGTTCACCTTCATCCGTGCATACAATAAATATTTAAAGGACCTTCATGTTCACTGACTCTCTCAACACAATGACTCTGAAAGAACAGCATTTTATTCACTTAAAAACATTTGTTATATGCACAAATGCAAACATGGCCTAAATTTACAACTGTAACAAAATCATTAGAAAAACAGTAGAAAACAGTTCTGGAAGACTTGGATGAAACATCCAGACTATCACATTAGACTGACAACTTCACAAAGACAAAACCTTCAGACAGTGACCATCATACAGAGCCATACACTTTAAAATGTATCTGGTCCTGAAGAATCTGAATCCCCATGAGTGCTACTTATACTTGGTGTCTGGTCATCTACATTCACAGAAGGCAGCTTTGCTGACATCTTTTCTGCAGGAACATGTGAGTGTACATGTGGGACATCACCTTCTCCTAGGAAATAAAATAAAGCAGAACAAAGCCACGTTATTTGCAGTCTACGACATACACAACTTCACTGTACTGAATTCATCTCCATAGTGCATCACCTCCTGGGAATACAAAGACACAGACACGCTCACTGTCCACCGTTCTGAGGTGTTTCAGAGTGTGCTGGTTTAGCCATCGCAGTTTTCTTGATAAGACAACAAAGTGATGAATAACTGCATACACAGGATGGCCTGCATTTACATACTGTGCTGTGAAAAGTCACAGCAGTGCTCAGTTCCCATATGGGAAGCACTGGAGGGAGAGGAAACCACCTGCAGGCAGGTACCAGAGGTAGTGGGGAGAGAGATGGGTAGAAGTTGCTGCACTTAGCCCCAGGGAGGAGACGAGATGCATCAGCTCGTGGAGCTGAGGGAGCAAGGCATGGATCAGGCTACAGAAGCAGTACAAAGCAGGACGGGAAAAATGGCATTGGATGAGTGGCACAGCATTCACAGAACCAGAAAAAGTGTTTTGAGATTGCAGTTGTCCTTGGGATATTTATTTTAAATGCAGCAGCTACAAGCAAAACAAACATACAGGAGTCTGCGCTCAACAGCAAAGGCTCTTTTGGAGTTTGTTCTTATTCCAGCGAGCTATAACAATTCTCCCTTCCTCTATCAAAGGCTAGGTAATTAAAACACTATTTTCTCAATGAAAAAAAGAAAGCTAGGCTTCCTTTCACCCCACTTAATTATCTACTATGTCACTGTGGTGGTAATCTGCTTTCATCTGCCTTGTAGCGAAGCACGCTCCAAACGACTAATTAAAATAACAAAAACCCACTGCTAAAATAAAATTTCACCGGGTGTTTTTCATGCTGGAGCAGCTGCCAACAGCCTAGGAAGTCAGACACAAATGAAGCCAGAGATGGGAAAGCCAGTTCACGGAGCAGCCTTTGCCAGCTGAGCCTCCTGCACCTCGGGATGGCAGCAATAGCACGAGACTGTGTGTGTGAGCCCTGGGAACCCACCTCACCTGCCTGCCACAGCTGCTCACGTGCTCTGCAAGAAGCAATAGCCGTAGTTTGACCACCATCCTCACTTTTTGGACAGCCTACTTCACTCCCTTCCTGAAATCCTCAGCACAGTGCAGATGCCAAGGCTTGCACTGGCATGGGCCCAAGCCAACGTAACACACGAGCAGTAAGATGGCATGAGAAACCCAACGTCTTCGAACATGATTCCAAGGCACATTACAGCAACACCAAGAGGATGTGCAGGTAACAGATGCATCTTGTTTGTCCAGAAGTAATTCCACGAGCTTGGCCTGTAACCACGTTCGCATGACAAAAATAGGTTGTTCAGAAGGGGAACAGAGGAAAAGCAAAGCGTTTATTTGGTCAGACATGAAGCTGACACACAGTAAAGATGTGGATGTGGAATGCCCAAGGACGTCCTGTAAATCACCCGAGACACCAAAGCAACCCTTCAATCCTGTGTGTAGTTTGATGCTTTCAAAGCTTGACGTTGTTAATAATTTCCACAGCCATGTCATATTCCATGAGGTCATTGTTTCAACAGCTGTTTTCAGGTTTGTTAAAAAAAAAAATCCCAAAAAGAATATTCCCTAATCCCAAAGGCTCTGTAGTAACTTTGCAAGCATTTGACTCCGGGCTGCTGAAAGACCCTATGATATCAGTCTCCATTCTTCTTAACGCATACTCTAATATATCTTACAGACATCCTACAGTTCAATTTCAGGACAGATATAAAATGCTAAAAGGACAGAGAAATCAACAGAATAATTCCATCTGCTCGCTCAACAGAGAAATTAGCAGGTCCTGAGGTACCCAAATATCCCTAAAGAAAAGTTTAAAAAATACCCAAAGCTAACACTTCTTTAAAGAAAGGAATCTGAAGTCCTTGACTCCGTTTGGTACATGAGGAAAACACACAACCTAGATTTTCAGCACTATAAAATACGATGGATATCCTATTTCACCTACTCAATACACTCTGCTCCATGACTGTAACTTTCCAGGACAGAAGGCTGCTGGTCTGAAAACTGTGTGGGCCCAAAGATGCAACTGGTATGTTACCCCCATGTGGGCTTTATCATTATCACCTCTCACTTAGTCTAACCTCTGGCATATGCTGTGCCCACACACAGAGATGTCTGTGTGGATAAATACACAAATACAAGCATGCAGGCTTAAATGCTTGTTTCTGTGTTCGCATGAGAGTTTTTAAGCACACTTATTTTCCGGTGTCTATACTGAGCTTTTGTTGTACGTCAGTGAAAGAGCTTGGACAGTCCTTGTCCAGGTCCTTAACTACATGATAGGCCGTTTTATTTCTTCCCCCCATCAGAGAACAACTCAATCAACGCCACGATGGCCTGCTCTTACACGCTGAACTCTTCACAGTCACAAATATCCAAACAGCACTGTTGCTTATAACCTGACATGCTGTAAATAGGGAAAATTCCTCTATTTACAAAGCAGGGAAGGACGACTGGTGATCTCCACAGCTTTTTCTCTTTAGAAGTTCTGGAAGTATTCAAAATAATTTCGTAATCATGTACTTAGATGTATTTATAAAACTTTTCCTTGTTAAAATCCAGTGAACGGAACGAGTGATCCCAGGTGACCTCCACTTGTCCGAATTCACTGTCACCATTTAAAAGAATACTTCTGTATAAACTGTGAAAGCTGACACCTTTCCTAAGTGTGTAAGGGACTCTGACTGGCAGAAACTCAGCAGTGACTGAAAACATCTTGATGACCCACTGACGGAAAATGTCAGAGCCACGATTAGGGATTTCTCCTGTGCTTGGCAATCTGTAACAAATTCGTGTACAGTACTAAATTTCCAGATCTTTGTTTAACAGAAACATAAAAATTAATGGTGTGTCAACCATCCAGTGACCTGTGAAGGGAGTTTTTCTCTAAGACATACCGTCACACAGAGAGTATGCTATATACAAGTGTATCGTGAATGTATGCCAAATGGAAAAGGAATTAAACACACTGAAGGGAGGTTTTGTTACTCATACCATATGGCAACAGTAAGAACAAAGCAAAAGGTTTAAATCTTTCTTTTTAAATTTTTATATTTGGCAAAATAAAAAGACTAAACAAGTCTGACTTTTAAGCCAAATAAAAACCACGTGCTTTAACTCCTTGAGGTCCACACGTTAAATAAAGATTCCAATTTTAAATTATCAGGAGGTAAATCAGACCCTTATCTGACTGATAAAAGGACTTATCTTCATAGATAATAAATTGGGAGAATCAGGACCCAGGTTATTGTTGTAGAATAAAACTGGAGCTGTAATTACTCTAATTACCTGCACATTACTTCCTGAGATTTATAAACAGCCGTCACCCTCCTGAACCCTCCCCCTGCTCTGTCTCTGATGCAAAACCTGAGGCAGCTAACTTCTAGAGCAAGAATAACCTTCCAAGCATGTGAAAAAAACAAGTCCACTGCAGAACTCTCGTTCCTTTAATAGCACGGGTTGATATGAATGGCTTGTTTCTTCTCCTGCCAGGTTCCAGCTGCTTCACTTTGTTTATTACTGACTTCAAAGTTTCAAACGCTGTCCTGTCCCAACAAATAACTTCCTCCAGATGGCATTATCACAAGTGCTCAGAGCACTGGGGATAGTGCAGCACCTGCATCTTAAAGCCTCCAACGAAAGTGCCTTAGTAGTTTCTTCTCTGTCCTTCCCCCATTTTGTCCACTCATTTTCATACCTAGTTACCAAGCACGGCAACGCAAGAAGCAGTATTTCCTGCAAAATCAAGATTATTCCACACTTAATGACTCGATATACAGAGCCATATTTTGATGTGAGCAGTTCTGAAGGCTAAACTGAAAAGAGAAAATACTCCACTGTGTCACAGAGCTGTGGGGGTTGGAAGGGACCTCCAGAGATCATGGAGTCCAACCCCAATGCCAAAGCAGCTCCCAGCCCAGGGTGCACAGGTAGGAGTCCAGGTGGGTCCTGAATGTCTCCAGAGAAGGAGATCCACCACCTCTGTGTGCAGCCTGTGCTCCATCAGCCTCACTGTGGAGAAAATCTTACAAGCATTTGTGTGGAACTTCTCATGCATCCATTTGTGGCCATTTCCCCTCGTCCTATCACCAACGTGCTGCTGAAAAGAGTCCGGACGTCAGCCACGCTGCTAATTACATTACAAGAAACAGTATTTCCAGTCAAGTCCCCTGTCAAGCTATACCCTGTATAGTGAACACATAACTCAATGTTTCTGGAATGTAATAGCTTATACAGTTGAAAGCTGGTATGGTAAGGAACTGGCCACATGGCATCAAGATGGCAAGGAACACAGCGTTCTCAGAAGGGAGCGCAGCCATCAGTGGGTTCTCAAATAACCCACTCATTTGGACAGAATTACTCTCCACTCATTAGAAACCATAGGTCCTCCACTCTTCCAGCCCTGGCCCACTTCCACCTTGAATCCATATGCACGTTTATGCTGTTATGGAGAAGATGGCCTTTCCCAGCTCAGCCAGAAGCACGTGTGACCGATCTCATGGTGCCACTGCATTGCTTAGTGCAGGGCTCTTGATGGCAGGTCAGATCTCTGGCTTCCGTGGGGTTACAACAAGATGCTCTGCAAACGCGAGCAGTTTTGCTCTCTATCTCAAAAACAGACCATCCGTAACTTAAATGCTTTCATGACAAACAGAAAACTCAAGGCAAACTGAGGCCAAATTTCCAGGGCTGACTTTCGTGAAAGGGATAGACTTACAATTAAAACACATCAGATATTCTACAGAAGTGGACAGATATCTGCTTGAGCTGAAAAAACAGTTTCATTCTTGAAGGCTTCAGCCAACTCATAAAATCAAATAAGAGGGCTGCAGCCACCCAGAGGAGACAGAAAACTCAACGCTGTGAGTTCAGCTGAAGTTTTGACCTAAACTTGGCAAATTCCATCTTCACATGGTGCAGTGTACTTACGGAAATACTGTGTACATATACACAGAAAATAAACACGCGTACACACACACTCTTTTCTCTTTTTTGTTTGTTTGTTTAAACTCCAGTGTATATCCTACTTATAAACATTTGTGAAAAGAAAATAAATCAGACCCTGAGTCAGTACAGGAGGGTGGGGCCCAGGCGAAGCAGCTAACGCATTTGACAAAGCAGAATATTTGAAAATGATTTCTCCTCCTCTCAAGTCTGAGTTCAAGGTTCAGTGGTTTTCCAAAACATGTTACATTCCCACCAATAGTAACACTAAACAGAACAAAAACTAGGAATACATAAAATAAACTGGAACCAGATTTTTCAAAATCCTAACGGAGTTGTTGGAGACCGGTAGGGAAGGGCAGACAGAAAGCAGCTCCAAAAACATCTAGGAACGAGATTGCAGAGTTTACTAAATAAATATTTCCTTTTGGTGACTAAAATCTACTCTCCTCCCTTCGATCTGACATACTTTGTGCTGTAGAATATCTCACTGTTCAACAGTGAAGTTCCCTGGCTGTAACTCTTGCTGTTGCTTCCCAGCAACTCACTCCCAGAAGATGTGCAATGATCTTTCCCTGTAACTACAACGATTATTAATACAAAGAAGGAACACTAAACGTCAGCTCCAATTCTCCTTGCAGAAGCCTGTGATTTTTTGGACGTGGAAATGAATAGTCATTTTATAACTTGTATGCGTTGCTTGTTTCTTGATTTTAACCTTTTTCTTGCAGAACAGGGAGAGGAGGGGTCATCTGCAGTACACCTGGAAGCAGTGGGTTTGATTCAGAAGGAAGAGAATGAACAAACAAACAGCAGAAAGAGGAGGCCCATTACTGGCATAGAGACTCTGGAATAACACCATGAAAACATGCATCTTGAGCAAGGCCTGGGGGGAGCAACCTCTCAGTCCACAAGAGAACCCAGGTGAACAGCTGGTGGAACTGGAAAAATCTGACAAGTGATCATTAAAAACCATATATTGACCTTTTTTTTTTTTCATTTTCTGCAAAATCTAACAGGTGAGTGGATGGGAAGGTAGTCATATAAAAGCAACATGTGCAGCTCTGTTATTCACACCTTCACGTTTGGGGATCCAAAAGGCATTTTGATGCCAGCTGCCAAAGCAAAACAAAGCTCAAAGAGGAGGAACTTCATATTGGGGAGGAGGGGCAGGTAGTGTCAGGACGAGGGGAAATGGTTTTAAACTGGAAGAGGATAGATTTAGATTAGATATCAGGAAGAAATTCTTTACTGTGAGGGTGGTGATGAACTGGAATAGGCTGCCCAGTGAGGCTGTGAATGCCCACTCCCTGGAAGCACTCAAGGCCAGGCTGGATGGGGCTGTGAGCAAGCTGCTCTGCAGGGAGGTGTCCCTGCCTACAGCAGGGGGTTGGAACTAAATCATCTTTCCAACCCAAACCATCCCATGATTCTGTAAGAAACTGGACTCACACAGCCAATAGCAGGAATTCACACTCAACTCCACAATGAAGTTGTGCAGACCTCCCTCAGGATGCAGTCATTCAGCACAGCCTAGCAGTAAGCTTGGCTCCTCTGAGACGTCCTATCTTTACATATTAATTGCAGTAAGACTGCCTGCAGCTTATCTGCATCATGCCACAGTGCTAGACATAATAGCATTCATTGCCTACACGGGGAGTGGCAAGTTAAAAAACCAAAGCACCTTCATAAAAGTTACACGACTTGCTTTTATTTCAAAACAATTAAACAATAATTTACACAAGCTGTTAAGAGTTGAACAAACAAACTCAGTAACGCCTCACAGCAAATCAGGGATGCAGAGGGTTTGAAAATGAGCATCTTCCCAGTTGTGGTGAAATGAAGATGGGTGTCCCAGTGAGGGAATTCCAGATGTGACATTCTTTATGAGTTAGCACACCAGCTACAAGACCTAATCTGGTTACTCCAGAATCCATTCCTGCCTCAGAATTTTTGTTTGGGTCAGTGTGGGCCCATGCACTGAAGTACAATGGCTTTCATGCAGCCTTTGATGTGCAGTTGTCCGTATCCCTTGGGATGGGTGCACGCACAGTTCAAGGCAAACAACCATCTGTACTTATCAGACAGGTTCTGTATGTTGCAGGCCAAGACTGAGCACGTTCTCAGCAGTGATGTTTGCATGGCATATGCTTAGTAAACACTGCATGCTATCCAGCTCTATTAACTCGGCTGATCTATTAAGACCAGCTAGGAGTCTTTTAAAAACAATTGTTAGGGATGTAAGATAACAAATTGCAGTGCACGAGTGAGAGGCCAAGAAGTACTTTCTATCACTTAAAAACGTGATGAGAGTCCTTGATGCACTCTCTCTCAACCAGACAAGAGGATTTCATGTCCAGGGGGTTAAATTCCCTCCAGCCATGGCAGCAATCAGGTCAGAATGAAGGCTCTGGGATGGACATCAGGAAGAAAAGAGAAAACCTTGTGTACTGCACAGCCCCTCCAGCAGTGCTGCAGGGCAGAATTTTCTCACTGGAAGTCACTCATCACCTACACTGAAGTCACTACTTGCATTCTTTTAACAAAAAATCTATAAAAGATCTACTCAGAATAAAAAACTGCTCAAATGACAAGTGGTTTTTTTAGATGATCACTGTCACCTAGCTGTAATCCTCTATTCTGTAAACTTAAATATTCACAGGACCTTATGCATTTGTTTTGATGATTTTTCACTTTCAAAGTCATGGGACTCTCCATATGGAAACAGTTTGCCAAGACTCCCATTACTGCACTAACACTACAAAAATTGGGCATATTAAAAAGCCTATAGTTACAGCACAATTACTCAATTTTAATAACTGCACCCTTTTAAAAGATTACGAATTATTTTTTTCCCAAAGCAAAACAAGACAGAACAAATCCAGCCCTATGCAGTTGCATTTTGTAGCTCTACACGGACACTTCTAGCATGCCTGCCCACAAACTTGTTAGAAAGATCTCCTTTCAAGGCTCATGTCAAACAGCAGAAGGTGGCCTTCGAAGACCTTAACTTTCATGCATACCAATTAACTCTGAAAAAAGTACGAGGAATAAGCAATTCTAGGCGATTTCAAGTGGCAAATGACTTTTCTGTTAGGTCAGAAAGAATACTGCAGTAATCTACACGAGTAAGAGTTACGTTAAAGTGAGGATAACATTCAAAGTCTTTAATAGAAGATGTGTTGAGAGAGAGTTAACGTGCAAGAGTTCAGACTCTATTCTGCCAAGGGGCACCTTCCCTTGTAATGAGCAGCTGGTGTAATAGTAAGTAATGTAGGCTACAGACTAGTGCTCTGGACCAGAGAGTTGGAAATGCCTGACAGCAAAATGTATTTTCTTTTTTCTTTCTTTAACATTTGTACACATCAAGAACGTTTAAACTTTGTATTGATAAGGATTCCTCCTTGGAAAACAAAACAAAAAACAAAGCCTGTTACATGGGGAAGAATAAAACAGGATTCCTGTGCAAAGCTCTGTAAAAGAACTCACACATAGCTTTAAATCGATGGAGTCAATGAACTGCAGAAACACGTTGCTCTGCAGCTATGCCACCAGTTCAGCACACTACATGCCCCTTCCTTGTATGCACACTGCTGCTTATTTTAATAGCACATTCATCCACCTCTGTCAGATGCTGTAAAAAGCAAAAGAAGTGCTGAAGACTGCTCCCAGTAACACTGTGCTTCTGGAAGATGCAGTGACCAATGGCTCCCCACCAGCACCAGTGACACCAACAAATTGCTAACCCTGGAGCTGCTCTGCAGTCTTCAAGCAGCAGCCAGGTAGTGCCTACTGGGACACAAGCATTAACCACTTAGAATCACAGCATCATTTGTGTTGGAAGGGACCCTTGAAGGCCATCTGGTCCAACTCCCTGCCCTGAGCAGGGACACCTACAGCTCCATCAAGAGCTCAGAGGCCGGTCCAGCCTGAAATGCAAGTCCCACTTACACTGGGTTCTCACTTGGACGAATGTTCTTTACTTCTAAAATTACACACATATACAAAAGTTGAAGCATTAACTGATGGTGATAATTCTTTGTAGCACCCAGAGCCAACTTGCTCTAGGAAGCATTGCAGCTCTTTGACAGTCACTCTTCCCAGCCCAAAGTGTTGGTGCCAAACTTGGCTTCTGCTCGGATCACCAACAGCTTTCTTCATTGCTTCGGGCCACATGATTAATAGAGCTCGTAAGCTGTCTGAATGAAATTCATTTATCACTTAGTCTGAGTTTAAATGTTCCTGGGTACAATATGGGGAAATCTGCAGTGGAAAGGAACGCAAGAGGAACTCAAACAGGCATGTGTGGGAGCAGCTCCTTGCAGTGGTGTGGCTCAGGCAGGTGAATGGAGCAGGTCTGTGGGGCTGCACATCCTGCAGCTCCTGAGTTCAGCTGGTTACAGCTCATAGGGACAGCAGTTAGAGAGAGCTCCTTAAGAAAGCACCTTCTGCAAGCCCTCTGTAGAACTGACGACGACATTAAGCCAATTTCTTACAGCAGTCCTAGTCTGTCACAATCACACCCAGTGTGCCACACGACAAAAAGCACAAGGGCAAAAAGGTCCTAAGAAGCTCTGCAGTCCTGAAGTTGAAGTGAGCTTGCACTGAATATGCAGTTGTGCAAAGGCAGCAACTGAAGTCCTGGGCTTACAAAATTTGCAGGTGAAGAATTAGGATCTAACTTAACTACATAGGTCCCACAAGTGTATGTGAGTCTACTCAAAACCTTAATGATGAATAAAATCATGTATGAGTCATTCTGGTCCATAAGTAGTTATAATTTACTGGTATAAACCAAGAGGATTTCAACAATTAGATTACAAAGCAGCTTATGGCATTTAGTGGCTCCCTAGTAACTTCCTTGAAGTAAAATCATTCGCATTACGTACATACTCTGTACATACCTCTGCACTCCCAAGCTTAGGAACACTTAGATAAATCAATGTGCTTTCTCACCATTTCTGTGCACCCTCAGAGAAGGAGCAAAAATTTAAAGTGCATTATTCGTTTTTTTTTCCTTCTGACCCCGTTTCCTCCTCTTAAATACGGACTATCATGAAAGAACCGATTCCAGAATAGTTAACAATTCAATACAAGCACACATTTGGGAACATATTTCTCCTCGGGATTACTCTGCCACTAAGAGTTATGTCACACTACAGCCTATGCAAGAGCAGAAAGACAAATGCTTAAAGATCATCACATCTGAATGGCACTGTTACGTGATGCAATGAGGCTGTTTTTAACTGTCTGTGAGGGAGAGAACGTGTGCTGCAAGGCCTCTCAGAGCAGGACTGCCTTCTACAATGAGGAAAGCCTGGGTCACGCCTGCGGCCTCTCAGTGGATCCGAAATGCAATCTGTCATGCAGTTTTACTGCCCGAGTTAGAGCGAGTTGTCCAATCCCTCTCCCTTCAGGACAGAAATCAACAAGTTCACGCAGCCTTGCTGCTCTGTATTTTCAGAGAGCTACTCTGAAAGCGAGCAGAGTCGTAGCCAAGGTGTAGCATGATTCACATAGCCCACATTTATCACACTCAGAAAGCTTCCTGTCCACTGCTGGAAATATTTTCTCCATCTGATAAGAAAAGTCCCCATTAGGAATCATTTGCTTGTTTAATTTTCACTTACTGAGCTTTAATGTACCATAAAAGTAAGTAATAACAAGAGTGCCTTAAATAAATATTGCCTGTCTTGTACTCATTAATGTTTTAGAAGAACACGTAACTACCTCTAGATACAGGAAGCTGCTGGAAAATAAAAACTGACCGATCACATAAACTCAAGTGAGAGCTTTAAAGAATTCTTACTGAGGACCGAGCTCAACAAAAAATGTATTCTGTTCACTGTACACACGACACCAATGGGAATAAGAGCCAGTTCAAGTTCTAAGTTACCATTACTTGGGTAATAGTTTCAAGCTGCAAGGCACAGCTGTATAGGCCCAGCCAGACAGGCTATCACAGCAATGCTTTGATAGCATGGGGCCCTTAAGTGTCAGGATATAGAAAAGGCAGCAGTTGTTGGCTGTGAAAACAGTCTGATACAAACCAGATGGGGACTTGCTTGATGGGCAACACAAAGGAAAACAATTGGCTCATTCAACAAAGTCAGGCCACTGCCCCAGAGAATTAACAGAAGACAATAACAGTCAACCAGAGTTGATGCAAACAAGAAACAGCCATGTGGTTACGGTTTAAGGAATTGTTTCTCCTCAGACTAAACATAAAGTTTTGATTTCTAATTCTTATATTCATTAATTTCAGTCTACTTTACAAGCACCCTCTTCCTCCAAAGTCTTCCGTGTAATTCATTTATGCAGCACCAGCCTCCGCGCACCTACTTAGCCCCCCCCCAAAAAATGACAGGGCACAGCAGGCCGCAGGAATCTAACGCTTCCCGAGGAATGCTGAGAGCACAGACAACTGTCAGAGCTGTGCCAGAACCACTCTGCAGACCCTGAAACCTTTGCATGGATATGGCTGCATAGTCACCGAGTTGCTCCGAGTTGAAGCAAAGGAAGCCCGCTAGGCCATGTGCTGGGTAACTGGAGTACAGCTGTCTCCCAGTTCTGTGGTTTTATTTATTTTACTTTCTCAGAAGTAAACATCAGATCAATTATGTGACCACATAACGGCTTTGTTTGTCGGGCTACAGTTGGAAGTCTGTTAAAATAGCTATTATTAAACCTTTTGTGAAGGAACCAGAAATCTTAAAATTGGTTATTTCGGTCATAACTTAAAAAAATCCCCAACCCAGTCCCTTTTAGAAGCACTCTCGTAGAAGATTATGGCCCGAAATCTTAATTGCTCTTGCTGTTTTATTACAGGAAATATAAAAGTGACATGTGCAAAGGTATTTTGATTACAAATTGCTTACAGAGATTGCACAATAAGTCAGACCACTGAGGGCCTTCTGCAATTTCACTCTCAAGACTGAAAACATCTGAACTTCCTTTGCATACGCTCCAGAATGTTCTCTCTGGTGAGCTCTGCACTGCAGTGCTCTGTGCGTGTGGGATGGCACACGCTGAAGGACAGCCACACACTTGGGATGCCCGACTTGGCACACCTACAAATCGCAGTGACACGCAGACGTCCCCGATGCCTTCTGAAATCACATCATCCTGGGGCCTGTCAGCTCCAGCACACGTCCCCTGAGCTTTGCTGCTAGCTGACAGATTGCCAAGCAGGGCTGTACCTTGTAAACTTCTCCTAAAGATACCACTCTGAATCGCTTGGGTTGGAAAAGACCTTCAAGATCACCAAGTCCAGCCACCAGCCAACGATGGCTATGCATGGAGTCTACTCTACTTTGTAAGTGCTTCACTTGCAAAGGCTTTTTGCAAAGAGGCAGACAGAGCTAGAGGCTTTGACCTCGAATAAGAGCTGCTGAATTAAAGAAATACAAAGTCAGGCTCTATCTGCTGTCTTAACTGCATCTATGTGCCTGTGAGCATGCTGCCCTGGCTGCATCCAAAACAACCAGCACAGATCGTAGGTAGAAAAGTGCATTTTCTCTTCAGCTTCCTGCCATGAGCACAGGGCCAACGCTTCAACAAAGCTGTTGTGTGCCGCGCTCTGTCTGAGCGAAAACATCTCTCCAGCAGAATCGTGAGGCTGATTTCCAAGAGCACAGCCAAATTCCTGAAACCTCCAATGAAGGGGTGGGTTGTCACATCGTGGCAGAGAAGGTTTTGCCTGCAGTGCTGCTATTATTCATTTTTCACATCGTATGTATCGAGGTCAGAGCACATTTTTTTGCACAGAGCTGAAACTTTGCTCAGTCTCTTCGACAGGCTGTTGCTACACTACAAACCCCAGGAACAGAACAGCCCTTATCAGACTCTACCCACAGAGATACTGCCCGTCTTAGCCCTGCATTTAAAAGCACACAGGAGAGGAGCAATAATCTCTTTAAATCCCACATCTGCCTGCGCGATGCAGTCCCCAGTGCTTCTAGCTCTTGTAACAATGAGTTTGGTAAAAATGGGTTTAGGCAGTGTTCGGCAGAAACCACCTCCACAGAGGCAGCACGGCCGCCTGTCCATTAAGTGAGGACTCTCAACAGGAAACTCTTTCCCCTTCTTTCTCTTTTTTTTTCACTCAGGAAGGAAGCTCCCTGTCCAGAAACAAGCGTTCCCTGTGTAATCTCGCTGCTCGCATGTCTCCAGGATCGCTTCCAATTACTGAAACGAGCAACATGCACTTTAAAGAAGCTAATCGTGTCTCTATGCTGCAGCACCAGCTAGTAAATATTTCCCATGTATTAATTGTGATTTACATAACAGGGCACAATGGCAGCTGTTAAGTAAATAAAATAATTTTCTCGAGATCTGCAATTACGGTTTTACGACGATAAAAACAAACTGAATAACAGAAATGGAGCAAGCGCCAGCAAATTCCATGCCTTCTATTTCTATTGAAGATCCAGTGGCCTGACAAGGAACAGAAACTGCAGCTCTTTTACTGCCTTTAAAACATCCACAGCCCTGCCTAAATCTTGCCATAGGTGCAGCGCGTAAAATGAGGCCACGATGCACAACCCTGAGATTATTGCTTTACTGTAACGAGGAGGATGGAGGTCAGCAGGTCAAGCCATATTAAGTCAAACCTGCTTTGAATGCATCTTTTTGATTCAAAACATGCATGAAATTCCTGCCAGACTCCGGGTGGCCTGTGAGATGCACATTTCCATTGTTTGTGTATGGCTGATTGCTGTTTTGCACTGAAGATAGGCACCTATCTGACCCTAAAACAGAAAGCATTAACAGGGAGCCAAAGTTGTGCTATACACAAAGAGAAACAGTAACCTCCCTGCAGCCAAGGTGCTGGCAAATAAATGCCTCTCACTGAACTGCTGTGTATTTGGCGTCACACTTGGCAACTTTCACTTCAGTTGTTCAGACCCGCCCTTAAAGTAGTTCCTCCTGCTCTAAAAGCAAAGCAAAAGTTTCAGATTAGAGAAGCAAGTCAGTCTCTAAACAACAAGACATGCAAAGGTTCTCAATCTAAATTACTTTTTTCTAGGTTTACTTCTGTTTTCTTCCCCTGAGTGATAGCATTCCTGATGAAAACCAGAGCACAGTTGTCCACAGACAAAACAGAACCCACCTCCATTATTTATCACTGCTTCTTGCAATCGCAGCCACCAGAAGCACATTTGCAGCAGGTATTTCAGTGAAGAGGATTGTAGCATTTAACAGTATTTAATTAGAGGCAGCCTCTGTACTGCTGCAGCAAGATGAAGGTACCAGAGAAACTTGGCTGTTGTTCAGTGCACAAAGCACGAGGTCTGCTCGCTCCTAGAGGATTCAGGAAAACAAGTGAATAAAATAACCAGCCAACCACACTGCTCACGAGCACGAGAAATGCTGTTAAGTCATGCACTCTCACAATATAATAAGCAGTAAAATCAAAAAAACACAAACCAATGCTACAATTTGACTGTGGATAGCAATCATCTCAACATCCACCTTATTGGCTCGGTAGATTTTATTAAGAACAGCTTCACAGCTACGCCTCTGCTCTGTGAGCAGTGCAAAAATGCACAAAGCATTAAGAAAGAAAATGAAACAAGTTTAATGGCTGAGAATGATAGCATTTGTAAATCTCCTTCCCCTTTATAAATGAGGTTTGCAAGCAAAGACTGTGGATTATTCATCGCTCACATCAAGCCCCCTCCACATGGCACACACACCGTCGCCCTGGTAATTTCTCTTCTAGCAGGCATTACACAAACAGCTGGCTCCTTTGGATTTTTTTGCAGTGCTTAAGCAAGATAAAATGAGAGCCCTCCACAAACAGGTAAAGCTGAAGGGTGTCCAGCTGCCTCCGCCAGAGATCAGCACAGCCAGTGCAACCAGGATGGCAGAAGCTGTTCTTTCTGTTGCTTTGCCCTCAGACATGCACAAGCTACTAAATTATAGAGGGCAACATCTGCTTTCCCTGCCAACCAGCAAAATAAAACAAACCCAGTGTGCGTGCTGAGGACAGAAAGCCTACATTTTTCCTATCACCGTGCCGTAAATGTTTCTTCAAGTTGAAATATGTGCTTGTAATACTCCTTGTCTTCATCTGTCACCATAGAGTACCCGTGCAATTTGTCACCGGCCTCAAAGACTTCCTGGTCTGATACCGAAGCTTTTTATAAAAGAAATGCAATTTTCACACTGAAAAAGAAATGTGAGATAAGAGGCCTTCTTAAATGACTGTCTTAAATGCCTGTTAAGCCAATCCAGGAAGGCAGTCCTTAAAGATGCTACAGTGGATCTGCCAGCTGAAGCCACTCAGAGCCAGCAGCAGGTCCAGCTGAGATAGCTTGCACTGATGTACCAGGCTGCAAACTGCAGGGGCTGAGGGTGCCATCAGCACGTTTCCTTTGCAGGCTGTGATCTCTAGCAGATCTGTTGGGTACAGAGCAACCTCAAGCAAACGCACTGCTGAATAAAACACAGCACTATTCATAGGATCACAGAATGCCTCGGGTTGGAAGGGATCTTAAAGACCATTGAGGTCCAGTCCCTGCCATGGGATGGGTGCCCTTCCCCAGCTCAGGCTGCACAGGGCCCTATCCATGGCCCTGGGTACCTCCACAGGTGGGGGCACCCACAGCTCTGGGCAGCAGTGCCAGGGCCTCACTGCCCTCTGAGTAAAGGATTTCTGCCTAACATCTAACCTCAACCTCCCCTTTCTATCTTTAATGTCATTCCTCATAGCATATTTTGCAATAATGACTCAATTCAAACTTGTCATTACTGCTGAGGAACAGACGGTACAAGACCACGCCAATCTAATGCTCCTCTGCAACATAAAGACAGGAGAAGGTGGTATGTAGAGAGACCTCTCGCTCTGAATTCAACTGAGCAGCAAGTTCAGGAGAGACTCTTTGATTATCTTCCATGACCTATTGCAACACACAAGCCCAGGGTGCTTACTTTCTAGATGTACATCAGTTCCTTCTTATTAAACCATGCACAGAGCTGTGGACCCACTAATTTGTGAGAAACTTCTCCCTCCAGAGAAGAGCTAACTGGAAACAGCCCTCAGGCTGATGTAAGCATTAAGTACGTGGGGAGTCTCTGTCCTTAGGTGGCTTGCCCGAGCCCATTAATTTGTGTGTGTGTCCCCCATTTATATAAGCAGTGTTTGTATGAAAGGGGAAAGCAGGTCAGCCCAGTCGGCTTGCTACCATCTGCTTTTATTCAGAGTTACTCAAGATCAGTGCCAGTGGGATCAGTGCCCATTTAGGGGGTTTTATTGTGTGTATTTATTTTTTGCTCTTTACAATGGAGGCAACAGCAATTACTGTGAGTTTGTAAAAGTGCACACAAATCATAATACACAATACAAAGCTGCTTCAGTCAGATCCCAGCGTGTTTACAAATCCTCCACAGGCTGTGAGAAAGACTGCTTTGGTACAACAACTCGGATAGCCTGGTGAGGAGCATGTTGGCATCCAGGAGATCTCAGACTGTGTCTGATATTTGCTGTCAAGAGCATACCTTGCCTGCCACGCACGCCAACTCCAGCAGATTCACCACCACAGGAGAGCCATGCACAAAAGAAACAGATGAGCATCAGGGAAATTAGCAAAGCTGCTGTAACCTACTTACATGAAATCCCTCTTTGCTCCTAGACTGGCTTACAATAGGTGGATTTATACAATGGAAAGTGGAGCTGGTAAAAAAAAAATCAAAGGTAAAATACCATAATGGAAATAGAAATTTCAGGCCCTCAAACAGAAACAAGTAGGAGTGGATATGCAGCACAAAGAGGTACTCTCCACTTACAGAGAATTCTGCCTAGGATCTGCCTGGCCACTGAAGGCAGAAGATGCAAAAAAAACCCCACAAACAAAGTCTGTTCTTGACAGAAACATCACATTCTGCAGGTACTGCACTGGGTACCACGTGATGCTTCGAGGCAAATAGGGCATACAAAATCCACAAGGTGCACTGGATGGTTGATGCAGCAGTTCCATGGATTTCCAGCTTCCCAGTATGAAGTGTCCATTATTACCAGCACATTATAACCCCACGTGCAAGTGAAACACCATATTTGATGTTGCTTGTGCCATAAACGTTCAGTTAATGATATATAAAATGTACCTGGGGGGGTTACCACAGGATGAGGTCACCTGCAACCTTTTAACATCTAAGCTTAAGGAGGGAATCAGAAGAGAATCCTGAATAAATCTGAGAAAAGACAAGTAAAAATCCACGTATTTCACAGGCTGCAGAGGAAGTGATGAGGTCAGGCTGAACAAGTTTTTCTTTCCTTTTCACCAGAAAAGCCCCACCTGGTGCTGGAATGTTGGTGAATATATCCCTTCAGCTGCATACAGACCAAAGGAGGGACAGGAACACCTCCCAAACCTCAACAAAAGATGCGTACTTTAAACACAAATATCTGTTCAAAAGGGAGAGATGAGCACATCTGAACTTGAGTACACAGAAAGCTGTGCAGAGTTCCTGATGGATATAAGGTATCAGATTGAAAAGGCTCTGCAGTGGGAAGTGTATGCAAAGGCAAAAGCCTCTGCACAAGGTCAGAAGAAGTGCCCTGGCACCTCTGTGCCTTTTAAGGATGCATGCAGTAAGAGAAGAACTCTCAGAAGTAACTTTCAACCACTTAGAAGCTGAAGAAAATTCCAAAGTGACCAAACATCTAATGCAAGTACATCAAAGAGAGAAGGGAAAGGTAATGTGTTGTGGGGAAATGAACTGCAGAGGAGAGCATCTTCTTCTTAGGCACATCAGCCAGTAACAAACTGTCACACTTCAAGGCAATAGAAGCATGCTTGGTCATTTTCCTTAAGTATAAACTATATACATTTTTAATTTTCTATTTATCTTCTGATTATTTATATTAATTAAAGTGCCTTTTGCCTGAAAAATAACTGAAGTTGCTCAATGGGGAAAAAAAGCCAACGTAGATATAAATGGCACTTAACAGCTAGATAGCATTTACAGAGCAAAGCCATTCAAAGCTACTGTCCTCCACGTCTGTGCTGAGAACCAGCGCTCTAAGCCACGTGGAATTACCCAAAAGTCATATTCAAGGAACAATGCAAACTACTTCAATTTCTTGGGTTGTGGTGGTACTCTGCCTATATCATGGAAGAACAGCTCTGTTTTGCTTCACTAGCTGCTGTTTTCAGGGTGGTTTGGGCAGTCTTCAGCAAAAATCTTGTGAGATTTTCAGTCCAAAAAAAGAAACATCAGGGAATTAAAGAGAAAGTAAACTTTCTGCAGAACAGTTGTTGAGTGTTTGACCAAAACAGTTCCAAGGAGAAAATAGGGACCTTTGGCCTTGTGCTCATCTTCTCCCTTCCTATTGAAGCAGCTGTTGGAGATTTGCCTCATGCCACAGTAGTTTGAAGGATAAATAACCCTCAAACCCAACTCAAAGCAATTTCTGGCTGCAGAAGAGAGACAAAGAACTATTTGGATATATTTTCCAGCGTGAACAAAGCAGAGGCCCATTTTCAGAACTGAGCAGGGACTCTGGAAGTTGGTTTGTTGTTTTGTTTGTTTGTTTTCATATCAGTTGTTTAATGACTTCTTGCCCTCTTATTCCTTGATTGCTCAGATCATCTCCTCCCGCAGCAGTTGTGCAATCCCTCTGTGGCAACAAAGCCAATTGCTTCGTCTTCCAATATTACTTTCCCATGTACTTATGGCTGCCTGAATATAATTCACTTGCTGGAGATAAAAAGGAATTATTATCATGAAGTTACGCTCGCCAGATCGTGTTTTGTGCCTGTGCTGTAGAAAAGTTATTAAGAAACGTGTACCTCTTCGTTCTGAGCAGCTCAAATTAAAGTTTAAAAATGGTCTGCAGCCAAACATTGCCACCTGTTCTTTCATTTTAATATAAGAATCCTCAATTATGTTAATGCAAACCCGAAAAACGCTTGTATTCTGGAAATATGTGCATTTACTAACCATGACAATCATTATCATATTAACTTTATGAAGATATATGAAAGACTGGTATAAAGATTAAAGGTTATTATAAAGCCAGAAATAAACATGCACGTATATTATATGCTACAAATATATGTTTTCAAACCACTGTCTCCACTATGTCTAGAGGAGGCACACATTTCAATTAATAATGCATTCTGGCTTTATTTTCAATTGTAACTTTCAGGAGACATTACCCTTTCAGGCATGATATTGTAACAGCCCTACTGAACTTCAACTTTCATTAAAGGACATCAATCAAGTTTCTTTCAGTAAAAACACATGTTCATTGTAGACCACAGAACATTCTTGAACAACAAAAGAAAGTTCAATTGTGAGTGTACTTGTGACCACACACAGAAGATAAATCAGATCTTGTCATGTATTTATCAGTTGTGTAAAACAAATTTTAAGTCCGCAGCAAATGCTCTTTTCTCATCACACTCTGAATTCACACTTCATCTCAGGGCTCTGGATTTTCTAAACTCTAATACTGAGGCGACCACTTATCCTTTAAGCTTTAAGAGAGACCCAAATGATTGTGCCTCTGCAATGCTTCTCCATTTGCAAGCAAATACTCACTGTCCCTTGCTATCTCAGTAAAGGCAACTGTTTGACATGAAGTTTAACAAACAGGGGGCTTTGATCTTACAGGAACAGATGTACTTAATTTTAAGATGTTGTATTTACTGAAACCCATGTATACTTATCAAGTTGCAAGTTTTCTTTTTTCTTTCAAATGATTCCCATTAATTTTACCCTCAACTTTTTGACTGATTAAGTTCAATGTGGTAAAGATTACACAGGCAAGACCTTCTGCGCTTAAATCTGACAGACAGTTGTTTCCATTTGTAAATCCTCTACATTTTTATTGGCTCATTAAATATGCATATTACAAACGAGATTTAAATTATCTTTGTATATAGATCAACTTCTTTGCTTTGTTCCTTGCAAAGAAAAATTGACTACTGCCATCCTGTGGTTAAATGCTTTCATCTGACAGTTACACGTGGACTGGATCCAAATATTTTCTGTTAGTATAGTACGGGTAAATTTTCTTTATTATTTTCTAAAGATAAGTATTTCAGAAAGTAACGGATGTGATAAAAATATTTAACTCCATTTTTCCAGCTGTCTCCAATGCTCTACTCAAAGATACAGACCAGAAGCGCAGCCTTGTGAGGGCTTTGAGCCAAAGCTGAGGTGTGAAGGCATGAAGGACAGTGTCCAGAAAAAGCACCAAACCCTCTGCTCCTCTCTGATGCTTAATAGGAAGTGGTGGGGAAGAAGAAAAAAAAAAGATAGGAAGATGTAACTGAACCACTAAGCAAGGAAGACTGCTTTTGAAGCTGGGAAAAAAGGCAGATGTGCTATGCAATTTCCTTTTTTGCATTTTAAGAGGTTTCTTGGAAATTCAGTTTCCTCACAGAATTCTGAACTTCTGAGAGACTGAGGAAAAGTACAGGTCCTCCTATTAGAGAAGGTTACTGTAACACTTTCACAGCATCACAGAGCTGTAGGGGTTGGAAGGGACCTCCAGAGATCATGGAGTCCAACCCCGATGCCAAAGCAGCTCCCAGCCCAGGGTGCACAGGTAGGAGTCCAGGTGGGCCCTGAATGTCTCCAGAGAAGGAGACCCCACCACCTCTGTGTGCAGCCTCTGTGCAGCTCAGTCACCCTTACCATGAAGAAGTTTTTACACACATCTGTGCAGAACCGCTCCTATGCTTCCTATGCTACTAGGAAAAACAAGTATGCTCAAATCAAAGTTTAATTTCATAGAGTGACAAGAGCATTGACTTGGTCCCACCAACCCTTTGCAGCACTGACAATCCCCATGCAGGATCTGTGCAGCCACCAGCCTGCCACACTCATCATGGTTGGGATTTCATAAATATCCAGCTATTTTTTTTCTGACATTACAGCATTCATTCAGAGGAAGACACATAAAATTCCCCTACTGAAGAGCACAGCAACCATTTCTTCTCATCAGAGAAGTCTAAATATTTGGAAGTCAGCTTTCATTATTATTTTGGAAACTTCATATGGCAATATGAAGTCAATAATAAAAAAATCAATACTAAAAGCAAAATGGAGGTTAACTCTTCTATTTAGTAAATAAAATCTTTATTTACCCACTAGCTTAAAAACATATGCTTATAGATGTCCCATATCCATGCACTAAGGTGTACCACTGCAGTTCTGGGAGCTTTCCCACTATTTGTGCACTGAAGCCAAATATTTCATTACCCATACCATTCTTTATATGTAATACATGGTTTTGAAATTAGGTTCCCAGACCCACAACTGTGACACTGGGTGAGAGCTTTTCTTCCTACTTATAAATAGTTGAAACATAACAAGTCCATCAGAATTACATTTCTATTGGATGTTAAAAGAAAAAAAAAAGAACCAACAAAAAACCCAAATGGAAGAAGTTCAAAGAATTATTTAACAAGGGCTCACAGGAAGAATTTGTCTATACGAGGGTGGAGTAATTTTAATTGCACAAGTAGTAGACCTGCAGGTTTTTAGATTCCTGCTCTTAGCACTTAAGATTAAAATTGCTACATCTCATTTTACCACCTCCACAAACTTATTATCTGCTAAAATAATTAAGCATTGCAGTAGCACATGCAGCTCATGTTATTCTAACACTGCCTCGAACTACAAAAAGCAAGAAACATTCTCATGTAATTAATACTATTAACAAACACTGTCAAATAATCTCTAGAAATAGAAAGGTTCTGCACAGATAATAGCATCCCTAAGAAAATAAAGTCACTGTCTGTTACATGCTAGCTAGAAACCCATTTTACATCAGGCCATTTTAATGCTGAAAATCTCTATTTTTTCCACGTTTGCACGACCCTAACACTTTGCACTCTCTCTCAGTTCGCCTCCAGTCCTCCTGCATTTTCTACACACATGAACTGCTGCCATCTATCACCACAGTGTGAGAACTTTGTTGAAGAGCAATTAATGATTCAGTTGATGACATAATATGCACATCGCAAAGCTCTTGACAAAGGAAAGTTTAAATAAATGCCTGAAATCAAGGATGCTGATGACATATACAGACAGATGCCTTTCCAACCTTATCAGAGCACCCCAGCAATTACCAAAACTAGGAATTTGGATTTGCATACACCATAATATAAACATTTAGAAATGTGGGGATTTCATCGAAATAAAAACAACATTTAAACATCAGATCTTCATTACATGTGAGTATACAACAACAAAATTTAAAAGCAATGTGCTTAACCGAAAGAACTATGTTTGCTTATGGACAATTTACCTTCTTCTTGCATCTCTTCAGACCTGCTTCTCACATGAACAACTCGGGGTCGCACAACCCGTGCATCTCCTTGGCTTTTTTCCTACATAACATACATGAACATCACATTAGAAAATCAACCTTTTATTTAAAAGCACAGTAAAATTATGTGGAGCTTCAAGAAACAACCAAAGAGGTTTTTAAAGATTCATTAAAGGTTATGCACTTGTTCTACTTCCTTTCAGCTTCAAAAGAATTCAGACCTGAATTAGCTGACTGCAACTCTCATGTCTCAGGAAAGATGATGGCAAAGTGCCAGTTAGACCTGCAGATATAGGGAAGTCCTTTAACTCCTACTCAAAGAATGTGGCAGAAAGAACTTAGATTTTTCTCTGGCTTTCTTCCATACCCAAGACTTCTCTATGGGTATTTACCTACTGGATAAAAAGGGAAAGTTGAAAGGGAAAAGAAAAAAGATTGCAGTGCATGGCTGCAAAACGTGTGTCAAGTATAAAGTATGCTTCTTTGAAAATGTTTTAAAAACTATTTTATTGTCTTTCTTACATTCTTTTGAGGATGTATGTCTGCAGCAATGCCCATGGGAAAACAGCAACAAACACTGTGTGTCAAGAAGGAAAAATCACACTGGTCAAATACTCTTGGTCCTTATGCGTTGTGTGTCTGGAACAAATTGTGTCCCAAAAACATTCCATTACACATCCACAGGAAACAAGAAAAGTGCAAAAAAAAAGTTGCCCTGATTTTGTGTGGGATAGAGTTCATGGTCTTTGAAGGGACTGAGGCTGTGAGACTTCAAATAGTTCACAGAGACTTGGAAGACTAAAGCATTCTTGAGCACAGTCAGAATTGATTTCATCAGTTAACTCTGTTGATATTACAGATGAGTATGAATTTTTAAACAAAGATTCTTAAAGAAGGACAAATGTGGGAAAGATCATAAATTTCTGCATATTGGACTGAGCATTTGGATGCTTTGCATAGGACTGAATTGCTGTTTGACTTCTGAGAAGCAATGGCACGGGTATTATCTTGAAGACCTGATGACCAAGTAATAGTGGTGTTTTGCTCCCCAAAAGCTAAAACAAGAAAGGGAAAATATACTCAGTTCCATAAGAGAAACTTTCCACGGTAGAAGCCACAAGTGAGAGAGACAGCCAAAAACGTAGATGAAAATAAGAAAATATTTCTCTGGCAAACAATGAGCATGATGTCAACCATGCAATCAAGGCTTCCCATTCCTTTCAGCCAGAACCCATCTCCTATGATAAGGGGAATATCAGCAGTGGTTGTCATGTACTTAATGATCATCTAAGCCAGCGTGGCAGGAATCAGAAGGAAGAAAAAGTACTCGGTCACTCTCTGTTCCTCACTGGCTGTGTGAACACATTTACACTCCCCAGTGCACAAAACTTGGAGCATCCTACAGTAGTGGACATCATCTCTGTAACAAGCATAAATGCAACCTCACCAACACGGGGGTGAGCTGAAGTTAATACAAATGAATATATGTGTGTCTGAGATCAAGCTAGCACCAAGTGCAGCTCGGTTTGTTGTGAACTCAGGCACCTCTACACAGCACGACCTGCTCTGCTCACTTTAAGGCAGATGAGAGAAGAAAACATCATTTTCTGAAAGCAGGAAGGTCTAGTTTAAAGTCTCATGGAAATGTGATTGAAGGCCATCAGTGTTACAGAACATTAAATATTGAAATATACTCACAAGTGTCCACTTGAAGTGGTTTTGTTTTGGTTTACTGTTAGTTCTGTTTTAAAAACTTTTAAGCTGAACTGAGGTGCAAGTAGAAGTAGAGAGAGAGCACATTCATAACCTACAATTATGAATTCCTGGAATGTTAAAAAAACTATTTATTTTGAAATACTAAGAATGAAAGCTAATGAGAATACCAAAGTGATAATCCCACTCCAAACACGTAGCTTGTATAAAAACATCTCTGCTTATATAAAAACATTATGGAAGTATTTTGCAATTGACTTTCTAACAACAAACTGGGGACTTGGAATAATTCAGATTTGTCATTTTTGAAGTGCTTAGCCATACAAACATTGCTTTCAATGCTCGTGTCCCTCCTATTAGCACAGAATGATTTATCTAGAACAGGAGGAGCCCAATTTCATCTTAGTCATTCTGCTGCTCCCTAGAGTAAGGGCGTAGGGGTAAAGTGGCCACTAACAGCAGTTAATTCCTGTAATGCTACAAAGGAATGGCCAGAAGGGGTCAAACTGAAGATGTATTTAGTCTGACATCCTGTCTAACGGTGGCTAAAAGCACATATAAATCTCATGAGAGTCCAGCACCAGAAATGGAGGAGCAGACAAGGAATTCGGGTGGATAAGAAAATTCCTGTGTGACTTAAGCCATTTATTTTGGAGTGACCATGTAGATTTCCCTCTTCATGGCTGAAAGGCAATGCCATCCCACATGAAAATATAACACTCTTTCTGTTGGTCAGGATCTGACCCAGACACCTGTGACAGAAAGCAAAGAAGTGGTAAGTGTACGGCAGCCCCACAGTGCTGCCCTCAGCCTTTCTGAGATGCACATCCTGTTCAGACAGATTACAAAAATAGCCCAAGTTTTGCTATAGTAAATCCTAACACTGAGGAAGAACACTCCAAGATAAATCAGAGCAAAGCTGTACTGAGCTCAAGGCCCAGCTGGATGCCACCTGAAATATGTACTTTCTCAAGCCTCTCACAAACATCATGAAAAACCTAGTTTTGTTCCTAAATGGATCTGTCTTCTTGCTTCATACATAACTAATACAGATTTAAGTCAAAGAAAGCAAGCCACTGCCTAGAGATGAAAAACAAACCTATTTATATGACAGAAGTCAACCCTAAGAGAAACCAGGCAAGAGGTTCATCACTGTTACAGGGTATATAGGTGATGCTGAAACAAGCTTTTATACTACCTAGTACAGAGAAGGATGCACAGATCTAGTGGAAGTTCTCACAGAGCATGGTTTTACCCACGCAGGGCAGATGTTTACTCTGGTTATCAATTCTAGGTGTACACATCATAGAAAAGCTAAAAATCTAGCCCATGAGAGAAATGTGGGTTAGAGCCTTATATCAGGAACACCCACATCTAGGAGGAGAGTATTTCAGTTGGGAGAGAATAAGACAAACAAAACCACACACACAAACTGTGGATTTGTTTGCTTGGTTTGAAGGGAGGGTGAGTTTTACATGCCAGCAGGCAAGAAAAACCACAATACCCTAAGGGCTCAGATGCAAAATGGAGTTTCTAGAGATAATATATGAACGTATGTACTTTTTCTCTCTATGAAAGAGACTAGGTCATGTCACTTTACATTTCTTGCATAGGTGAGACTATGCAACATGGATCTTCTTACACATGGCACTTGACCATTTGATTGTACCCAGGAAAACAAGAATCCATCACATTAGCTAATTCTTCAGTGTATGAGAAGCAGGTACCACTGGCATCCCTATCTGGTACTAAAAGGAAGGAAACAAACCCCTTACACTCTCTGCCTGTTATTTTTGGCTAGCAAAAAGCTAACAGGAATACAGACTTCACCCCAGCAGACACTGCTGCTTAACAGAATCCAGTCTTGGCTGTGAACAATTACTCAAAAAAAAAAAAAAAAAAAAAAAAACATTCTGCTGATCTCAAAGTGAAGATCATATACCATGTCAAATCCTCCTTGAAGATGCAACACATCACATCAGATGACATATTTAAGAATTGCTTAGAAACCAGCAGCACAATACAGAACAAAACTCAGCAATATAAAACCAGAGAGCAGTGAATACACTTTTGGCTGTTTTAAATATAGAGTCAAGGATGGACAGAATGCATCCATATGCATCAGCCATAGTAAGTGTATTATTACTTTTGAGCACACTGTGAAGCTTAATATATTAAAGAGCAATCTGCCTCATCGTTTTTGGCTTTTGCCACGTGCTATTTAGATTTACATTTAGTTAGCAAGAAAGCCATCATCTCTAGGTAACAGCTCATATTAATAAGTAGCAAAGGATTAACTCTATATGTCTCAAGCAGAGATCAACAGAATCTTTCTCTACCTTCTAGTATTGTAAAGTACATAATCATTACTGCCTTCCCAATGCTCCCCCTGCTATGACAGTCAAAGCTCCTGAAACACTAAATCACTGTTTTACAATGAGGGACCAAACCTCTACTATTACTTTTCCCATGTATTTCACATTGTTTTTCTGTATTTGAAGTACTGCACCATCGGAATACCCCCATCTTAACTGAGTTTGGACATTATTAGGTCCTGTGAGACTTGCAAAGCAGTGAGGAAGTACAGAAAAGGGTCTGAGCCTAACAGAAAGCAAATTGTTGGATTCTGACACAGTAAAAACCACAGAATCACTTTTTATTACACACGTGCACCTTGGACTTCAGCTTCTCAGCTGAATGTGCCACTTCAAACACACCAGTTCTGTGACAGTCTTCACATTAAACATGAAATCTTATTTTCTCTAGGCTCCAGTTTGCACTTTCTGACTAGCAACAGAAAAGATTTCTTGAGTTTACCTGACAGGGACCCTTTGAGAGAGATGTCACTCTGCAGCTTGGCTGGGCAGCTTGCAGAACATGATTTGAAATGGGTTGTGATTCCAGTTCAGCCACAAGCATTGGGCCATAACTTGTATCAGCATCTCCAAGAATTTCTGCTGAGGGAGAAAAGTAAAGAGAAAAATGTTTTGTCATCTGCAGAGTTCTAACACAGCCATAACCATGATATGCTCAGTGAACTTCACCACACGTATGAGGAAAAGAGTATAGAGGTGTCTTTGTGAAAACATGTCACTATTCTTCGTGAATGAAAAGAATCCTGTACGTCCTCTATCCTCAAGTGATAATTTACTGTATAATCCTGCACTTAGCATTTTTTGCAGTCTGAAAGTGTGCAAAACTTCTTTATGAAAAATACACTGACAGATCATGAACTAATTTTAGCCTGCTATCATACAGAGCCAAAAAAGGAATTTTAAGCCTAACTAAGTAAGATTATTGCTGAAGTAACTGTAACTATTGTTCACTTTAAGACCACATGTATCACATTCTATTCGTGCATTGGTTTTCATATCCATAACTTCAAGCACTGAGAACAAAGATGTTTAAAGGAAAGACTGATCATTGAGATGCTGTTACACACCTAAGTACACAACACCTAAAAACTGACATTAAGTTACCATAAAAATAATAAAAAAAACATAAAATTGAAGATAACCATATGCACGCACAATCCCCAGCATTGCTGCAAGATGCTTCACCAAGTGACTCATTCTGACAGAGGAATCCACTGAAAGGTGACATGGACAGAGATACCAGTAAAAAACATCAGCTTCTATACACACTGCTATAACAATTAATTACTTCATTTTATCCCTAAACCTAACTTTTAAATAAAATGTTGGACTCTCATTGCAATTGCTGCGGTTATCACGACAGAGCACTTGGTCCTGACTTTTGTTAGACTGAAGGATATGGAATCTTGCAAACCCAGAGGGCAGATATAGAAGATTTGGAAGAAAAGTGGAAATAATTGCAGATCTTCCCCTGCCCCCATGAAGAATTGCTTATTTCTTAGGCAGCACTGACTTGAAACTAAATTTTACAGGACAGACAACAGGCAAGGTGAATTAAATGACATAGCTATTAAAAAAAACCAAAGAGGTACAAAAAGATAAAACGTGAATCCATTCAATGCTAAACAAATACTCTTACTACTCTGAGATCATTTTTGCCACCTGTTCAACATGTTCACTCCCAATCTATCTCCTAATGGTTAAGGGTTAATAACATGAGAAGTGCTTCTCTTGTCCAATCAATAGATGTGGAAATTAAAGGAGAAGAAAAACAACTGTTTGAATGATTCAGGTTATGTAACTTTTGATGCATCAGTGCAATCATATCTGTGTTAATACAGCTTAATAATTATTTAAGTTTAATCGTTCATAAATCCATATTCAACAACACCTCTTCTACAGGCTTGCAGCAGGTTAACCAAGCAAGTATAAAACATTTCAGGTATTCTTAGACAACAATGCAGAGTCTGGGACAGAAAGGTGAACGTGAGGAAGGATGAACCATTACTTATAGTTTCAACTGAAAATAAATGAATCAATTTCCCTGCTTTATCACAGCAAAGTATCTCCACACTACCCTGAACAATGCACTGCATCTGCTACAGTTACCCATCTGGGAAAAAGAAAGAATTTCTATATTGTAATAGGAACACGATGAGTTTAAATTTATTACAGGTTATGAGACACTGCAAAGTCACCCTGAAGGTGTGATAAAAGCAGTAAGGACACAGAGTAATCAGTTGATCTGCCAGTGTTAATATCTACCCTATGGAAGGCAACTGCAAGAAAGCTCTTTTTTGAGATTTGAATTTGACTTCAGAGAATAAAATAGTAGTTGCTAGTCAAATTCTACAAAGGCAAGTGAGTACTTAGCATCTTAGCATGATTATTTCTTTCAAATTGTAGACTAGATTGAGAAGAATGAGGACACTCAAACCAATCCAATTCTCCGAATAAAAATGCTAATCCTCTCCCCATTGCAGTTAAGTTTTTAAAGCTGTATTTTGGGCACACTCTCTAAGATTACTTCAGATGCCGTTACAGAAATCCTCAGTCCTCAGAACCCATGCAAATATCTCAGAGAATAAACAACAGTCACATTGCACCTGCAGTCTGGGTAAGCTGCCCTGGGGATGGAGAACGGGAACCCTGGTACGGTTTGTCCTCAGAAGGTCGAGCAGTTGCATGGTCCACATCTGCTGGGTGTCCCATTAGGATTCTCTCTGCTGCTCTGGTCAGCCGAGGTCTTTGACCTTCACTGAGCTCCCCAGCACTATCATCAGAATCCTACAACAATACAATAGCAACGTCAGAACAGCCTGTTTAAAAACTGCATTAACCCTTAAAGCACACAAACTCAAGTCTCAACTAGTGATGAATAAACATGGCTACAACTATCATCCGACTGGATCTGAAAACAGGACTTACACTGATCAGTACTGGACTGAAAATAACCACAGGGGAAGAACATCACTTCTTTTGTTAGCTAGGTTCTTGCCACGCTGGGACACAAGTTATATTTTGGCTCAGAGCCTTCACTGTCCACAGTTAACTGTCAGATCTCGTAACACTGGAAGAACCTAAAAACTGTTGCATGCTAGATTAAAACTTTAATTTTTAAATAGGTTTGGATGGCACATAAAATACAGGCAGTTCTCTGGTTTCTGACTTGCAAAACTGCAGATAAAAAACAGTTAACTAGCTTCTATGCAGGAGAACAAACAGGCTGAATATACATACACACACATGCACAGGCTCATTTTAAGGCAATACTTGCAACATCAAGGAGAAAATTCTGCTCTAATAGGTACATATGCTTGCACACTGCTTGCCAGAATCTGCAGAGAAATTTATTAGCTTCTTGTGTGGACAGACTGAGCAGTCTGTAACTATGGGAAAGCCAACAAGCAAATTAGAGATGCATTTTTAATTGGCAGTGCTGATGAGAAAATGTCATTGCAATTAGTCAGACTCAGAGCTGACACTGTAGAGAGCCATTCTTCAAGTTCACCCACCAGAGCTCATTAAATAACAAAAAAAAAGACAGATAAAGGAACAGTTACAGAGGTGAGGGAAGTTAGCAATTGTTTAGACTAAACTGACCAGGACAGGGGGAAGAAACTGTATATGCATCACTACAATAAAAATGAAAGAAATCTGTCCTAAACAAAGTTGTCCTTTAACTATCTTGCTGTACTCAAAGCTCACTTCCTTTAAACATTCCTCCAGCTAGGTCAGTTAGAATAGGCACTCAATCCAAAGTACCATTTTAAATATTGAAAATGCCTCGATGTGTTACAACAAATGACTTTTGCTCTTTGTGCTGCAGTTATATTTTTCTGTTAGTCTGCTTTTTCTGCCAAGCAAATATGAATGTGTTGAGGTTTTGTTCCAAGATCATATCAACAACATATGCAAAAGCACACGAGAACATTTGCTGACATTCTTCATAGCAGCCACTTGAATGTTTCAGGCAGGTACGTGCAATGAACCTGTAATGCTGCACATACCAGCTGCACTGCTGAATTGACAGAAAACTTCCCTGATGTTCAGAAGGATGAACTGATGCAGTGAAACAGCCAAACACACACCTTGCAGATGAGCTATGTGTGATACTCTGCACAGCTAACTTATTACCTTCAGTGGTTTTAAAAGGTTTACATGAAAACAGAGACTCAAGTGAAGTGGGATCACTTCCAGCAAGGATCAAAGTGTATGATTCTGTTCTATAGTCAACACTAAGGATGAGCTTGAGATTTCATATGCTTGTAATTTTATTTACTTTTCAATCAGAAAGTATCCCTTCAAAACTCACATGTTTGCTGCAAGGAAAAGGACAGTAACTTACCTCCAAATGGTACCTTCCCCCTTGTACAGCAACAGGAGCTTGATTTAATTTGGCCAGAAGAGCCAGAACAGGATCCCTATGATAGCCTTCATGCCTTCTTCTCACCACCTGCCCTTCACTGGGAGGATCATAATCCTAGAACAAAGAAACAAAACCCACATAATACATGACCCAAAACTATTTTTGTGTGAAGCTGCATCGTTCTTACTAGAACCCCCAATTAAGCTTTTTTCATTCACAAAAGAAGTTCTTACAGTTTCCACGTTCAGATCTTTTGTCTGAAAACAACTGACACACTGCTTTTTCCTTTCTTTACTCAGAGACATGCACGGTCTTTGAAAAAGCTTGATGCATATGACTGGCATACTTAGAGAAAGAAAGGGTCTGCTTTTAAGTTTTCAAGTCCAGAGAACGGTCAAGTAAATGGAGAATACCTCGACTTCAGGAGCTTCCATGTCAGAAGAAAAACACTACTAATGCTTTAAGCAGCTTTAGCTAATTCCAGTCTCAATTAACCTACTTTAATAAACTAAGCACACAAGCAATTAAAAGATAGCTCAAAGCTGAAACAGCTTAGAGCACGGCAATGTTCTACTCTGTTTAAGATGTCTTAAAGTTAAAAAAAAAAATAGAAATGAAAATGCATATTAGCCACCTCTCACCCACTGGCAGGAGGTATATAAATTGTACTTTAATTTATTTTTTAAATAAGATAGTTTGCACAACATGCTTTTTTCTTAGGAGCTCTGAAATTCCAAGCATATTTGTTAAGTATACAGCTTTAAAAGTGTAAATTTTAAAACATCAGGAGTGAAAACGCTTGAAGACATCCAATTTACCATTCTGCTCAAGGCAGATTATCACACTAAATCAGCTTCCTTGTTCAACATTTCCTTACCATTTCATTGGCATCCCGTAAAGTGCTCGTTAAGCTTTCAGTGAGGTTTGGAAAAGGCAGTCCTCCTTCTGTTAAGGTTAAAAAATAGTTTAAGTTACAAATACTAAAGCATAACAGTTATATAAAAGTAAAGAATGCTTCAATAATCACAATACCAAACTTCAGTACATTTGGAAATTCTCACTACTGGATGTGTAGTGTAAAACAGATATCCAGAACAATCACTCTTACACTTTGCTTTCAATAAAAACTTACAACCACACTGGACTAGTGCAAGACAGTCCAAATTATTTTCCTAGTTGTTTTTATGTCTGAATAGCAGATTTTTTTTCTTTTTTACAACATTTCACGACAAGAAGAAGAGCGATGATGTTTATCAAATAAATCCAGAGGCATGAAGTGAAACCTAAAGGTCAGGCTCACAGTTTTATCTGACAGAGTATGAAAGGTAATTTCAGTAGGCTGGAAGAGAATTCTATAAAGAAAATGTCCAAATTCTAATTTCCACAGGTTTGTTTCGTTTGTTACCTCTCGCAGCCAGCATCTGGCCACGGCTGAAGAGAACCTCCCCTTCTGAGATGGGTCCATCTGCAGTTTCTGTTTCTGTGGGGGTGAGACTGCTTTCCTGTGTGGACTGCTCAGAACTGTCTGTAGGTGCAGCTGGTGAAACCTGTGGTTCACAAGGAAGCGACTGAAAGGGCCTTGGTGATGACTGCCAAGATGGTAAAATCAAGGCTTCTGGTTCCTCATCATTAGCCACTGACATCTCACTAAAATGCAAGAATAAGCTCTGTGAATATACCAAAAACGCATTGAATAGAATAAAACAAAGTCTTAAATCAATGCTGAAATGAATTTGCAAGTAATGGTTCAAGTGGAAGTACAGCATTTTACTCATTAGTCCAAAAATCAGCATATCTAAATAACATTAATGACACACCTAAATAACAGTAATGAATTTCCAGCTCCTAATTAAAAAACAAAATGTATTCTCACTGAGACAACTGAAAAAATAAAATGCTAACAGTACAGTGTTTCATTGTCACTACATTTATTATTGACAGTCAGTAATGCTATTGGTTTCACATTTGGATGACAACAAATATGGACATAGCAATTCTGAGAAACGTCCATACATCACACTTTCCCTCAAAATATACATCAAGCAATTCAGAAAAGAAGAATTCTGGTTTATTTCAGTACCTCCAGGCATATGCTTGAAGCAGCTCTCTCTACTGACTTTACGAGGACATATTTATTTATAAAGAATTGACAAAACCACCTAGCTTGTTAAACTCACACAGCCTTGGGATTGAATGATTCTTCAGCTGCAGGACTGGGTTTCTCTTCTTCCAGAGGAAGTTCTGCATCATCCCATGGGTTTGGAGGTGCTGGATTTTCCATTCTGGCAGTTTCAGAGGCAGGAGGGCTCGGTGTGATTACTTTAGGAGGGGTACTGACGGGGGTAATCACAGGAGTGCCAACACAACTAACAGCAGCTGGAATATCAGATCCTGCAGGTGTGAAGACAAATTTCAGATCAGAAAGAAAAACAGGAAGACAGGCAGCTACTCAGCTCCTAGTAAGCACTTGTAATGTTTGTGGTGCCTTTCTGAGTCATGATGAGATGAGGTGAAGATTAGTTTCTTCTAAGAATGGTCTTTTTATTTGAAGGGGCCAGAATACAATCTCAATTCCTTTCTTCAGTAAGGGAAACTACTCTGCATTTTAAAAACTGTGCTGCTTAACCTGGGGAGTGTAAATTTGGTTCAATTAACACTGGAAACACAAGAAGGAGCAAAAGACAGTTACTTTTCTGAAGTGAAAAGTGGAAGGAGGAGGCGGGATGGAAATCACACAGACTGTAGCAGTGTGCATTAAGAAAACAGAACAGTGAGCAGATAGGTGTTTGTTCTTTTCTACAGATTATCTCATAACTCTTATATTACATGAGTCCTCACTTGAATCATAGCCTCAAGAATGTTTATCCTGAGATAACACTTCTTTGAAGAAGAAAATTAAAGACTAAATTTAGATTAAAGCATATTTATTCCTTCTAAAGTTCAATAATTATTTTCACTACCTGCTGCTTTCATTTTTTCTTGTGCATGAGCATCCCTGCTCAGCTCTGCGATAGATGGAGAAGACTCTGGAGTTTTGACTGGGAGCATTTCTTTTTCTGAAGGTGGTGTTGGTGGTGGTGTGGCCTGAGGTGTTGGCAACGGAGTAGGCACAAGACACTCCTGAGGAAAAGAGTTGTAACCACAGTTCTTATCTCAATGCAAAACTCCTGTCTTCCACAGTTAGGGCTGAGAGATGGGGAGGGGTGGAAGAGAGGGGTTATATATGCTTCATGACTCCTCCATCTAAACATAAAGATGCACCAGCCTAAATTGTTTGCCTGGACAAAACGAACAAACAAAAACCAAAACAAATATTTTTTTGATGCTTTGTAAAGAAAATCCAATAGCCAGGCTGAGGAAGGCCTCCAGGCTCTTTTCCACAGAACAAATCCTAGACTTACCACTTGTATTATCAGCTCTTAATGGAAGTCAAGCACGCGAGCACATTGAGCAGTTCAACACGAAATCTGTACTGATTGGGCTGCTGAAGCTGAGCTGAACTTCACAGAAAAATGATAACAAAAATACACAACAAAAGCCTGGATAGCACAAAATTTTGTTCTTTTCCTTACAAATGAGCTCGGTGCTCAGCCTTGAAATAAATAAATAAATAAATAGATAAATATTGCATGCTGTCTACAGCACAAAGGAACTCGTAAAAAATAAGATAGGTTTTACTTTGTTTCTTGCTAAGGTATAATAAAGAATAATTAAAAAAAATGAAAACCACGTACAATGAACTCTTCAGTCTTTTTCTGACACCTTTGCCTTGCACATATTTGAACCACCACGCTACCAAGAAATCATCTCGTAGAGCTTCAGTAGGAAAGTTGAAATAAAACAGACCCTTACCATCACAGCTGTCGTACTTGGAAGAACATCTGCAGCAGGAACTGCTTCCTGAGCTTGCCTGTTACCCATCATGGTTGCAACTGTCTCACTGAGCACTTCATTGACTAGCTGACTGATCATTTCTGAGTCCACTGGCACACCAGCATCAATAAAGAGCTGAAATCCTCCCCCACCTGCAGCTTCAACTGGAAAGGAAGGAACACAAAGCACACGTCCAGGCCTCAGTTCTTAAACATGTGCACTGTAATGCAGCTGTGCACTTTACCCTCTACGAACGTTTTCACATTCCTTTGCAGAAAGTAATTTTTGTAGTTCATATGCAAAGAATATGTATATATACAAACAACAAATGATCCTATGAAAGAATATTGATAAGCAATTCCGGATCACAAAAGAGGAAGTGAAGTGCAGTGACATCACAGGAGAATTGTATTTGTCTCCCATTCCCACAGATTTATAAGGAAATTAGTTTTGTTTAAATATCTATTAACAGAAGATAAGCAAATTAATATTACAACCTTAGCAAAATGCCACATGAATCCAAAATTTCATTTAGATGGCCAATAACAAAATTGGATTTGCACAATGGCGCCTTTCATGCACTTCCTTTTCTTTTTTTGATTGTTATTTCAAGGATCTTATAATGCCTGCTCAGTCTCAGCAATAAATTAAAGCATGCACTCTTGCACGTTATAATTAGCCTATATTTGAAACAAGCTACCTGCTGAAAACAGCATCTTCTACTTACCAATGTCAGAGGTTACAGTCTCACTGTCTTCTCCCTCTAACATGCTAACACTGGGCACAGTTTCTCTCTGAACTGGGTACATCTTGCTGATAATTTCTGCCATTATTTCCTGTTCCACCCTAGCAAAAGAGAACATCTGTAGCTATCAGTAAGCACCCACACACCTAAAAGTGCACAAAAGAGCATTCCTGACACAAGATGTAAGGAAGCTCTAAGGAAAAGAGGAGAAGGGAGAGAAAGGGAGAAGAAGAGAGGAAAGGTGTTCTTCAGATTCCTTCTTTCACATACGTTCTCCTGATGTTTCGTTACACCTTAACTCACCAGTTTATCAGTCTGTTTTCTATAGTTTCTCTCCTTTCAATCCATTCATCCAAAACATCAGAGGACTGCTGAGGAGCAGAAGCCACCGGAGGAAACGGAGGACCATTGTATGTTGGTTCAGCAACTTTACAATGTCCATTAATCTCTAGAAGAGGCTCTGTAAATTCTGGAATTTCATCCCTCTCCTCTTCTTGATCCTAATAAATAATTAGTAAATTAAGTTATAGGGTATTTTTGGAAAACAACATAACTGAGGTAACTGTTGGATGCTTTACTTCAAGAAACAGCTACATCACATCAGGGCACGCAAACCACATTCTCCCTTCTTAATATGTGGAAGCTAATTGACACAATTCTAAACCTAGCAAACCATAAATTTGCAGAGGTATGAGCACAGAAGAACGGCTGGGTAAAAAATGACTTGAATTATATTCCTTGCACATGGCAGGGAGCCAATGGCAATATGAGTACATGAGAAATTTACTTGTGACATAACTCTGGTTTCATTAAATATATACTCAAGAAATGCGTCTCCTTAAAATATATATTTATATTGAGAAGCTTTTTCACATTCATTTGCTGATATAGAGAAATGTTTTGCTTTTGTTTCTTCTCTTTTTTAGAAATTAAGACTGTATTTTAAAAAAGCAAGCTGGTTGAAACACACATTCCCAGAAGTGTGCAGGACAAGTGCACGGTCAGTCAAAACTCTAATAAAGTTCTCATCCCTGAAGCCAGGACGTTAACAACTTACACACGTGCTACGTGTACATCTACACTACAGCTAACTTCAATTGCTGAAAAGTTGGAAGCCATTTCTGGATAATCAGCTCAAAAGAGATACCCTCAGAGACTCTTTGCACTGAATCCTAATGCACTATTTCTGGAAGTCCTCTAAATAATCTGTGTGCTTTACAATGTTTGCCACTGAAGATGTCACTCTCCTTTTGCTTCCCGAGCACTTAGACAGCACTTAGGATGAGAGGTCATGGCCCCAAGTTGCACTGGGGAAGGTTCAGGTTGGATTTTAGGATACATTTCTTTACAGAAGGAGTGGTGATGCAGTGGCACAGCTGCCCAGGGAGTGGTGGGGCCAACGTCCCTGGAGGTGTCAAAGAACCATGGAGCTGTGGCACTGAGGGATGTGGTTCAATGGACATTTTGGTGATGGTTTGAAGGTTGGACTGATGACCTTAAAGGTCTTTTCCAATCTTAATGATTCTATGACTCTGTATATCTCCAAAAGCACCAGCCCATCATACTGTACCTGATAGATGAGAACCTCCATCCTTCACTCAAAATTAAAACCATCTCAAAAATAAGTTTATGAAAATTGGGCATACTGAAAAAATGATGAGGAGCTGAGCCCTAAATTACTGGCAGGAACCACACGATGTTGCATAAAAAAGGTAGCTCAATGTAGATCTCCGTTTAGTAAGAATGACTTCCAACATAATGAAAAGAGAAAAAGGTTTATTTTCCCTTTCTAATCAGTTATCTTCAGCCCCACCCCCCCTCAAAAAAAAAAAAAAATGTTTTTATCAATGAAAAAAAGGAGATGGATTAAAAAAAGACAGCAACTTTTCTCTTTCCATCCTCAAGCCAGCATCTACTGTATATACACTATGAAACTGAAAAGTCAGATAGATCCATGATGAATATTACAACAGATTGCTACTGGAGAGCTTCTGCAGCTTTAAATGGAAGTATGTTTTTCCAAAGAAAAGTAGGCAGAAGAGAATATGTGTATTTGGGGAATCACAAAGAAAGATCCCACAGTTTTCTGCATTCATTCAGAAATAAGATGGTAAAGTTAAACTCAAAACTGCACCGGATGACTTCCGAGCTGATAAGCAGTGCCTTCTGTTAGGATCAAGGTATTCATAACCATAATTCACTCTGACAGCAAACATAAAGATGTCTTTACCCAGCGTGTCATTATGCATTTTCTTCTGACTGCATTACTCCATACATTTCCTTTGATGTTGCCTATTTAATATAATCTTTTTTTTTTTCCCTGAAAGTATGCAAGATGCAAACATCTGGATTATATAAACCAAGTACATGCAATAAATCCTGCCTATAATTAGTAACCTCTGACAAGCTTTCACAGTTCCCCTGCATTTCTAAACTACGTGCACAAAATGTGTTACATTTAATAGTGCACAAATCCAAAAGACAGTTATAGTCTCTCCAGAAATTAAATAAAAAAGAGAATATTCACTGCCTAATTATACAGATTGAACTTGCACATATATCACTGTAGACTGATCCTGAATAATCTGCCCTTAAGTTTGCACTTCAACCTCCAGGAAGCTGTTAAAAAATATTTATCACTATGCCATATTTTGATTGGGCGTTAATTAGAAAGTCTTTCAGATACGAGTGGAATATTAATCATAGCACTTTCTGACAAAGTGTCAAGCTCAACTACTTCCCAAATTACAACCAGATAATTAACTTGGTTTTTTAAATGATTAGGTAATGCATAGTCTCTTACTGAAGATATCCAAAACTCAGTTGTGGACTTTTACAGCTATCAAAACAAGGTCAGACCGTACTGGAGGTGTCACCTGTGAAGTTGTGCCTGAACAATTACGTGTAAAAGAATCACAGTCACACAGACTCAGAAAGCACCTGTCAAAAAACAGAGTTGAGGCCGACGTGTTTACCCTCATCTCTGCATGTTAGGCATTCTGGGGCAGCATTCAAAATGGAAGCAAAATGTATTTTAGAAACAAATCTCCACCCTGCAACTGAGGCAAGGTTTTGAAAGAGCAAGAAGCCTGCCTGATCTTAAGGGGACCTAACTCCACTGCTTTGGAAAACAGAATTTTGGGTCTTTAGACACAGATGGCAAGGTTGTGATGGGAGAACAGGTCCATCACCTCTGTCTGTGTCAGGGCAGGCATGTTACAAGTTGGGACATGATGCATTTGTCTATAAGACTCAAACATCCCAATCAGGATTCTTTCAGGGGATAGCCCCAGCATCCTGGCATGAAACACAGCAAGATGAGCTGATGGGCACTCTTGTCAGCACCCTTCCTAAGACTCAGTTGGGATATTCTGGGGGAGTAGGGAGAAGAATTAAGGATGGTAGAAAACCTTGTGTTTACGAGGAGAAACCAAAGATTTGGAAAAGGAATGACCAAGGTCATTTAAGGAGGTGCAATTAAGAGAAAATAGATGGATAAGGGGATAAAAGGAGCTGGTTGCAAGTAAAAAGTGGCTGCTCAGTGCACTGTCAGGCTTTGCCCCCTGCCTGCTCAATGCTCTCTGTCCTGTCTGTGCACTAAATTCCATTTCTGATTATTTTCCTGAGAAAGGAGCTTTCCATCCTAAGTGCATATAAGGAGGCAGAAGCAGTAGCAACCCAGTAAGGCCTGAGCGTCCCTGGTGCTGTAGCTGGAGCAAGTGCATGCAGGCATATCAGTGCATGAAACATCAAGCCAAAAGCAGCCACTCAGAAGGACAAATGATTTGAGACTGCCTGCCCAGCTCCCAGAGCTGGGAAGGGCAGGGTCCCAGGGCCAACACTGGACATACTGTCTAAGGACAGATAACAAATCCTTACGTACATACATATGTACAGAGACACCTCTGTCTGTACATACAAACTCACAAACACACATAGATTCCAGATCTCCATTCTGAGCTGCCAGAGAGTGGAACAGGATCAGCCTACTGGTGCTGAATGCTGGAAAGGTAAAGCAAATCTTGAGAAAAGGAAACATCAGAGCCAAGGTCCTGAAGTTTTTGTGCAATATCCATCAGGGAAGAAAGCGGGGAAGAAAAAAACTAATAATAAAAAGCAGCTATTTCACAAAAATCCTTCCCCTCTTCAGTTTAATAGAATTAAGTTGTTATAAAAAAAAATAATGAGGGTGTGGGGGGCAGGCAGCACTAAGTTATTTCCCTGCATAGCATTTTCTGCACATTCTTTCATCCGTCTGAAGTGAAGTTACTGTGATAAGTCTTTCTTTTGATGCTTTCAGTATTCCTGCCACTCCAGAGGTTGATTTTATGCTTCCACATTTTGTTTGTCTTGCACATTTTTAAGAACATTGTCTGCATGGTCATAGGCCAAACATGTGTTTCACTTGGAACATTTTTTGGTACTGCGGTTAAAATACATTTCATTGCCAAAAATAAATGATAAAAGCAATCCAGAAGAAAAACAAGAAAAGCTGAAAAACTGTTACATCAAAAAATTTATGTCGTGGGACTTCTTTTGTTAGATCACAAAATGATTTCTTAAATAGTTTTCCTACTTATAAAAATAAGATAAAGTTTTTTTTGTGCAAATAGAAGTTTTCCAAACAGATTTAATTCCTCCCCTCCAATAACATATGGTTTGGAACCAAAATAATAAATAAAACCATTTCCCCACTTTTATTAGGTAAATCACACCTTAAAAAACAAACAAACAAACCAACAATGACCCACAGAAAAGACCCCACACAAAAAAGCTGGGGGAGATTCTGAGGAAAAAAACCATTTCAGGAGAACACTAACAAATAACAGCATATTTGTGCTCATAACACTGATTCTTAAAGGCAGCAGGAGGTAGGAGCTGCCATCTCCCACAGAGGCAAGATACTGCACAGCATCCAGGTGACATTGCTTCCTTCAGAGGCAGCATTTCCCAGCTACCACTGAATTTCTGCTTGTGCTCTTCATCTAGAGAGGTGAAATACAGCCTGGTTCGCCAAAGTTGAACTGGGTGTGTCTGCCAGCCCCTACTCCACCTGACAAGCAAGAACAGGAAAGTACCTGCTACCTGGAGATTACATGGTAAAAGAGCATCTCCTATAAACCTATGCCATTATATCAAAGAAACAACGACACTGTTAAAGAGGCACAGCTACCCTAACAAGACAACAGCCAGCTCACCTTGTCACCTCTTAGTGGGCTCCATTAAGTAAGTAGGAGATTGTCATTTAGAGCTTAAAATGGTGAAATCTAAGTGCTAAGAGAACTACTTTTATTCCTACTGGATTCTAATATATCCAAATAAAACCTAGTATTAATTCTTTACTGTAACTTTCCAAAGGTCCTTTACTAATACACAGTAACACTGCTTTAATACTGTGAACAGTTTAGTATTACTCTCAATGTGATCTTTTTGAAGTTACTCACAAAATAAACGAATTTTCTACATTTCATCTTCCATTATGGCAGAATAATAGAAATCAAACAAAAAAAAACATTAAGGAAATGACATTTTTGCAATATAATTACCTGCATGACATCAGTAACATCAATGAAATTAGTTCCTGGAAACTTTATGTCTTCTTCCTCGCTTTGTATATCTTCTGGAGCCTATTTGTAAAGACAGATGGTAATTGTTAGATATCTCATATTGGAGGTAAAGAAAATAAATGCATTAGCAGAAAAACTTCATGCCAAGAATGCAGTCATATCATCAATTTGTCAACAGCCTGAATCCAAGACAAGTGATTTACCTATCTTAAAAGTGAGGGGAAACTTCTCTGCATAGTACAAAAAGAGCTTATTAAAACTCCTCATTGTACACCAACAATTAAAACAAAAATCAGAAATCAAAACTTAAAACAAAATCAGCAGTTCCAGGACAATACCTGTAATTCATATTAAAAAAAATATATCAGTAAGACAAAACACTGAGGAAAATAAAACAGTACGCAGAGTCTGAAAGCATCTTTAGCAATTCACTAATGTGCAATTTCTACAGTTACTTAAAGACATTAGTTATAAATAATGGCTGCTATTTTAGTCACTGGGCTCTCTCTTATTCATTACTTCTCTTTTGACCATAACCAGACCTAAGCCAGAGAAGCCCTGAGACACAGGGGAAGCAGAAGGTACAGTAACCAAACAAAAATAATCACTGCATCTCTGAGCCCTGTTCAATTCACACTATCCAAACTGTGCCATGCACAATACAGAAGTCCACTGGAAAAACAACATGCCACCCTGTAAACACGGGCCCTACTTCACCACCTTACCTTGCAATACACAGCAGTAAACATTTTATTTGCACAAAAGCTTTCATTACTGCTTAGATGATAAGAAAACAAACACTTCAAAAAGGTATATGGAAGGAGATCAGAGGGGACTGAGTCCGTGGCCTAGCTATTGTGTGTCATCTATCTACACACAGCAGGCTACCAATGAACAGGCTACACATGCACATCACTAATGTCTATCACATGGCCGAGGAACAGAAAGGGGAATGAAAAACAACCACAGTCTTCATGACGAAACTCTGAAGCCAGTACAGGGCAGACATCTTACAGGCCAGTATGGGATAACAGCTCTTAACACCACAGTTATGTGGTGATTATTTAATCTTGGAAGTACAGTGTCTTCATGTCATTTTTCATACTCTTTAAATAAATCCTTCATAGTAAATTCCTCGAAGTAACTACATCATTTTTCCTGGAAATGTCTAATTTCTCTAACTAAAACAAAAAAAATGAAATAACATGGCAGTAATTTAACAAAACTGATCTTTTTTTTTTTGTCGTTTTTTGTTTCTAAATTAAATTCACACACATTTAGACCAATCAATACCTGTATTACAGCATCAGCAGGACAAAGTGCAGGTTCAGGTTCTTCCACATGGTTTACACTCACATGGCCACTCGAAATGCTGTCAATATCGATATTTGGTAACACCTAGGCAAGAACAAATAACCAGTCTGAAAAATCTATGTATTAGCTCAGCCACTGTTGTTGAACTTTTTATATTCTATCATCTTCCAACTGCTACTCAGTCATGAAATATTATCCCTTTTTTCTTGTGCTACTTGATCTCTCCTGCTCTCTAATTCCCTGAACTTTGTCTTGCATGTGATGAAAGGTGAGCAGGCCCATAGCTGTTTACAGAGCACACTAGTGTTTGACATTCAGTTCATTTCAGTTGGCCTACAAGCCATGGGTAAGGCTGATTATTGGCTTCACATTGTCATATATCTGGTAAAGTAAAAGGTATGTGGGCAGTGATAGAGAAGGGAACAAAGTACAAACTCAACCTGTATTTAACTTCAAGATCCATTACCATTTATATTTGAAAGGTGTGTGTAGGAGTGTGTATATTCTCAACAATTTGAATCCATGATACTGAATAAGTAAGAACCATTAACTTCCTTGACAACAGACTATGAAAATAAGAAAAAGCTAGGCAAGGACTTCAGTAGCTGATTAATAAAGAGTGAAATTCTTGGGTTGAATATCATGCTTGGAAGAGAAATCTTAAAGGCAAAATCATTCATCTGAAGAAACTGACATCCACATTAATACTTTTTTTATTCCAAGTTTCTTCTGGCTCAAAAGTGTCTCACACACACACAAAAAAGTGAAACACTGTATGACACAGAACTGTTTTACAAACACCTTACACAGTTACCTACAGAAAAAGTGACTATTCTGTTTGGATTAAATACTGTTAAGTTGTTCTTGGTCCCTCCATTCTAAATGTTTCTAACAGCTACTGATGTCTAAGATACTAGTGGATGAGACCTCTATAGCTAGCATTTATTCATTAAAATAAACAAGACATCACCACTCTTGATACATACCTGCACAGACAGCTGAGGGGGATCCTTCTTCTCTGATGTCATCTCTATTACAGCAACATTTGGCTTTTTTACTTCAGTTGGAGGCTTTGGTGGCACTTGGGGAAGAGAAGTTGTGACCGTAACAGGGTGTGGTTTGCACATAACTACTCCTGCAGGCTGCACTGAAAGGTCAGCAATTTGGGTATGACCTAAAGAAAATTTTAAACCAATTACAGATATCTATCAGCCTTCAAAACAAGGCAGTAAATTAATAAGACTAAATTCTGGGTGTCTGTGTTTTACGTGAAACAGACTATTAGAATTACAGACTAAGACTGCATTTTATTCTCACACCACTTACTAAAACACTGTACTTCACCAAGTAAATTTTCTCAGCAAAAATCTGCAAAAAACAGCCATTTTTGGGAAATTATTCAGTTTACTTGGCTAGGGTGACACCTAGTGCTGACAACAAGCATAACTACATTGTCTTCACCACTCTAACATGCCATGTTCCTTCCTCCTGAGATCCTTTTAACTATCTTCCAAATACTCTTACACTTAGTATAGCATCCCTTCAGTTTTGATTTGAGACCCCTCTTGTTTTTTACTTAATTATCATCTTTAAATAATAACCCTCCCCCAATAAGGTCTATATAGAGGTTCTATAGAAGATTCAGACTGTGAAAATTTATTAGTGTGTTTGCCGCAGTCCTGCTGAAATTGTTGGGCTGAAGTCACTATAAATGTTGAATCCAAGGCCCAAGAAACTGGTGATCAGTGACACAGATACCAAACAAAGCCAGAACAAGAGCCCTCACGGACCAGGGCAAATCACCAACTTGACAAGATTGGAGCTGCATTTCCACAGAGCAGCAGGTATCAACCTACAACCCCTCCAGAGGTTATTTGCTCCTACCTAGTGGAACAGCCATAGGAATTAGGTGACCTTCAATGAGACTGCAGTCATCAGGCACATCTCTCTTGGGACTAAAAAAATACTGGTTTTCTTGAGCAAGTGCATACAAAGGATGCTGCTTCTTTGAGCTGATTACTGCACTCTGTGTGTGAGAAGTCTGTGTTCCTGCTGACTTCACCACTGTACCTGAAATGAGTGACAGTTAAGTTGCACACCTTCAACACACATACAAATTCAGTAACGTCACGCTCTACTAAATCAAGCCTTTGAACAGCAAGGGTTCTAATTTTTGCTGTGGGATAAATTGAATGAGGTTGGGAGATGGCAAAACTCTAAGAGCAGCAAGTTAGATGTCTCAGTTTGACAGTAAGGAAGGAGTTAAAATGACAATTTTTGAGCAACTAACTCTACATTATGAAAATATGTATATAAAATTTTATCTTAGACCTCTGTTGTTTATAGCCATCACCCTTCACATATAAATGGCCCATTAACATGGCATCAAACACTCTTTTTAGCTCTGTTTGTATTTAACAGCTACCTAATTAATCGAATAATGGGAGTCAATGATTATAAAATTTAGGGATAATAAAGATTGATAATGTGACTTTTAACAATGCAGAAATGAAAGTAAGCCAACCCACTTATGAAGTGGCATTTTAGTACTAACAAATTATGGGTTATAAGCCTAAAAACAAAAATAGCAGGTCATAAATCTTCCATTAGTAAATGCAGATCAGACAGAAGCATCTCTAAGAAAGGACTCAGTGTCATGTTGGATAAGCAAAGCCATAAGAAACCACAACACAATGCTGCAGTCAAGTGGACAAGCATCCAGATGTCTCAAGAAGACAGCAGTAAGGTAGAGCAAGACTAAGCTTCTATAGCATGACAACATCCAGTTCTAATTCTCCACCCCCATAAATATTGAAATAAGTTGAATATTAAAAGAGTCTTTTAATTTTGTTAGGAAAATTACTTGGAAAATGAAGAAGCTGTAAACTGAAGCCAAATGCTTATTATAAATTCTAAATATTCTAAAATAAATATTCTAAATATTACAAATTCTGAACTGTGCCATTTACTCTTGAGCCATAAGGTACCTAACAACAGGAAGAAGTAACTAAGGGCAGAATTTTTCATGTCTTTAAATGATGAGCACATACCTTTTTTTAAAGCACAGATTAGCCAGAAATACTGTTCTTTAGTCAAAGACAAATTACAAAACTCAGTAATGTAAACAGATACAGTTCAATGGCTTGTGATTTAGAAGAGGTCACACTGTGTAATCTACCAGCCTCCCCGGCCTTGAACTTTTGAGTAAAAGCAGAAATTGGCAACATATCTGCAATACTGCCAACTTGTAAAAACAAGGTTCTCACAGCAAGAATGATTAAGTACTGTGTACACACAGCACCTCATTTTAATTGCTTTCAACTTTTCATTTCTCCCTGAAAAGTTTATTTGCACTGGGCAGAAACTGGACATTTAATTATACTTTGTTTTAAAAACCTGGCGTTTCACATGTATTTATTAGTTCAAATTATGCAGGAAAATAACTTTTTTTGAGAAATGCTCTCTTGCCCATAAAAGTGTGAATAGTTGGACTTTTTTCCCCCCAGTTTCCCAGAAGAAACCGAGCATTAGTCACTACAGTTTATTTGCAAAGAAAATGGTTGAGAAGGTTATAAAATGACTGAAAGGAGACTCTCCAGATGGCCATTTCAGTCGTAACTAGACATGCTTATTCTAACATTAGCTTAAAACAAGCTCAGTGGACTGCTCTAACAAAAAAAAGGAATCATTTAGAAGTAAGAATCCATTTTTCAGCCAATCAAACTCAAGGCCAACTGTTAGCAATCATTTGAAAGCCCTTATCAGCTGGTACATAACAGCCAGTAAGGGAATCTGAGGGTGCAATTGCATGAAGGAAAGATGAAACCATGTCTAATATATGCTAGATTTCTTCCTTTCTTTTAAGAACCTCGTGGTTCCTTGTTCACAGTCCTAGCAGAGGAGTAGGAATCTGTTTCTAATTCTGTTGGTTATACTTCCCTGCTGTAACTGCATCTTTTGGAACAGCAGCCCACAAAAACATTTAATAATTTTGTCATCATTTGACTCATGTCAATACAGAATAATTACTTCTCCACTTCACTGGCGAGATGTAGGAAAGCACATTAATTGAGCAACTTGATCAACTGTCTTGGAGAAGTGAAAGACCTGTCATGATAGTATCAAAACAAAGGCTGAGCCACTAAAATCAGAAAACAGATTAAATAGTCATGGAAATGCTAATGTTAAGTGACAAGCAAAGAAAAAAATAAAGTAAAATTAAAAATCCATCTTCCTTTCTTCCATTAGAGAAGAATACAAAGGTGTCTTACCTTAAGCTGTCAAGATATAAACAAAAGTGTAACTTTCTGTAACTGCAGTCTGATGTGAAATAGGGCAATTATTGTTAGGATGGCTTCATTATTGCAAACACACATGCTGCTCTACTGTTTTAGTACGACTTAGTGACTTGGAAGAGAATCCATTTGGGTAAAGCCTATCCAGAGTTCATTTTGTTTTCAAGGCAAATAGCTTTTAAGCTGTATTTGTCACACTCAAGAGTTCTGGAAGATTATAGAAAATGATGTACTGGATCCATGCTGTCTTTCTCATTTACTATTCACCCCAGCAGAAAACAAGCTAAAGCATGGGACAAACTTATTACAACTTCATACCTTTACATTTCACTAAATTAAACATGGTAGCAGTAGAAAATTGTTAGCATTAAAATATCCTATCATCTACTGCTGAGAAAAGATAGATCTGTGCGAAAGGCAAAGGAAGGGACACAAGGACAACACACTTTACCCACTTCTTTTCAAGGTCTTGTTTCTGAAACTTTAAAATTGGCCTCCCTGGAAAGCTTGTCACCTTCTCCAAAAGAGAAGAGTTCTCTAAATCTAGACAACAAACTGTCATTTAGGGCTCAGCAACAGCACAGCTGCTAATTAAAACATACTTAAAGAGTCTGTTTTTAAATCTTAGAGGTGACTGTATTGTACTTACAGCTATACTACGTGCTAACAAACACACATCTTACTCCAAAAGAAAAAACATTAGAAAAAAGAAATCATAGGTGGTCAGCACTGGCAGCAGAGCCAAGAGAATGGCAGCTCACAGTGATCCTTCAAACAAGTATCCCAGCATTTAAAAGCAGAAAAGAAAAAGAGAGGTCAAAGCAAAACTACACGCAATCTTTACCTGGACTATAGATCACATTTTCAGGGGAGTTCTGAGAACTGGAAACACATTCTAGCAGTAAGACTGATTCTTTGTGGATCATGACAGGGCTTGAGAGCAGCCATAGGAAGAGTGCTAGAACCACAGACAACTCTATGCTTAACACCAAAGCCTGCACTGATTTGCAGCTACGGATGTAAGTCATAAGTTAAAAAAATTTCCAAGCTCAGGAAGTGAAGAGGAAAGGCAGCTAATAAACACTGCACTCTTCTTCTACCAGTGTTCATTCTATTATCTTGACTGTGCCTACTAACACTTTCACTGCCTCTTTAAATTCAAACACATTCTTTCCCTTGATCACTATCTTTTATCAATCAACTTACTCGCTCCCTGCTGCAGTGAGACTAAGAGCCCTTGTTGCTTTTTTTTCCCCTTCTTTCTTCACTCCACTGTTGCTTTCTTTGTTTAGATTTTCCAGTTCTTGCTTTTTTTTTTTTTTTTTTACCTCCTCAAAACTTATAAAACAATTTCAACAAAGGAAAATGCTATCTTGAATACACTCTTTCCTATGTGGATATGGGAAGGAGAGCAGTCTCCAAACTACTTCAGTCATAATGAAAATAATAGTGCAACATCTTTAGAAGTTCCTTTGATTAAATTTCATTTTTCATAACGAGCTTTTCTAGTTATTAAGAGTAACAGTAGTCATGACCTCTAAAACTGCCCTTAGCCCTATGTATGTCAGTTGTTCTGACAGATCTATTACAGATGAATCTTAATTTATCTATGGAGAATCACAGAATTGTAGGGGTTGGAAGGGACCTCTAGAGATCTCGGAGTCCAACCCCCTGCCAAAGCAGGGTCTGGGATCAGTAAGTTCTGAAAAGGTAAACAGGAAATAAAAACGAATCCAATTAAAAAAAAAAAACAAAACCCAAAACACACCATTCACAATTTGTGAAAGGCTCACCAAAATACTGAGAACATTCCAAGGATGTATCACAGATTGTGAGAAGACTTAGGGCAAAAGGCCCCTGACACAGCCCAAAATAGGAGCATGTGCTCTTCTGCAAATCCATTTCAAATTCAAACCCATGCTTTTCAGCACGTCTACTTAGGCATGGAATTGCTCTATTCTTTATATGTTGGGTTTTAAAACAGAAATGAGATCAAGACTGTGCCTTTCAATATAATTCGTTTTCCAATGTAAGTTCCATAGTTAGCAATGTATACTTTAATCCTGACTTGCTTTCATAAGCATCGTGGCAGTGCCACACACAAACAGTGCTTATTTCACACAGCTGCATTTTTTCTTTGTCTCTTTCTTTACTCATCCTACAGACAACATTTTAAAATAATTATCTTCACTGATGGAATGGACTAATTTAGAACCTGTGTTACAGTTTTAACTTACTTCGAGTCAGAGAAAAATAATCAAATTTAATTTAGATTTGTCTTTGTATACCTTATAATTACCTCCTTAACAAAGACTATATTCATTAGTATGATATTCAGTGAACAGACAAATGTTACTAGAGCACCCATTCCTCTCTACTAACTCAAGATAAAGTTCATCTCCACTCACCTATGCCAGCTTTAATTTCACTTCTTTCATTATTTTAAAAATTGGGAACTACTGGTCTTAACACTTTGCCTGCAAAACCCATGAATAGATTTTATTATGAGTTCGTTAATAACCTTTATCAAGTAAACAACCTTAACAAATTAGTAACAAAAAAAAAAAAGTTCTACTCTGCATTTAAACTTGAGTAACAAAAGAAGAGTTATCTTCATTTAGGGAACTGAACCAATGATAACATGTCTTCCAATACTTTCAAGTTAATAGATATCATCACCTTCTTGCCATTTTCATTTTTCAACTTGCATATTAGAGGTAGGAGAAGAAACATCAGGCTTCCTTAGTTTTTCAAGTCTCAGCAGAATTGATCTACTAAATGGCACAGCTGGGTAAGCCTGACAAGTGACCTTCCTCAGAACCTGGGTTAGTCTTTCAACACACACAACTTACAGGTGCTTATGCAGTTACTTCCAGCAATTCCATCTCTTAACTTCAAGACTTGAGCAATAAGAAATATACACACCTGTGTTTATTAGGTTCAGAAATAGGTATGAATTCAACAACCTAAAGTAAGCGAGAAATGAAAAAGCTGCTAGTGTTTTTTTTAGTTTTGAAAGGAGCATCTTTTAACCCTCCCTGCAGTTGCTTCAGCCCTAAACACAAGGGCAGGGGAACACAAGGAATTCCCAAAAAGAAAACTGGTAAGGAACACTTAGTTCACATCCAGGAACTACTTACCTCTAACACGCTCTATCACTATGGGTCTTGGAGGTTTAGATTTAGGAAAGGGAGAGTTGAATCTCAGATAGGGTGCTTTTTTGAGAGTGCTACGATGGCCCTGGTAAATTGGTTTCCCATACACTTTGCTTAGATACTCTTCATTTTGTACCACTGCACGTCGATTCACAGGCTCCTATCACCAAAAACAAACAAAAGTTTAGAGCACTTCATGTCTGAACACAACACAAGATTACAGAAGTCTAGGGGAAAAAGACAGTTTTGCAAAAGTAATTATATGCTGCGTGCACACATGAAAGCTTCTGCACATAGAATGTGTATGAGGTGCTCACCAGCAGGTGGGGGGAACAGCAGGTGCATCCTAAGTCAAACTTGTAACACACCAGTGAATTCAACATTGCTATGCATGCTTAGACAGAGGCTTCTGAAGCACATAAAAATAAGTACAACTTTCACAAGAAAAGTCCACTGGACTGGGCCATCATTTTCATGTGAAATTCTTAGTCTCACATACAATTTTTCACACAAATCCCCCAGTCTACAGCATAATTGCACAGCAAAAAGAAACCAAATACTTATGAACTCACATGTGTCTTTTCTTTAATCCTCTGCAAACTTTCAGAAGAAAAAGAAGTCCTAAAGCTCTGTTTGCTTATATTATCTTCTGCTTGACTCTGCATTGACTTAGCTGCATATAAAGGCTTTTTTGTTGAGCATCCTTGGATTTTCTGAGTTTTTGCTTTAATTTCTTTACTGTTCTTCATAGCCTTGATGTTCTGGGCTCTCTTGAACCATGGGACTTTTTGATCATATTTGACTCGTTCCATATCATTTCTTGCCATTTCAGCCTAAAGATAAAACACAGACATAGTAAAAGGAGGTATTATCTTCAAGGCTATCAGAAGAGTCTGTGGATAACTTTGAAGTTTTAAAAAATGGCCTATGCTTTTTATGCTAGCCAGCAGCTGTGACCAAGTGATTTGCATTCAGCAAGGAAAGCTTTAGAATAGATGTAAATATTTTTCTATAGCAAACTAAATAAAGCAGTTTTTTCATGTTTTCAGGTTGTGGGTGGATTGTGCTTAACTATCAACATGAAAGAATACTGTGAGCTAGAAAAACACATTGCAAAAAAACAGAACTCATTTCTCCTCCAGCCATACCTGGATTTCTGCACTAATGGCCTTAATCTGCTCATCCACGGCCGTTCTGATACGAATCACCTCCAATGCATCTCTGAAACAGAAGGAACTACTTTAGGTCTGAAATTGCACTGATTCATTCCTGGGAAAGTAGGGCCCCTTTCTGTGGGACTCTATGGAAACAGAAACCCAGAACACAGATTATGCACATCTGTACTCTCCAAAAGAAACTGTGGAGACTTCAATCAAGTTTCCCAAACCTAAATTTGTTCTTATATAATGCCACCTGCAAAATTTTTCCTGCTGATACATACTAATGGGATTGCAAACATCTCTGACTAAGTGGCAGTCACATGCCCTTTCCTACCTTCATCAAATGTTGAAGAAATGGGTCTACAAAAATATATTCCAACTCCAAAAATAAGCAGATGATAAAGACTATCACTTCCTCTAATAGCAGCTATCATGCCTGAAAAATCATTACATGAAAAGAAAACACAAGCTTAAAAATATTTTAATAGGATGACCACAATTGTGAATGAAGTAGGTACATTTAATGCAACTGATTAACCAAGCAAAAGCTCAAAAACCAGAAGATCTGCTGTTCAACAACCAACTCTAACGTTTACAAAGCCTTTTTAGATCTGAATGATGACATTGCCATATAGTATTTCTACGGCTGCACTTTTGTCTACAAAAAGCTCAGTGCATCCTGCTACTGACAGCAGATCCAGTTGATAGTCCCAGAATTCAGATTTACGTTAATAAATAAATATGTGAGCACATAGAAGGAATAAAATCACAGAATCATAGTGGAACAGTCCCTTGAAGCAGTGAGGAATAGGGCCTAACCTGTCTGTAGTCACAGCACTTATGAAAGCAGACATGGCACCTCTATTTCTTGCACGAAGAACAGCATCCAAGTTTTCTTCAAGAACCTTTTTTCTGCATTGAACTTCCCTCAAAACCCTTTTTGCATCACTCAGGATGGATTTCGGTGCTTTAATGTTTTGAAGGATGGAGGGTTTAACGAGTTGATTATGCTCAGGAAGATCAGATGCAATGGTAGTTGGTTTTGACTACAATTGAAAGAAAAACACTGGACTTTAATCAGAGATTGTAATCTATTTTCTACTCACTATGTGTGTGAAGAGGAGATGGCACTTGTATAGATTTGCATGTAAACCCTCATGTATGAAGTATTCAGTATTCCATACTGAAGAGTAATTAAATACATAGCAAAAACCAGAATCCTCTAAATATATATCCTCATTTGCCACTGTGGCCCCAAGAAACTCCAGGAAATATATATTACTTTTAACTGTAACACCACACCACCACGATTCTCTCTCTTTTGCTGGTTTTTACTTCTCCAAAGAAACAACAAAGCAACTATTTGCTTTTTAATTAGCTGAAATTCATGAGAAAATGTAAAACAAAACAAAAACAACCAACCAAACAAAAAACACATTCACATTCAATCTTAAAATGGCGTAGACTTGCCAGTCCCATAGAGCATGGAATGGTAACTACACCTGAGAAGGATTTGTGCTGTCTGAGTTCTGCATTATTCCCTCATGGTGGTTCCTTATGACTAAGATGAACAAGTTCCATTTTACTTTGAGTAATGTATTCTGTACATAATAACTTTTTTCCCCAAACAAATAAACAGATATGCAGTAGTTACCATAGCATTATCTCACTGTAATGAAATTCAAAACATTTCCATACTTCACTATTTAAAAATAATTAATAAATAAATAAACTTCAAAGTATACCTTAATGAGCTCATTCATGTCTGATTTCCATGAATTTGCTTCCTAAAAGTAGGGAAGAAAAGCTGTTGAAATTTATCTAAAGGCTACAGGGGATATGTGATGAATTTAAATGGACGCATTTTTGTCAGTTGTTAAACCCCACTGTGCACTTCTTTTAGGTTAGAGCACCACCTTCAGTTCCATCTCCACTTATCTCAGTCTTCAGATCTTTCAGATGTCTGTGGTGAACTGGTGGTCATTCATCCCAAGCATTTACTCTCTCACTCTACAAAGCTCTCAAGCATGATGGAAAGTCTTCAGTGAAGCTGCTACTGAACTCCACATTTGCTGAATTAACCACCTTTGTCTCCTTATTGGGGTTTTTTTTTTAAGAAGGAAAATGCTTGAGATCATTTATGTCAACTCCTTACCTGCTATTCCTTCTCTCCATCTCATTCCATTCTGCCTGTACTAGGTAGGGTATGGCATTCAGTGTCAGCTTTTAGCAATAGTAGCGTGCAAATATTTGTTGTGTAAATGCAGCATGACATCTGTTGTCTTACTAAGAAGAAAACTTATATGTGCAATCCACTAATATGTTACAAAAATCTATGAAATATTACTTATAAGAAAGGAAGTATCATAAAACAAAGTTGAATGTACTTAAGTAGAACATTATTCTTTCCCAAGAAGCAATGTTTCATCAGCTCTGTTAGAGCTCTATAGCTGTAGTATCACAGGAACAGAGCCAGCAGAAAAGAAACCCCCAAAATACTTTAAAATAAATAATTAAACAAATAAAGAAAACATCCTTATTTATTACTGTTATATCTGTGGTAGAAGGGCAGAAGGAGCCTCAATACTCCAGCCAAATTCCTTCCGCACACACACACACACAACAAAACAAAACACAAGCCTTCAATATTCCAAATCACTGTAAATTATCAATGTTCTTACTAAAGTAGAAGCAAGGGAAATGTTTTTACTGATATGACTGATAAGTTCTCAGCATTTTTTATACCTCTTATTGAAACTCTACTCACACTGACAATACAAACTTTACCTGCAGCACATTGTGCATCTCTTGTCTCAACTGGCCAAGAACTTGAAGCAAATCATCTACTTTTGTCACCGTTTTCTCAATGGAATTGCAATTTTGGAAGGAGTTTTCCAAAGGAGGGCATGAGTCTGTTTGCAAAGCAGTAGGCCTGATGGGAGAAATACCCTCTATTATAAGTTTCACAGTTACCAGTGTGGCCCAAAAGAAGTCACTGACTCTCACACTGAACATGGATTTATAATTCAGGAATATCAAGCCTTTATGCAAAACAGAATTTGCTTTTTCAGCTGAGGTTATAGGCAGCTTACTGAGTTTTCTCTGTCACTCAGCACTTTGAGCCACATCCTTGTATTTGCAACAGCAAAACTGCATTTAAAATTCAGATCTTGTAGAGCAGCATTTTATCTTTAAAAACCTTTCAGTTGAAAATAATTCGTAGTCTGTATTTTATGAAATATCTCTGTAGCTGTTTCTCACATACTAGTGAAATTATGTTATCAAATTATTGCCTGAAGGAAAATATGTTTCAGATTGCATTGCCTAGAAAATTTTTAATCTAAAGCTTAGAAACTGATGCTGCTCCTCCCTAACAAAGTGTTCTCATATAGCTCCCATAAGCAGACAGCCTGGAGTCTCATTGATGAGAGAATTCCTTTTTAATACAGCACCTGCACAGGTGGTTTTCTGATGCTACACCCTAAGTCACTACAATAGGGGAAATACATTTAGAAGACAGAAGCACTCCAAGTGATACCCACTGACCTCTGAGAATGGTGCTACAAACTGCCCTTACCAACCAGCTTTCTTCTACCTTCAGTTCATAGCACTACAAAACACAGCAGCTGCATACAAATACTTGTGCCCTGGTGTTTTACTTCAAACACAGCTTTGTCAGAATCAAGAACCAAGCCAGTGACTCTGCCATACTACCACTATCTAATGCATCTTTCTCAATCTCTCATTAAAATTAACTAATGACAACAAAAACACTATCTCAGTTTTGGATAGTTGTATTTGTTTACCTTTCTTTCTCAGAATGCCAGCTCACTTTATCATCAGTTACTGTTGTCTTCTCAGAAGACAACATTTGCCTCCGTGGAGCTACTAGAGGATTCTGAATATGCTCAAGATGTCTCTCATCACCTAAGGCAGAAAAAAAAGTCACAAGTATTGTTAAGTATGAAATCTATTGAACGAGCTTTCTTTTCCTTTCCAAGTTTTTCTTTTCCATATTGCTTACTAAGGATAGCAAAAAATAACATAACTGGACATTATATAGTTACTTCAGAGACAACAACTCAAAAACATTCACACTGAACTCTCTTACTAGGATTTCTTTACGTTAGCAAAGTCAGCAAACAGATGAATGAAACCACAGCAAGTGATTGAGTCACTGATAAATATTTTGTCCATAATGTTACAGATTTATTCTTCTTCCTTCACTGGGTTTCATTTATTCCTTGGCCCAGAGCATAAAGAGAACGTGCTTTGAAAAGGCAGAAGCAGCATTCCAATGAAGACACTGAGAAGCATTTTGCCCAGGATATTAAAGTACAATGTCTGGATCTTTTAAAGCCTTTTCCTCTGTCTTTGGTCCTGAAGCAATTCTCCTAAACACAAGCAACTGAAAAGGAGTATTTACTTTTTTTGGGGGGATAATATGTTCAAAAACAAGTTACATACCACTAAACTGATGTCAAATAGTAAATTAATATATTTGTTTTGCACTTGCTGCAACCCAGGAATTTTGTGCATGTATTTGTGTAAAGAAATTTATTCAGACAATGACAACCAAGTTATTGAGTAGTTCCCCTATTTTAAATGATCCTATATTATCTCCCTTAAGCCTGGCAATAGATGGCCACTGTTTTTAATTTCTCATCTCACAAAACATTTCAGTGAGAAAATCTACTTGGAGGCTTTGGACAGCACAGTGCTGTCATGAAGTCTTGTCCTGGTTGAGAGTAGCTGACTTATTTCCAGAAGTTTCCAGCTATGAACTTCCCCAGACATACTTTCACAAGTTCTGAACATAAGTATGAATGTGTCAAAGCAACAGCTCTGAGGAGGGGGGAGCACACAGAATAAACCCCAGACCACAGTGTTCCTGTCAGTGGAGGACAGGGGGACCTTAATCCCTCCACCTTCATATGTGGATTTGGGAGTACTTCTCTTTTCTACTATAGGATTTTCTTTCCTTGAAGCTTTCACATTTTTTATACAGGTTGTGGAGCACATCTCCATGGAACTGGTGTCATTAAATGAGATTTTCATGTACGAATGCCACAGCTCTGAAACTGACTAGAATATGCTTCAGAGGGAGGCAAAATAATATTCAAGCAAATGTGTGTATATATAAGAATTTTCATATATATATATATATATATATACACACACACACACAAACACACACGTGCATGCCAACATCATGAAAGTATCACAAATGCCAAATGACACAACTAGATTAAAAAACACAAAGGCAATGCCATACCTCTGAGTGCTTTTATAGAAGGGTCAAAAATAAATGAGCAGTTTGAGCTAGCTCAATACAAGCTTCTCCACAGATTAATTTTACTGAGAAATATTTTTCTAAGTCTGCGCCACCCCAGATGGAATTAATTTGATGCAGACTATGCAGGACGTGACAAACTCTCTCTTTAATTTCAACTAATGTATGTTACACAGTAAAAATAATTTTACAGGAGAAATATTTACTTCTCGTTGCTAATGTGGACAATCCAATATTAATGAATCAAAATCAAGACAAAACTAATACTGAAAAAGACATATTAATGAGTTTTCTTCACCTTGTGCAGGGGGACCGCTGGTAGGAAAAAGATTCTTCTGAGATGATGATACTTCATTATTAAACAACTGCTGTTCTGCCTTCTCAGATTGTTTTGTCACGCAACCAGAAGACAGCATGTGAGATTGCTGCAAGCCACCCATATTGACAGCAGAGCTAATGAAATGAGACTAAGAGAGATGTTACAATGGATTTCTGTTGCTCCCATTCATTATCTATGTAAGACTCTAAACATGAACACTTGCCATGTAATTGCAGATTTTGACATGGTTCTTGAGAGGGAAAAAAAAAAAGATATAACAGTGGGGATAATTCCCAAATTATATCTTAGTTTTGGAAATCTAAGTTTTAAAAAGCAAATAATGGTATCATTAACGCTGGGATGTAGAACAAATGATTAAGAAAAAGCTTTTGCCTTTTCACATAGATACCTGAATATTCATTTGATGCTCCTGTAGCTTTTCCAAATGGTGAATCCGTTGCAGCATAAAAGCATTCATCTGTTTTTCAAGCTCACTGACTCTTTCGTGACAGTGGGGCTTCTCAAGTTGAGCCTTTGTATTTTTTTGCTGTTCAGCAACACGCTGCAGTTGTCTATCAGTCTCCTTTAGCTTCTGAAGTAACGCTGAAACTGAGTTAACTTTTTCTTGCAAATCATTTTGTACCTAAAAGAAAAAACCTTTCTGCAAAAGGGGTGCAAGCATGAAGAGAACACAACACCCTCCCATCATCACGGGGTGATCTGTTTTCCAAAAGACAGACAAAATATCAGTTAGCTTTAATGTTTGTAGCTTAGAAGCACTATGAAATTCTTCTGAGAGATAAATCAAATGGTTTCCATGCATAGGCAGCCACATCCCATTTAGTCAAATCCTTAGCAGTTCTCTCTGCTGAGAAGGTCAGCACATCTCAGCACAGAAAACAGTACGTAGATATTCAGTCCATTTTGGTTCTGCCACCAATCACTTCATGTTTGCTTAGATCTACTGCTTCAAAGTGGCAAAGAACTGCCATTACCACAAGCTACTACTCACTTGAAGAAGTGGAGCTGTGGTAGTGATGGCAGCAGCAGTTGCTGCTGCAATGGTTGTTGCAGAATCAGCTTCCCTGTGCATTGATCTGGGATCCTGACCAATGCTTTCCTTTCTTTCTGTGGAAGCATTCCCTAAGAGCTGTACCTTCACCTCCTTAAATGCAGGAGCACTTCGAATTCTGTGAAAACAAACAAGGTCCTGTAAACAGCATTGCTTTCTTAAAATCCACTCCAGACAAATCTTTTCCCACATTTAACATTGGAATCACCGTGTATATAAGCACGACTCCTTTTGATGCCCACAAAATAATATTTTCTCATATTTTGGTATGCCACTAGAGGTTTCTTGGGTTATACCCACAGGAGGAGTGCTGGAACTAAATGATCTTTGAGCTCCCTTCCAACTCAAGCCATTCTACAATTCTATGTTACAGTTTCAATATAAAAAGGTATTTCCATGTGGTATTTCCATGGCCACAGCAAAAACTACACTGAACAGGCTGCATTTTGCAAAGTTCAGCATACTAGTAGCTCTGTTATATAATTTTTCACCTTGAAGATTTGCAGCCTACAGATGAACAGCCTATATCCTCACTGGTCTTTAAAAACAGCCTATGTGCCTGGCTCACCTAACTAAATTATTGTTTCAGATTGTTTACAGAAATTACAAAAATATGGAAAATAAACAGGATATTTTGGTGAGCTCTGAATGTCAAATTAAACTGAAAATGCCCTCACAGACAGGAAAAGAATACTAACAAGAACAATACTTTATCCTTACTGTTTTGACAGAACCTGAGGAAGTACCTAATATTAACATAAAAACAGAATGGCACAACACCACAGACTTACTTCTGCTTTAATACTGTTCTCAAAGCCTCTTTCTGGCCAGCAGGATACCGAGAAATTAAAACATCATCTGTGTGGAAGGATATAAACCACATTTTGTCAGGTTAACTAATACAAAGCACCCATTTTAGAAGTAGACACAGAGTTATAGACTCAACAGGTAAACACAAGGTTTCATTTAACACAATTTAGCATAGTATTGAATGTTGATACCAATAAAACCAATTTCAGCATGCCTTGCAAATGACCATGACATCACTCTACCTTAATAACATCTGAAAAAGGTTGTCATATAAATGGTAACTTGAGCTCAGACAATGTATTCAGTGCAACCCTGTAAATTTCAACTTGAAGTAAATGTAATTGAAAAAGCAGCTATGAAACAGTTGTGTGAAACTGATCCAAGATGTGGTGGGTTCACTGTTTTACTGTTGCTACTTAGCCAGCTGAACATTATGCTGATAGGCCAGACAGCTGCTGCCTCCCTGAGCCACAGAGGAGGAAGACAAGCTATTGCTTCCTGCCTTAAATGAAAGGAGCCATTTCTGTGTATTTTCCCAATCCAGAAAAAAAACAAAAACAAAATAGAAAACCTTTAGAAGTGTATTTTCATTTAAAAGTTGCTACTTCTCCCAAATCTGAATGAAACTGACTGCAGAGTCACATGTTACAGGGAAGAGAGATGTGATTTCCTGGACTGTTACAAGTTTAAAACATACTTCTCATGGCATAGGCTGCTTAAAGAAAGTGATGAAGTAAAGCAGAATTTCTCACAACAAGAAAAGAACATATAAACAAAGCCCACAAAGTAAATGATTAAACATATACATAGAAAGTCTTTACTCAGAAATGTGAATTAGTTCAATTAACAGAATGAATCTCAACGTTTCTGGTGTGCTAGTAGATCATCACAAGGACTACACAACCCACAGGAAGGACAAAAAGATAAAAAAGTGTAATTTGCCACATTTAAAAATACAAACCACTATTTCTTTTCTTTTAAATCAAAGACACTGTTGAATACTTGCACACAGGAATTTCTATATTGAAGAAGAGGATCTATGAAAAATGAAAGCTTGCTTTTCCTCTGATCAGTCTTCTTATGAAAAAAGAGCTGTAGCAGTATGTCAATTTGTCTTACCTTCAGGTCTTCTGTTGTCTTCTGGTAGCAGTGAACAATGTTCTTTAGGATAAACTGCAGCTTCTTTTGGATAATCCTTCAAAAACAGGAAGAGCAGAATAGCATATATCAAAGTCTGCAGTATCAGTAGCCAGGACTGCTGAATACACAAGTGTAAGCAACTCCACAGTGAAGTAACACATGGACACTGAACATGCTGAACAAAATACATTAAGGCTTCCCACTACCACAGACTTTGCACTCAGTAATTTACATTACATTCTAGGGACAAAACTAAAATCATAGTTCTGATCAGAGAATGGATGCCCTACAAGCAGGTCTCCATTGTATGGAAGGCACTATAAACAAGTCACAGAAACACAGAATTGCAGGGGTTGGAAGGGACCTCCAGAGATCACGGAGTCCAACCCCCTGCCAAAGCAGCTCCCAGCCCAGGGTGCACAGCTCCGTGTCCAGGTGGGTCCTGAACATCTCCAGAGAAGGAGATCCACCACCTCTGTGTGCAGCTCCAGTGCTCCATCACTGCACTGGGAAGAAGTTCCCACACACAGTGGTGCAGATCTTCCTATGCTTCAGTTTGTGGCCATCTCCCCTCATCCTATCACCACACACTGCTGAGAAGAGCCCAGCCTCGTCCCTTTGCCTCCCACTCTTTAGATATTGATAGATGTGGATTGGATCCCCTCTGAGTCTTCTTTTCTCAAGGCTGAACAGCTCCAGGTCTCTCAGCCTTTCCTCATAAGGAAGGTGCTCCACACCCTTAATCATCTTTGTAGCCCTCTGCTGGACTCCTTCCAGGAGATCCCTGTCTATTTTGTACTGGGGAGCCCAGAACTGGACACAGTACTCCAGGTGAGTACTAAATATTTCTATACAAATCAACATCCATTTCAATACCCACGATGAGAATAGGAAAAAACAAAACAAAAATCCAACAACCAAACACAAACTTTTAGGTTTTCCTCATGAATACTGAGGAATGTGTTAGCAGCTTTTTCAAAAAAGGAGTTGCACTAGAATTTACAAACACACCTGGGTATTAACCATGCAACAGGCAGCAGTACACTAAATAAATCCCCTCCAAACACTTCAGTACAAATATCACATTAGCAGCAACTAGGTATCTATTGTGCAGAAGCAGAGCTCAAGATCTGTGCCTCTACAGAAGCTGCAACTTCTTGAGGAAAATGCTGATCTCTTAGTTCAGGGTTGTGGGAAGCAACAGTGACTCTCATACCATTTCCGATACAAACATGGCCTCCACAGAATCTTCCACTAAAAGCAGATGTTCTGAGTGTCCCTTAGTACTCTGGACTCCTAAAATAAAAGCAATTTTGCTCTAGTTAAAATGAACTTGAAAGGATTTTCATTGTCCCTTGATTAACCCAAATCGCAGTCTTTTCTCTGCCCAATACAGACCTAAATATAATGACTTTCATGACATGAGTGATTGCAGTCATCTACCTGAAGCTTATAAAATTGAAATGGTTTACTTAATGCTATTGCAGATGGTTTTCATGCGGATGGTCACAATTTTTCTGCCTTGGTAACTACACCTTCTCTCTCTGGTGATGACGACAAGGCCCAAGGGAAGGGCATGGAGCTGTGCTGGGGGAGTGTAGGGGGGGGGGGTTCAGGGAGAGGTTCTGCCCCACAGAGAAGTGGGCATGGCCCTGAGTGCCAGAGTGTGGGGACAGCGCTCTCAGACAATGGGTTGGGTTTGGGCAGTACTGCGTGGAGCTGACAGTCAGACTCGGTGATCCCTGCAGGATCCTTTCAGCTCAGGATGTTCTGCGATTCTATGACCTTTAAGCACTGGGAATCCAAAGAGGAGCCTGCAGGCAGAGCTCTGCCCGGGCCAACGGCCAGAAGTTTGAGAAAACAAACACAACCATTGGGAAAGTGCTGTAAAAACCCCAGTGTCGGCAGTATTAGAGCACAGACAGAACTTCCGAAGTTAGAGCGCTCTGTAACTGAAAACGGTACCCCTTAAACTTAACCTGAGCGTGAGCAGTAAACAAAAAATAAACAGGCAACAAACAATACCTGGTGCGGCGCTGCGGGCCGCGACATCGGTGGCTCTACCGCACGAAGCCCCGCGTGACGACAAGCCCGGAGGCACGCACGGTGCTTCCCCGTGGCCCAGAGCAGCCTGGCGGGGAGGAACCGCTTCGCAGAGCTTCGTTACAGAAACGGCAACGGCGTTCCCGCGGCCGGCCCCCCCAGCGGCTTTCACCGCGCGGACACTGGTGGAGCGGACGAGCACATCGCCGGCCGTCAGGCTGCCCAGAGAGTCCTGGCTGGCGCTGCTCTCCGTTTCCATGAGGATCTCATAGCGGGGAGCCGTTACCAGCGGTGTTTTAACGGCAAACTCTACCGGCCGGGTGAGGCAGGGCTGCTCCCGCCGCCATGGCAACGGCTCACGCTCTCCGTTAGGCTCGCTCTTCTAACGCACTTCCTGTCGCGCCGCTCCCGGGCCTCACGAGGTAAAGCTATCGATAAGCCCGCGCTCGCTGATTCGCCGCACAGAGCGGGCGAGGCTTTGTGGCGAATCGGCGCACCGCTGGCCGAGCCTCTCTTTTCCCGTCCCGCGCGGCCCGGACTCGTGGTGGTGCGGTGAGTGCGGGGTCGGAGCTGTGAGGGAGCGCGGGAACGGAGCCCACGGTGCCCTTGATGGGGAGAGCTGAGGGATGCGGGAGGAGAGCGAGGAGGTTTTACCACAGCGCGAGTAAAAAGCGCGCGGCAGGCCTGGGAGCACCCCCCCACGCTGCGCCCTTCCTATGAAGGCAGGCTGAGGGAGCTGGGCTTGTTCAGCATGGAGAGGGCTGCGAGGAGACCTCGTGGAGGCCTCGCAGTACTCGAAGGGAGCTTGTAAGCAGGAGGGAAAGCAACTTTTGACGTGGTCTGAGAGCAGTGAAATGAGGGGGAGTGATTTTAAACTAATAGGGCGAAGGTTTGGATTACGTGTTGGAGTTTTTCAGTCTGAAGGCATTGAGGCGCTGGCAGTGCTGCCCAGAGCTGTGGGTGCTCCATCCCTGGAGGTGCCCGGGGCCACAGATGGGCACTGTGCAGCCTGAGCTGGTGCCCATGTCGTGGCTGGTAACCCTGCTCGTGGTGAGGGTGCTGGAATTACATGATCTCTGAGATCTCTTCCAACCCAAGCCATCCTGTGATTCCTGAGCCCTCTGCTTCTGAAGGGCTGTCAGTACAGCTGTGTTTTTTCCATCGTGTTTCTGCATGTATACAGTATAAAATCGCTTTACCTTGGAAAAGCTGTGACTGCCTTTTGGTTTCCAGTTTCTGTGGTGCTGAGAGTGGCACAGAACGTAATAAGAAGCATTTTTCAGATTCTGCAACAGGGCTGAGAGCTGAGCTGTATCTTTGCAATGGAATTGCCTGGTCACAGCCTGAACCAGTAAATGAGCACCTGAGTGATGGCAGTGGGAGAGCCCAGATCCACCTGCCCTCCCTGGCTCTCTTCCTTGTGGCGTGCCAGAGTTTGAACTTCCATCACTTGTTTCGTAGGGAGGAGGACAAACAACAGGAAAACTTGGAACGATGCATTTCATAATGCCCTTTAAGAATAACCCAGATGTGCACACAGCTGGAAACATGCAGGCACTGTGTTTTTACATGCTGAGGCAACTGCCTGTACGTAGCTACTGAAAATGTGCACTAAAGCCGTGTGACTGCAGTGCCTGTGGTGCAGAAAGGACCTGCAGAGGGACTGCTGCTTCAGGCGTGTAAAATAGGATGGTGCCATTAGGTTGGTTTAAGTCAGAGCTGTTTCCCAAGAGCCAATGGAAAAGCTCTGTGGAGCTGCAGCTCAGTGAGCATAACTTTAAGCTTGTCAGATGAGTGACAGAAGAGGAAAACTTCAGGTTTGTTGTAAACAAACACAGCAAAGCAATACTGAGTGTGAGATAAAGGCGCTGGGAGGGTCTGAAGCTTTTCACTTTCTGTGCTTGAGAGAGGACAAAAGTTTTTTCTGTATCCTGTGGGCTTGAGCTGTCTGTTTAATCGTCAACTCGAAGTGGATTGACAGCATTCTCACTGCTGGTTTTCTTTTAACCGACAGAGAAATGGGGGAGTGGAACTGCCACCCATTTTCAGCAGTTGTTCCCCCAGATGACAGTGTGTCCACCTAGAGCAAGTGAGAGGTTCCCTCAGCCTCAGCAGTGCTTTGTTTCTTCTCACTTCCCACGTTTTGTAGGTTCTTCTCAAAAGAGGACCACTGTAATCTGTCGACTTGTGAGGAATTCTTGGTCACAGGGATGGTTATCTTAAATTCAGGAATCGCAGGGGATCCTTATCTTCAATCCCTGAATTCTATCCCTACAAAACTCCCTACGCAGTGATGAAGTGTAACTTTACGAGGCAGACGTTACCATTATTCTGCTGCTGGAGGGGGGAGGGTGACTGCACGCTTGCAAGAGCTCCACAGTGCTATTTTAGTTGCTTCCTTCTCTTTCTGTTGTTCAGAAGGCCTGCTTACCCTCTCCTTTCATCCCTGCTCCTGCTGAGAGACTGCAATAGTGAGAGCTTTGTAGAGTGTGGGTGTCTAACTCGAAATTTGACCGAGAAGAGTTAGCAGCTGCACTCGCTAGAGGGCTGAATGAGCTTTTTTCACAAAGTCATTATATTTTGGCACTCATTCTTCTTCCACGCGTTACTTTAATAAAACAGAAGGATCATCTTCTCTTCCAGGTGTAACATTAACTGACGTTGCCATCAGTGATAGGCCTCGAGTGTGGGAAAGGAAGGTGTGCTTTTGCTGTTCTTGAAAGCTGCCTTGAGGTTTACTTTCAAGCCTTAGCTTGTTTATGGTGTTAGATGAGGAATGCATGCCTTGTCTAATGCGTTGCTTAAATTCTTGGATCCCTGGCTGCTCATTCTTCCCTTTTTATTTGTCTGTTTTGCTTTCTTTAAGGCTGTCCTCATTCTGTTCAGACTTCCTGCATTGGATTTGCTGTATTCAGTGACCAGAACATTTGCTCTAGTTTAAGCATTTGGTGAGAATGCAGCTGCATGGAATCCATTCATCTGTTTCTCTGATCCATGCTGCTTCATTCAGAGTTGGTACTGTTCTTTTATTCAGGTGACACCTAAACTCACTGACTGAGAAGGCTAGGCAATGTAACTGCTTGCTTCTCCTGCACTCCAGTTTTCCTTTATGTATTTGAAAGCCTGTCTGAAAATTCCACACCTTTCCCCACCCGCCCATCTTTGCTGTTCCAAATGCTTATGAAGTGTTTAAAGGACAGCAGTGAGCAGGTGGATCTGGAAAGAACTGAGTACCTGGAACTAACTTGGATAATCTTTCAGCTGAATACGTGTCAGATAACTTGGAGTGGCTGAAAGTTTGCTGGCAACATTGTGCAGAAGTATGCTTTGGGAACGTGTGAAACTTTGCTCTCTTTAAACATTTTGAGGTTTGTATGGAGGCTTTTTGTGCAGAACTCAACTTTTATCTTCTGAACAGGTGACAGAACCACAGACAGCAGAATATGGCTGGACAAATATCAGAAACTGATCAGATCAAGCAGGTGAGTTGTGTGTTTGTGAGCACTGAGTTGGGAGCTCCTGTGTTACTCTGTCACATAGAGCAGGAGGACGAGCTGTCCACGTCGTCCTCGGGGATGAGACCAGTTCTGTAGCAACACTTACACATCTCCCGTGCAGTACTGCATTTATTTGAGCACTAACAGCATTTTGTGCTGAATCTGTTGATGGACAGTAAGGTTTTTCTGCTGAGTTATCCTTTGCTAACATCACCAAACAGCTCATGGAGCTGTGAGAAAAAACGAATGGAGATACATATATCTTAATACTCAGGGTGTTTTCCATTTCTACTGCAGTTCAAGGAGTTCCTGGGAACATATAATAAAATTACAGAAAATTGCTTCATGGATTGTATAAGGGATTTCACTACCAGAGAAGTTAAACCAGAAGAGGTATGTAAATGTTTCCCATGCTTTTAATTACCCTTTGGTGGAAATTCTGTTTAATGCTCACATTTCAGGAGCAACTTAGAAAGTCTAGATCTTTTCAGTTAGCTTTCCCTGGAGGAGTGGAGGTGTTCTGGCATGCAGCTTCCAAATGAGAAAGGATGTGTGCTAGTGGAAACATAGGCCCCCAAAGCTCTGGCTGTGCAGTCCAGCTGCCTGCATTGCAGGGAGCTCCATCATGTTCTCATCTGCAAAAATAAAAGTAGTGATAGTAATTAGAAAAGGCTCAGGATGAATTCTTTGCCTTTCATCGCTTCTTGGGCGGCTGTTTCAGAATCGTGTCACGTTGGTTACAAGTCTTAATGACTTTGCTTAACTCCAGCTTTCCTGCTACCAGGAAAAAATAACAAGAAAGAAACCAAAGCACACGTAAAGGTTTAAACCAATCATTGTGTTTGAGCATTTTCTGCCTCTTTAGAGTTTAACAGCTGCCCTTGCGTGAAGGCAAAAATCATCTCTCCTTTCAGCTTTTGTTTTGCTGCACTGAACCAAGCTCTCCTAACTTCCCAAGACAATGTTCCTTATTCCCATGATATTCTCTGTGTTTGCTTTGTTGGACGTTTTCTTGATTGCTCAGAATAAGGTGTTGCCACTGTCTTTTACCAACTCATTTTTTAACTGCTTGACCCGTACAAGATGCTTTTCCTGCAGAGCACCTGGCTGTGGCCCCCATGGATACAGAATATTGGTCTAGATGGATGACCTGTCTGCTCTGATCCTAATTTCCTATTTCATGTTGTAATTTCTTAATAATTAAGACAAATGCCTTCATGGATCTCCTTTGAGATTCGATGTTTGTGGAAGCAGCTGCTGACCTCTTTGCATGCAGCACTCTCCTGCAAGTCTAGACTTCCCCAGGCACTGTGTCACAATACCACGCCCTCCAGGAGATGTGGCTTGGGGTGCTTCTTGAATTCAGCAGGATTTGTTTCCCAGTCAGACTTAACTGCTGCTTAACAGGTTTTACTGTAACTGATGCCAGGTCAGGGAGAGAGAGTGGAATGGAGAGAGCTTGCAATTGCAGGTTCTTTGTCTTCTTCTCTTCCAGCCCCTCTGCTTTCCCTTTATACTGCAGAATCAAAGCAGTTTCTGGTTTTCTGGTAATGGTGCAAAGTGGTCATCTCCGTTCTGTGTGTAAGTGTGGTGACTTTCACAGTGACTGAAAGGTCTGCAACCAGAATATCCGACTGGTAGAACTGTAACTCCCAAATAGACCTCATAGCTTTTTCTCTACAATTATTGAAAGAAAGGAAAAAAAGTACAAATACCCTCAATTTAAAAAAAAAAAAGGTCAGCAGCTGTGGGATAGGCCGTGCTGTTCCTGCCCCGACCCAGCAAGCTGTCTGGTAGTTGTGTGAGGGTGAACCAGGCTGCTACAGGATGACTGCTGGAGCTAATAGGAACAGGGTCAAAAAAAGACTAACCTGAGCTAACGCACGTAGAGCAGATTTGGCTGTCGGAAGCAGGTGTTTGCAAAGCAGGATTCAGAAAAAGAGAGGGGGAGAAAGACAAAAAAATCTCTCTTAGGTTTAGGATTTACTGTGAAATAAAATCCTGCGTGTACTTCCATTTCACAAGAGCAGCCCAAGGATGAAATGTTAGTATCTCCTGACTCTAAGATGTTTTCCTTCAAGACTTCTTTATGAGAATGAAATTAAAAGACATTTCATGCATTCCTCAAAAGCCAAGCTTCCCATTTTCCACTGCACAGAGGGACTGTGAGCAATTAGGTCCAGAGCTTTGAGCTGAACACGGAGCGTGAGGTGTAGCTGTCTGATCTTACATACCTGGATTGCACTCGGGGTTCTGTTTGGGAAGGTGTTTTCATCACCCTTTGAAGCCGTCTGCTTTCCTCTCCCTCCAGATAACTTGCTCAGAACACTGCCTACAGAAGTACTTGAAAATGACACAGAGGATCTCCATGAGATTTCAGGAGTACCATATCCAGCAGAACGAAGCCCTGGCAGCCAAAGCAGGACTGCTTAGCCAGCCTCGTTAGACAAGAGCATCCTGTTCAGACTCCATAAGCAGTGCTCATTGGGCAGGAGCACACTTTGGATTTTCAACTGTCAAGATGAAGTCCAGCAGCTCTGAAGATTGTTCTGGATGCTGTCTGGAAACTGGAAACCACGGAGGGTAATGCAGAGTGAGTGAGTGCTGACTGACAGAGGGGTCTCTTTCTGAGCTCCTCATCACTCCACGGTGGAATAATACCAACACACGTTTTTTTCAGGGCCCACAGACTGCTGTGTTTAAATTTCAGGGCAGTGGGAGAGTTTTATTTCTGTTAGGAGTGTAATATGGAAATCTGCTTTTTTTTTTTTAATTTAATTCAAGTAAAATAAATGGAGCCGTACACTTGTATGCATGCTTTCTTCCAAAGATAATTTAGGATGCTGCGTGACAGCCACGTTTTGTTTGCAGCTTTATTCCTCATCCTCCTCCTACAGAGTCTTACTCATTCCCTGCTGCTTGAAGTTGCTGATGGATAGATGAGTGAATTAATGGATTTGTGAACGCATTACGTCTCAGCTTGGGAAGGACTTCTGTTTCGTTGCCAGCTGTTCTGACTGTCCTGGAGTGCTGGCTGCTGCCTGTTGGAGCACCACAGTACTGCAAACAGCAGTCAGCTGCTGTAACTCATGAGTTCAGGTAGGCAGGGGTGCCTGCCAGCTTATCCCTAGGTTACGTTGCCTCACGCTTCACGAGGTCATTCCCAAGTGACAGGAATGTGTCAGCAGCACCTTTGGCAAAGGCAAACTTCTCTGCCCTCTTTGTTTCCCTGGGAGAGGGACTCAGTGCTTCTGCACAGGTGGCTGCACTGCTGCTCAGAGCACTGAGCTTGCTGGCAGGCTTCTCCTTTCTGCTGGCACTCCCACCCTGAAGCACGAGCGAGGCGTACAAGGCGGTGCCTTCTGAATGAGTGCAGAGCCAAGTCTGGGAAAACCGTTCTGATGATGTACTTCTGGCTCAGGAAAAAACAATGCTTCTTTAGAAAGGATCTTGATAGCTGAGGTCCTGCACTCAGACTGCTGGTACAGAGGAATGCCACCTCACTGCTGTTCTGTTATCCAACAGCTGTGTTCTGGAATGCAGAGTAGAGAAAAATACAGTGTGCTTGCATCAGTAACCACTGTGATGCCCTGAGAGCTAACATGCACGTTTTACTTCAGTTCTGACTAATAAAATACCATCACAAATGGAACTGGATGTCAGGATTAGCATGCAGGTTTTGAAATACCAAGCAGCGAGGGCTGAAACAGAACCTGGCAGCTGAGATGAAATAGCTGCTGTTAGAAGCAGCAGTAAGGAACAGAAACAGCAGGAGGTGAGCCCACGTGCTCTTTTGTTGTTGGCTTCTTGATAGCTTTTGATTTCCAGCAGTGATTTAAGAGAAAAAAAACCTGTCTTCTGTTTTTCTTGTTGGCTTAGCTTTCCTTTATTACCCTTGTCAGGGTGTGGGTTACTGGCTGCAGCCAGTACACCTGCCACTGGACTCTGCTCTGCTTGCTGCTCTTCAGAGCTGCCCCAGCTCCCCACACAGATCTGCCTCCGTGGATTTCAGAGGTGGAAGAAACAAGTGTGCTCCTATGGTCCCGTTGACGTGTTTGCAGTACCCACATGGCTGCTTTTTCCTACGTACCCCCATGCCTCGTTACCTTGGAGATGGTTAAGAGCTCATTCTAAAATAGCAAAGGCTAAAAAAGTGCCCAAATAAGGCAGCAGTCTGCAGTGGCCTGGGTTTTTGGTTTTTTCTTCAAAGGAATAACACACTTGTAACAGCCAGATTGTTTTCTACAGTCAGACCACAGCTACTCCCAGCCCTCAGAAGTCAGGTATCATGTCAGATATTTAAGGCTTTATTTAAAACAGCCTTCTTGCTATCACATAAAGGTAATGTATAATTGAAATGCTCCCGTTCTTCCATTGCATTTTAGATGTTCAAAGAGAACAGTTACTCGAAGAGTGACTGTAAGAGCTGAGGTGATGGGAGTGGATGGGACTTCTGGGCCAAGCTCCTTGAGGCTGAAGAAGATTAAAAAACGTTTTTTTCCCCCCTCACGTTTTGGGCTTAGAGGGCAAGGAGTGTAAATATTTGTTAGAATAGATTTATTGTCCTAAAGGTTAGGCAAGTATTAGAGAGACTTAGTTAATAAATTACTTTCAGGTTTCCAAGACTCCAGTCACCTTAACCCACTGTTATCCAGGGAAGCAAAGACAGCAGCCGTCTTCCCACAGCGTGCGGCCTGCCTCCATCACATCCATCAGTGGGAAGACTGTAACCGGGGCTTCTTTAACTCGTGGATAAGAGCAAGGTCTGATTTCTCCAAGTCCTGCTGAGTGCTTGGGCTCGTGGCTGGGAGGCAAAGGATGAAGAAAAGAAGGGGCCGAACGCCTAACACCACGAGATGGAGCGTGGCTTTAATACCTGGACTCAGAAGCTGGAACTGCCTGCGGGTGGAAAGCAGGAGTGCTGAGGGAGCCAGGCTGACTAAAGACATAGCAAGGCAGTCATTCCCTGCTGACATTTCTGGGATGCAAAGGGGACATCAGCCAGACTTCAAACAATGGAAGCAGAAATCCAGATCTGTATTCGACAGACCCTGACCTTACTAGGAGGTGGAGCTGGGGACCCCATCCCCTCTTTCTGCCCCAGCTTGTGTTGTGTGCAGGTGCACAGTGGGCTCCAGCAGCACACCAGGAGCTGCTGCTGACTGATTTCAATCCTCAGCCCCGAGGTGCATGGAACTGCCTTATCAGTGAGGAGTGGGGGCTGAACAGATACAATTGGCTGCTGCATGACATAAACTATGTGTTAACAAACGCCGTGTCTTGCTCCTCCTTACATAACCAGGATGGTGCAAATTGGGTCAAGCTGTACCCAGATGAGGGATTAGCAACGGAGTGCTTTAGAAACAGCTGAAGAAACTGTCGGGGCTGCAATGTTTTTCTGCGTGACTCTGAAAACCTGGGAAATAGAGAGATGGAGCCAACAACACTCAGTGACTGCCCGCCCAGAACATAGCTCAGCGTGAGCAAAGCAAATGCACGGCTGCTCCATGGCCTGCAGGCTGCCACAGCTGCTGGTTTTCTGTGCTGGCTAACTGTGTTTTGCAGAGGGGGTACGTAAGGTTTGCAATGCTTCTGTGTCATAACGGGTGAGCTGTAAGGCTAAATTAAAGCCAAATGAGGTTTAGTGCATCTGCAAAATGCACTGTGAAGGCAACAGCTCGACATGCTTCTGTTAACGTGCTCCTCGTTTGCTGCAGCTTGTAAATCACTCCCCTGTCAGCTCTGTGTCCAAGTGAGCAAACCAAACGTGCTCTTAAAAAAGAGCAGAACCGCTTTCCTCAGACTTTCAGCTGTAAAAGAATTCCAGGACACGCTGCCCAGAAACCCATCTGAGCACCTCAGATAGCTGAAAACATTTTTAACATGGGAAAGGAAAACATTTTATTAGAAGAACTTGACACTGACTTATTCCATCTGGTTGACAAAGCTATCTGCAGAAAGGAGGTGCACTCAGGAGGGAGCAGTGAGCAACACGTGAGCTCAGAGCCCGTGCGTCCTCCCCACCCCCACCCTGTGCAGTTCCACCTCAAAAACTGCTGCCCAGATTAACCTGTCACTGTGTGTTAAAGTGAATCCAGAATCTGAGGGGAACTTACACAGAGTACCACACAGTGAAGGACTGAGTGCACTTTGTCTTCTCTGCCACCCTGCAGCTTTAAGGCCTACACTGCTCCCCGAGAAAGTGCTTCATGAGGATGTGACTTACCTGCTCTTGTGCTTTTAATTACTGCTGTGATTCTACACAGCTCCTGTTGAAGCAATGCTTTGTTATCGTTCTGTCTCTGGAAGACAGAAGCAGCACTGATTGACCCAGAGGTTCCTCAGATGCAGACTGAACCACGTGTTGCTTCGCTTACACCTTAGAGAAAATAAAAGCTCATCAGTATACACACACAGCTGATGTACGCTTCTATGAACCTAAAACAAGTAAGGGCACAAATATTTCCTCACCGTATGTCCTCGCACACAGACCTTGCTGCTTTCTAATGCTCAGGTTACCAAACACAACCCCAAGTAATACACCTGCCCGGAGTCAGACAGCTCTTCCTATCAACTCTAGGTGGCAGGGGAAGGTCTGAATTTTCCTCGAGCCCAGCTCCTCAGCTCCTCCTCCCATCATCCCCTGCCACTTATTTTACGTGCCAACTAAGCTTGAAATCATGCTTATTGTCTTGACACAACCTGGAGCTCAGGAGGCGGGGGGGGTCTGCCAAGAGGGTGCTTTGGTTTTCACTGCTCCTGCAAACATGGTTTCTAATCGCTCTTAAAAAACATCCCCAATTCAGAACATTGGTAACTGAAGGCACTGAAAGGCACTCTGGAGTTTTAGCTTTATGGCAGCAGCACAGAAATGAGGGGATTGTGAAGTCAGAAATAAAAGGCCTTCGAGGGACCCCGGTCGATTTCAATTTTAAAGCAGTGCAGTACCATGCTGTATAGTGCTCCTTTCACTGCAGTTGCTAACAGCGTTTAAAAATATTCCTGTACTACTTACCAGAAGGACAGAAGCAGGAGGGCAGGAACACACTCCAGGCGTGGCAGGAGGTCATCCGTTCCCTGCAGGGACAGTCACGTTAACTGAGGAGCTGTGGGGGGAGGGAAGCAGGCAAAATGTTGCTAAGGGAGATGAGGAGAAGCTGTCAGAGAACCTCTGCTGAAAGAGGGACAGTTGAGAGCTCATCCATCACTTCCACGTGCTCTGTTGCATCAGAAAACTGACCTGATGTGAATAGAGAGATCGTCACTGCCAGCAGCACTCCTGGAAGGCAACCTGAAAAACTGCCACCCATTTCCTTCCTGAGATCGGTATTGCTTTTTTATCCACAGCTACTGGAAGAGTAACAGCCAAAGTTAGCTCTGAAAAGAAAAAAGGCTTCACAACAATCAACGGAGGTGAACCTTCCTGTCCAGGTTAAGCTCAGGCGTTTACAGAGCAGTCACTTGAATGAAAATAGGATGTAAAGCCTATGTTTAAAACATGGCCTTTATTAATGCTGTCTGGTGAGCTCCATATTTATCTTACATCGAAACAGTTCTGCTTTGCTTAAGAAAAGACAGAAAAAGTGCATTTACAAGAGTACTTTTTCTTTAATTTTCTGCAAAAATGGAAGGAGTTGGAATCACAAGTTGACAAATGCTGTAAAATGAGATTAAGAAACATCGATTTTAGTAATGCTACTCCATCACTAGTGTTTCGTTCTGACTTCCTGCTGTGTGAACCAGAGTACCCCGATATACAGCCTAGAGCATCTATGTTATTAGCCTACAGCATATTAAACACAGAAAAAGGGGCCGAGAGCCCCTTCCAATGTACAAACATGGATAAAAAAAATCGATAAAAAAATCACTTTTATACATAATGTATATGCAGACTGCTTTAAATACATGGTTTTGGAAGAGTTATTTACAGACTACCTGCCCGTGGGACAATCCACAGACAAAGCATACACAGCTGCTTTACGTTATCGTTGCATCTCAACTTTGGGAGATAGAAATTCATTCGGCAGCGCAGCAAACAGAAGAACTCGTGACAAAGCATCTGAAGGGCAACCCAACCAATTCTGTTCCTCAAAACAATGCGAGTAGGACTGCCAAAGTTTCCAACCAAAGTCCTAGCTGGATCCAGATGCCCGCTTACACATCTGTGCAGTGGAGGACGCAGAGCAGGGCCCGCGTTGAGGGGGCACAGCTCAGTCCTCCCGTGAGAGCCACAGCTGACAGGGATGGTTTATTGAAGGAGTGAACTAACCTAGTTTGGTTGCTTGGTTGGTTTTTCTTTTTTGTTGTTTTTTTTTTTTTTCCAATTTTATTAATATTTTAAAAAATACATAAAAATACAACATCCAATGTCTGAATAAATATATTTAACAAGTTGCAAGATACCTTATTTTACACAAAAATTTCAGCTTTAGAAATCTTGTTAAATAACTTCATTGCTGTTATATATTCATTTTTCGTCTTTTCGTAACAAAATAAAAACTCTGAAATTACATAGAAAAAAGACAAAATATTTTTGTCAAGGGATAAGATAGTCCACTGAAAACCTATTCACAATTCCACTGTAAACATTAATAAACATTAAAATATTTGCATAATCGTGTGCTCAAAAATCCTATAAAAAGTGGAAGACTTATTACAACGGTAGTTTTCAGTCAACTACACTTCCTTTCACAATTTATTTTGTCCCATTTACACCTTTAAAACTGGGCACATTGCTGAACACGTACTTTGGCAGTTCTGAAATGCAAGTGCTTCCACAAAGAGGAACTCCTCACCGAGGGGACGCTCAGCTCGGTGGGAGCGCAGCAGCTGCTCAGTTCATCTGGATGACACTCTGAGGTCTCTACCTGGTGCACTTGCTTTTCTAAGATTACCCGAGAACACCTGAATGCTTCATTGGACAGAACTTTTCGAATTTGATAAGTGCCCTTGCTCTGCATTAACAAAAACAAAACGAAAACGAACACAATGACAAGCATGTCACGTTGTGCCTACAGACCTTCAGTGAGCTTAGTTTCTCCGAACAGGAACTTAGAACAAAACAACAACAACAAAAAAAGAGAGGGTAGGAGGGGAGAACAGATACAGTCCAGCAGTGGAAGTGTGTACAGGATGTACTTGGCAATGTCAAACCAGTTGAGTGCTTTCTGTGGCTGAATGTCAGGATTGAAGTCCATGGCAGCAAGCTGCTGGCAAGGCAGAGCAACGGGTATCACCTGCACTCTACAGCAAGCACGTTTTGTGGAGGAGAGGACGACGACGGACTCATTCCAGTGTCTGATGAAGCAGATGACATGGATGCTCCTGTATGAGACACTGAATACAGAGAACACATCAGCATCAGACAGCCAAAGTACGTGTGTGAATGAAGGTGCTTTACTTAATACGTATTAAAAAGGCCTCCGAGATTTGGCTTTTCACAGATGCGAATTTTTTTGCCCACTCTTTCCACTGCTACATTCACATAAACTGGATGGGTAACCTTACCATTCCTGCATCACAGACCAACTGCAACCACCAGTTAGATGGGACACTCTGCTGACTCAAAACCCTCACCTGACTTCCCTCAGAAGTCCCAATCTCCAGTGGGCAATTATAATACAGTTAGCAAACGTTTCTGCTAGGTTCACTCTCCAAAAAGTCAAAGATGCTCTTTCTAAATGTGTATATACGTGACCAGAAGGAACAGGTAACACTTTTTCTCCCTCAAAACACTTGTCAAATTTTAATTGCTTCAGATTCTGTATTATCAAGAAAAAAGCTGGAAATCTCAGGGGAAGCACTCAGAGAATCACAGAGAGTAATAATAGGGGCTGGAAGGGACCTGTGGAGACCATCCAAGGCCATAAAGCAAATCTGAAGGTTACCTTCTCTGTCTTTCTTTTTTAACCGCTTTCTTCTCCTGTCTATGGTGGCTACTTCTGACTTCAGAGACATGTAATACTTTCGGATTTCCTGTAGCTTTTCTTGCAAGAAGGAGATCCTTTCAGTGCTGCTCATGTTGTCCAGTTCATCTTAAAAGTAGGAAGAAAAGGGAGAACAGCTTCATCCAGGTGATCTTAAAGAAATGAATGCGACTCTTCGAGTATACAGGATGGAGCATGAAAGACAACACACTTCTCTAACACTACACCAAAAAGGGATGTGCTTAATTTACAATATCAAAATTCACACTGTGTTTGCTTTTAAGAGGAACACAGGGGGCTTGGGATTCCAGTATGGTGGCTCCATAATCCCAAATTTACTGAAAGATGGACAGGAATTCTCTGGGATCAAATGAACAGAGAAACATGGGAGTGGGGTAGGAGTAAAATAAATAATAGAAATGGTTGAACAAAAAGAAAAAAAAAATCAGATAATTTATTATTATTTTAAACGAAATAGTGAACATAGCTCTGAAACTTCAGGATTGTTCTGAAGGCTTTGCTGAAGCTCTGCTAAAACACCAAGGGTCCAATGCCTCAATAAAGTTTGTCTTTCACAATTTTGGTTGATATTAAAAAAAAAAACCAAGAACAACAAACAAGCAATAATCTTACTGAGCTGAAAACTCCATTTGTATACTCTAGGCGAAGAATTCTGGTGGTGGTGTTTCTCTCTGTGTTTATCCTTTTCTCCATCTTTGATGTGAGGTGAAATCACTCTTGCAGGTGATCGAGAAATCTTCTGTGGTTTTGATGAGTTCATGTGTTTCACAGGAGTACATTTACTGGAAGTGTCCAGGACAGGAAGGTCTTCACTGTCACTGCTCTGTCCTGCAGGGAGAAAAATGTATTTGAACGTCAAATGAATATGCTCAAGTTTCTACAATTGCAGTTGTGGATTCCCACAGTAATTACAGTATTCCACACAACCAGTTAAATATGTCTGAATATCTCATGTGAGATCACTACCATTTTAGCTCGGTATTTCAGAACTTTAACAATGCTCTTGCAGTGCCTAAATACATTGACTCATTCAATTCAGCCTTTTCAGTTTTGATCTAATCACCAAAAATGAGCGATGGGAACACAAGTTCTAACAGGAATAACGTGTCACAATGAAAACAGCAGGCCCCCTGCACGTTTATATGACAGCACAACCTCCCCCTCATCTCCCTCAGGAAGGTACCTGTTCCATTCTTCTCATTTTTGGCTGCAGCACTTGTTCGCTTTGGAGTACGCTTTTGTTTCTTTGCCAGTGTTCCACTGGTGCTGTCACTGGGCCTTTTCTGACCTATTTCAGGTAGGGGAAAAAGCAAAACAAAAAAGCACCTCAAGTCTTTCTGCTATTAGGCAGCTCTTTTTTTTACAAGCAAGAAGGCAAAGCAAACTAGTGAGCTTTAGCAGTGTAATACCAGACTTAAAGACGACCAGAAATCATTAGAGCAGAGACTGACTTCCCACAGCACTCACTCACCCTTCTCTCCCACGTCTCTTTCCTGCGCTGCTATACTACAGTTGCTGGATGTAGTACTGGCTTCAAACCCATTAGCAGACTCACTCTCACAGAGCCCTTCCTGAGATTCTTCTGCCACACTGTCCACTTCAATAGTCATGTCACTTTCACTCTTGACGCTGCGGGACTCGTCTTGACTAAGTGTGAGAGGTGAGGCCACTGAGAAGCTCGACTGGGCAGCAGTGGGCAAGGCAGACGGATTAGCATTTGAAGTATTAGGGTCTGGCTTTTCTGACATGGTATCTTCACTGCTGCTCTTCTCCTTTTCGTCCAAGTCATCCAAGTCTACTTCGTGACAGAGCAAAGTTTCAGGACCAATCTGAGGCATTGTGTCGTCCTCATCTTTCAGGGGAACACTCTCGTTCCCTACGGACGGACACTGGAGGTTGTCACCCCTCAGCTCCTGTCTGTGCTGAACCGATTCTGCCACGAGCGACGGCATTTCTTCATTCTCAGTTCTGAGTGACTCTTCAGTATTCAGCCCTCTACATTCCTGTGCTGCAGTACATTCATTGGTCCTCTCTTCAGATACAATATTTGGGACTTCCATCTCACTCTCTCGTCGGCTTATTTTCTCAGGAGATGCCTGCTCCAAAATTTTCCTTTTCAAGAGCTTCTTATCTTTTGGGGAAGGTTCTGTTTCAGTTTCAGTAGTGCTAGAAATATCTCTGCAATCCAAGGAAGACATGTCCAATCTTTCATTCTCTGTGAGAGACTCATTAGCCACCTCTTGACTTCCCGGAGAAACCCTTGCATTCTCTAAGCAGAGATCTTTTGTCTTGCTCCTTCTCCCTTTCCCTTTAGGTGATTTTTCAGCTTCCCTCTTGATTTCTTCCATTTGCTCTGTTTTATTTCCAAAAATCTGAACTATGTGTTCACTTTCTTCAACTTCCAGTTTCAGGATTTCCAAAGGCTGTGCTTGAGTCCTGTCGTTCTCTCTCAGCGTGTGAGGAATCTTTGGGCTCTCCTCATCTAGCTTCTCATCGCTTAGTTTTTCATTTTTTTCCAGTTCTGAAGTTTCTGGAGAAAATTCTTCATTCAAATTCTTCTCAGATGACTCGTCTGCCTCACTGTCGGATGAACCAGAGTCTGCAAAAAATTTGAGATAAAGAAATAGAAGGGAACGCCACCCTAGGTCACTCATTACAGAACAACTCCTTTTTCCAGCTACACACAAACTCTTTTCCAGTAATCTCTGCAATTAAAATCAATTGACAATAAACAAACCCAAGCAACACCAAAAAACCCACATTAAGAAACACACTGCAGTTCTTGCTGCAATCCCAAAGCCCTGTTCAACAGTAGTAGTGAAGGTAGCACTGCTTAGCACTAAATTATCCACTATAACTGTAGCACAGTTTCTAGCAGCAAAAGTAATTTTACAGATTCCCACGTGGACATTGCTGAATTATTGTATGAATCACACACACCACATCAAACTTTAGCATTATTGTGTTACCAGAAGATTATCTGGGGACCTGCACTAAAACGAGATGGCAATTTCACTTCAGTTCTCATTTGCAAAGGCTCAGAAATACCAAAAATATCACTGTCATTTGTATATAATTAACTGCTTTACTGGATGATGTAGTACTGAGGCTGAGGAGTTAATTTCCACTGTAAACACTATTATTATTCCACTAGGTCCGTTCAGGATTAAGACTGGAAGGCCCTGGCTAAAGAATATGAGATGACTTGCCCTGTCACTTCCGTGCCATGGATTTCCTGTGAGCAAACTGTGTCCTCCAGCAGCTTCAGTTCACCTACTTCCTCAATGAAATTCACAGGCAGATTAAAAAAATAATAATTAAAAATAAAAAAAATAATAATAATTAAAAAAATCAAACCTCTTCTCGAGAAAGGTACTAAAAAAACCCTCAAAAACATACACAGGACTGAGGTCACTCACCGTTTGATCCTCTATCAGAATCAAACATTCCTGAGCTACGTCTTGTCTGCCTGCGAGGTGTTGCTAAAATCAAAATTGAAAATATTAATTTTCCACAGAGTCAAACCTGCACCAAAAACGTGTTTTTGTCATACTGCTTGTACACTGACTGCTTCAGCAGGACTTTCAAGCTTCTGAAAGCACTCTGTTCACTGAAGATGTGTTAATGCACAGCATTACATCACTGTTCACATGCACTTCCATGCCAGAACAAGAGTGCATCAGATGTACCTTCTGTTCCATTTGGCAAAGGTGGGGAATCTGACAAGTTGTTCCGTGCACTTCTGGCTCCTGATTTACCTTCACTATTAGGTGTTTTGGATAAAGATGTGTTGGATGGAAGAGTAGATTTCAGAGGAGGTCGCCCACGCTTCGATTTTTGTTTCTCCTCATCTTTCTTCTCATCTTTTTCACCGTCTTCTTTATTCTGAGGGAGAAAATTAACATGTTATTAACGTGCAGATTCTTCTCCTTTATCCCTGTGCATTTATTAGGAAGCTGGAGTATAAACTGAATCATCTAATGTTTTTTGAAATAAGGAACACTGACAGTCCTAAGCGTGGTACCAAAAGACACTTGTTGAAATAATCAATATTACTTTTGTTTTTTTCTTCTGTTTTCTCTTTGGTCCTCCTTTGTCCACAGGCCAGATAATCCGATCAGCTTTCACCCATTCATCGTATCTAAAAGCAAGTCACAACATATTACGTATAAAAAGGTTGCTTGCTGTACAATGTTTAAAAGGCTGAATTACAGAAAGCATTTATGAAGGAGAGGTAGCAAAGTAGAGCACAGACCTTTAGTTAATAAACTATCTGTTAACAACACAAAGGGACACAGCAGTCTGGAGGATACCAACCTCACAAACAAACTTCACGTTGCCTCAAAAAGGAACGTGTTTAATTTACTTAGAAATTCATGGGCTTACCATATCTAAAGTTATATATTTTAATAAAGCTTTTTTAGCATAAGAAATTAATTTTGTGCTATTTTGGCTTATGCAATCAACGTTTTCAAAAAAAAAAAAACCCAAAAACAAAACCCAGCAATTCCTACAGCTGTACTGAATAGAAAACATGGCTGCCAAGAGAAGCATTTGATCATTTCTATTCTGTAGTTCTTTGCTGCTGGGCTCTCTCCTAACCTCAGTACATGTAACAACCATTCTTTATAATCACATGGAACAATGAATCCAAGAATAAATTCTGTAGCCAAAATCTCAGTGCCTGTGTATCTTTTAATTGCAGACACCTTCACTATTCCCAGTGACTGCAGGGATACTTCAGTGAGCAGAGAGGATCGTGCTCTGTAAGCAGGATGCACTCTGAGATTTCAATACTACAGCATCGTACCATGACCAAAATTACTACCACTGAAAAACATAAGTGCCAGATAATATTACCACGTTGGTACTTCACTTCCAGCCAAGCCACTGACTATTTTCTTCTTTTTTCTTAAAAACAAAATCTCTTTTGGAAGCAATAATCATTTTAACAAATCAAGACATGAAAGGTGATGCATGCTCCTCACCTTACATTCCAACCATAGTAATGCACTAAATATAAAACCTCTCCATCATCAGTCTCAGTGCTTTTAATACTGGCTTCATAAATCTTCTGAGTCTTTCCACGTCCGTATTTTACTTTTACTTTGGTTCCAGTCAGGCAAGGCTCTGTATCCTCCTCATCCTCTTCACCTTCTGATTCTCCTTTGTTCTCAATCTCCTCCCTGCAGTAAAATGTATTTTAAATATCCACTAATTAGTGACAGAGTTTTAACATTTAACTGGCACAGCCAAGCTGCTACCAAAGAAAAAAAAGACTGCAACAAAAACGTTCATTTTCTGCATCACACCCTTCCTCTGCAGGCAGCCTGAACGTGACTTTTCAGGGTGAGAATTTTTAATTTAGGTAATTCAGAAAGAGAAATAAATCAACTTAGTGTTTGGTTTTTAACTAAGGCAGGAAAAACTAACTTCAGTTTTTAAAATATAATTGCTTTTGATGCACTGTTTAAAAAACATATATTCTCTTCTACACAGTGCTTGATAGCCTGAAATTTAATAAGAGCACATGGAATTTGGGAGGGCAGTGATCCCTTCACAGATATAGACACCACTGCAGTGAAACAAATACTGATTACCACACTTTTAACCAAGATCAGAGCTGTCTACACGACTCTTCCAGCTATACTTAGCTGTCATGGAATGGCCTGGGTTGAAAAGGATCCCATCTAGTTTCAAAGCCCTGCTGTGGCAGGATTGCCAAGCAGTACAGCAGGCTGCCAGAGCACATGCACCCTGGCCTTGAAAGCCTCCAGGGATGGGGCATCCACAGCCTCTCTGGGCAGCCTGTTCAGTGCATCACCGCCCTCTGAGTGAAAAACTTCCTCCTAATATCTAACATAAATCTCCTGTCTTAGTTTTAAAACCATTATTGCAATATCCAACCTTGAAACGCAATACATAAGCACAGTTCCAACAATCATATTCTGCTGTTAGGGTGAACTTAGAAGAATGTTAAACTACAAAAAGAGGAAATCTTGAAGGACTTTTAATAAAATGTATTTGCCATCCTTCAGCAAAATATGAACAATCCTGCTGTGGCAAACAGAATAAAAATGAAGATGATGAGCACCACCTGGATCCCTTAAAAGAAAACTATCTTTGATGTCCTAGCCACTTGACATAACTCTGCAACCAGCCACACACCCACACTGCACCTCCTTTTGAAGGATTCTTACATACTGTGGTCTGCTGAAAGATTTCTCTTTGGGCTGCCCAGTGACACTTACATTAAAATAACTGTGTGCTGCTCCCACTCCTGAAACCTCTTCAAAAGAAAACATGAAATTGCCCTAGCAGGCTTTCTTCAGTATCAGCTGTGTCCCACACAATTCAGACACATGGACAAGAAAACAAGGCACGAAGGCCAGCTTAAACAGCTAAGATACTGCCCTTAACCACAGCCAGGGTTAGTGAAGAAGAGATCTACTCTGTTAATAACATAAGACACCTGGTCACAGCTTCCTTCTGACCAAATCCACTTCAACTTGTCAAACTTTGTCCCTGGGAAGTGTTTTCCTTGTGAAGATCGTTTCTTTACTCTTTCCTCACCCATCCACTATTCAGTCAGTCTGTCTTTGCACTTCTACATCTCTCCATCCAATACTTTTCAACCCATCTTCAGGATTCATTCAAACTTCCTCTTTTCTTCTCCTTTGCTTTCTTAGCTGACCTTCTGTCTACCAGTGATACAACTAAGTAACAATGAAAACAAGTGAGTTGTACCTTCACCAGCCATCACTAAAACCAGAGAAGAGAGGAACTGCCCAGTTGCTCAGCATCCATACAGCAGCCTGTCCTACTGGTTGCCTATATAGCAGTGTGATAAAACAAGACCTTGTCAAGGACCTTCAGGGAGATGGAACTGAAAAATACTGCCTGCCATCTACCAGAAAAAAAAAAGTAATTCCTTAAGATATAATATACTCCACAAGCACGAAATAGCATTTTCCTTTTCCTTCCCAGGTGAGTGAATGAGGTTTCTGATTTTCACACTTGAGAAACTAGTCAGATCTCCAGATTCTGTGGACACCCTTGTTTGGAGCAACCCCCATACTGTACTGACACAGATACACTGCTAAGAAGGTGATACACATTAATGCTTACCTCTCCCTCTGCCTCTCTTCATCTTCATCTGACTCTTTATCAGACTCCTCCTGCTTTTTAAGTTTTTTCTCTTTTTGCTTTGGTGTACTTTTCCTCCCTAGTAGAGTTTCATTTTCTTTCTTCTCAGCATTCTCAAGTGTTTCCTCTATATCTTTGTTTTCCTTGTTGTTGTCTTTTAATTTGTCTTGTGTTTTATCATCTTCACTATCTTTTTTAGCAGGGGTTGTGTCACGGCCAACCCGTCTTCGTCCCTAAAACAGAAATAAAATCTGGTTCAAATCTACTGCCACTTGTTCTCTGTACAGGCTCTCCAAATACACACTCCTGTATGGAAGAAAGGCTGGAGAGAATACCCAAATGCAAAATATTCTAAAATCTTAACATGTTAGCTTAAGCAGTTTTGTTATCAAGGGGAAAAAAGTAAGCAAAATAATCTTGCTTGATTTGGAATAAAGAAGATCAGGTTGTGGTTAACCTCTGGGAGAATTTCAGGACACCTGCAAGGTCAGTTGTCCCTGACAACAACAGCACTATTATTCAAGTGCTTGTACAGGACAGAGACAAGGCAGCCTCCTTTTAGTGTCACCAGTCCCAACAGCAACCTGTTGACTTCACTGAATTCACCTGTCAGCTTTAGAAACACTGAATGTTTTAAAGACATTTTTAGCAGTGGGACAACTGCTGTTTAGGACTTCCTCCATTTCATTCTTGGGCATCTAGTAGAGTTTTACCATTTTACTACTAAAGATATCTTTGATAGGGATATTGTACAGCAGCCAGAACATGTAAGTACTTAAGAAGAGAGATACTGTGATAAAAATCAGCTCTTTTTGTGGTAAGAAACGGATTTTACTTTGATTCTTAAGGCTTTAAGAGTCCCTTGGTATGCCTGCTTCTCAACACAAAGCTCCATGTTCCACGTGCACGTGGAAATTCTCACCCACAACCCACTATCCCCCTGGTTCACACTGTTCTGATGACATACAGTGCTCAGTAGCTCTCAAACCATATTCAAACAGAAACACAACCAACAACCAACACAGCCTTAGCAAATCCTGCGGAAGGCTTAGAAAGTGAAGAAATAATCAAAACATAATTAACAGCTGAACACCAACTCTTGTTCACTGAATGCTGCTCTCTAAGAGTGCAAATTCAAGTGTACAGTTGCTACGCAAGGGAAAACTCCTTATGTAAACTGTTCAATATACAAAGGGCTTAAGTACTAAACAGAAACTCGTCTGAACTACTCACCCTTGGGGATTTTAGTTCTATTTCTTCTTTTTCACTCTCACTGCTGGAATAATTTTCTTCTGCTTCTTTTTTTACTTCTGTTGGAGGCATTTTTTGCTCCTCTTTCGCACTCTCCTCCATTGGCTCCTCGTGTTTCTGTATGTCTTCTACTACTTTTGGTTCATTGTGATGAATGGTCCTAAACTGAATGTTTGCTGAACGGCAGTACTCTTCAAAACCATAAAGATACCTGTAAGAAACAAGTAAGAGTTCCATTTACATTTCAGCTTTTATTTTTGTTTATCTAAGGGCAAAGAAAACTGTTTTCCTGCTCATAGGGAAAAACAGTAACAAGTAGCTTTTGAAATAAAGCAACTCTGAACAACAAGTCAAGCAGTGAAAGGAGACAACTCAGCATGTACACAAAGGTGCTTCCCACAAATTTAACCTCATCCCTCTACAAATAAGAACTTGTGACAGTGAAGCCTAAGAACATATACACAGTTTTGCCAACACAGAGTGACAGCAAAGATCAGCCTAGTATTAGAATATGGGCATAGAAACAAGTTACCACATGGTAACAAACTGACATGCATCAGCTTGTTCTCTGTTAACTGCCCGAGTACACACACTAATCCAGTTACAGGTGAGGGAAATGTGACCTAGCATGTCCCTCACAGAATAAAAATGCAAATCACAACACACTGTCATGTGTCCATACAACAATTACTTTCATGTTAACAGCAACCTAGCACATGTTTACTTTTTTAAAGATACATACTCTTCTCTGTACAATACAGACCTTAAATATGTGCCCAGTTCAAATGCCACTGAAGATAGTCTGTACATTTTCATCTTCATCAACATTAACATGAGCTGAGTCATTAGTCATTCATCCCTATTCAATCAGCCAAATTTCCTTAGGTTCGAGTCAACAGAACCTCATTCTTCCCTTTTACTCAAAAAGCCCAATTGTTTCTTGTTCAAACTTTCAGGAGGATAAATAATAAAAATAATCTTTATTTAGAAAGTGAGCCCAAAAAATGTAAATCCCCAAAGGTTTCCATTTCAAAAGTATAAACACAAAACCAGGTGTTAGAATAAAATTTCAGGCAGTTTTTTATTACAGCAGTTCTACCACGCAACACTGTCACAACCACCACAGCAACGTACAGTCATTATCTTCTGCATCTATTACTTTACACAATTCAAACACAGATGACATTTAAATACACAGTTTGATATCCTTCTCTATCAACATTTGTGAGGAAGTCAAAGAAACAGATAAATAAAACCACAAAATCTGCTCACTGTATGCAGCATCTACAGATTTCACCAGCATGCAACTCAGATTAATAAACACCAATTGCAGAGCTGAATTTGCAAAAGTATCAGAAGTACTTTTTAATAACTTCTGTTGTTGTACGCTGAAATGGCATCATCACATGCTGAAAATGAATGCTCCTTGACTAAAGAAAATGAGCAGAATTTTAATGCAGCCCCGAGCACTCCTCCTTTCCTCCATCATTTCAATCCTTGGCACTGGAAAATGCTCAAAATTGCTAATTAATTGAAGAATGTTGACTACTGTTCCATTAAACTATCAAAAATTGCTCTAATATTGTACATGCTATTAACAGCAACGAGAAAAAAATAGCAATGTTTTCAGCATTTCACAACAGAACTTACTTTCTATAAGCAGTTTTTACATTGTACGAAGCAGCCGAGTTCAAAATAGGAATGCCAAGGTCCATATAAATTTGCTTCCAAACAGCACCACTCTCAATCTTTGGGGGAGAAAAAAAAAACACAAAAGATGTAAGTTGTCACATTTTGTTAATCAAGAACATTAAGGAATGACACTTAACACAGACACAAGTCACAGCCTTTAAGAACAATGAGACATATTTAGTTCAGGGAACACCCGACACTTACATTGTCACACCCACCCTGCTGATATACCAGTCTAAAAAGTTTGAAGAGATTAAGGTCCTTGTAGCCCAGAACAGGTGGTTTATTGATAGGAGTACCTAAGTAAAACAAAAATAGAAATGAAATATCATCACACAGAACAGCAACCTGCTTCCTCCATTCATTTACCACATATTTAGTAACTAATACTCTTCTACATTTTAACATCTCTATTTAATAACTTGAAGATGTGTCATGAGTCAGCAGCTTCCCACCAATAATCAAGGTTTCACCCCCTTCTGAATACATCACAAATTTCTGGGTGGTTGATTAGCATGCTGGCAGCATCTCCCTGATAACTATGATTTGAGAAATAATCCCTTATCCAATTGGCTGCATCCCACTGTTCCTCTATGGAGGTGGGGGGTAGCCAGAATTGCAGCAAGCTCTACAGAGTGTCTGATGAATGTTGGAATATAGCAACATGCAACGAGATGAACTCAAAGCACTGAGGTCTGAAAGGAATGGGAAAGAGGCTGAAATGTTGCATTACAGAAAGACACACAGACAAATAATCAGAATGTGAAAAACACAGGCTCCTAATAGGACATGAATATTTGGGATCGCTCTGGGAAAAAGAAAGAATTTCATTCAGATGAGTGGCAATGATATAAAGAATAATTAATGACAAAAGGAAAAACCAAAGTGACTACAGGCTGCACATGAACAGCATCCCTCCCAGCGTGGAGGGTATCACCCCATTTCCCTGCTGCTTCTCATCTCCCTTCATCACTGTGCAATTGTATTCGGAATCATGAAAATAACTCCACTGGACCTCAGGAATACTACCATGATTATATGAATGAAAGCATCCATAGTCAGAGAAGAGAGGATAGAACAAATCTGGCAAGAATAGAAATACTGCTATAAGGGCACAGGTTAAAAAACAAAAACAAAAAGCAGGGAGAAAGACCATCCTGAGAAGTCCTCTATGCTGCCCAGTCAACACAACGGATTAAGGAACAGTTACTGGACTGGGTCTTCAAATTAAGTGCACAAACACCTCCTGTGCAAGTCACTGATATCCTCTCTACTCATGGTTCACAGCAGGTTAGTAAGAGAGCTGAAGGAAAGGAAGAAAACAGAAGGGGGAGGAACCAGGCAACAAGAAAAGTGAAACTATTTGGATTACTCCCACAACTTTTAATTATTTTTATTTTTTCACTAAGAACCTCTTACTCCTCCAAGGCAGGTTATCTGTAGAAACACTAGCTCCACACAGACGGGCTCAAAATGATACTGGCTGTTCTGCAGCACACTGCCACAATACTTGATCAGTTTCTAAGCCTGTGATAAGCACTGGCAATACTGAAAAGACTTGGAACGTTTTCTTGTGACTCACTGGTCTAAAAACACACCTCATTAATTAATTGTAATGCAGGGCACCTTTAACAAAAGGTAAGCTCATTTTTTCTAATATATTTTTACTACAAAACCCAAATTTATTTATTTTTTATTTAACATTAAAAGGATATAACAGAAATATTCTGACACCACGTATAGTATCAGTCTCCTAATACCTGCACATATGAATGGCTTATGCAACAGTTCTCCAGAGAGCAGGTGTACCTGCTGACTGTGTAAATGTAGCACACAACTTTCCAATGGATGTCTCACCCCAGGACTTTAACTGATCCAATTCATTACAGTCTCACCTAATTCTGTAAGGAAAACTATTTTAAATAAGCCATTTTCTTGTTCTAGCTACTGGGCAAAGCAGAATGGCGTCTCTTCAGGTGAGTATCACTACTACATCTGTGCAAGATTAAGACAAGAGGCTGAGGATGGCACTTCTCTCATTATCTGCTGGTTGAATTTCACCATCCACCAATAGCCTCCTCAGGTTCCAGCCTCAGACTAACAGCAGCAGAGTTCCCAGCCATGGCTGTTACAAGAAACCAACCAAGAGCTCATTTAACACTGACTGTTAGCACACACAAAAAGGTTTTATAGAAGCAAAACAATAACATCTCAAGGAGAATTTTCTTTGTGCATTGTGCTTCTAAGAACTTGAAGCAGATCTGCCATATGAAAATGGGTGGAAGTGTTTTCCCTTGTCCAGACTGTTATCCCTGTTCACTGATGTGAGAACGTGCTTGTAATAACATCCACTACACATTTAAAAGCCATTGGAAAAGCGGACTGAAGATTAAAAGAAAATCCATTTGGCATTACCTCTGTCTTCCATAAACTTATAGAGCTGTTGGAGGAAGTTGTCCCTCTCTTCAGGATCAAGCTCCTCCTCGGGCTGTGAAAACAAATGCAGTCACCATGAAAACACAGTATGCAAAGGAACACTTTATTCGTACGGAAGCTAACAGCAAAAACTAAACCCAAACCACTTTCCACTTGGCCCTACATGCCTAAAATGGTGAAACATCCAGAAGACAAACCTTCCTCGGGGGTCGCAGTGTGTACCTCAAGAGTAGAAAAAGAAAATGCAAGAGAGCATTAGGTGTGATCCTCAAAGCGAAAATATTAATTATTTAATGCATCATTCTGATACAGAAAAGATCTGTCGTGCAAGTCCAAAGCAGTTCACAGGAACACTGGTATTGGTTTGGTTTTCACTAATCCTCCTCACTCCAACTGCAGCTGAGGTTGGTGAGCAATGCTTTCTCCAACTCCTCCTACTTTGACGCACAAGACATAGTTCCTTCTGAGATTAAGCACCACTGCTTGGTTTCAACTCACATTTGGAAATGCTTTTACGGTCACTTCCACGATTCCATAAACACATATTTCCCATATTTTCTATTATAAGTTCCTTATTTTTATCTGTAATACTTACATTCTTAGAAAGACAAACACTTAGGAACATGATGGTAAGAGTCCATATTATATAATACCGCTTTCCTTCTTTTTACCGTGAAAATAAAGTAAATCTGGGGGAGGGTTGGGGGGAAGGAAAGAGAAAAATCCATTTCTATGCATCTACATAAACTTCACAGAATTCTGAGATTCTAGCAGAGTCCAACCAAATCTTTTCCCTGCAGCACTTTATGCGTGCCACATCCTTCCTGCCAGCCTGGTAATCACAGGACTGCTGGTCAGGCAGTCTGTGCAGGGAAGACCGCAGCTGTCTTGAGAGAAAGACCTACAGTACCTGTCAAAAATATTACCATTACATTATTAAAAGCAAAAACAAAAAGACCCAGAAAAGTCACACACAGCTCCAGAAGGAAGTGATTTCAATTTCAGCCTTCTCTGTGTTCTACAAACTTGAAGCAGGAAGACAGGCAGTGAAATGTAAATGTGTATGCTACTCCCTTGTTAACCAGAAAGCAATCTGCCAAGCATCAGTATGAATTTCAGCCCTGTCTGCTTCAGTGAATTCCAGGCTTCAAAGCCCAACAGGGATCACCTACAATCAGACAGAGATGATATCTGTTTCGTATTTTCCCATTTTTTTCTTTGGAAATAATTCAGGAAATTAAATGAGAAATCACAACATTTCCTCACGTTGCATATTACAGGGATTATATAAAGAGGAACAGTTATCTATACAATTACGTCCTCTCAGGTTAGCAAATGAATTATTGCTATAGAAACCACAGCTTTTTTTCCTCTCTTAACAAGCTAAATCACGAACTTCACGATCGAGAAATTTCTAACACCTACTGTCATATTTACTGATTAGAGTCAATACGTCTCTATATACCAACCAAATTGATCTGAATAACACTAAGCATTCAGGAATACTTCTGAAGAGCTGCACTCCAAGCATTTCTTTTACAAGGGCAGAATGCCAAACCAGAACTGTAGGTCAGAACAGCAGAATGTAGGTTAGAAATAGCACTCTTGCAGACAGAACGTTAACCATTTCACTGACACCCACTTGAAGAAAATGCAAAAAGGAAAGACGAAAGCTTTTATGTGCTCACAGAATGGGGACAGGAAACCTGACTGCGATGCTCATTCACCTGTGTGAGATCCCGAGTTCCATACCCACTTCTCCCTGAGGACTGTGTGTGAGTCAGGCTGGCACCTCTCAACACGGAGAGTCTGCATCGTGCCTGGCACCCACACCAGGGAAGGCAGCAACTCCTTCTGAGAAGTGACCTCGATATGACACACAGAATGCTGAGGCCACAACCTGCTGTCACCACCAAGGAGGGAATGGAGAGCTACAATACCCCCTGAAAACTCATTTCTGTATTCAGACACTTATGCCCGTTTTCTAGATTGGGCATAAGTAAGTTTATAAGAGAGAAGTCTTCAAAATTAGCTTTCTTAAAGACAGTTCTGTCCCTCCGTTTCATTTTCCATACCAACAGATTGAAAGAAAAGAGACTGTACCAAAGGTAAGTTCAAATGAGAAGCAAACCAATATGAGTGCAAAGAATTCAAACCCAAGACCTTTATTCTTGTCCATCCAACAGCCAGAAGCAGATGCAATGTGACAAAATGTGCTTTGTTTCAGGGAGAGGCAATGGATTTCATTTTCAAAATAAACAAATAAAGCCCCAGAATGCCCTCTACACCTTATCACTGAAAAGCCAACCACGGGGGTGTCTGAGATCTTGTTTCTTCTTTGTTACGAGCGGGTCACATCATTTAGAAAATACTATAAACAGTAAAAAGCAGCAATGAACACAGGAGTTCTGTATGATGGGTCTCCCAGTTCCATGTCATATTACCTTTCCAAAAATACTGACAGTACTTTTACACATTTTGCACACGTTATTTGGTGGTTGTCACTCTCACAAATTGGCAGAACACAAAACTTGGGAACTTGCAGAAATCTTCTGACTGGTTTTGCTTCATTTGCTTTCCAGCCCATGAGTTACCATGAGTTTTCCCCTCTATCTTTTGCCTGGTCTTTAGAAGGAGTACAGCTCAGTTATCCTGACTCATGGTTTACCCCACAGAGCAATGTTGAAGCTTCTGTGGATGCTGTCCTGTACAGCTGAGCAGGAGCACAGAGGAACAAGGACTGCTTACAGGCATGCACATCACTCTGTAGCAGAACTGAAGTATTTTAATCTTAACTAGTTGTTAGGATTTTCTTTTCTGACCACGTTTTGCATGCTTGATTAGGGAGGAAAATAAAAGTAGAAGAATAAAGGGCTGGGGTCTTTCAAAGATGGTACTAAAGCCATCTCTACCAGTAAGAGAAAAACCCCTCTACACTTGCAAAATTCCAACCAAAAGCAAATTCCTTGCTCTTACTGGGACCTCACAATTAACATACCTATCAAGAACATCTCAACCAACTGCACACTGAAATCTTGATTTGTTCAGAATCAGAAAGGTCTACACAGGGAGACTGAAAGGAGCAAACACTGCCCACATGTTCTCCTGTGAAACTGCAGGTATTTGGTTATTTCATCCTGAGAAGCAAACATGGGATGATTTCACCCCTCACAGAACAACTGAAATACAAATGAATACACCAGTATACATAATGAGGTTTTTAATAAAGGTTAGGTAACACAGGAAAAGCTTCTATTTGTCTGTGGAGATATAGGACTTGAGATTCTGTTCTCCTTCCTTCTCACTGCACTATGTTCTTTGACTGCCAAACATACCCTTAAATCACAGTCATCTCATTCTGTCATGTTGAAAATTAGATAAAAACCAAAAGAAATATCCAGACTTTTACGTGGAGTCAAACCAATGGAGTGATTTTTTTGTTCATTTCATTTGACAGAGAATCTTTTTCTACAGCATCTCCTAATTTCTCTCATCCTTTGTGATGCAAGCAACATCCATTCTGTTATTCAAACCTCACCTTGTGAATCAGAAGTAACTCCATGTTGTGTTACCCATTGCAACCTGCTGCCAAAAATCCAACCACCTGAACATGCTGAGCTAACAGTCCAACACAACCTTTGCTGAAGTCAGTGACAAGCAGTTTCCACATTTTCCTCCTTTACAACCAACTCAGGACCACACAAGTCAGTTACCAGCAATGAGGAGTAGCATCTCACCACCACCACACTGCTCCCATTCCTCAGAGTGTGAAAGACGTCACAGAACAACCATGAAAACCCCCAAAAGAGTAATTCTAACTGTGCTATAATATTTGATGAAAGACAGCATAATTAGAAAGACAGTCTGCGTCAAAACAAAGTCACAGATTCTAACTCAGCTATCGGATAAATGGTAGGGTCTATCCTCACTAACTTCAGCAGGTCTCTGCTCCTTTATCATTATAAAAGATCCTACTTCAGAAACATAGAATCCCTTTCACCCTCAGAATTAGACTCTTCTGACTGACTTGACACTTTCATTACATATTAAGTAGGTCTGAGGCCATTTGATTGATTTAAGGAAGGCCTATCGCAGCAGGTCAGCAGCAGGCCAAGCCGTGACAGCAAAGCTACTCTGCATTTCAGAACATGGGACTGAGGGGTGTGGAAGAAAAAGGATCGTTTTGTAAACCTCTGTCCCATTTCCAGCAATACAACAACCTGCATTCCAAAAACAAAACAGTGAAGGTATCCTGGCAGAGGGTGCACAGAAGCTATTTTGACCTTGACTATTAAATTAGGAGCTCTACAGAACGTAAATGCAAAACCTGAGCAATTCAACATTTGCAGTGAAATGACAGCAAGGCAGCATCATTCGTTCATCAATTCTCTCTGCCACTACTATTACTTTATATCTGCCAATAGTATTACTATTATATCCCCACTTCTGAGGGGGAAAAAAAAAAGGGAGAAATGATATTCTCTAAATGCTCTCTAACTGCAGTAGCTAGCTTGGCCAGCAATTAAAACAAAGTATATATTCTAACAGTCAAATCAGAAATTGGATATAATGAATGATAATTCTGCTCAGACAATCAAAATAGATTACTATCTTTCCTCTGCTACATAGCTTCAGCATGAAGATGCTCGCCTTATTTTTATTTCTCTACCTGTCACCTGGAATTAATGGATTCCACAGCTTTTCATACCAACACATCTGCCTGTCTGTAATCTTTTGCTTCACCTCTTTACATTCAGATTATTACTTAAAAATAGTCCTATTTCTTTTATAGGAATGCTTTTTTTCTTTCTCCTTTTCCTTTTTTTTTTTAAACCAACAAGCTCTCCCTCCCCCTTCTTTGTTTAAAACACACAGCACTTTTCTGCAAAAGCCACGAAAAATGCCATTAAAAAAGGATACTAAAAAAGCAGTAGATCAATTCTTAATTTTTAGTGCTGATATTCAGCAATTTTAGGCAACATTAATACAAACAGACTAATACAGACTGCAACAGTTCACACCCTGCAAAATGTGGCCTATTCAGTCCTTTTCACTGGAAACAGAGGAAAAACCCCAAAGGATTTTATATTCCACACACACTTGGCCTTACATTTATCTCATCAGACCACTATTTTCATAAAGATATCCACTCTGTTTTCCAGAACAGTTACTAAGCCATAAAATTAACACCTAAAAATAGCTTCTTATTGTCCTTTTAACGTGGAAAGCTCTAGCCTGGTTGCATGCTCCACCAGACAGTTCACAGATCAGAAATCTACAGATCCACCTCGAATCCACATTCCCAACAAACACACTAACGTTACAGATTAAAACACAGAGTCCTTACCTATGAGCTGCATTCTTTCAAATGTTAAATGGTTTTATTTCCTTTCTGCCTAACGTGCCCAGTGCCTGGACACATCTCAGCCTGACTTCCAAATATTTGTTTTCTTTCACCGCACGGCATCCGCAGTTATACAGCATTACTTACATTCTCTTCCACATAAAAGATAAAAATAAGATAATAATAAAAAAAATAAAATAAAATAAAATCAGACATTACATGAAAGGCAAAGAAAGAGACAGCCCATTTCAAAGCATCTGGCAAGCCTCCCCTGGCAGGCTGCCAAGCCTCTGCTAAATCTTCCTCTCTTTTGGAGCATGCTCACTCCACGCCAACAGAACGTTGCTGTGGCAACACCGTAGGCAGCCTCCAAGTATGAACAGCCATTCTGTTTTCGGTGTGACAAAACCACACTGCTGCAGGGGAAGTGAAAGGGAAACGATATTTGACCTTCCTTTGGAGACCAACTTCACTTTATTTTTCTGCATAAAGAGCCAAACGTCGCCAAGCTGATCGTGAAGATGGCGAAAAACAAAGGAAAAAACAAACAAATCCCACCAGCAGTCCCACCCCATCTCCAACTTTATTACTAACTTCACATCAACACTAAAAACAGGTAGCAGATATAAAAGGAAAAATTAGAAGCACATTTTTGATGACAAGAAATTGCCTCACTCTGTGGAAAAGGAACCACTCAAAATAATGCTGACATTTTGCCATAGATTTCAGTTGAGTATTGCCCTCCATCCTCTTGGTACCAATCCTAACCTGTCCGATCAGTGATCAAAAAAACCCTAATGCTGTGACTCACACACAAAGATAAGTACTGCACTGCTTTTAGTGTCTTAGGCAGCAAATAGCTCTAACAGGCATTGTGCATTACCTCACACGTTGTCAGCCCTGTAATTCTGCTTTAGTAGTTTAATTTGTCTTTTCATCAAACTATTACAAAGAAAGCCTGTTTCTGAAAGTAAACTACATAGGAAGTTCAAAAGAAAAGTACAAAGTTATTTTTATAGAATATTGGATTGCTGCTATTTGGCTCAGCATCCATTTGCTCATTTCTCTCTTTCACCCAGATTCTTTCCATCACTCTTTTCTGCCTTGAATTCTTTACTTCTGACTAGGAGCAAAGGAGGATGCACAGGTCTAAAAAAACAAGTTAAGTCGTCAGAAGCAAAATTTATGAAGCAAAATACCCTTAGATATTCATGGTACTCTGTTATCTTTGAAGAGTAACTGAAATTGCCCAGACTTACCATTACTTCTTCATTTTTCTCTTCTCTTTTTATTTCTTCTTCATCTGTTTCTGCAGCAGCTCCATCCTCTTCATCACTGCTAGAGGATTCCATAATTTCACTTATGTCCATCTTCCAGTTCCGAGGCACAACCTTTGTGCTGAGAAACGTGCTTGCTTCCTGAAGCCCTGCAGAAGAAAGGGCCCTGGTTTTACCTCATTCATAAGTATTCATAAACAGAAAGCATTTTCAATTGTGTTTCCATACTCTTGTAAATTAACAATGCAATCTAAACCAAAAATGACAGTAAGTGATGAAGTGGATAATTCAGCTTTAAACACTCAGTCTGTGTACTATATATTTAAAGATAAGATTTTAAAAATTGAGTATCAGAAACTCAAGGAGCTTAGATTTGAGAGCATCCATCCACATTCCCTAGATATGTGTCCTCAAGAACACTACTGAGTTGCAATGTTTATTTACTCATTACCAAAGGCCTTTACTTATCCATATTTCCCACACAACTGTGAAGCTGTTGTGCTCCTGCATGAGAGTGACAAATACTGCAGTATAACCAATTAAAAACAAACAAAACCCCCACACCATCACAGTTAAGGCACCATGAATTTATTTCTTCTTTTCAAAGGTCTTCATATCATAAAGTTTACACTGTAAAAACAAAAACAACCATCACCAATATTTTTGTTTAAGAAAGCTGCCTAAGGAGATGTTCCATTCATGTCTGGATCAGAAATAAACTACTCTAATGAATAAGGGAGCAATGGTATGGGGAAAAGTCACACTTGTGCAGTTGGAATACCCCAAAAGAGGGACACACAGCAATGAACACAATTCACAACGGTGCTAGAGATGAAAAAGCACCAGAACCTAATAACTGCTGGTGGAGTTCCTGGACTCTGGAATAATTAATAAGAAGGAAGTATATGGGAAACCTTAATAAGAATCACCTCAAGCTTTTTCACTTGCATTACAGTAAAACCTTACTTGTACAGAAGCTGTTCCACACCATTACTCAAAACAAAGGAACTCTTGGTGGTATTTTTTTCTCATTTGTATATTTGTTTTTTAAATAAACGTTTTAACATCTCTCCTTTAAAAATGATGTGTTTTGACTGGGATGAGAAGCACTAAAAGTTTAAGAATTATTTACATTGAGAAACTGGCCTTTCACAAGCTGAAGAAAAACAATACTGCAGTCACATCCATCCATTCAGAAAATCACCTCTGTAATGATACTCTTCAATCAAACATTAATTTCAGGCTATTGACATAAGCTGTTTTAATAAAGGTTACACTTTCATGTCCAGGTACTTCTCATTTGAAGACAAAAACGTCCCAACCATAGCATAAAACATTGGCTTTAGGAGAGATGTAAGTCTACATGCCATAGTTCAATGACATTTCAAATACTGTACTTTCAAAGTCATCTTTTTAATTTGCATAAATTTGGTGTGGAATGAAAGTAGGAAACAGAACCACATAAGCAACACTTCTAATAGTTGCTGTTATTAATAAGGCTGTTGCATCCAAAGCTTCTCTTATTTATCACATTTAAAACTGTTTGCAGGGTAGATAGCCAGGAGCATTCACTTCAAACCAACACACAGTAGTTCATTTGCAGAAGTTAACACTGCTATTGTATGAGACTGTTTTTAAAACACTTAGAATTTACTCAAATTTACCTTTCTTAGGGGAGGACTCAGACTTTGGTAAGTTTAGAGCATCTAGTTCTTTAATGTCTTTTCTTGCCACTGAGTAACTGAAAAAAGAAAAAAAGTTTTGTTATTTTTGTAAAAGAGAAAAAGTATTTGACTGATACAAATAGAGATTTCTAAACATTCACTTTCAAGACCTTTTCCAACAAGTAAATGTGTAAGGCACTCGTCACTGTGGGCACTAATACAAGATTTAGAACCAGTTTCCAATACTCATTATCTGAAATTCAGAGGCTTAAGGAATCCTTATGATTAAGAAAAATATGTGAAGTTTCCATGTGTCAGATGTTCAGCCTGCACACATCTGCAACGTTAAGGTACTCTACAAAGGCCAAAAATATTTTCTAAATATAAAAGACACCAATCAATAGCTGCTACCCAGAACAGCAATTGAGTTAAAAGGAAGCAGGCATCCTATTTTCAAAACACACTTCTACCAGCACAGAACAACAAGGCAAACTCACAGATCTGCACTGATACATGGTTGACAAACTGTCCTCAGTGCAAAATGAATGGAAATTGCTCTATTTGAAAGTTATAAAAAGATAGTCAGTTACTGAATTACTACAATAGAAATGCTAACCAACCTGCAAGGAAAGCCTTACAAGTGAGTTATTATTATAAGATTTTTTTTCTTCTTTCATTATATTCAGAAAAACTGGAGTAAAACCTCAGGAATTGGAGGCCGCCATTTTCTGAAGTTAAAGCCATAATACTATGGGGAAAAAGAAGAGTAAAACAGAGCAAGGCTGCATGTTTTTCCAACAACATTCTACCTTCACTATTTAAAGAGCCAAACTAATCTAGAAGGCTGATTATACATCCACATTAAGAAGCAAAATTGAATACAGCCTTCTGCTACCTGAAATGTGTTTCAGTAACCAAATACTCATACCCTAGTCAGCATCACAGCTACTACAAATCACAACTTGTGCACTCAGAAATTGAGGAAGGCTGACAGGTGGCCTTCAGCAAAGATGTTTCTGGTTACAACATACTGACACAGATGCACTAGAACTGCATGAGAAAGATGACAAGTAAGGGGAAACAGCTTTGAAAAACCAACTTGGTATACTTTTGAATATATTTTTCCTTAAGTAACACACATCTCTCTCTCCCCTCCCATCCACTCACCCACCAACAGTTTTTTCAAGGGAGTACAGGGGCAGGAAAGAAAAGGTTGGTTAAAAGGACCTTTCTTTCTTTTCCCAGAGCTCTTGATTAAAACTATATAAATATTTTAATTAAACAGTCAATTAACATCCACTTAAAAAAAATTAAGAGTTGCTTCAACACTTTTTTTTAGCTTTGCTATTTAAACTGCAAAGGACACCTGGGCACGTGAGGTAATGGGTCAATCAGGCATTAAAACTACTGCAATAGCAACACGTAAAAGTTGTAATAGTTAAGACATTAAGGATATTTCATTAAACTGACACTTTCCAGAACAGGAATCACCAGAAATTAACATTCAGTTGTTTGTTTGTTGAAGTTGCTGGCTTCTTTTTCCTCTGTGAAGACACCAAATTCTGTACCAATCCGTAGTACAAATACAATGCAAAGGGGGAAACAGAGGGAGCACGAAGAAATTAGTTGGAATTGAACTACAAATGACAAAGGTTAAAAACTATATCTATAAATTCCCTTAAGTTGGAATTAAGCAGTAACTATGCATGTTACTCAAAATGTACAGTACTGCAAGTGTTTTTCTTAAGACTCATTTATTTGCACTTTTGATGACAGCAACTGCACACAAGCAAAGTTGGACCCTGCACCTTTAGAAAAATATGTTAGCATCACCAGAAGCAATATCTTCTGTAGGAAAAGAATGAAAAAGTAAGTAATAAAAGTAAGCTATTACTTACAATTTGGAATCTGCAAAGGATCGAACTAAACACTGGTCCTTCTTCACTGTGACATCATCGTTACAGCTGGGAGATACAACCTGAGGTTTCAAATAAAACACTTTTTTTAAGCAGAAAAGAAAATGAAATAGAAAGGAATGACAGCAGGAAAAAAGCTGCTTCCTTGTTTCTTCTAGCATAACTTTCAGTTCAGAGAAAAGAATCATACTCCAATTGATAATATCAGGGCCAAAAATAACAAATCTCAAGCAGCAGTTTATCTCAAGCTATTTACTCTACTTGTCACATACAAGCTGGAAAAGTTTACTATTTCATTTGTAAACTCAAACTACTCCTCTGCAGAGCTGACACTGCAGAATCCTATGCACGCACTCAGGTTTTTTTCCTCCACAGTACTATTAACTCCAGAAGTCTAAAAAGCTGATACAAATTCATTTGCAGTATTTGTATTACCACAAGCAAGCTCAGGTTTTGTTCTACACCATACAGGTGGACAAAAACACACTGACTGCAGAAAAACTCCAGGATCTATCAGCATACAGTGGAGGGGAAGGTGTACCACCCCATTCAGACGAGGCAGAACCACAAAAAGACATCACTGTTCCTCAGCTTACAGAAAACACAGCAGGTACACAGCCACTAAGGAAGGTAATCCCCTACCTGGAACCACGTGAAGTTAAAATCTGCCATCCATAAAGCAATATACAGCAATGAGAAGGCATACAGCAGTAGACCATTTCACATTTTAAACTGAGGTAAAACTGGCTAATTCAGAGTCAACTACGTATCCCAGACTAAATTAAATTTGCAAAACTTAGCAAACAAAACTTGTCCCACTGTTCAATGCTCCAAATATATTTTTTTTCCCCAAACAGTTGTACCTCTACTGAGTGAAAGAAGATGCATATTCAGCTTGTCTAATATTAGAAAAGTCTGCTCAAGAAAGTTAACTTTTGATATGTATCTGTAGAACTTCTGGGGGCTTATAAAGTTTCTACCTTTATAGTACAAGCCTAGGCACTTGAATTTATTCAATATTTATTGTTAGAAAAGGCAATGACCAGGATCAATCAATGTAGTCAAATGAAAACAGTGAAATAGGCAGACTTAAAAGCCCTTAAACTGGAAGTTATACACAAATATTCGTCGTTGCTTTCCTACTATTCACAGTCACTGTAGAACACTTGGATATTTAGGGTTATAACTTTGCTGCAGAAGTGTGCAAACTGTCCTACCCAAGAGAACCACAGGAGCAATGTGTAGGAACAATGCAAAAAATTGGGTAATATTCTTGTCAAAAATCAAACAAACAACAGTGCGAAATTCAAGGTTTCAGTATCTTAAACAACTTACCAAAGCTGGATACCAGTCTGCCTTCTCAGAGTTACAAGTCACATTCACAACTTTGCCAAGCAGCTCATCATTGAGACGCCTTTTATCTTCATCCTCTTCTTCACTACTTTCTTCTTCCTTTTCATCTTCAGTTCTGAATTATTAAAACATACAGTATTTTAAAGTTTCCACTTGAGGTGAATATTTGAAAGCAAAAATACCTTCCAGCCAGATCTTTCCTGCTTTTCTGCAAGGACTCAGAAATAAAATTATAATTTTCAGAACTGAAATTGCTGGAAATATTCCTAAATAATAAATGCACTGACTTAAAGGACTCTTATAGAAATTCTTTCCAAGTAGTAGTATTTTACCACAGGATCACGTTGGAATTGGAGACACAAATGAGCATTTGACTCTGCGCTGACATGAAACAAAGGGAAAGAATCTCTACCCTTACAATATAAAAGCACCTTTTTTCCTACTTCATCAAGAAGCCTAAAAACCCTACATTTTGTGACATGAATTCATAATATCTGAAAGTATGAACATTCTCAAGGCTGCTACAAGGGACAGAAACAGCAACGATAAAACATCAATTTCACATTACTGCTAAAGCATGAACACGTATGCATGAACTGAACTTCTTAGTCCATAATCTGTGTATGCAGCTCTCATGATAAGCCATTCAAACTGTTACAGCTTTCATTAGAGTACAATTTTAGCAAGGACATTAAAGGAAAAGAAAGAAACAGAGCACTAACAAAACTCACACAGGAAGAGAAGATCTCCTCCCTCTATTAGATTTCTTCCCAATAACTGGAGTTCCAAAGTGCTCTGGGTTGGTTAGTGGAAGTTGATCGAGTGTCTACATGAATGAAGAGGAAACAAAATTAATTTGCAGTTTCTTATATGAAAAGAAAAGAATTAGCCTTCTACTACCTAGTTTTCAATGTATGCCTGTCCTCTTACCTCACTTTCTGCAAAGTGCCTTTCTCCCTTCAAGCATAATGAAGTTCGCCTCAAGGTCCTTTCATCACCATCATCAAAAACTAGATCGAAAGCAAGAAAACACATTAGCAGAAAATGATCAGATCTCTTTGCCAAACTGACAAAACAAGTCTACTGTTTATCATACAACGTAGATTACTCTCTAAAAAACGATTTCAAAGACCTTCACGTCAACAAGGAAGGGAGGTATTCAAGACTAGGTTTCAGGAGAGGTAACAGATTCACTCAAATTCACATCAGTGCCCAGTAAGGCTCTTGGAGGCCGTAGTTTTAGTTTAGTTTAGAAGTCTATCTTACCAGTACATTGCACTTCTTCAAACCACAGCTACTGCCTGTATACCAAGTTACTATTATCTAACAGCGTTCTCTCTTTTTTCTTCTTCTTGTTTTTAAACTATCCATTTATTCCCTGTCTTTTAATTCTCTTTCTCCTGCTGCACACAACCCCCCAAAAAGAGAAATCACTGGAAAGAAGTACAAGTCTCGTGGTTTCTTCTACACCATCAATACCACGCTACCAACAGCCCATGAGTACTGGAAACATGCCTTGGAAAGTTTAACCAATTCAGAAAGAAGAGTTCATAGACAAATAAAGATTTTAAGGGCAAGGAAGTTCCACCACTTTCCAAAATGCAGCTGAAGAAGTCTAGGGCACTCTGAGATCACTGTAAGTTTTGCCTGAGAAAACATCTGCTCTTTGGTCAGTTTAAATAAAACATTTTCACCAAGATTTCCTTTAAGAAAAGGTATGAAAAGTTACTAGTTTCCCCACTTGCTGAATTTTACTTTGAATGGTTTGGTACCTACAATTTGTAGTCAGCAACACTACTCCTTTTATTTAAAGTACATCGCAGAAATAGCTTGTATTTTAAGGAACACACAATATTTTGGCAATCCTGGTTTCCCAGGTTCTGGTTCAGATCCCACTGCCTCAGCATAAGAGCAGGCTTTTTTCAAAGAGCAGAGACCAGGTGGCTACAGTCTGACAGTCCAGTAAGGTAAAAGTTTATTCGTATGGGTCAAAGGGCAGAATACAATTCTGTGTTTAAACTATTTGACATGAGCTTTGTCCCACAACAAACTTCAAGCAAAAGAAAAGTTTTAAGAAAAAGAAAGTTTTAAGTTCATCAATGTGGCGATTTGGCATACTTCTGTTAAAAAACAAACAAACAAACACGTATGCAATTACGTGATTTGTTAGCAAAAATACAGTATAGTTACAGCAAGAAAAGCATTTAGTTCATTTGTCAACTGAACAGAACAGTCACGTTCTGAATCCTAGATTAAAACCTCCGACTGGGATAATACTGCAATAACAGCTACATAATAACATATGAATACAAACTTAGTTAAGCTTGATAAGATAAGCATTGAGATTCTTAGAATTTCAGAGTAGAGATAGTGCTGTGGTACATTCCAATACTGAATTATCTCAATGACTTATGTCATTATGTAGTACACAAGAAGCAAATCACTTTTTTCCCCTCCTGAACCCTAACATTTTAAGAACAGCAGAGAGATAAATGCCTAATTAGTCATATTTGTCAGTAACCTTTCCAAAGCTTTTAAAATATGAATATCATGAAGACATGTCAACCTCAGTGTCAATACACTACTCTCCAAATCCTCTAGTTTGGCTTACAGCTGAAGGAAATCAGTATTGATACACTCTGGACTAACAGGCAAAATAAAGAAGGAGGTCTCCTCCTCAGCACTGCCAGATGTTTACATTTTTATATATGTTCCAGCCCTTTGATGTTTGATCATCACTACCCAATCTGTGCATATTATTCATACACATACTTTGATAGTAATATTTCAGTGGTACATTTTTAGGCACCCTACAAGTGCTTGCTATTTTGTCATTGTTCTGAAGAGGTTTAAAAGCAGATCATCATCATTATGCTTTACTAAACACATTCAGAACTGAAGTCAAAGGCTTCATATTTCACCAACGTGATTTGAGGGAACAGAAGGCTGGTGATTAGCAGTAGGTAACTTTATTGGAAACAGAAAACAGAATCTGATAGCTGGCAGTAAAGAAAAAGTACAATCAGTCTACCTTACCCTACTTCCAGGAGTATTACCTTTATAAGTTTATATCTCCCACAAACAAAACAACTCCACCTCTTGGAAGGAATCCGACTCAACCAGAAATATGCACTGATATTGTTAGCACCTTTACAGATACACACCTTCCTAAAGGAGGGAAGGAAACAGGGAAGGCAGGGAGGGCTCTCACCATACACAGTAATTCAGCCACTGAAAGACTCATTCAGAGCATCATAATATTTATCATAGAAGAGGAACTTACAATCCTATCTCTCCATAGAAGCAGAAGCCCTTTACGTGCCACTGCTGCCTAATGCTGAATTGGGCACGTGCTCGTTGGGGCAACAGCCATGTCCCAGCTGACTGCTTCAGCAAATACTTCTGGGAAAAGAGTGATACCTCCTAGCCAGGAAACTAACTCTATTATTTAAGAGTCAATCTGACAAAGTAGGAATGACAGGAGGAAAAGCTGGCCAGAGGCCTTTCTTCCAAGGCATGTTATTTAACCAAGAACACTGACAGAAGGAGAATAAAGATGACTAAGCAGCACAGACTGGAGGAACAGTCTCTATTCTGTTTGTTCTCATTCTATTCCCAAGAATGCTCTATATGGAGCTCAATATGTTCTGTATACAGCACCCTTAAACAGTAGAAACAAAATGGAAACTTTCAGACTTTCACTGCAGCCCAGCCTCGTCAATAACAACAGGTAACCAACAGAAGTGGATGCACTTGATTCATGGAAGCTTAGGCAAGTCAAAGCTATGACAGAAAAGCAAAATTCTCCATTGGGAATCAATGCAGTACTTCCAGTGAGCTGGGAAAAAAAACCTCAAAATACTCTTTTAAAAGTTTAGTGCATCAAATAGGCATTTAACACTGTAGCTTCCTACTCACTATGGATTAGCTGTTATCCTCCATCCCCTGGCTGCAGCAGGCCTGTGAATGTCTCTATAAACTATTAACAAAAGTAACACTAATCCTAACCCTGTCCTCACAAAAATACCATCTCAACATCCTTTCTTGTTTACTTCTAAAAGAAATATCAAAGAGTCAACTAACCCAAAGAGTGTTTAAAAACTTGGGAGAAACTCACCCCAAGCTACTGCAGGTCAGCTCAACATCTTATTCATATATATCACCAAGTTTAGAAAAAAAAAAAAAAAAAGAAAAGAGAAAAGAAAAAAGGAGAACAAAGCAGGAGTGCAGTGATAACATCCTTGTAATAGTTACATTACTTGAACACAGAGCAATCAGTCTTACCAGAACAAGGCAGTTTTGTAATAGACAAGTGAATACGGAAAGCAACCCTCCAGGCTGCATCTTGCTAACTTCCAATCCAACAAGTTACGTTACTGTCCTTGCCCAAAAGAGGTTCAATTCTGCATAGCAAGCAAACATTTTTATTTTATTCCCTTTCCTATTCTAAGTCTACCAAGACAATGAAAGTAAATGTCAACAAGTAAAAACTGTGTCACTATTTCTCTAGCTGCCTAAGGTGTAATTTGCAAGCTATCAGAGATGCTATCCATGAATACATCTATGAATGTGTGAAAGCTTTTTGTTTTTCACCTGTGGAAACAATATAGAAAGTTCCAGGATTCAGGCTCAACTTGTTGAATAACCTTGCAGATAAGAATTGCACCAATCACTGACTCATCTTTGTAACGAGATGCTGCAATGTTTTGTGCTACTCCAGAGACCACACAATGCGGTGATCTGTTACGCTGTTATTTAGAGATTAAAAAAAAATGCTAGAGGAACTGTTCTTCTGCTTAAGAATATACAAAATATTGCTGAAATCACAAAAGAATGAACCTTGAGACTCCTCCAGTACACCTCATAAAAGCCTACTGTCTGAAAGCCTTTCTCTGAGATGTTATAGTAACATGACTATTGTTACACAGATTTTTAAGGAACCCAACATACCTCCCTTCATTCAGCAAAGAAGACTTCCTCTACACCGTTATTTATACACAATAACTTTTCTGTAAGGTGCTGTCTACACTGTAACAAAGATGGTTTACAAGCAAAGGCTCCATGCCATGGCTTGTAACAAGGCTCAGCTGGCTACTTCCCCACCCACATGTGCTCCTCTGCCTGCAGCTGTCTGAGCACAAAACCCTGAGCTGCTCATTTTTTTTTTTTCCCAGATTCTTCAGCAAGCAACCAACACAGCTCTGGCACACTTCTGTGTGTGCCACAGGCATGCTTGATCCATGATGTGTCCCATGGAGTGATTCTGGTAAATATGGGGTTTCTTCAAAATCAAAGCAAGAAACATTTTAGAGACAAAAAGAAACTGACAGGGAAGGTTGGAGCACCAGGGAAGCAGGGGTGACTGGACAGTTCCCCTGTCACACTTGTCCTTTAGGATTCCTGGGTGACGCACACACACAGCCATGAACAAGATGAAGTGATGCTTCTGGCCTGTACAACTCAACAGGATGCTGGGAAGAAGAACTGGTCCAACCAGCCACACAAACATGACTCGAGCCTTGCACGTACTACAAAAAGCCTGCTGCTGACATAGAGACAAACAGGCAAGCCCCTGGAATGGATGAAATCAAGTGACTGACAGCCTCTATCACTCTTCAGACAGGAATAAGGCAAGCTGGAGACCAAGGGATTCTTTCCTGTAAGCAGTGATATCCCCACAAAACATCAGAAGATAAAAGTATTTTACAATATGAAAATATTGCTACAAACAGCTCCTGTTAGCAATCCTATTCCTGCAAGTCCTAGGGCACCACTGTGGGTTCACTTTATGAGAAACATTTTCAGAACCCACACAGCATAAACATGCACTACCCATCATTTCCTAAATGTGATACCCCAAAGAGACACAACCTGTGGCCAAGACTACACCTCATTTCCACAACAACCCAGGCCAGCCCAAGCTTCACCTGCATCTGGACGAGCAGACAGGGATTTGACCAAATGCCCCCCAAGCACACACACTCAGGTAACAGCATGCCCTGCAAACTGCCACAGTGATCACAAGAGTGGAGGAAATTACCCCATGTGCATCTGCAGGGCAGCCCAAGCAAGGGCAGAGAGCTCACAGAGGTCTCACAAGCAGTGTCTGGCCCACTGCACAATCAGATGGGCCATGCTGGTGTACAACACTGCACCGGAGCCAAAAAGAAAAACCCTGTTGGCTTTGAAAGTTTACACTGCACTGAAAAGAATGAGCAAGATTAATTACTATTTATACTAAAATATTCTGCCATTTCAAGATAATTATAAAAGAAGGTATCTTACATAAAAGCCTGAAAGCCATAGTTCTCAGGGAAATAAAAAACCACCCTCCTTTTCACTCCAACGGTATAATAAGCTCTACTGCGACAGCAAGGTCTACTAGAAACCACAAGAGCTCACCAACACTTTTAATTTCTATATTTCCTTTATGTTTCAGAGGTAAAATGACTAATGTGAGCTATGTTTTTTCTTTCTCTGTAAGAACTTTTCCATGATTTTATCTTTCAAAAGACAAGACATAAGTCTCAATGTATATGGTCTGCTTTTACTTTCATTTAAAGCTGTAGCAGTGGTTTAATTGCACATCTTCAACAAGTGATCTAAGCTTTCAGGTTCTTGGCCTTATCAAAAGGAAGCTGATATTTGCTCTGATGAGGCAAGAAACAAGACTGATTTAACAGCAACTCTTCGGACCAAAGAACTGAAATACTGCTTTGTACTTTTACATAGAAACCATATTGCTCTCAGCTCGGAAACAAAGTTATACAGAAGAGTTTCCTTAATGAACTTATGCACAAGGATCTCTGTTTTGTGAAATTCTGGTAATGGTTGTAAAATTCCAGAGAAGACTACAGAAGGAAAATATAACTCGGTGCTGTGTTACGTGTGACCTGTTTTACAAATTAACAGAGAATCAGGTGGATGTATGCTAAGTAAGCAGTAATTCAAACACGGCTCAGCTGAAAACAGATCTGACAGACTGTTCTAATGCCAGGTAATTATCACTTAGCAGTATACCCAGCCCTTCAAAAGCATCAATGCAGCACTTCAAAAAATTGTAAGTTCATTTAAAATAATTACTTTTTAAAAAACCAAAAACACAACTGAGCCATTTGTTACATGAAGAACTTACACTGCCAGTCCTACCATTTCTCTTCACATTCAGTCGAGCAGATGAGAGGGCTGAGTTGTGCAACTGAGTTTTCCAGACTTTGGTAAGCTTTCACTTCTAACAGCTTTGTCTCTTCACATACTCATGCTCTCAGAGAGCTGATTTTTGAAGGCATTTCAAATACTGCAGTTGAAAATTTCAACACAACTAAACGGCTACAATAACACCATTACTATAGGTAGTAACAGGTGAAAAAGCAATTCCATAGCAGCTAAAAAAAGATCCTTACTCATTTTGGGGAGATGAACGTCACTAACAGACAGGAGAACAACTGTTAAAATAGGTTTTGTGGCTCTGTAATGCTGGGGACAAAATCAAATCATTATTTATTTATTAACCAGCATATATTACTGATTTCTCTACCCTCATAGGTCGTACTTTTAAATCACAGAGAAAGAGATGATACATAAACAGAAAATAAATGGTACAGGAAAATCACATACTAATAGCAAGCTTTCTCTCGTGCTTTCCAACTCAAGCCTGACCACAGTTCATTTTAGAACTGGAAAAGCTGTTTAATCCACTTCCCTTTCAACTTTTTAGCTTTGACTGAATCAGTCAGTAAGTCTGCCAAGGAGCAGGGCCACCGTCTGTTAAAGAGGAACCCATTCAACTCTCGTTTAGTTGACAGCAACATAAACATACACTCCATACTTATCCAAAGCTTTCTACAAAATTACAACGGGAAAAGCAGGCTACAAATAAGGCTTATGTGTTACACTCCAATGTTCCTGTACTCAAGCTAGAGCATTTCCACAGCTACGAAAGTTAAAATAGCCAAGTTAGAAATAGATAAGAGACAGAAAACTGTCAATCTGCTTACCTTGGTCAGTATTACCTCTGCTTTCAGTATCAACAAACATGACACCACATACTACTCATGAAAATTTTAGAAAGATCTAAATGCAATTCCAGCGTGTAACAATTGCATTTTCAGATGGATAGGTACCTATAGCATCTATGCCATATTACATGCTAATTATCATGGAATTACTTAAATCCAACCTCACTCCCAGCAGCTCCAAAGTTTTACAGAATCCTAGCAGCCTTAATAGATTTGCACATGAAAAACACACAATCTTATTTTCCTCTTTTCTATCTTACTAAAGATACCATGAGGGAAAAAAGGAAAATGTAAAGGTAAATGTAAAGATCTTCAATCAAGTGCATTACATCATAGTGTAAGGCCAAGGAGACTGAGCGTGTTCTGCACTCAGAAACAAGCCTGCCTTTTCCACCTGAATACTACAACTTTTGTAGAACAATGTATATACTTGAAATGTAGGAAAAAAAAGATCACAGAATCACAAAATAGTTAAGGTAGGAAAGGAGCTCTGGAGGTCACCCGGTGTAAGCCCTGCTTCAGCAGGGCCACCCACAGCTGGATGCCCAGATGGCTTTTGAAGATCTCCAAAGAAGAAACCCCAGAACCTCAGGGCAGCCTGTGCCAGTGCTTTGTCACCTGCACAACAAATAAGCTTTTCCTGATATCTGCTAATGATATATTGACAATTAAAATTATAAATGCAAAGAGCAGTGAGCAATGTCAACTGGAAAATCAACCAGCTTGTATTTATAGCATGCAATAATGATAAACGTCTAGTGATAAAAAACTATTTCCATTGACAGTTTTATCCTTATCCCAAAGACTAAATAATCTCACCTACTCACAATGGAAAAGTTGGATTACTGAAAGGACCTTCTATCTTAAAAAAAAAAAAACAACAAACAACACAAAACCAAAATAAAAGTAATTGATATCCCATGCTATACTCTTCAGCAGGGTACTGAGGAACATCAAGTAAAACCTGAACTGTATGTAAGGATGGTAAGAAGAAACAAATATAGAAGCACCAATCTCAAAAGCAGTGGAGTAGAATGGCAGAATACACAGTATAATTAAGAATAGTGTGTTTCCTCCAAGTTGGATACCTGCAAAGCTGCTTGATCCAGTTACTGTGGGTGTTTTTGTTTACTTATATAGTACTGCCTGAATGTTGCTGGCCCTTCTAGTGCTAAAGCTATTTCAGAAAACTCTAGATATCAGAACAAGCAACTCCATTTATTCAAAATAATGAAGTCGCAGTGAATCCTTATACAACACTGAAATTTTGATGATTTTGCATTCTGAGGTTTGTGTCAGTAATTAAAAAATGTAGCCTCTTGCAGAAAAAGCAAATTTGTTTTCTACTTTACTTTAAGAATCACTATTTGAAAAAGATTTAAGGCAACAGTTGATTTTAAGTTACAAAAAAAGTTCCCCCCTTTTTTTTTTTAGTTGTAATAGCAATTCCTATCCAAAATAAAAACAAAACAGCTCCTTTCTTCTGTTACTTCATGCAGAACACGACCCTCAGCTCTACACAAAACACAGGAATCACTTCCAAGTGTACAGAAGCTACTGGTGCTACTGCTGTTTTGATGAGACTGCATACAGTGAAAGAATGCCTGCAAGTCAGTCAGTCAATACGTGTCACACTCAGCCAGAAGTGATATTTTGAAGTTCATGTCTTAAAACCTGCAAAACCCATTCCACTGAATGAAACCACCATCAGCACGTGGACATGGAGCCCTTTGCTACAGCCCCCTTCTACATCAAATAATTATTATTCTATTTTTAATGGAAAAGGAAACAAGATCTGGAAGACTTAAAGTTCCCTACAAAACCTCAGCTCTTACACAACAGAATATAATTACTTGCATTATTATCTATAATTAGAAACGTATTATTCAAAGATTAGAGACTGTCAACGAAAACACGTGGCTACTTACCAACAGTATACCAACTGGCATCTGTTAACTTGCTGATAACAGCTTCCTGAAAGGATCCATCAGGCATTTTGGTTTCAACCATTGCACCAACCTGCAGAACGGAGCATCTCAAGGTTACACATAATCCAGAACACAAATAAGGGAGACAGAACTCACGTAAGCATTAATTCTTCTTCTAAGCTAGGATTTTTATTTGGATTGTTTAAGATTCACTTTAGCTAAATGTTACTTTGTGAAATGTAGTTACATAGCTGTCAAGTACAAAGGTTCTTAAGTTGAAATCTAGTTAGACAATACAGTAGTAAGGATCTTGGAGCATCTAATTTCAGCATGACTTATCCTGTAACAAGAAATAATAGAACGCAAATTGGAAATAAATATTCAGCTATTCAAAGTAACTCATTTCATTATTGATGTGTGTACAATCATTACTGTTTCTTACACCTTAAAACACTTCTAAACATTTCTATGTATTGTTGTACCATCAGCTAGATCAGACTTTAAGTAACATGAGACAGTGTTCACGCAGTAGCTAAAATGAAAAGAAAAAGATCATCTCTAAAAAGGTCTATCTGCATAAGTGTTCTATAATGCAGCTGTTTTAGCAGACAACTTTCAGCTATTGTAAAAACAAATCAACATGTATTTTTATATAAAAGACATCAACTACTTTAAAAACACTTCTAGAACAATCATCTTTATTATTGTCTAATGGGAATGAATTCACCCTCTCAGAATCAGGATCTCCATTACTTGTAAGAAGTTTCAAAAATAGCATGTGCAGTGATGTTGGCATATGAAACATGCTACATGGAGATGCACAAAGAGCCTGCAAAAGCTACCAGAGCTAAGACTTAACTATGCAGGATCAATCTGACCAAAAGCAACAGGTTTCCTCATGCTGATCTACTATGTGATTAAATGATCAAAGGCATGCAGTATACATACTCTTAGAGGTCCTTTCACTTGATCATCTTGAACTAACTGAGTTGAGTTATCCCCTTTCAGGACCACCTGGAAGACATTCATAAACTTGTTTATGTGTTATGTATTTGTAATGGTACATTAGAAGTCTAAGAACAGTAACAGTAACTCAGAAAGTAAAGGTTTTCTCCATCAAACACTACTGAACACAAAACCCTTGGCGTGGATGGTTTTGTTCACAGGAAGCCCCACGTACGATGCTGAACACTCAACCTGAAACACTGTAGTTAGCAAAGAGGGCAAATAAAACATCAGGTGTTCCAAGGAAAAGAACTTCAGTTTTTAATGTGACTTTAGATACTGATGCAAACCGGAGTACACCTGGAACTGGGCCTGCAGATCAGATGCTGTGCATTTTCTCTACCAATAGCACTTCATTAACAACACATTGAGTACCGAACTGCAATCAAAATACAAGGCTCTCTATGTTAAAAACTTACCTAGAAATCACTAAACAGACCACAATACCATCACTGCTACTAACAGGAACAAGAGAAAGTTTCCACGGTAAAGATGTGGACCACTAGAAGTGTGATTAAAATAAGGACAGCGTCAAAGAGGAAGTAAAACACTTTTCCCTTTAAAATCTTATGTTGGAGAGAATAAGAATGATGGTACAGAATGAACATAAGCCTGTGCAACTTGAATCCCTGAGTTTGCACAGACTCAGCTTAGCAACATAAAAGATGAATATTTAGATGTTAACAGGATTAACTGTTTCACTGCCATTTTCTATAGCAAAAAGACCTAAGTACCCAGGGTGTACTAACCAAAAACTCCAAAATTCCTAACTCATTTGAGGAATGAAAACTTCAAGGAATTTCCTTTCCACCAATAAAGATGTCCAGTTTTTGTGCTCCCATATCGTTTAGGCATAGCCTGCACTGCAGCTGCATTTATAAAAACTAGGAGCAAGCTAAAATGCAGTCTGCAGTAACATGAATTCACAAGAACACGGTGCAGTTCGTTTTTATTTACTATTCTGTACCAGTATTGAGATGAATACAAGTAGTCCTGCTATTCAGGAAAATACTGATGGCTGATCTGCACTTAGGAAGTCTGGGGTGTGCCCATACACTCCTCATTAAAATATCAGGCTTACTGCTACAACTTCAATTGTTGTTTTACAGTTTAGACACAGTGACAGGAACTTCCACCAAGTCAGAGCAGCCTCATGTATCTACAAGTCTTATCACAGAGTAATAAAGCACATCATTTGGTAGAGAAAAAGGAACTCACACCTACAAACAGTCTCAAGGAGGTTAGACTAGAAAGGGCAGCACACTGGCTTCTAGAAAGCAACTCGTTCACACAAATTTCAAGTAACAGCATGGATTTCTAGAAGTACTCACTAAGAACAGGAGAAAAGACTGAAAGATCTGAATTGTTTGTTTTTTTAAATCATGACAAGAACTCTGATATAAAGTGATGTGCTCTACATATGCAACTGAAGAGGCTGATAGCTTGTTCTATTTGATCTAAGCACATGAACTTAGATGTGTAGTAATAAAAATAAGTTTTCACCTCTATTTAGTAAGGTTTTGGGTGTCACTAGGGCACTATTTACATATCCTGGACAGTTGTCTAGAAAGTACAAAGTGGAAAGAACTTAAGGGATCAAAGCACAAAAGCAAGCTCTGTATTTACTTTGCATTCTTAACTTTTATTGAACTAAGTTTGACTCTTGTTTTCGCACATTAGCATTAACAATAGAACTGCAGCACTGAAATAACTTTTATAGGTGTGATGACAATAACAACCTTCTTTTTTGCTTCTTTTGTCATAAGACCTATAAACATAAATGAATGCTAAGTGTCAGTACTACACTTGTACAGAAACTTAGCTACAGTTAAGCACACTACTTTGGAAGCAGCAGCAAGATGCTGAAAAATAATAAATGCTGTCCTGGACGTTCCAAAATCCTGACCTGAAAAGCTTCTTTTGCCATCTATTTTGTTCTTACTGTGATTTACTATGGCATCGCCTCTCAAGTAAAACTGGCAACATCAGCTGGAACGAAAGGGAATTTCTGCTCCTGAACAGTCTGCCCTTATTCCTTATTACTCATGTAAAGCCATAAGCCTCTGTGAGAATCTTCAAACTGATTGCTGTAAAGCTGATGCATTCACAAACACGAGAGAACTGTAATCAGGAAGAAAGCAGCACAAACAGGTAATGCTTAAGTCCAGTCCTGTTTCAGCATCCTCCTAAACAAAAATTTGGAAAAATAAAAACATGGAAATCATAACCACACAAAAATTCAAACAGCCTTAAAGTCCAAACAGTTAGGCAACGAACATTCCCTAATCTTCAGGATTTTGATCTTCTCTGTCAGATCTTTCAACACAGCGCTTTAACAAAGCCAGCAAAAACCAGAGCGTACTACCTTGACTTTCACAAGCCTTTTCACTGTCTTAATCTTTGCCTCGCAGAAGGCACCACGGTACTTGGCACTGACATCCGTCCCCACTGTCAGGTAGGCAGGCTCATCTGCTGCCTATTAAGGAGCAAAAAAAACAGGAACAAAGTTTAGTTCTCAGTTATTTTTACAGCTATAACACCGTACATTTGATTTTTCATCTCAACTTATTGATCACTATGTGACAAACAACATATGCATTCAGAACTGCAGTGAGTTTGCTCTTTAAAAAAATAAAATTAAAAGAGCTAAGAAACAAGTTAGAGGAAGCTTTGTTTCACACAGTGATGCTGACCCCCGATTCTGTCAGCCTAATTACTCTCTCAGAGCAAAGGACCAACAAAAAACACCTTTTTACTTTTTGTGGTATGCCTGGCATACCTCTCGGAGTGTTTTAGTCATATTTAAAGCGCCTCGTTAGAAAAAGGGTAATAATAGCCAATAAAAATGACACTTAATTCAAAAGAATTAAAAAAGGAAAGTATTTCAACTGCAGCATAAAAGGTAAAAGCGCTTTTTCCTGTTGAAAGTAATTCAGTGGGGCAGATTATTTCAAGCATTTGTGACTGCAATTGTACCAATACCTGCAATTACATCTATAGCATTCTATATATAGGACCTTTTCCTGCTGCTGAGCAAACGGAGACCTCTAGACAGATTTACTCTCATCTTCTGAGCAGTTGTTAAGTACTGTTTTTTTTCTTGAAATACTTTATGAAAGCTGAACTGCCTCAAGCTTGCTAAGAGGAATATTTCTCCTCGTGTATTCCTTAATCTGGACTTTATTACTTAAAACCTCACTTTATAGGGCGTGTACGAAGTGGTAAACAAGGACAGAACCACCATGCCAAAATGTTCATCGAGACAGGAAATCAGCGCATAACATTGAGGAACTGTTTCGCTGCTGTTTAATTGAAGGCAAGAAAAGTTTCTCTCCCTTTTGTGCATTACCCCACTGAAGCCGAGCCTTTGTACTGCAAAAAAAACCCAACAAAAACCCAGCAGCGGCACAGGCGGGACAAAAGCTGTGGTTTTGCAAACTTGCAATAGCAGCTGCTGATGCAGGAAGCATTTAAAGGCAGCCCTCCGAGGACAGCAACTCAGACACGGCATTTCCAAACGACTGCAGCTAGAGAGGCGGTGAGAAACGAAATGACCTCCCGGAAGGGAAGAGCTGAGAGAGTTCCTACCTTCATTTTGACCGCTTATGTGAGGGATTCCAGCTCCGAGCCGTCTCCTCGCCGCAGCCAAGCAGGGAAGCGCTGCAACACAAGAACGGGAGCGGCTGAGGGGCTGCGTCCGTCAGAGGGCGGCGGGCGGGAGCCTCCAACCGTCCCGGGCCGCTCGGTGCGCGTCACGTCGCCATTGCTCCCGCTCCCGGCTGCGGGGCGGGGAGGGCCCCGAGGCGGCAACTCCCGACGGAGGGGCGGCGGGGCCCGGCCTGCCTCCCGCCTTCCCCGCCCCTCCCCGGCCCTCGCAACTTTCCGCGGCCCGCCGAGCCGCTCCTCCCCGCCCCCCTCGGCCGCCGGACCCGCGGCTGTGGCGGAGGGGAGCGGGACGCACACACACACGCACACACGCATGCATACATATACATACACACACACACACACTCACGCACCCTCCCCTCGTACTGAGGGATACGGAGGCGGAGTTCGGAGTCCCCGTCCCCGCTGCCCCCCTCGCGGTTGGGGGAAGGGAGAGGCGGGCGTCCCGCTCCGCTCAGCCCCAGGCCCTCCCTCACGGGGCCCGGGGCGCTCCCCCGGGACGGCGGAGTTGCGGCTGCTGAGCCGCCCTCGCTGCGTTCCTACCTGGAAAGTCGGAGCGAAGTGGGCAGCGCCCGGCCCGGCTCGGAGCCGCAGTCCCCTCCGCGACGACGACAGCCCCGGGAGCGGCGGCGCTGAGCGCGGCCCCGCTCCGCCCCCTCCTCTCAGCCCGGACTCACAGCGGATCGCCAGCGACGAGCCCAATAACAAGCTGTTGAGCAGAATCGGTCCTGCTCGAACTCTCATTGGCCCCCTCGTGACGCCCCGGGGGCTCTGCCCCGCCCGGATTGGGCGCCGCGGACAGCGTCGCCATTGGTCGCTAAGAGCCAGGAGGAAGCGATTGGTCAGGCATAGACGCAGGTAGAGCCACGAAGACTTTTGATTGGCTCTCCGCTGAAGCGCCCGTCGATTGGCGGCGGTTGAAGTGAAGTCAGCGCTACCGTACCTCTGATTGGCGAGAGCTGGATCCGGATGTAGCCGTGAGCGCGTCGATTGGCCACGTTCGGGGGTCAGGAAGAGCAGCGGCGTAACGCTATTGGCGCTCGCCGTCTCTTAGAAACGCAGAGGGGCGGGGACGAGGGGAAGTGCGAAGGGGAGGGGGGGTGGAGAGTGGGGGGCGGACTGAGGAGCACGACGCGCATGCGCGGCGGTCAGCCTCCCGGCGCCATTTTGTGTGAGGCGCTTTCCCATTTTAGGCCGCGGCAGGGAAGCGGCGGCAGCGCTCGGCTCCTTCCCGGCAGCGGGGCGGGGGACCGCGGGGCCGCGCCCTGGCAGCGAGCCCTCACAGCCGCGGCATGCTCTCGCAGCGCTCCGAAGAGGCGGCGCGCTGTTTCGTCTTCGCGGCCCCTCGAGTGATGGCGGTGACGGCCGCGCTTTCGGTCCGCGATGGCGGAGCGTGCCCGGGCGGCCCCGGAAGTGGAGCGCTGGCGGACGGGCCCTCTGGCGGCGCTCGGCGGAAGCGCTCGGGCCGGGACGGCGCTGGGGCGGCTCGTTGGGCTGCAGGTAGGAGCCGAGCCGCGAGCAGGCCGCGGCCCTGCGGGGCAGCGCTGACGGAGATAAGAAGCCGTCTTGGGGCCTTTAACTGCGCTTTCGAGGGTTTGGCTTTGTCCTCGAAGCTTAGTCTGCGTTTGAGCTTCGCGCTGCTGCGTTGTTTTTCTCCGAAGCGACGGAAAGCTGATTTCGGTAGCTCCTTTCCAGCTGCAAGATGAATTTTTAGCTTATCTATCCTTTCAGACCTGTCGATGTTTCTTTGAAAGAAGCGAATGCTCACCTTAGTCGCCAAGTGAAATCTAACTTCGAGCTGCTGTCCTTCTAATTATTTACTTGTACTGAACTTGATGTTTTCAGAAGTGGTGCACAAAGGGACAGCTGTAGGGATTCTGCAGAAGTAATATCCTCAGGGAGGGTTGTGGGGAGGTAAGGGATTGTAAAAGGGAAATTAAATCTTTCTTCACAGATGGAAGATCTTGTTGGATAAGCAGAGTAGCTTGATCAGTTTTTGGGTCCAAATTTGTACTCATGGGATGAGGTGATGTCCATTTTGAGTATGTTATTTAACAGGGAAGAAAGAGGAATGATTAGATGAGCTGCCATGCAAGAATGGAAAAATAATAATAAAAAAAAGGCACCCTCCAGGTCCCGATGCAATCCCAGCTGGAGTGCTGTACCTATTAGCAGGCCAGGGATGGGATGGCAATAATGACAATGACAGAATTGTATGAGGGAGTTTTGAGAAATGATAATCTTAGAAATTAAGGGAGCAGTGCCTTGGACCCAGAAATTTTCTAAGGCTTTTGAAATCCAGCAGAGTAATAGAAACAGTGGTGGGGAGGTCATTTCCTGGACCCCCCACAGCCAAGGCAGACACCAAGGAGATGTTATCACTGTGGAAAAGAGGGTTATCTTTCAACTTACATATCCAGCTTTACTCTGTTCGACAACTTACTCATGCTACATGCAGAAATACTGGAGATTTCCACTGCAAAAACACAATCTACTTCTCACAGGGTTAATGTATGCTGAGAATGCTTGCAGCTGACTGCAGGACACGGTTGGAAGTGCAGCACAGGACATAAAGCACAGCTGCAGTCCCCTGGCCTTTGGGTCTCCTTTGTGAATGCTAAGATGTGTATCAGATATATTAAGGTTTGAGGTGCTTGTTTGAATGCTGGTTTAACTTCAGTTCTGTGTTATAGTTGCAGTTGGTGCAGTGGATGAACTGAAGAAGAAACTGATTAGAACATGTTGAACTTAACCTTGGAGTTAGTGAAACTCAAAGTTTGCTTGAACATCAAGTTATGATCTCTCTCTGGGATGTAACAGTTGAATCGTGACTGAGGTTGTGGGATTTTGGAGGTTGGTTTGTATCTCTGCATGAAATAGCATACCACTCAATAAATATTAGTTCCTGACAAAACTAATCAGTCTTGTTTCTGATTTCTAGTAGAAAAAATCTGTCCATCTGGGTGTAGCTGTTCTTGGCACAGGAAGTCCTTGACGCATCACTCATCTAACTGCTATGAGCAAAAGGATTTTTTTTCCTGCATACTGAGTCAGCAGGAGAGGTGACTTGTTCTTTTATGGCATTTAAAGTACCTAAGAATGTCAAGCTGAGCAGCACACCAAGTAGCGTAAACATTCACACACAACTTGGGCATGATGTGTGCTATAATGGAATGAAAAAGCTGTATTCTTGGCAAGCCATGGACAACTACTAATTTTGGTTTAAAGTAACTTTTCATTGAAGCATGAACTTCAGAACTCGGGGTTGCACTGATACTGAAATTTGGCTTTGGTGTTAAATAGCTCTGAGAATTAAAGATAGCTTGTCTATTTCAGATCCTTGCAGTTGTGCTTCTTCCCTCAGAATGTGATCTCTTACAGGGGAACGTTTGTCATGAGTGAAAAAGATGAGCAGCAGAATTTCCTCTTGGGAGCCACTGTGTCATGAACCACTTTGTCATGTTTACAAAACAAACATTCAGTACTAAGTTATGAGGCAGTTCTTGGTCTGCGGTGGAGCTTCTTTGTGTGTAATAAAATACTGTGGTGCTTTATGTCAGACTTCAGATGTTCAGGAGACTTCATGTTTCTCTTATTTCCTGTTTCTGATGTTTACTTCTGCCTTTGCAGATACTCCTCCCCTTGCTGTTTCTGTTCTGTCAGGAATTAAGCAGTATTTTTCCAGTGGTGGCTGAGCAAACATCTGCCTTGTGGTTCAGCATATGTCTATGTGATGTTTCCATACACATGAACATCAGGTGTGTGCTTGCTGTGGAACTCTCATATGTAACTGCTCAAATGAGTGTCAGGTTGTTTTGAAGTACTTAGTACCCCAGTATAAAGGAAAACAAAACCAACAGAGCCTGAGAAATGTGAAGTTGACAACATAAAGTTCAGTCAGTAACAGCAAGATTATAAAAGCAAAAGGTTAATTCTTCTGTCCTAGTCAGTGCTTTACTGCTAAGTCTCAGCTCTAAGTGCCTTTGTATTTTCTTATTTACATATAAATAGAGGTAGCTATAAAAAGTGTGTATTTAAAACCAAATGAAAACCATCCCTGCTTAGTGCTTACTTCTCCCAGTGCTGCCATAATATTCCTGTCCTTGTGTTCAGAGAGATGGATGCTGTTATTTGAACATGGCTGCATGCTGCTTCTGGCACTTCCTGAAGTGTTGCTGGAGAAAGTGTAGCAACCCTTAAGGAAAATGAATTAGTGCATTTGATTCCCTGCATTTTAGTAGTAGCTCTGTAAACCAGGAGTGGGTATGTTTTGCAGCAGTGCATGGATATGAGTAATCACAAAAGTATTTATAATGTAGTGCTTTGCATGAGGAGAATCAAGTTTCCTGTTAGCTCTGTGCATGACAGTTGTGCTCAGCCTGTAGTTGCTTCTCCCAGTAAGAAGAGTGAAGTGATGAATGCTTAGTTTGTCTGAGTAGCAGTCCCCCTCTTACAGAATAGATGATGTCTGGGCTTTGAGGATGCAACTGCAGTTCCTAAAACTACAAGTCTATGCGCTTTAAGATGTGCAGGAAGTAGTAGTGCATCATCTGATCTGTTCTGAACTGATCTGGTGGACAAGAAGGCCAATAGGATCCTGGGGCGTGTTAAAAAGAGCGTGGCCAGCAGGTCAAGGGAGGTGATCCTCCCCCTCTGCTCTGCCCTGGTGAGGCCTCACCTGGACTACTGTGTCCAATTCTGGGCTCCCCAGTACAAAAAAGACAGGGACCTCCTGGAAAGAGTCCTTCAGAGGGCCATGAAGAGTGTGGAACATCTCCCTTATGAGGGGAGGCTGAGAGACCTGGGGCTGTTCAGCCTTGAGAAAAGAGGACTCGGGGGATCTGATCCCTGTCTATAAATACCTGAGGAGCAGGAGGCAAAGGGATGAGGCCGGATTCTTCTCAGCAGTGTGTGGTGATAGAACGAGGGAAAATGGCCACAAACTGAAGCATAGGAAGATCTGCACCACTGTGTGTGGGAACTTCTTCCCAGTGCAGTGATGGAGCACTGCAGCTGCACACAGAGGTGGTGGATCTCCTTCTCTGGAGACGTTCAGGACCCACCTGGATGCCTACCTGTGCACCCTGGGCTGGGAGCTGCTTTGGCAGGGGGTTGGACTCCGTGATCTCTGGAGGTCCCTTCCAACCCCTACAACTGCAATTCTTAGCAGCCTGCTATGAGAGGTTTTAATTTTCACGTGATAGAAGTGCTGCTCTCATCCTAGGCCTAGGCTGTTAGCCCAGGGGAGGTGTTTTGGTATTTGCCATGCCATCTTTTAATTCCAGATGTAAAACTTTTTTTTTAAAGGTTTGATATGGTACTGTCATGGTTGGGCACTGTAAGAGCTGTATTCAAAGGGATTTTTGTTTTTTCTGGCATGGAAAGTTCTGTGACAAGAGCAACTGCTGAAGGGTGCCTGTTGCTAGAGTTGACCAAACTGGATTTTAAAGCCAATTTTTTCATACTTTGTCATGTGCTTTTACAGTATCTGGATATAAAAGCTTACCTAGCAAAGAGTCTAATTACAGATCCATTTAATTTTCTGTATTTTAATGACTAAATTCTTCTTGGTGATGATAGTGAGGCTGTTACAACTATACTAGGGAAGCAGGTGCAGATTCTTTTGTCCTCAGTGTGCTGTTGGAAAGCAGTAGTGCAGTACTACAGAAGCTGAAGTTCAGTATTTACAGTTCGTGTGTGAGATTTTGACTGCTGTTACCACAAATGAAGTGATCAGACTGTCTTTCAAAACTTCAGGTAAACACTTGAAATTAAACAAGTCTAGTTTCAGCTCTGGATGGTGGCTTTTTGAGATGCTCATAGCTGGCTTGCTTGCTTTGCATCTTAGTACTGAGACATGTTTCCCTACTTGTAGACAAAGAAAATACTGTTCTAACGCTGAGTCCTTGAACGTGGTTTCACCCACAGCACAGCTGTCACTTTCAAGCTTGTCAGTGCTCATAAGCTGTTAATTAAAACCATGGATTGGTAAAGGTGCAGGTTGTAGAGCAGCATGACCCAGGTCAGTGTGGTAGAGACACAGCATTTGCCAGAAGCAATGTGTGTGCCACTATTAACATGCAGCCTAGCACTGGAAAGCAAAGCTGGATGTTCAGCAAAAGGAGACTTGTGAGGGCAGTGGTTATCTTTCTTCTAGGGCTTCTGCTTGTCTTAAATTTTTTCAATTACTTACAGTTAATTTACTTCTCAGCCTCAGCCAACAAGACTGGAGTTCATCGGTATTGATTATTTCTGAAGGCATTAATGCCCTCAGTCTTCTGATGTAAATGTTATTAGCTATAAACAGCTGCTGTTAGTAAGAATTTACAGCTTAGTTGGTGACTGCATCCTGACTCTCTTTCCTACTTTCAAGCCTTCTTTTAAAACTTACTTTTTATGTCTGTTTTCTTTGCTGGCTGTTATTACAGGTAGCTGATTCTCTGCCCACTTGTGAAGCAGCTGACCAGCTGGCACTGTTAGCACAGCCAAGCTGTGAATTAGTTGCAAGACTGCCCTGCTCACAGGAGGTTTGTATCTTCAGGGATGTGTTTTGTTGGGTTTTTTTCTTCCTGTCAGGAGCTGCAGTTCTTCTGTGTGTTGTTTCCTCAATAGTACAGCAAACAGCGGTGTTCTGTTATTTCCAGAACAAAATGCATGTCTTCTGAGCAAGTTACAACTATTCTGAATCAGTGAAAGGCCCTTTTTTATTAAGGGGGGCAGTGTGTTCTTTCTTGCAGGCAGTAAAATGGAGTAACAAACTGGTATGAGTATCATTTCTACTCTCACTTGGCTGGGGAAAGAAGTTACTTTTTAAACTGACTTTCCTACTGGAAGCATGTTATGCTGTGCTTGGATTCCACTTCCTGAGACAGAATTTCAGGTTTCTTCTATTCCTGGTACGTATAGGAATAGATCTGGGGGAAAAACCACTTCCAGAAGTGGCGCTCTGCAGAGTACAGAAACACACAGAGAGCTGAGATAGTGTTTTATGTAAGCTTGATGTTAGAGTCGTCTAGTGTTTGCCAAAACCTGTTCATGTGTCTCAGCCTTGCCCCAAATAATGAAAGTAGCAGATTCCTGCTTTTCTAAAATCCCTGCAAACAGGACACATTTTACATTCAAACTTTCTCTGGTTTTAATTTAGGCATTGCTGCTTTTTTGTGTGTGTTTGGAATGGCTTCTGTGTGAATTTACTTTTTTGTGGGTAGTTCTTACACTACCTTTAGGAGAAACTTCAGGGGATTTAATTTTTTCCTGTATCTGATTACATGCATGTGTTTGAACTACCAACTATGCAAGGCTGCTGTGTGCTTTATTCTCATTGTCCATTTTTGGTTTGCACAGCAATCTAAGAACCATTTTTAAACAACTGCTTCAGAGTCCTTTAATAGCAGTATTCTGAAGATGAAAGAGTGCTGCATCTGGAAATGAGACTCGGTTTGAGCTTGGATGTAGACCCTGTGTTCTCAAATACTGTCATCTATTTAATAGACAGACAGTAAGGCTACAGCCTTACCTCTTCTACAGCCTGTTTCCTGCAACTCTGTGTAATTGGAAATAAGAGATGGTGAGCTCATCTAATAGGAAAGTTAGAGGCAGTAAATGTCTGAAAATAGCTGTCCTTCTGTAGGTAACGGTAACTTCCTTACTGCACACAACTTGGAAAAACTGGCTTGTGGAGTAAGAACCAGTCATCCTAGTCATTGCATGCAACAGAAAGAAGAGTCTCTTCACTGTGTTTTTTGGTGGTGTTTCAGACTCAAAATTCTGTTTTTCTCTTCAGAGTCCTGAAGTTCTGCAGTCTAGGGTTATAATCATCTCACCTTCTTGCTGCTAATTCAACAGTGTATCTTAAGTATTTGTTTTCTGTACCTTTCTATTGTTAACAGTTAAGGAAAAGTGCTATCACTTGTAGCTGTATTACAGCCCCTTCCTTAGAGCTGACCTGGGCTATTATCCCTAACAGCATCTCTGGGCAGTGGACCCTGCATGGGGGGAGACTTTCAACCATAGGCCATCAAGCTGCTTTTGGTTATGAGAAGTGATATATGACCTGGTGCTTGGCATAGCTGAGATCTTGGAATTTATTGTTTGAACTGCTTCCTTTGAGTCAGCACCAACTACAGATGAGTAGTATTTATTGTAGAGCTATCCTTACGTTTACCTGTCACACCAGAAACTTTACATACAGGTTACTTCTGTGATATTCAAACAGCTTGATCATAAAAATAATTCAATTAGTACTGTAACTTTGAATGAAATGTGATCCAAAATACAGTAAAAGCAGTGTAGTCTGTCGAAATGGATTACTTTGATGCTGCAGTTTAAATGTGATTCTTTTTGAACACTGCAGGTTCTAAAAGCTGTCTTAGTACAGTCATGGAGATGGATATAAACTAGATATTGGACTATTATTTAATTTCTTAACTGAGGTTTACCTTAGTCTTCTTTTTGATTTTTCTAGAATAACACCTCTATATATGGACTTAGTAACCAAATAATGGTAACAGGGAATGTGATATATATATATATATATTATATATGTGTGTGTGTGTGTGTGTTTATATTACTGAGTAGTGATTCAGCTGCTAAATAACTATCAGTGGCTGAGTGAGACTGGGTAGAGGGAAGATTTTAATGTAAGTTTTACCCTTATTTGTTGTTGGATTTGTGTATATCTTAAAACTTTCTGTGGGGGGAGAATCTCTTCAAGCTAAGAGAGAAACAATTGTATAGACCAGCTTTCTTTTTGTGTTATGTAAGAGCATGTACTTTGGGTCTCAAGCAGTGGTATTTGCCTTCAGTACTTAGAAACTGTGTTCCAGCATGGCAAGAACTGCACTTGTGCATTCCAAGTGGGTATGTGACTTTCTGTTCTATTATGTATTCCCATAAATGGCCAGAGCCCAGACTAACTTGTTAAGCCTGAAGCAAGAAATGGTGCCATGGTTAATGGGCTAATTATGCCTTCCTGATAGCTTCAGAACTAAAAATTCACAGTACTCTTGGCAGAAATAATAAAAATGAATGTTAAGAATCAACTTTTCTTGAAATCAGTTATTCAGACATTTTCTGTCTTACTAAGGGCATGTTTGTTGGCCTTGCAGCATGATAACTTTTACACTGCAGTGTCAAGCTCAACTGAAAACAACCATTTCCCAGCCAACCTTAGAAGCTCCCTTGGATCCGAGCCCTATTTCTTTAGGAAGACATTGGTTCAGCAGAAGCAGAGGCCACTGTAACAAAGTGCTACTGTTAGGTCTGTTGAGTTTATCACACTGGAACAGAAGCAGGCTCAGTCAGCTCTGAATTGGTTGCCCTGATTTGGTTGCCCCAGTCACCTGGCATGTTCAGAGGTGGAAGCATGTGAGCACTCTGCCTTGGGTAGCAGCTCTAACAGGCCTACTCTGCAGAGGCTGAGCATGTGTCCTTTCCCAGATGTGCCCTAGGTGTGAGGCTGCAGGAGCTGGATGGAAGCTTTCTGTCTTTTAGATACCTGGCTGGCTGTTGATCTCTGAGTTTAAGTCTGACTTCTAGATACTGTTTAATCCTGAAGGGTAAGAAAGTATTACGTAAATACAGCTGGACTTGCCCTTTTCTCAACCCAGTGATGTGACTTGTAAGGTTGTTAACGTTTCCTGTGCCTAGTCCAGAATGGCTTGAAAGGTGTAACCATTCTAAGGATAGCTGGTTATTTTCATTTAGAAGTTTGTAGGCAAGGTTTCAGGTTTAAGATCAAGGTGTCATGTTGTCAGCTTAAAACAAGGGGAAATGCTTTATGCTGCTGATTATTTTACTGACTTGCTTTCACTGACTCAAAAGGGCTGGACTGGCAATAAGCTGCAGCAGTAAATTCAAACTGAATGCATCACAAAACTAAAGCCTGATTCAGCTGCACCTGTGCTCTTGCCTCAGGAGACAACACTCAAGGAAGCTGTTCATCAGTCATGATTAATCTTATTTCAGGGAGGCCTGAGAGAGAGTTGTAGCAGTTTGACAGCTGTGCTTAGCTGGAGAGGTGAGAGTTCCATGTGGCTTGATTCTAGCCCAGGCTAAAGCCTGAGACAGCCATTAAGCACTGACAGAGACCCATCCATCTCCATTTCCTTTGCCTTGCTACCAAAAAGAAACAGAACTTGTGTCCTATAATCCCATTAGAATTTTAGTTATGTGCACACGACCTCCATTTTGAGTTCTGAAGTGGTAAACAGATGAGTTTGGTACCTTGCATTTCAAGACTTTTAAGTGACTAGCCTAAATGCAGCCTGTTTTCCTAAGAATGAGGAAGAGGAAACTATGAAGGATTATTCTTAGCTCCTCGGAAGGGGAACAATGGATTCAGAACTGATTTATGGAAGCTACAGTGGAGAAGCTGTTGATAAATGTAAAGCTGGGATCTGTAAAGCTGTAGAACTGGAATAAAAAAAGTAGCAAAAAGTAAACATTTATCACAAGGACTACTTTGAATTATTTTTAAAGTGGTCCTATTCTGGGCATAATACTTACAAATTAAAGTGCTTTCCTGGAGGCTGGTTGAAGTTGTCAGCTGTGTACATCACTCTACTGCTAACATATTAAATTGTAAAGGAGCTGGTTATCTCTTCTGCTAAGAAGAACTGGAAACTACTACTATGACAACTGAAAGTCAGGACACTGGTTGGTTAATCCAGGAACAACTGTAAACAAGAGACCTGTCAGATTCCTAGGCAGATGGCTTTCCTGTGTCTAGCCTGATTCAAAAGTTGTGCTGTATTAAGAAGCAGCTACACCAGCCTGATACAATCTTTCCATCTTAATGACTGTTCTGATATTAGTACAGTTTAGAAGACATATGTTCTTGATTATGTTGGTTCAGAATTATTTTGAAATAAAAGCTAACAGACAGTAAAATGGAAAATTTATTAGTGCAAGTTGGTCACTCAGTTTCCTCCAGCAAGTACACAGGAGCATCCCATGGTTAACATATTATAAACGAACCTGTACTAAGTCAAACCTGTCTTGAAGTAACAATGTGTTACATATTTTCATCATCTGATTCATCTTCCTCTTTCAAAGATTCCTATTTAGAAAAAAAAGGTTTAATTAAAAAGGGAGTTCTGCTATTGTATACATGGACAGAATTGTAAAACAAAGACTGATGTTCAGCAGGGCTGGTTTCTGCTTAAGAGTTTAATACTAGGCACCACTACTTTTAAAGCAAATACAAAGCTATCACATCCTGGAGGACTAACTTTCTTCACGTGGTTACCTTTAAAAAGGTATTTAACTAAACATGACATAACTGCCTTTTTTAATACACTTATTTCTGAAGGAGAAATGATAGGTGGGCAAGCCTGCTGACATGCACTGTTTTAAAAAGTAAGAACCATCTCTGGATTCCATGAGAGAGATCACAATTCTCTCTTCAAGATATCAGCTAGGTAGAAGTGATTTGTGTGACTGTGCCTTTCCTAGTCATCACAGTGCTACAATCCTGCTCCTTTGTTCATTCATTCTATTCCAGACTTGTCCAGAAGAGCACTGAGATGACACCAGTGATGTCAGACCTTACCTTGGCATATTTTTCTGCTTCTTCCCTTATGTCTTTGGGAACAATTTCATGTTTTCCATTGGTAACTGCAAATAAAAAGAGCACCTGTTAGGCAGAATTCATGCAACACTGTGATAAGTAAAACATTCCTTCTGTGTTTTTCTTAAATACAGAAAATGAGCAGCTTTCTATACTGTTCTTAGAAGTTTAGAAATGCATTACTTTCTCCAACCCAGCTGAGTTCCAGCTCAAAAGCTTTGTCCTTTACTTCATCATGAACGATGTAGATTCTGGAAAGAAGGGAGAGAGCAGAGGTTAGAACAGATCTGCTGACAGGCAGAGTATACTTTCTTCCTTCCACAGATTTCTTACTCTTTTGAAATACCATTTCTTGCATGTAATAGAAGCTTCCTCCCTTCTTTCTCTTTAATCTTTCCTCTGTGTCCTTCCCATTTCAAGAGAAAAAGACTACACCAGAGAATATTCTAGAGTTAAGCATTATTGAAACTGTATATTGTATGATTACAGAAAAGATGCAAGTTACTGATCTAGGCGAGATGCTGAGTAACCCTATACAGAACATCACCTTTACAATAAATGTTATTTAAGATTCCATTACTGTAGAACCAAGGCTCTGACATCACTGCCTGCTTCTGCTGAATTAGTCATAGCATGGCAGGAACACCCTGTATTTCCTCTGCAAATCTTATTTTAGCTTATATCTGAGAGTAAATCCAAACACCATAATGTCTTTTAACGGGCAGCTTGCACAGAGCTCTCCAGAGCTGACTACTCTGCCTACAACACCTTACAGCCTGTGTTGAAAGGATAGTGTTCCTTCAAAAAGACAAAAGCTGAAATACACCAGCTATTTCTAGCCAACATAGGAAGTCTGGGGATAGTAGAAAGGATATCTTCAGTGAAAAAGCAAGTGCTTCTCATTTATGTTTGATAAAGGTATTGTGAAACATACAGGAGAACTAAGCTAGCATTGGCATCCAAAGAAATACTGTATTTGTACCTTCTGAAACCTGTCTGTCACTGTTAGACTAGACTTAATGATGATTAAGTCCATCTACAGGTCTTTGTTAGGTGCTAAGCTGTAGCAACATGATTTCTTCAGGGGCTTGTAACAGCATTACTTTGGAACCTGGAAATTGTTTTAGTATCAAGAAATGATTTAAATGCTATCTTGTTAAGCGCTACCAGGACTTGGGCTTAAGATGCAAAGAAAACAGAACTGCTGCTGCTAAGTTTTGAGCTGAGGCAGAACATTAGAACAGAAGGTTTCTAAGCATTGGAAGGCTTGTGCATCATTTGTGCAGTTTCAGAATTATTCTGAGGTCCCTGTTAGGTTTCAAGAATGGAGAGCCCACACATTCTTTCCTTTGGCAGTTAACGTGATAGCCTCTGACACACTCATAAATAAACATGCCTGCTGCAACACCATTGATGGAAGCATTTATTACTTCTTTATAACCTCTAAGTAACAGCCATAAAAGGCTAGAAATTATTTTTACAGCTGCATATTATTAGATTTGTGACAAGCACAGAAGTATCCCTGAAAGCATTAAGTATTGCAAATGCTGAAAGGATACTTGTAGTTATTTGAAGAGATGTTAATTCTCCAAGTATTTTCAAGATCACTACTGACCAATTTATTTTCAGCCTTAGCAGAAGTCTTCTGGTATCTTTTTCCCCCTTACTACATGATTTACTGAATGACATGGTTTTGCCCTGTAAGTACACTATAGTCAGAGTTCTGGTAATTAGGTCTCCGCTGTGTCATCTGAAATTGCAACAGTAAATAAACTATCTGCTTAGGTTAATAAATTCAGTACTTCCTATCTTTTCATGAGGTATGAACTTGGTTATTTAAATGAAAAGAAGAAAATGAAGTATAACCCTTGAAGTGCTTGAATCTTTTTAGGCAAAGAGGAAGGCTCAGTCCAATCTCAGCATCATTTTTGGCCTGCTGCTTCATGTCTAAGCATTGGTTCATTCAATCTGACAACAAAGCATGCATCTCTTACTTCAGGATCAACATGCTGAAGAGTTCCCCCCATCTATCACCAGGTCTATATACTGGAAAACCAGCAACTATATTCAGACCATCTCAGCATTAATTCTCTAACTGCTCTGTGATACAGATGTAATGACTGTAATCTTGTTTTTTGCATCTTTTGTCATTTCTCAGTACTGAGCTGCTTGTCCTGTTACCATAATAAAAGTAGTAATAGCACAACATACTAGAGTTAGCACAAGCATTCATCTAAAAAAGTGAAACCTGGTACCTAACGTCAAGGGAACGTAGTTTCAGTTCAAACTGATAACGAGCTCACCAGTACAGTTTTGCTGAGTTGGAAAGACAAGGTGGAGACTTACATTTTCGCAACCTCCTTAACAACGTCACGGCAAGTCATTTCCTTCATCTGTAGACACAAAGCACACAGCTTAAGAGAACATCCTGTTTTGCATCTCCACGAGGTCAGAAAGCAAGTGACTGCGATGTGCATAGCGAGCTGGAGTGGAACAGAATTTATTCCCTGCAATGCATCTTCCACTCACAAAAACGTACCTGTCATTACTGATGAGGCCAGTAGTGGAAAAAATAGTCTAGCATATTATTATTCATGTTGAGTCTCACATTACTTCCTGGGCTGTAAGGCACACACCCAAGTAAGCAATGGGCCACAGAAAAAAGAAACACCTGCTTAGGTACATATGCTCTCACATCTGCATTCCAAGAAGTTTCCTGAACAGATACACGTTGTCCCAGCCCTTAACATGTGTGACTCAATCCATAACACAGCACTGACTTGTATTTGAAAGTTCAATCTGTGTCACACAAACACAGATGCTATGTGTATTTATGAATATGAAGTTAGTAGTGAAACAGTCTCTCAAAAAGTCTGTTACTGTCATGCATGTTTACAAAACAAAGCTTTGAAGTAAATTTATCTTCTTTTCTCTAGTTAATTTTGCAGACAGTAATAGGAAACACTGTAATGGTTTAATCACAGGAGTTAATTACAATTATGTCCATAGGTCAAAAAGTTTTAAATAGTATCTGAAAATAACGTGAGCAGCACTGTAGAAGAGATGAAAAGATTGAAGTCCACATGACTACAGATTCTCCCGCAACAGAAGATAAACGTTTGCAGAAGATGCAGCAGATGTGATCAATTTGTGTACTGCATCCCCTCCCACATCCAGTACCTGTCAGACAGGTTTCAAGGTCACAATGATAGCCTGCTTCCTCCTTTCCATCCATAGTCATCTCACAGGACAGAATCACAGCCTACAGTTGCCTAGTAGCTGTATCACCCCACAAAAGCCTTTGCTTTTCCATCTTCTTCCCATTTCAGTTTTATCATCTGAACAAAATCAACTCTGACCTGGGAACCTGTCCAGCCTACAGTTAACAAGAAGCATCAGCATGCAAGACTGTGCTTGCTCCTCAGCACTCTGACAAGATCACACTGAAGGCAATCTGCAAACACACCATTACACAGATCAGTGCAGCTGTACTGTACAGCACACTCCTGTTCTCACCTACCAGACTTTACAGGTCCTGCTATAAAGTTAAAGGAATACAGACACTAGCTCTACCAAAAAAAAAAATACGGTTGTTGAAAAATTACAGAACTGCAGAGAAAATATTTTTTGGTAAATTAGGTATTACCCAACACAGTATCTTTATGTCAATTTGCAAACATGGAAATTCAGATTCAAGACTTAAATTTGAGTCTTCTATTTTAGCTTTTCCTGTGATTTTTCAGCTGTGATTCTTCACCACCACCACCAGTCTCTTAAGAGTCTACCAGATGGACTGAGCTTGTCAGTGCACAGCTGTGGTGTTTGTATGTAGGTGAAAGCTGTAAATAAGGTGCAGGTGGAGTATGAAGTAACAATTAAGTGACCCAGGCCAGGTGTCTGGTTATTCCATGCTAACTGTCTCCAGTTCCAAGTGTTTCAGATATTATAACACACAGGGACAGCAGTCTTTCAGGATTCTAACCTAATTCTAAGTTGGCCTTAGGCACACTTGGACATGGAGAGAAGCCTAGTAATGTCTTGGTTTTGCATGCCTACATGCTCATTCAGAAGGCTACTGAACAACTTCTCAGTGTGCACTCGTTCACAGAATTTCTTGTAAGACATCAGAAGATTAATTACAGTATTGGACAAAAAAGAAATGCCAGACAGAAACTGCTCTTCTGGATTTCAGTGACCGTGTGCCATATAGTTGCATCCTTCCAAGTATTCTCAGCACTGAAGTCCATTTTTCAGACGTAAAATGTTTTTGGAGGGTGCGTTACAGCCAACAACAGGATACCTAAACAGGTACTGCAGAGGCTAAGATGATGTATGAGGAAATACTACTACTGCTTCTCTTGTACTTTGTGTATTTAAGGCATCCAAAAACGTAGTATCATAATGTAGAAATATCTGTCCTGAAAGCAATGCAAAAAACATCCTACCTGAAGTTTTTCGATCTCTGTTTTTGCAGCCTGCCTGGCTTTACCAATGGCACACCCCCAATAACCCTAAAAAAAGAAAAAGTATTTCATTAAACTCGCATTAAATCCTCTACATTTCTTACTGTTGCATAGCATGTAACAACTCCTTCACTCCTGTAACAAGAAGGCAGATACATGGCAAACACTGGTATTGTTCTCTGTCAGACAAGATTCTCAAATCACTAGCCTAAGCACTACCACCCTTAACAGAAAAGTGCTCAGTAGTTCCTCTGGGCAGAAACATATCTGCTCAGTTTGTTGCAATAAATCTTTCACTCTAACTAAAAACAAACTAAAATTAGAGAAGTTCTGTACGAAACACACACAAAGAAATAAACAACACAACAGCCCCCCTACCATGAAAATACTTTGAAGTATAAGCACATGAACCTCAACACTTTAATTCAACAGAAGAGGTGTTAGACATGTTGAAATAAAAATAATAAAAGCAGGAGTGTGTTTGTGTCACCCTGTGCATTACACAAAGCTGAAGGGGGAGCACTAAGACAACAAATATCTACTTTGGTTTGAACTGCTGTCAGCAGCCCTCTTACCTAAACCTCTGTACCCAAGTGTTCTGTGTACAGAGTATCACTGCAGCACTCACACCTCTGTGGCAATATATGGGACTCCTCACTGGGCACAGCCAGGTGGAGTGAACTCCCAAACTTCTGACAGACAAGCTTTAAGAGCTAGTTTCATAGAAAGAATCCTAAGAAACGCACAGTGTGTGTTGAACAAAGTCATGTAAGCAACCAAAGCCCAGCTCTCCTCATCAGCAGCAGTGATTCCCTGGAGATCCTCTCAGTGAAGGGAGCAAAAATTAACAGCTCTTTTGGAATGGCACTGTTTTCCAAATTTGGAACTTTTAAAAGAGGAACTGCAAGATAGAAATATTTTGGGAAGACTCACGTATGAAACTCCTGATGGATCAATCATGTACAGTTGTGCACCGTCATCATTATCGTAGGACCCCAACATGAAACTGGGTGGGAAAAAGTGAAATCAAGCATTTGTTCCACTGACCCACACAGAATGATAACAGCTACATCAAATCACAATTCATACATTCCTCCCATCCTGCTACACTGTATAAGCAAGTTTGTCTGAAGAGCTTAAGTGTTACTGTGACCACCTGAGGATCTGCAAGTGGCCAGGAACATTTTATTTGATCTATAACCTGACAGCAGGTCTTGGTTTGTTAGTCCTTCTGTACTACAGCTGTGTGGCAGTTATTAACTATTCTTCAAAGGATGATCACAGAGAAAAGCACCGGGACAGGTTGCCCAGAGAGGCTGTGGATGCCCCATCCCTGGAGGCACTCAAGGCCAGGCTGCATGTGTCTCTGGGCAGCCTGCTCTAGTGGTTGGTGACCCTGCTCACGGCAGGGGGGTTGGAACTCAATTTTTGAGGTCCCTGTAAACACAGGATATTCTGCAACTCTGTGAAAGGTTCTGCTTTCAAGACTGACACGCATTCAGCATCAACACAGCTTTAAAACTGAGGGATAGGCACGTGATCTGAGCAGAGCCTAGTGTACACTTACACACATGGGGATTTTTCACCTAGTTTTCCACACACAATTTAAAAAAAAACAAAACAGTAATCTCTTCCCAAGATGACTTCTAGGTTACCCGTACTCAACTGAAAAAATGACTTTAGAAAACATCAATATCCCCAGCACTTCTGAAACAAAAGGTCCTTACACACAAGTGTATGTTGGGAAGACCTACCTGCAACCAAAAGGTCTGACAGCACTGTACAGCGTGTATGCGTGCACGTACATGGCCACTCTGTCTGCAAGATGCTGAGTGGAAAAAAAGAGTATTTCTGTAAATAAAGGTGTCCAATTAAGTAAACCTCAAGTAATTCAATTTAACGATCAGTGTCAGGATTAAGAAAGCTGAAAACTTGAAGTGAACAGCACCCACTTCTTACCTTCAGTGGAATATCATAGCCATAGTTAGTCCTGAAGTTAGAAGCCTCTTCCCTAGCTATGTCTGCCAACGAACGAGCATCTGCCAGCAGTCCTGCCACTGCCTGCAAGGAGAACTGCCATCAGCCAGTGCACACGTTGCTCATAAACACAGCCCCATCACATGGCTTAATCAAGGCCTTCACAAGTGAAGACATCAGCTTACAACATGTTGGTATAAGGTACCAATGCATTAGTGAATTTTTCTCTAGGAAAATTAATAACCAATAAAAAGTCTGAACAACTTCCAAGAAATTTTAAACAGCTTCAAAATACGTGCATGTCTTCTAATTTAAATTTGAAATCCTGTGTGTGTGCAGTCAAAAAGAACTGCAGAAAAACAGTCCAAAAAAAAAAACAACCAACCAACTCTGTGTTTTACACATGCAGAAAGCCTAATGTAACTTTCACAGTCTCTTTGTTATGGATTCCCAGATCTGTATGTTCCTATTTTTGAGTAGGAAGTCCCCTTCCTCCCTGAAGGACCAGCAGCTCACCATCCCAACGTGTCGATCGACATTGAAGAGCCGTTTATTGGAACCCTCTTCGTAGAGCTTGGACAGAACTAATTTTTCTACTCCGAAGACAACACCATCTTTGCATCTTATCCCAATTGCTGTACTGAAAGACAAGATAAACAGCAGTTTCTCTTACACAGAATAGAACTGAAAAGGCAAGTAACAAAGAATTAACACAATACCAGACAGAATCATGGAGCAGCTTAGGTTGGAAAGGACTTTAAGATCACTGAGCTCCAGCAGTCTGTGAGGGCTGGATTGCCAACCACTACACTGAATGATACAATGACATAATGTCCACCAAAGTAGCCCTGTTACAGCACTCTACTTTGTGCCTGAAGGAAACAAATGGGGGCATGGAGTACACAAATAAACGTTATCAAAGGTGAAGAGGCTGAGGAGTCCTTACCCAAAGAATGGAGAGCAGAACGCATGCAGTGGAAGCACTGTTTGTAGTGACTGCAGTGCCACTGCCCCTCCACCACCCTGACCAGTACCAACAAGAGAAGCACATTTTTCTTAACTTTATCTTCTGTAGATTCACAATAGGTCCAGATGTGACAGTTCTTCCTCTAACCCTCCAGATGTGCATTGTCAGGCAGAAATAACCAAGTATGATACGAACCATGTCACCAAACAGTTCATTGATCCTCATCTGGCAGCCACAATGAGAACACAGGTGAGCCAGTCCTTGCCTTCCTTATCTGCCATACTGCAGTTACTACAGCACAGCTGGGATGTTTGCTCTACAGCTGTGCCTGACTCAGGTATGAGTGAATGAAAAACGATGCTCAGAGAAGCTGAAGCAGCTCCAGCTGAACTCAGACATCCTCAGGTTCTCAGTGACTGCACATAAGTTATAACGTGGCTCTGAGCACATCCACAAGATGAGTTTTCAGGTACTCCCACAGCTCTCCTCCCTCAGCAGAAGAGGGCTTACACGTAGTAACCATCTCTGCAGTCAGGTCTTGCCCCACAGCCTAGGATGCACTGCCTTATCACACAGGGGTAAGATCACAGCCTTGCTTTGCATCCTTCACAACATTCCTTCCGAGCTGCCAAGCTATCGCACTGCTCTTACTCTATACGGAGCCTCAGAAAATGAGGGCAGTGGCACTGTCGCTCCGAACTTCGCCGTTAAAACGACTTCCAGCCGCAAAGCCACGAAGGAAAGCCCTCCAACAAAGAGCAGCGCAGGCGCGCGTCTCACCTACTGTTCTCCACGGCCTTCATGGCGTACTCCACTTGAAACACTCTGCCATCCGGAGAAAACGTCGACGCCGACAGGTCGTACTGGAGAAGAAGAGCTGTTACCGACGTGGGCGCACCGAGTGCCCGCGCACAACGCGGCGGCGCGCGGCCGCCCCCAACCCCGCAGCCTCCAGGGGCCGCACGCCGCGCTCGGCCCGACGGGCCGCGGTGACTCAGCAGCGGCCGCGGCCCCGCTCCGGCCGAGGGGAGCTGACAGCCCGCGGCCGCCGCCCCGGAGCGCCCTGCCTCGCCCCGCGGCCGCCGCGCAGCCCGCACTCACCCCGGTGCCGATGGAGCTCATGGCGGCGCTGCCTCAGTCGGACGCAGCCCCCTCCTCCCAGCCCGGCCTCGCTCGCGCTCACGACCGTCCAACAACGCGCGATCCCATTGGCCGCTCGCGGGCCAACCGGTTTTCTGGAGGCGGGGCTTCGGCCGTTGCGCAAGTCAGCTAGAATGAACTCAGCTCTAATGCTAGAGCGCCCGGCTAGCTCAGTCGGTAGAGCATGGGACTCTTAATCCCAGGGTCGTGGGTTCGAGCCCCACGTTGGGCGGGAGTTATTTTGCTCTCAGGGAGCACAACCGCCGGCACTGCTTTTGCTCCTGCGCTCATCCCACCGGCCCGCGGTTAAACCAGCACCGCTGCAGCGCTCCGGGCCACGGAACTGCACTGAAGTGCATTTGTTTTTTTTTCCACAGGGCTCCTCAGAGTCCTTTTTTTTTCCACAGAGCCTGCCAGCTACCCAACGGCTCCCCCAGTGCTAACAGCAAAGCATCTTAAGCAGGGAATACTTTAAATCAGTGTCTTAAATCAAAAGACTTTAACAATACCATTTACTGCACAGATAAATATCAGAACTCACGAGTTGAAGCTTGCTGACTGCAACCACTGCCTTCAAGATGACAGAGTAGCATAGTAGTTAACAGAGTGACTCTTTAAGCAATTAATGAACAGTTTTAAATAGTGTTAGTACCTACCACTGCAATCCCCCCCCCAAAACATCCACATCAGTTATATTTAATGGCATTACACACAAATTAATATCAAAAAAATCCTACTTATTCATATATATATATATATATATATATATACTTGAAACAGATGAGAAGAATCCTGGAGCAGCATTCAGGTGCTTATTTCTCAGTAGAAAAAGCCCTCTTCATCAGCGGTGGGGGTGCCTTCCCAACATCAAACATCATCTCCAGTGGAGGATTACTGAGGCAGCACCAGTCAGGAACACGCCCTGTCTGGCTGTAATAATCCCTGGACACAGATCGGCTCCCAAGAATGTCCTGAAGTGCTCCAAAAATGGCTCCTATGTTATAGAAAAAAAGAGTTTTGCTTTAAAAGGAACAAAAGGATCTAGTTATTTTCATTTGCAGCAGCCCCATTTGTACCACACTGCTCCCATTTACATCCCATGAAAGTAACTGAAAACAAAAAAAATCACCACAACTGACAACAAAATCCACCCTCCCGACCCCACAACAAACTTTCTTACAAGCTTCAACTGTTTAAAATCAAAACGAACCATTTTCTGGATATTTCCTCCCATAGAAAAGTGTACCACAATAACCACATTCACTCAAGCTGTGAGGAGATCCACACCGCAGCAGCCTGCCCAGCACAGCCAGCGACAGCAAGCGTCTTGGTGCACCCAACTAGTTCTGTTTGCTAATCCTAAAATGAAACTCTAAGTTGTGTAACTAAATTGCAACAGCATATGGGAATATAATCAAAGTTACTCCCTCAGACAAATCACACATTACCGAAAAGTTTAGAAAAGCAGCTCTTTCCAGAAAGAGAGCCCTCCTAAGAAGCTGCTACCAACATAAAGCCATTTCTGACCATACTTTTTTCCCCTACCTTGTCATTAGTGCATCTAAAATCCATTGTGGAATTGAACTATTTGCTCCACTTTGGGACAGCACGGGGAGTTAACAGCTTTCAGCCTTCCCCATCAGTAATCAGAGCACTCCAAACAAGCAGGTTGCTGTGCACGCAGCAGGTCTCTGCTTCCTCTAATTCCTCTATACTGTGCCACCCCATGGCAGGAGCCACAAATTGCACCAGCTCCCACACTGCTATTTCAAACTGCAAGTCACCTGTTTACAGATCCCAAACCCTGTGATGCCATTCTGCACCTGAACGCCCCTGAGGCAGCTGCAGTCTGTGACATTTCTTCCAGGAGGACTTCATTCCACAGAGGTCGGATGCATTTTACTTCCAATAGTTCACTTAACTTTCACTGCTACTTATTCATTACAGATCCTGCTTGGAAAGCTTCTTTTCCACTTTGTACCCGTGTCTCAAAAGTTGTTTTCATTCTTACCTCCCAGCCACGCCACGTAGTTGGGTTTGGCAGGTGGAGTGTGAACTTTGAAGGTTTTAGTGGCAAGGACTTCTCTGTATTTTGGTTTTTCTACCAGGTGCTTGATTTCAGCCATGAGTCTGTGTAGGAATCCTGGCAACATGGCAGTGCCACCAATAACCACCAAGTTCTCTGCCAGCTGCTTCCTGGTGTCTATGGGACACTAACAAGAAAGGGAATTGAAAAGGAAGAAATTACTTCAGGGGAAGCTGCACGTACACGCTTTCAAAGGTCTCTCAGAAATATAGTCTACGTACTTCAGCCACTTGTTTCAGCAAAGAGTGAGAGAACATCCACATTTTCTACCCAGACTTCACAAGAAGACCAGGTTTAAAGATCAGTCCAATTGAGGCTGACATGAGCACACTGCACGTAAACCCCTTTAGCTGAATTTAACATTGGTCTTTGCTGCAGAGAGATGAGCAGTCCAGAAACTGATCTGAGTTTGTTTACATCAGGAATTGTAACTGAAATGACTGCCATGTCATCTGAGCTTATTGCTCTCCAATAAATTACACTGCAGAAAGCTAATTTCAATGCCATTACTAACTACAGAAAGACCAACTTTAACTACTCTATATACATCACTGTATGATGGAAACTTCCATTTATTCTGTTTTTTAATACGTTTTTTCATGATTTGTCTAAGGCAAGAAATCTTTCCATAATATTTCTGAAGTATTGCCTGTAATAAAAACATCCAGATTTGTTTTATTACATCTTTCACTGAGGAACGTGCACTGCACTGCTTCTTTTCTTGACTGAAAAGTGTCCCAAAGAAATTGCAGTGCACCAAAGAGTACAAAAACAACCACAGAGCAAACGACACACACTGACTTGCTACCCTACAGTAATTCTTCACAACCTGAGGAGTCACGTTGTGCTGACTGCAACCTGCAGTCAGGGGGATGTCACTGCAAGAGCCACCTATAAGAGCAGATTCCCTGAGCCTAGAGGTGTGCAAGTTATTTATATTATGAAGATACCTGAATGAGTGAATCTAAGATCAAAGTGGCAACAGATGTCTCTTCATTATCCTGTTCAAACAGTATTTCCACAACTGAGTCTCTGTTGAGAAGACAGGAGATGAGCGTGAGAAGGAATGTTAGCCTGCAGTATAACAGCACAGCCAGAAACCACCACAGACTTCTTGCTGACAGCACAACATCACAGCTTCCTTGGCCACACAGTGCATACACCACAGAGTGCCAAAGCCTCACTCACTCCACTAAATCTGTCCCACCACCATTTACTCATTCTCCATTTGTGTTCTCCCCCATCACTCTGTGTTGGCTCACCTTCAACTGTGAGCATTTTGGGAAGCAGAAACCTTTCAGCATGTTTGCACTGTGCCCAGCACAAGGGCTGAGGTTAAGAGACTAAAATGCAACTGCTCCATTGCAGTTCAGTCTCATGAAGATCCACATGCTCTTGAGAAGATGTCCCCCTAAAGACAAAGACTTCACTACAGTATTTCTCACCTGATGGAGCCAACTACGTGGAGGATCTTCTCACCATCTAACGGATAATCCACATCTGGAGGTGGTGAAGGACGCTAGAAATGAAAACATCTGTGTTGTTTTCGAGGCCAAAATGGTTACGTCCCCTTCAGTAAAGGAAGTTTCATTCTCCACTCACCTCAGCACTGCCATCAATGTTGAACTTGGCTGCTTGGATTTTCAGTCCACGTTGGAGATCACTCACAAAACAAGTGCGAACTTCAGAAAAGACAAGCAAGGGGGAGAAGAGAGCTGTCACTGGATCAACCATACAGACAATTCTGTTTAATGTAGAGAACACATTCTACGTCCCACTGGTAGAAAGAAAAAACTGGAAAAAAACCCACCAAGCTTCTGCATCCCAGCTGAGTTCAGATGTGTCTGGGTCCTAAGTTTACACGAATACATTGGCAACCCTAATTTCAACCCTAACATCTCACATCTGATTCCAAGAGACTGCACCAAAATCAATCAGAAAACTGTCTTCCCAGTCCAGGAATTAGAAAAGCAATTTCCATTTGAGAAAGCACCAGTTGCATTCCAAGCATTTTGCATTTGACTGATGGATTTCTTCCTAGTTTGCTCCAGAAGATACATAGGATGAGTGCACACAGTACACTCATATGGGCTAATTTCTACAATGTTATATATATCACATAGAACCACAATAAACATTACACAGGAGTTCATTTAAGTTCTGCCCAAATACATAGCCTAAGTTTTTCTGCTAAGTTTTACCTTTTATATCCTCTACTATGTCTTCTGGAACAGAGCCTGCAACAACAACAACAACAACAACTAATTCAGAAAAAGGCTTTCAAAGCAGAAACAATTTACTAATCAAAGCAGTCTTGAATTCAATTTAGGACATTAAAGTCTGAGACTGCAGCTTTTAAAGATGGTTCTAAGTTAAACAACAAAGTTTATTTTCACTCAAAAGAGAATGAGCACTTTCTACAGAACTTTTATCAAACTTAGTTATGAGAGACTTATTATAGAAGCAGCATACTTTAATATGGAGAAAGAAATTGTGAGAGGAGACAACATAAGAGGTGATGAATAATAACAGTGAATAAATGAAGTGTAATATAGATCTTCTTTCCCTGCTGCAAGTTCACAGCACTTAACACTGCAGCAAACAGACCTTACCCATTACAGATGGAAGGCTTTGTCCCTTGGCTAATCCTGTATCAACTGTGCACTGCTCCAACAGCTGATATTCCAGCTCCCTAAAACATGCCAAATTAAGTTAGGTGAAGACAGCTATTAACTCAGGACAACTCTCTGTATTATGCTTATCGTACAGTATTTAACCACTTCAGCTAGATTCTTTCAAAAACAGAAAGAAGGAGATCAGATTTCCATAAGCTTGAATGTGTAACTGTGAACTTACTTGTGTATAGCCTTTCCTGCCAGAGGAAGAGAACCCCAGCAGCTCAGAATTGGAATTCCCTCATAAATCTACGTGAAGATCAGGAAACTCTCTTTTGTCATGAGTTTTCAGCCTGCTGGAACTAAACACAATTTCCCCTCACTACCTTTCTCCAAAACTAATTACTACTGTATAAACAATGGAGTTAAAAATCAACACCAGAGCCCAGTAACATCTTCCCAAGCTATAGTGGGACACAGACTTAACATAGCTGTGAGGAGATCCAATCAAAATATGGTATCTTAAAGAAAAGCTGGACTGGCTGATCTGCTCACACAAAATCTGCACAACAGCACCTTTTCATTACAGCCTTCCTGCTCAAAGTTCTCCTTCTGTTTTAGTAAAGGATACAGGCAGCACCAAGCTTTCTTTATATCCACAGTCCAGCACCATTGCAGAATTGATCCCAAGTGTCAGAAGAGACATCAGATGACTTGGAGCAAACAAAACAGAAGGTACCTATAAGGACACCAAGAAGATAAGTGACAGAAGAAGAAAAAACCCAACAAACATCCAATGTGCTGATGCACTCTCAGGAAGTTACACTAAAAGCAAAATATAAACAACTGCATCTTTGAGGTGCCCATTTTTGATTTAGTTTTTATGGCAGTGTAATCATTAAGCATCAGGATGCTGAAATCTACATTTACTTTGTTCATGGTACTTCCAAGGCACTTCAGATGTAACTAATGTTGGAATGGACTCACACAGAACGCAGTCCATTCATTATGGATTATTGATCCTGTATTAAAATGGCACTCATTCACTGCATAAGAACCCATACAAATCTTTCTGAAATTGTATCCATGGTAAGAAAAAAAATGACAATGTTAAGATGAATTGTTAAATTGGGTCGTGAAAGCATCGTGGAGAAGCACTGAGAACAAACTAGTTTCACCACTTTACAGAACAGCTTAAAATCTTTGTTTCACCTGAAACAAAAAAAAAAACACAGCATCACCTTCTAAAACATCTGGCTTTGGAACTAACCAAGGGTTAGTTTTGGGCTTATCTTAAAGCTATCAAAGACTGAGTAAGCAGAAGAATTTCAGGTAAATTCTTGTTTCCTGATTGAGTACAGCCAGAGGTTAGATTACAAGCTAGACAAAGATATTGAGTGTGATAAAAATCATGAGAAGTATGAATTCTGGCTTCAGGCAGTACTCGTGGGGACTATTGGTCTGTGATGCCATCTGTAATTCTGTACAAGCCAGAGAAGCCTTTTAGATTCTTGCAAACTACAGTTCTGTGGCCCTCTGAAAAGTCATACAGTAAGAAGAGGTGCTTCAGTCTGATCTCCCAGCCCCACCTCCATCTTTGAATCTTCTTACACCACTATTTCCATTCCTTTGTCCACACCATCACTAAGATCTCTCCCACTCAGTGCTACGCTCGGCACACACGGTAGGTATGTAAAACAGGCACCTCAAAATGCTTGAAGAGGACTCTGGCAAGTGTGTCTCTGAAGTGTGAAGGGCAGAGGACAGACTCTATGATCACAACACGACGGTCTCTGGGATTCACCAGCAGATGTCTATAAATAAAAGAAAGAAATCAACACATGCAAAACAGAACTGTTGAGTTTATATACTTATCACAAGATCTACCTTCATTTGATGTTCTGTTCTACCTATAAACCCTGATAACTTGCATTTAGATAGCATTTGGATGAGAAGCCTCAAAGTCAACCCAACACTCCTCATAGGAAGTTCAGAAACTGAGTTACAGAAGTTACAGAGCTCTCCACCAGTAGTGTGTTGCTCCGAATGTCATGCATTGCTAAACCAATGCCAAGAAATGCACAGTAGGGATGCAGAGCAGCCATTACTGCTCGTCCAGTGTCATACAGTATAACCACAGAACAGAAAGGATAAGAGCGTCCTGATTTCAACTACAAATCGATGATAAAGGACACAAAAAAATATCCACATCTGAAGATCACAGGGACAGAGCATTTCAAACAATGATTTTCACTGCATAAAATTAAAGACTGGAAATAAAGTTATCAACTCCAACTTAATCATTCTATAAAGGTAATAAAAACACAACAAAAAAGTATTGTTAAGAATGTATATACTCTAAGACTACCTCCTACACCATGATCACGTGGCAATGAGCTCTGCACTGACATAGGATGAGCTTCAGCCTCACCAAAATCAGTACAACTCCTCAGGCACTGACCCTCCCCTCTCACATCCTTTATGAGTCCCATACTTAAAAGGCAACTTCCCAGATGCATTTTAGTTCTAGGGAGCAACCGAGGCCATAGGACCCTCACCATCTGTAATAAAACCTGAACCTCAGCACCACTGCATTTCTCCAGCACATATACAGCAGTCAGCTGCAAAATCTACCTTGTTTCCTGACTCAACTGGACAGTGAGCTCTACTGATGCACTCCAAAAAATGAGCTGTGCAAGTCCTGCACGACTTCCAGCCAAGAATTTCTTACCTGAAATACAACATATGAATAAATTCCTTCAGATATGAATACAGCTCTTCTGTGTTGATATTATGCTGAACAACTTTGATAGGCTGGAAAAGGAAAATATCCACAGTCAGCACAAACATTAGACAGAGACAACACAGAAATACATCACCTATATGAGCACATATAAGCTGCTACGTATGAAGAGCCTGTTTTGCTGGGGTGTACACGATGCACCACAAGTCCTCAGCCTATAACTAAATTGCAGTTTACTTCATTATCATTTTTCATACCACTAACTTAACAGTAGTTCTCCAATGCTGCTTTAAAAAAAGCAAAGAAATGTCTCAGTAAACACTCCAAGAGAAGATGCATGGCTGATAACTACCAACTACTACACATCAGCATCACACTTAGCTCTATCTGCTTTCAGCATTTAGCAGCAGCTGTTGTAATACCATGAAGAACAGCCAACGATGAACAGAAGGTCCATCTGACAATTCCCTCTACACCATCACAAACTGTAAAGGTGAAATGGTTTACCTTAGGGACATCAGATTTCTTTATTTCACTAGGAATAATGCATCTTGGTCCTGTTTCACCTGCAAAGCCACACCTAAAAGAAAACATTGAAAACCTTATCATTGGTAGACACTATTTAGCATACACACCTGTGAATCAAAGAGTGATCAATTAAGAATATTTCTGCAACTACAGAGGTATCCCACATGACTTTTCTATCTAGTTAGAAATTGAAAGATTCTCAGTCTTCTGACTCCCTCACAGGTGCATTAAGAAAAATAAGCTTGCTTCACTTCTGTAAAGACCCAACTGCAGAGCTCAACTTTGATGCATCTCTGTATTTCTACAGAGTACAATCTTTGGCTGATGATTGTCCACCACCAGCTTTCCTCACCGCCTATTAAAATCACAAAGAAATAACTTCCTGTGTTTCCACATTGGCACCATTTTCACTAAAGCTCCCAATGCTTCCAGGCAGCATTAAATCCTCATTTTCTTTGAAGTGTATTTCGAAGAAACAAAAGACAGCCTTGATGATTACCACCCAGAAGGTCCTGCAGTCCCTTTCTTTGCTGACCAGCAATAAAACAGACACAAGAAACACTTTCCTCCACTCCCAGCATGCACATGCAGCTGGATATTAACAGGCTGCCCAGGGAGGCTGTGGATGCCCCATCCCTGGAGGCACTCGAGGCCAGGCTGGATGTGCTCTGGGCAGCCTGCTCTAGTGCTAGGCGGCCCTGCCCACAGCAGGGTGGTTGAAACGGGATCTTCGAGGTCCTTTTCAACCCTGTGATTCTACCTGTCACAATGACAGCTTCCCAGAAATGCTTTGGAAAGGGCTGCTGCATCAAAGGACGGGATGCCTGCAGACGGGGTGGATCTTCAGTCCCTGGAGACCTCACGGGGAGCCTGGATCAGGCCCTGTGCCACCCGAAGGAGCCGTGCCGTCCCTGCTCACCGCAGCGGGCTCGGACCGGCCGTCCCTCCCAGCTCCCTTCGTGCAGCCACGCTCCCAACACCCGCAAAGCATCGCAACACCCGGGCGATGGGTGCCGGCCTAAAACCCGACATCCACCGACAAAACCACGCCCAGAAAGCGGGCAGGAAGGGCCGCAGCGAAGCAGAGCCCGCACTCACTTGGTGAACGCCTCGCCCAGGTCCATCACCACCGCGGTCTTCTCCCCGCCGCTGCCCAGGCCCTCGTACAGCGGCATGGCGGCTGCTCCGCGCCCGGCACGGACGGGCCCGGGGCTCCTTCCCCGCGGGGGCCTTCCTCCCGCCGGGGCTGCCCGCGCAGCGCCTGATCGCTTCTCGCCGCTCCGTTCCTTCCCCGTTCCCCGCTCACCGCCCGTTCGTGGCGCAGCCGGGATGCTGGCAGCCTTCTCGGCCGCGTGGGCACGCTGCTGGCTCACCTCCAGCCGGCTTCCGTCGGCACACCGAGGTCCCTTTCCGTCAGGCGGCATGGCGGGCGCTCCTCCCCTCAGCCCGCTGGGGCGCTCGGGGCTCTGCATCCGCCGTTCATCGACCCGCGCTGAGCGCGCCTCAGCCCCCGCTGCCCCCGAATTGATCGGACACGATCCGCTCCGTGACCTTCCCTGGCGCCGAGGTGAGAATGATGGGTCTCTGCAGCTCCCAGGATCACCTTTCCGGCCCTTTTTGAACGTGGACAACGCATTTGCCAATCTCCAGTCCACTGGGACATCCACGGTGAGCCAGGACTGGGGAAGGATGATGGAGAGCCTTGACAACCACATCCAGCTCCATCAGCACTGTAGGGTGCAGTCCATCTGGCCCCATGGACGTGTGGGTGTCCAGCTTTCGTTTTGGACCTGCTTCAACCTCATCACAGATTATGCAGGACCTATTCTGTTCCCCATCCTTATCTTCCGGAGCAAAGATCCTGTCCATTTCTTACTCACTGCTTCCCTTTATACAATGAAAGGGAGGATTAGACTCTGAGAGCCGTGCCACCATGGTGTGAAGCTTGTAGAAACCAAGATCATACTCAATTTTGGAACAAAACAGATCACGTTTTCCTGTGTGCAAGCCTGTATGTGCCTGCATACAATGAAAGACTTCAGCCTACTACTGAGGTTTCAGTATCAAAGTTAGTCTAAATCATCTTAAATCTTTGCCTTGTAGGTAAGTGCCCACACTACTGCAGGGAAGCTCAGCTAGCACCTTCCATTTACACAAAATTATTTAAAGCATTTAAGATGTTGAGCCAGGATTAGATGTCTTGGCATTTCTGGTTGGTAAAAGCCACATCACGAAACCACCTTAGTGTGAGTGTGTGGATGGGTTGCATAGGTGCTTATATGTGTCTTACCAAAAGCAAACCAAAAAGAGTAGAAGTGCAAGCTTCTACAACAGGTCAAAGTCTCCCAAGAGATAATAAACCCCACAAACTAAAGGTACTGCTGAATCTGCAGGAAATAAACACAGCCCACCAAGAGTTTTCTGCATCTGCACCCAACAGATGCTGTTTGCTGCGAGGCAATGGGATTATCTGTGTGCATGATGAAAGGTGTCCTTTCACAAGGCATTGTTTTCTGGATAAAGAGCTTCCAACTGGTGATTCTGCTGGAAAACTATGAGGCAGCATGTGAGCGTGGGAATGAAGTGCATGAGTGGTTATTTGCTATTAACAACACTTAATATAGAGCTTAACTAATAAAAGGTGTTCTTATAACTGCTATTTGTGATGTGAGTCCCTGTGACTTGTTCCTTATAAATACCCTTTTTCCAGATAACAGATATTGGCTAGTGTAATGCAAATCCTGGGTCACTTGCAAAAGAGATGTTTATCCCACACCCAGTCACCTCCTTTCCTCTGCCTGTATCCTACTCTCCTCACAATAACCACACTTGTAAAACTAGCAGCTCTTCAGGCACATTTATGCATGCTCAGGATTGTCAGACATGATCACACCCCCAGAAAAATCTGTCCTAGACTGTATCAAGTAAGTGCATGGGACCCATTTCATTTCCAGGAAAACAAAACAGTGAAAAAGCTATTCATGGGTGGGTGGGTTGGATGTAGGCACTGCTCATGCCAGATTGGCAAGCCAACAAGACTGAAGTGCACGTGACATGCAGTGAATCAGGGCTCTAAATGGAGTGAGATTTCAAAGTAGGCTGTTGTCACAGTTAACTCAAGGCTCACCCCGATGTTCTCTGTTGCTCCAAACCCAGACTATGTGAGCAGCTGTCAGCACTTCCTAGACACTAGGTTTTTTTTATGTGCTTTGTGGGAGTGCTGTTAGTCTCGCATCCACAGTTTCTATTTAAGAAAACAGAGGTGTGTGGTGGAACTGGATGCTAAAAGGCAGTGAGGTGAGACACAAAATCTGCTGCTGCCCGTCTGCTCCGCTGCCCAAGCAAACCCTGCACTACCCATCATTAAATGAGTGGCTCAGCGTATCCATTTGCTCTTTGCTCCTATCACACTTCCTAAATGTCTCTGGGTCACTCAGTGGGGTCAAAAACATAGAGCTACGGAGAAGGACTGGAAAGCTGAGGGGCTGAAGCACTGGGATCATCCTGGAAGGATTCTATTCCTCCTACCTGGAGGAGTCCAGGTAGCATAGCAGGAGTGCAGGAAAGGTGTGAAGTAGAGGAACCCTATAATGACAAACCCAGGGGAGACTCCTCACAAAGTGCTTACATCCCTCCCAGAGCCCTTTTAGCTTTCCTACAAGTATTGTCCTGTAATCCAGTATAAACTCCTACACTTCTCATAAGAGTCATTACATCAGCTGCCACTTCTTGGCGAGGAAAGCAAGGAGAAGAAACAAGCTTGTAGCCACAGAGACCAGCAAGCAAGCAGTGAGCTCCTGGAGTAGGAGTAATTACCAAGGCAGCAGAGGAGGATGCCAACACATTGAAAAGTACACAAACAAAAGCCTGTAGCAGTTAGATGCTCTGAGATGCTTTGAATTCCTTCAACATTTTTCATTATAATATTTTATGCACTTACAGAACATGGAAATAAAGTTGAACTTGAAACATATGCAAACAAAGGTAACTAAAAATGCGTTGAAGAGTCATTTGCACAGCAGAACATTAACTCGGCCATGTTAATTCAATACCCCACTGAGGGGGGTGGGCTAAGGGATCTTGGAGGTCTTTTCCAGCCTTAATGGTTCTGTGTTTCTACAGTTAACATAAAATATGAGCACGATGCTTTCGTGACCTTTTACCTTTTTGGAGCCACCCCTTCCCAGACCTCATTTAAGAGTTGGCAGTGGCTCCACCCCTTCTGGTCACTCAGGTGCGTTGTCTGAGCTCCCCTGAGTCGGTCCTGCTTTCCCACCAGGTGCTCCATCACTGCTTTGAGACGTGACAACAGTTCTGCTACACGATGTCATATGCTTACAACGCTTTTATGTTCCAAATTCAGTCTTTTACGTAAAAAAGGAGGCAACTCAGACAAAAGCCACAGTTGAGATGAGTTGAAATATACAGCCCATTGCTTCCCCTTCAACATGTTATGACTGGATTAGGAAAGATCAGAACTTGCAGCTAATCACATCACTGTCTCTATAGTCCGTTGGAAATCTTTCCTTAAATTACATTAATCAATCCCAGTTAACATGAGTTCTGAAACGCAAGCAGCAGCTTAGAAGTGGCTTAATGTAATGGATGGTCTTTCTAGAGCCTAGTTATTGATAACAGAAGGCAGAGAGCTCAGAAGTGTGCCAGTGTTTCGTAATAAAATCCATCCACACCGTGCTGGCTTCATCACAGAAGCTGCCTGCATAGTACAAAAGGCACTTGTGCCATCCTGAGTGTATGACTGTTGAAGGAACAGATGGTGATGCTAACCCGTAAGAATCCGAGTATAAATACATTCAAGATAACAATACAGATGAAGATAATGAGTCACAGTCTAAGGAGATGCTAGGACAATGAAGGCATGCTCCCAGAATGCAGCCCGTTCCTGTAACGTGTGGGAGCAGCGGTATTATATTAATTTTTTGGACACTTCTTTTCCCTACTACAGTCCTTTTCATTTTTCATTTTCATTTAGTGAAGCACTGGCACAGGTTGCTCAGGGGGGTGGTGGGTGCCCTGTCCCTGCAGACAGCCAAGCTCAGGATGGATGGGGCTCTGAGCACTGGTGGAGCTGTGGGTGCCCCTGTGCACTGCAGGGGGGCTGGACCACATGGCCTGTAAGAGTTCCTTACTCAAATGGTTCTATGGCTTTCTTTTAGACTCTGTTGGTGTTCAAGCCATTGACAGAAATAATCATTTGGAGTACCATGCAGGCAAGTTATTGCCACAGCTGTCACAGTGCCCGTCTGCGAGGAGCAATGGGAGAGGCAGAGCTGGTGCTCTGAGGTGGCAGACAAGCGTTGCCCTCAGTGCAGAAATGCCAACCTGGACCCCTGCAGACCACAGGACTGCAGCTAAATCCTATACATGTTTCAATGGCATAGCATCATTTTTTTCTTGGAGTGAAAGTAAACAGTCTTGTGCGTCCCCACATCAGACGGCTTTGTCTGTGTGCTCACCTTTAAGCCTCCTGAATCCCTATGGACAGCTAACTGTGTCACATAACTTTTTCTTTTTCCTTTTCCTCACACAAAAGCAGTTGCATCCTTTGGGCCAGCTGTAGGCAGAGCAGGGCTGTGCTCTACCCTTACGTCCCCCAGCTTGTACTGAGAGTGGGGGCTGCCACAACCTGGGTGCAGCTCCTTGCACTTGGCTTTGCTGAACTTCAAGATTGTGGGAGGTTGATGCTAGAACATTGCTTAGGGTCAGCTCGCTTTGGGGTCCCGTGTCAATTGCTTTTTCTATAATCAGCCTAATTTCATAGTGGAGTATGTAGGACGGGGGGAAAAAATATCCAAGTGCTACAGGGAATTGACAGATGGTTCACATTTTAGCTGAGACTCCAATATGCATGGGGATGGCTTCTTCAGCACTTTATCTCTGGGAAAATTGTGATATGCCTTGCACTTTGCTATTACGCACATCGATTTTGTTAAAGGGTATGAAGAAAAGCGAGGGCTGTACAGACATTTGGTTATGGACGTGAGCACTGGTACTGCTGGGCTGTATTCCCAGAGCAACTGCAACCAATTCCAGCGACCTTGGGCACGTCAGCACAAGTGTGGTACTCCTCTGAAAAGTGACAGTGTAAAAATGGTGCTTTCCTACTCAGCAGATCTGATTGCTGTACACGGTCCAAGTCACATCTGCTGACTACAGTGGCAAATGGAAGTTTTTATGGCTTTCCCACTCTCTGAGCACTGCAGAACCATGAGAGCTGGGAAAGCAGAAGCTGTAAGTTCTGGTGGGACTAACTGCTACGAATTACATGGACACTACTTGCACAGCTTTGCTGTTGGTGCCAATAGTGAGGAGCAAGGAAGAAGAACAGAATCCAAGGAGATTCTGTTGACTCCGTTTGGACTGCAGATTGCATATTTTGGGTTGGCAGTTTAAGGCAAAAAGAAATCCATTCATCAGTGATGACTACGTTTCATAAAATCATCAAATCATTAAGGTTGGAAAAGACCAGTCCAACTATCAACCCATCACCACCATTGCCAAATCACCACAGACTTCCCATGCATTCCTTAAAGTGAGCTTGTCGTACACTTGCTTCCCAGCCTGTAACATGGGGATGCTGTTGTCAGTTTCCCATCAGCCCGATTTAGGCTCATTGCTGCCCCGTTCCAGTGACTGCTGTTAAATGAGAGGAGCAGGTCCCCTTAAAACAGATGCTACCAGCTGACATGAAGCTGAACTGTCAAGCAAAACTACAGAGGGAGGTGTGCACTGACTTACATGCTGGATGTCCCTGATATTCAATCTGTGAAAGTCATTCAGCAGAGAAATCAGTGTTAACTATTTTAAATTTGCCTTTACCTTCTGTAGCATGCCCTGACATACTTAAGGCATTTGATATTGTCTCGCCACCCATTCCAGGAGCTGCACTGCAAGGTGCAGTACTCTGATGGTGCTGGGGCACTGGCATAGGTTGCCCAGAGAGATAAGGGATGCTCCGTTCCTTAAGACGCTCAAGGTCACACTGGATGGGGCTCTGAGCACCTGATGGAGCTGTGGGTGTCCCTGTTCACTGCAGGGGAGTGGGACCAGATGGCCTTCAAGGGTCCCTTCCAACTGAGACGGTTCAGTGATTCAGTTAATAAACCGTATAAATGAACAACAAAACAGTGCTCTCAGAGGATTTCCGAGCTGAATTCTGCCTGCTTCCCCGTGCCTCCTTCTATCTGTTTTCAGCCTGCAGATTTTTTGTTGATAACGCAGAAGCCTGTGATTTTGGCAGCTTATATGGGGTAGAGGAACTTGCAGCGTATGGGGGATTTGCAAAATCAGATGGGGGAAAGAAACAGCTATTTTGGTTACAGTGGTTATCAGTGAAATATTTAACCTTGAGAGTATACACTCTGGATTGAGAGTCCCAGAGAAATGAAAGTGGAAATCGAAAACCTCTCCAAAACATTAAGTGCTCTGCAAGCTTTAGAGCACAGCAGAGCATCAGCCACGTGCTTTACATTTTAAAAAACTTTCCTGAGACCTCTAGAGATCAGAAACAACAGTGGAAGGGGAGGAAAACAGCACCTCTCACTTGGAAGCAGGCTTCATAGCGAGGGGTGAACTGTGGCTGCTGAAGCCTCTGCCTGGAGCCTGGTGGGCCCATTGCTGACAGCACTGTGTCCTGGAAGGGGCATCCGTGTGTTGGGCAGCTGGTGGTGAATCAGTGGCTGAGCCACGTCGTGCTCTGCTGCATTTTAGAATAAGCTCTCCTTGATTTTGGTTTGCTGTAAGATCTTGCTAAGCTTATCCAGAGATGGAAACTCCTGTGTCTGAGCACGCCCATTGCTGAAGGAGAGCCCCCAGCTGAAACGGAACAGGGGGTGGGGATGGACCCAAGGGGAGTTTTGGGCCCCTAATTGGGAGGTGAATGGTGCTTATCATAGCCACAGGACACAGTCCCCCCACAACATCCTACTCTCCAAATTGGAAAAGATTTGGATTTGATGGGTGGGCTGCTCAGTGGACAAGGAACTGGTTGTGAGACTGTACACAGAGTGGTGGTCAACGGCTCTGTGTCCAGAAGGAGGTCAGTGACATGTGGTGGCCCTCAGGGGTCAGTGCTGGGTCTGGCGCTCTTTAATACTTTCATCAAAGACATCAACAGTGAGATTGAGTGTGCCCTTACGAGCCCTGTCCCTGCAGACACACGAGGTCAGGCTGGATGGGGCTCTGAGCACCTGATGGAGCTGTGGGTGTCCCTGTTCACTGCAGGGGATTGGGACCAGAAATGGCCTTCAAGGGTCCTTTCCAACTCAAATCATTCTATGATTCTAACTCTCTCTGATTTCCTGATGGGATGGCTGGCCTGACTGCTGATACAGGCATTCCTTATGCTTTATTTCCAACTTATGCAGCAGTTTGCAAGATTGCCCTGAAAGAAATCGCCCCGACCTACAACAAATCTGTCCTTTAAAAGTTCAAATATTGGATGCAGAATGCCACCAAAATGAATTGGGTGGGTTCCAGCTTGGTTGAAATCCAATAGAAAGCACTGTAAGAATAGATAAGTGAAATGCTGGAGTGAGTGTAACAGAGAAACCACTGATGTTATTTTCAGATGTTTATTTTTCACAACAAAGAGAAAAGAAACAAACCAACCAAAAAAACCCCACTGAGAGAACAAATTCTTCCCGAGGAGTGTCCCAGCTTTCCTTCACCATTTGTTTTACACAGAGAGACAAGCTTTGGCAGGTGCAAGCAGGTAGGATCTCACTGCACTCTCTGCAAAACAGAAGCTTGTTTTGTAGGCTGTTATAAATGGAAGTAGGGAAGAATTTGTTCGTTGGCTTCACGTGGTACAACGTGGTCATAGCAAAGCCAAGAGTATGACTTTCCTCACCCTCTCCTGTGTTATTTCTTTATTCCCCCACAGAAATTCCCCAACAAATCTCTCCTCCCAGCCACAAAAGAAACAAGTTAGGACTCTGCTCACCTGTCCCTACTCAGTGAGAACCACCTGCAGCTGCTGCTGGGCTGCTTTGAATGAGCCATGGCCCAGCACAGCACATAAAACCCTGGGAGGGGGAGCTGGGGCCTTGTGGTGCCCCAATGTTCAGTTGGAGGAGGGAGGCAGAAGTGCTGGCATTTTTGTTTTGCTGGAGGTAAGCGATAGACTTCTGAGTTGCAGTATTTCTTTGATATTTGACAAAGTGTGTTTACGTGTTCTGGGAGCCGATGGTGTAAATGTTTGTTCTTTGTGTTACTTGGTTAGCTGCAGGCTTCCCGATGAGGGGGGGGGGAAAAGCCAACAAACACCACTTGGGAAGAAGGAAGCAGAAATAAGAAATGCTTACTTGGCCTTCTTCCAGGCCTGAGAGGTGTTTAAAACAAAACAGCATCAAAACATCAACAGCCCTGAAACAAGCTACGTGTGAGATGCTATTTAAAAAGCGTCCTCTTTGTAGAGAGAACATCAGGGAAAGGTGACCTCCAAAACTGAAGGCACCAGAGCAGAATCTGTAACAGCAAATTGCCAACAGTATGGAAGGCCTTGCTTTTAGATCGTGGAGTTGCTTGAGTTGGAGGGGACCCTTAAAGGCCACCTGGTTGAAACCCCTGCAGGGAACAGGGATCCCTACAGCTCCGTTGGGTGCTCAGAGCTCTGTCCAGTCTGATCAGATGCTCCTTCTGTGAACGCCTCAGTTTGCTGAGGTGATCTGGAAGCTGAAACTTCCTTCAGATGAGGAGAAAACCACTAACGTGCCATACGTGATCAAGTCAATCTCAAGTCGATCTCTGCTCAGCGGCAGCACGTGCGATCCCTAGCACCGTTTCTCGCTCTTCCCATGCAGTCCCCGGACCCTTTGCCCGGAGGTGGGCTAAAACCCACTGGGTACAACAGCGGCCTCGCAGAGCTGGCTGCCACCGCTCTGAGCCCACCTGCTCGGGGCATCTCAGGGGGCTGCGTTGCACCGGAGCCCCTCAACCCCCGCCCGATGGCTGCGGTCCGAGGGGGGTGGGCTCGGGGTGCTCGGGGGCGGGTGGGGCTGAGGTGTCCGCCCAAGCTGGGCGGTATCTCCCTCTTTGCCGCCCCGCCCCGGCCGCGCGGCCCCGGGATGCTGCGGTGCGGAGCTGCGGGCGGAGGGAGGCAGGTGAGCCCCGGGGGGAGCGGCTGGGTGCGTGGGGGCGATGCGTGGTGGCTGGACAGCATCCCTCTCTCCCTAAGGATGTTATTTATTTATCTACCCCCCCTGCCCAACCCCTCCCCCCCCTTCCCCGGTGTTCGCTCATTTGTAATTGATTATGATGATTTTTCCACCCGCCTTCAGGCTCTTTGTTCCCAGCAAGCGGAGCGCTGGGGCTGGGCCCTGCGATGGGGCTGGGGAGTGGGGGGGCTCGGGGCCGCCAGCTCCATCCCCCCCCTCCCCGTGGTGTAGTCCCGGTGGCTTTTGAGGCTGGGGAGGGGTCCCTCGGTCCTGGTGCGGCATGGCGATGGGCAGCGGCGGTGCTGGGCTTCGTGCTGGCACCCAGCTAACCTGGAAATGCAATTAGGGACAACAATGGGCTGAGCCCGTGTGCGGTGGGGCAGGCGTGCTGCTGCAGTCGGCTCTCGAGCCACTGCCGATCCCGTTCCTTCAGCAAAAAGCGGAGTGAGTCCTACCTAAAATTGGCCCGGCGAGGTTGAGTTGATGTGCTTCGTGGTCTCCCGGGTGATCCGTTGTGTCTTTGCTGTGCGTTGTGTCGGATGCTGACATCTCGGAGTGTTTCTTACTGGTCGGAACCCGAATGCTATTGCTCCGTTCCGAGCGAACCTGGAGGATGGTGTTGCCGTGCATTGGTGTCTGCGAACTGTTAGACTGTATGGCCCTGTTCTTAACACCCTTTCTCCTCATCCTTTTAATTGTTCGTTAACCTGTCAGACCTCTGACTTGCAGGGTGCTGGGACCTGGTGTAGATCAGGAGCCACGGAGGGCTCAGAGCAGCTTCTAATTGCAAAGCTGGGTAGGGATTTACATTGGTGGTCAGTGCCTTTCTGAACAAAGCAAGCATTGCTTCACAGCTGGGGGAATAATGCCTAAAACATGCTGTCTTCCAGCTGTAGCACTCTGAGAAGAGACACAAATGCTCCAAGTGGAGGTAATGCATTATGCATCAAGGTGCCTGCCAGGCCAGCTTCCTACCAGCCCTAAAGGAATAATAATCTCATCTCTTTGCATATAACAATTTGTCCTCAAAGCTGGAGGATGGTGTGCCCCTCTGGGTGGTGTGCTTGCATAGTTCTGCTCATCCATCTCTGCCTGTGTCATTGGGAAATCACCAGGAGCTGTTGGGGTGGCTGAGATGCTGTGGGAGCACTGGCTCCTCAATTGGCTGGATGTGACTGGGTGAGGACAATGGAAGATGAAATGAAGGCATTCTTCCCTGCTTGTGCACAAAAGTAGGAGTTAGAGCTCTGTGGTATCATGTATTATCTGCTGGCTTTTGTATTCAGCACAAGTAATAAGGCTTGGATAGCATGTGTTAGCACTCCAGTAACATAGCACTTGATTGCTGGCAGTTGCTTGACTTGCACATTTTGGCTAAATCTTCATGTTAAAAGATCTGTGATGTTTCTGACCTGTTTCCACACCAACTGGTGGATGAACTGCAGGGCTGAACATCTAGAAATGTTAAGCCAGTCAAAGCTACCATTATCAAGCTTGTACTGGAGGTGCAAAAAGCTGTGCTCTGCAGAGGCGAGGTGCTGATTTGTCTGAGGATGACCTGTTAATCTCCTGTGCTCTCTGCTGTATGATGCATGCAGCCACTTCAGCTCCAAAGCACAAGCCTCTGTGTGGGAGAGGGATAGTTAGGGCAGGGTTATTAACTCGGAACTTGATCCCTTCCCTGTTTCAGCAACTTGACAAGTTCTGGTTGTGTTTCCCCAACAGTAGCAAATGGCTTTCTTGCAAGTTTTCAATGAGTAAACTGGGCAAAACCTTGCTAAGTTGTCCTAGGGAATGACGGCATGCAGCTGGGGTAGAGGAGGCTTTCATGTGTTGCAGTGTGAATGTGTAAACTGCTGTTCCACGTTGAGAAGAGCTGTTGAAAGAGGGATCTGATCTACTTTGTGCTTGTCCCCTTAAACCTGCTGTGATGGGTTGGGGTTCTGCCTGACTCTACAAACAGGTCTTAAAACTTCATGGAGGGGCTTAATGACTTAACAGCTATTACTAAGAATGATAGGATGAAAGGCTCAGAGACCTGGCTGAGCCTGGCACTTAGTCACCATGTGAAGCATTTATGTTGTTCTTCAGCTTGGTGACTTGCCCACAGTAGTGGTAGGTGGCTCTTAGTCTGGGGGACAGCTCTCAGAAATGCCTGGTTCTGGCACCTCTTATAGCCTTGCAGCTCTCTGTGCTTCTTTCAGGCTCACTGAGTGTTAAAGGCCACTTTTCTCTGTGCTAAAGATAAAGCTGCTTGGTTGCCTGCGGTTGTGCTGCTTTAGCAGATGAGCTGCATCTCCTGGGACTTGTTATTGTGTGCAGGGGAAGTGGCTGGCGTTGTCTTCTGCCTCCTTCCTATTGGAAGTGAGGATTACTCTTCCACAGAGCCTGACTGCTGCTCTGCAGCTGGCCTCCAGGGCTTTAGCTTGGAGGATTGTGAGCGAGGGCTGGGTGAAGTGTGGAATACTGGGTTATTCCCCCAGCTATGAGCTAGAAAGGGAAAGCCTTAATCCTGCCATAGGGGAGGTGCTTGGTCAGAGCAGCTTGCTTTAAGCTAAGGCTGTAGAGCGAACTGACTATATAAATAGCTAGATGGGGAAGAGATGTATTGCCCATTACAGCCTGAGTAGCAGGCTGCTGCAGCCAGCTGCTAAGCCCCAGATCACTTCTGCATTAAGTGGAAGTGCTACAGCAAGGTGTTAAACTCTAAGTAGATAGCCAGGTCACTGCTGTTCATACACGATGTAATCCAGCTTCTTCCTTAAGTAGATCTTAAGCTCTGACTAATCTTTGAAGCATGAACTTGTGCCATTATCCTGCAGCGTGCTCTGTGCCACTGTCTCCAGATCCTAGTGAATGTAGAGGTCTAGGTTAGCTTAGATCTGCTGGTTGTGGATTTCCTGAATACAGAACTGCTGCATCTCTGCCCTGTACCCGTGAAGGGCTGTGGCCAGCAGCACTTCTCAGCCTCAGAGAAACAGTGTAAGGCTGCCCAGATTCTCTTGGATACTGCAGTGGTAGGCTTATATGGAGCGTTACCCATGTTATCTCCTAGTCATAAGGAGGAAAGGCTCTTGATATTACTTTTTAACATTCTAATTAAACAGGTCTTTAAGATCCAGCCTGCTAGGGAGTGGCTTTCACACTTGCTCGTTCCCAGTCCTGTTGAGGGTGGAGGAAGGGATTCTTTGTGGTATTCCTGTTAACCACCTCCTTGAGTGTCTTTAGAGTGCTGGAGGACCTCGAGCTGGAAATCTACAGATGTACACATATGGGATGAATGCACTAGCCATCTTTCATGTACAGCTGAAGTTCTTTAGGCTTAACTGTGAAGTCCTTGGTGGCTTCTGCCTAGAGCCAGAGCACCTGGTGCATGTGTGTGGCCTGTGCCCCCAGCAGCTCTAGCTGTGGATCAACAAGGCTGTAGGGAGAGTGGGAAAAGATGTGGTGTGCCTGGAGCCTGCAGCATTTGACTCCAGCAATCTGCATCTCAGCAAGTGCTGAGGTGGGCTTCTGGGCTACAGCTAAACCTACGGATCCTGAGATGCTTAGCCTTCTTGAGGACCTTCAGCTGGAGAAATCTCTGCTGTGTGGAGCAAGAGGCTCATTTTCTGATGGGAATACACAAATAGCTGTGACCTACTATGGTAAGCTTTCTGGCTCTATCTAGCTGACTGGACATATACAATAACTTCTTCCAAAAGAAGAGACAAATGTATATGAGCAGCAGGACAGAGAGGGCCTTTGTTTTGGATGCATTAGCACAAATAGGGTTTTTCTGAAACCCTTTTCTCTGTGGCAGAGGTTACCTCTCACACAGCATCACGTGGCTGTGTGAGGGAGTGTGGAGGAGCAGTATACCCTTGTGCAACAACTACTGCACTGTGTGTACAAATGTAAATATCTCTATGCTTGCTGTTTGGATGTGCAAACGAGTACAGCAAGCTGGGGGAGGGTGACTTACCCTCGTGTTCACTAGCAAAGGTGAGCTTTGCTAATTCTCATGAAGACCAAGGGGTGGTCCTGGCATTCCTGCAACTGTGCACGTAAGCCTAAGGCTTCTGGTCAGCTATATGCATGACAATTCTCATGCCTCCTTTCTTTAGTTGGATAGGCTGGAGCACTCAATAAGGGAAGGAGCTTGGCAAGGTCTGTACTGATCTCTGTTGCGAGATCAGATTTTTGTCTGGTGTAAGGCTTTGGGTAGGTCAGGAACAGTAGAATGAGGCACAGGGATCTGTTGGTTGGGATGTATAGGAGGGATCTGTGCAAAGCTGGCAAGTCCCAAATGTGGAACTCCATTTGTAGGGGTTGGAAGGGTCCTCTGGAGATCATCTAGTCCAACCCCCCAACTGTCATCCAGTTACTTATGGCACCGGGTCAATACATGGTTATGGATGTGTAATCTGGATTCTATTTTTCCCTCCCCAGGTCTTGCTTTTTGGACTTGACAGCCTCGTGGACTTCTGTGCACACCTCTTCAGCTATGAGTAGATCAGTGGGATTTAGTATCTGTGTGGTCACCTCCTGCATTCTGCTCTTATCTTCTAGCCCACCATGCATTGCATCTCCACTGCTGGAGGAGGGGGACATGACAAAGGCCCAGTATGGCTCATGGGCAGGGAACGGGGTGGAAGATGAAAGGACAAGCATGCCAAACTTAATAAATAAGCTGGGCTTTTCTGAGCAAACCCTCTTTGAGGAGCCCTCTGGAGTGCCAGCGAAACCATCTGCAGTGCCCTTAAATGAAGGTTTCACAGCAGAAAGAGAAATGCAGCCTGTAAGCCCAAGCCATGGCTTCCTAAGCAGCCAGAGCCTGGATGTCAGCACCGCCATACCTGGGGTGCTGGCTGCTGTAGAAGAAGAGCTCAGTCCCACCAAGTCAGAACTGAATGAAAATGGAGACTTCAAGGCCATGCTGACCACGGCAGTGACCACCCTGAGCCCTCCTGTCCAGGAAGAACCCATCAGCAAGGCCACCACAGAGGACTGTGAGGTGGGGCAGAGCTCTGCCAGCCTCCTGGCAAACCCCCCTTCTGTCACAGCTGCAGCAGGGGAGGAGATGGCATGGAGCAGCTTGTACCCCTCAGCTGCACCCCAGCCCCAAAGCGAGCATGTGCCCACATCACAGCCCAGCACTCCCAGCCTGGGAAGGGCGAGTGACTACCTCATCATCCCAACAGCACAGGCCCTGAGCGAGAGCTTTGAGGTGGGAATGCCAGAAGCCAACACAGGCAGTGCTCTGAGGTTACTGGCTTCACAAGGAGCCACTGCTGTTAACCACCCCCTCGTGACCACTGGGCTCTACCTCCATCTGGGGGCAGGTGTAGGTGTGGAGCAAGAGGAGCTGCCCACTGCAGTGAGCACTGCCTTCAGCCTCCCTGCTGACTCTGTGCCCCCAGACTGGGATGACACCAAGCTGGGGAGTACAAGTCGAGGGGGAAGCATGCACCGTGAGGACGTGGGAGAGGACCAAGTGGTGACAGAAGCATCCCAGATCCCACTGGGAGGTATGGAGGAAGTGGAGGGTGATGTGACAAGCGTGCTGCCATCCCCAGCATCTGCTCCACCAACTCCAGGGCTTGCAAAGGAGATCAACTGCACAACCCCTGCAGCAGTGCCTGGGGAAGATGTACTGGTTACTTCCACTGCCAGCAGTGATGTTTCCCTCACAGGAGACTTGTCGGATGTAGATGGTCTGAACTCTCTGGAAAACATAAACATGGTCACAGCAGAAGAGAAGAACATCCCTCCTTCACAGCCGGAGGCTCCTGTGATGACAGACATAACACCTGATCTCTCCTCTACTCTGGAGAGCTCATTGGAAGGTAAAAACTTGACTGTTCACAGACACTTGTCTCCAAGTGTGGGTTTGGGAGGGATGCTCCTTAGAGCCTGTACTTCCTTTCTTAGAGTTTAAGTGGAGAGAGGTGTGCTCTCCCTACCTTACAGTAGGTGTGGGACATCCTTCCCCTTCATATGGGGGTTAATGGCTTAAATGAGTAACTTGAATGCCATCAGCTACTCCTGGTGTTGAGTGTTCCTATACACAGTGACCCTTGTGCCCAAGCTAGTGTTGTCTTTTGGGTGCTGTCCTGCCCTGAGTGATGTGAAACAACTGCTCTAAAGTGCCCCTTGAGCTGAGAGGATAGGTTTAGTAGCAAACGAGCTGGGACTGGAGAGGCTGTGGCAGCTGGGGATGAAGGATATAAGTGATGAAGAATACAAAGGTCTCATTAGAGAATTAGAATTTCATCAGCAGCAACTTGGTGCTAGCAAGAAGTTGTTTTTAGTGACTTAGTAGAACTTTGCATATGCAGTGTACCCCCAAAGCAGGTGCCTCAGTTTTGGTGCAAATTTTCATTTTGCAAATGAAATATCTGATTATGGTTAGAGCAAATTTAAAATAACAAAAAAGTCTGTGGCAAGACCTATGTTGTCCTTTGTTTACAGAAGTTCCTGGTGTTGTCTTCTTACCTTTCCACCAAAGCTCTGACTCTGCAGGGTTTGTGCTGCCTTACCTGCATAGATGGTACCTTCAGCCCACTGATGATGTTTCTATGTGGTGTTTAGGGTGCTGGGGAAGATGTTTGGGTCTGCTGTGGGGCAGTGATATGTGCCTAGGCTGGTGAGGAATGTGAGCTGTGGCTAAGGACTTAGTTATAACTGTTGGGCATCTTTAATTTTGTCCCTTGGGCTGTAAGGACAAAGGGACAGCTTCCTCTGTGCTGCACCCAGAAGATGCGCTTTCTCCTGTAGGTGATGGAAGGCTAATTACATGCTGGTGCTGAAACAAGACTGATTAATTTCAGGATTAATTTATAGCCACTTGACTTCTCAGCAGGTTCCCTTCTGCTATTCCCAAGTGTTGGGGAAACATCAGCAATCAATAAGACTTGTGCAGTAAAAAATAAACTCCTCTACACAACTTGAGTCTCTCAGCTCTGAGAGTGTCACCAGAAGTGCCATGCTGCTGACCTTGCTTTGTTCTTATTTTTTTCCCCCTTTCCATACCACGGATTTGCAGTGCTGTGGTAGGTTTACTTGTCTATAAGGGGGTGGCTGCTGTAGGGGATCTGCTGCTTGCACTGTGACTCTGGAATTAATACATGGGGCCAGTTCTTCAAATGTCTGTTCTGTTACTGTCAGCTGTCCTGTGAGTTGGTGCTGATGCTGCTTCTTGCTGCAGGCCTTACTCAGGAGGTAACAACTACTGCCCAGGAGGCTGCTGCTACTCTGACAGCTGTGACACTGCTGCCTGCTCCTGCACAGGGGACAGGAGCTGCAAGCCTTCCTCAGGAAACCAGTGGGGAAGACACCCAGATGCTGAGTGCCCCTGGTGCTACCCAGATGCTGACAGCTGTGGGCACCTCCACAGTGAGAACTCAGAATGTGGAAGGTAGGGTTCTGCTTTCTTTTCTTTCCTTGCCTTCTGGCCCTGAGCTACTGCTGCTTCATGCCCATGCAGATCAATCACGTTAAGATTGCAGGTCATAATCTTTGTCCCAGGTAAAAATGGAATAGCTATCCCAAGCAAAACCACCATGTGAAACCCCTGCATCTGTTCTTGTTTACAAGTTGACTTTTAGCCTTAATTATTTTTGCCAGTTCCTATTTGGGGGGGAGGGGGTCACTGGATTGCTGATGTTCATGCCAAAGGAGTAAAAAAAGCTTATTTAGGGAAGAAAGTGGGAATGAGGGGGGTTGTCTTGTAAGAATCAAGGAAACCATTGAAAGCTTGTAGTGATACTCACTTCTGTTAAGCGAGTTCTTGGCTTTTGTGTCCTGGGTTGATGTCTCTCATAGAGAAGTGCTTTAAGCTGTCATGTTTATCAGCTGCTGGTTTGATACCACCTTGGCAAGTACACACAGGAGTCTGTCTTCTTTGACAGGTGTGTAGTAATGGCCCCCTTAGCACAAAATAACCTTTGAGGTCATTTCTGTAGTAGTGGGTGCTGCTGCAATGAAACTGCTGCTGGGCTGCACTTCTGCTAGTTCTTATACTGCAAGGCATCAAAGGAAAGAATCAATTTGCACTATATCCCTTAAAGTAAGGTTGCTCTGTAGGGGGAGAAGGTTCTTCCAGCAATTACCACTAATTAATTTGCTTCTGGGATTTAATTAGAAATCCCACAGACTCTCGTCTTTGCAATAAACAACTAGATCTGTCACTCTGTTCAGACCTCATCTGGTGTCTCAGTGCTCTAATCTTGCAGTGGGGTCATCAAAACAATGGAAGTAAAACTCAGTGTTGTTCTCACTAAGGGCACCTCCTGTGCTGGCTGTCCTGGAGCAGTTGTGTCATTACAGAAGAATTGCTTAATGTAGCAGAGGGCACAAGTACCTGATAGTTTCTTTCCTGAGCTTAATCTTTCATTGAGGAGCTCATTCTTAAATCTTAGAATCATTAAGGTTGAAAGAGATCACTAAGATCATCAAGTCCAACCCATCCTCCAGTGGCGGCTCTAATGGTGAGGGTTTTTTCTTATATTGTTGTGCTGAACTTCTTGTCTTTTGCAGATCTCACAGATGTGGTCTTGGTCACTGCTGAGAAGGCTGTTTCATCTCCGGGTGAGTTGCTGGCTACACAGTCTGGGCAAACAGAGGAACCATCCAGCAAAACAATGGTCCTGGTGACTCCAGCATCAGTCACCTCTTCTGTCAGGAGGACAGCTCTTCCAGCTGTGAGGAAGATCAGTACAGCTGTAACCTATGGGCTGGATCAGCTGGAGTCAGAAGGTACCACTGTTCCCAAGCCTAAAGAGCGGGCAGCTTCCAGTGGAGAGGAGCAGTTACACTGATAATGTGGGCTCCCAATTGGTCTGTCTGGTACCTGGCTATGCCTGTGTTACTGTTGTTAATAAAGTTGTTGGAAATCCTGTCCCCTTCCAGGTGGTGCAGGTAATGAGCATTGAATGGTGTTGTGGAGAACACCTGATTTTGAGTGGCTGTGGTAGGTGGGATGGGCTTTCTCTTGGAAAGGAACAGCAGTGGTCTGGGTTTGTGCCTTGTTGGCTGCTGGTGGGCCTCCACCAAGCAAGCAGTCATGTTCAGACAGCTGGATATCCCTTGGAGATTCAGCATGGGATGGCCACCTCAGTGTGCAGCTTCTCACACCTTGCTGGAAGGAGTGGTGCTATATTCATGTTCCTGTAGCAGTGCTGGGGGGGGAGGGTCAAGAATGCATCCCCTTTGGGATGTACTTCCAGTTCAGTTGATCTCCAAAACTCAGTGATGCAAATCTACACAAGCTTTTGGTGAAGCAGGTCCTTTTTTTTTTTTTTAAGTCTATCTGCAACTCATTTGTTAATCTTTGACTCGTTCATCTCTTTCCTGTAGAGAATTGCTTCGCTTCTTCCTCTACTCTCTTTTACTTCAGCTATTCTCTGCTGGCTTATCCATCTCCACTTCTGTACTCCAATGTCTGGGCTGACACCACCTGGCAGGGATTAATCTTCCTGCCTGTTTTGCTCCTCTCCCATTATCTTGACCTTCTCCTACCTTCATATTTTACTGTGAAGGTTGGCAGTCCTCCAGGGTGGCAGGCCAGATGGTATTTTTCTTCAGATCAGAGGTGGGGTGCCACAGACAACAGCTAATCAGCATCTTTTCTCTGCATGAAGCAATAACTTGAATTCCTGTTTAGTTTGGAGGGCAGCAAAGGCAGGGAGCCCTCCCCTTTATGTGCAAGATGCTGCAGCTGCTGCCCTTTATCGGGCCTGCTTCTGGCCTTAAAACCTGCCAGGATTGACAGCACATGCTCCTTATCCTGATGGATCTCTAGGATTGCAAGGATGTGGATTCCTTGGCTCTGAGGCGTGGCTCTGCAGGTGCTCCTTGGTGTGTTGTGTTTATGGTAACTGGCACAGCTTTTGTGGTCTAAAACTCTTCAGAATTATTTAGACTTTGTGGTGAGCCAGAACCTCTCCCTGGTGTATGGATTGGTGATCCCTAACTATAAAGTGGGACAAACACCACTTGAGGGTAGGCTTTCTGCCTGGAGATGCTACTGCCCCAGTTAAGCACAGAGGAAGCTTTTGAGCTGCAAGTGTTTTCTATATCTTTTGTAACAGCAATTAGAGGGCATCTCTACCTCAGGGTGGAGTGGTGTTGGGAAAGTTGATGTATTCCTTCCCAAATCAGAGCACTTAGCACTTGCTCTCAAATATGTGTGCTACCAGATGCAATAAGCACAGGAGTGCTTTCCTGCACTGAGCTCCAGCCCAGAATGCCTGGACTGCAGGTGGATGCAAGGTCAGACTTCACTGCTGCAGACGTGTAATGAAGCCCCTGGGGAGCTCCTGGTGCTTGCTGACCAGAGGAAGAGGTGCAGGCAGCTGGGTGAGTTTGGCTGGCTTCTATAGCCCCAGTGGGGCTTGCTGCCTTGCCTTGCTGAGGGCCTGGATCATCATTAAATATGGACCCCTGCTGTTCAGAGTTCTGTTTCTTGGGGACCATCTGTGCCAAACTGCCTGCAGTTAATTGCATCAGTATATCCACCTGCCTGGTTTGGATGTAACTTAAAGCATGAGGTGCTTTGAATAGCTTTCTAGATGGGATTGTCTTCATCTCTACAAGCTCTGTAGAGATTAGCAGAGTAATGAGCATATTCCTACCTGGGCTGTGCAGTAAGAGTGGTTCTGCTTGCCCTTCCTAGCTAAAGAAATCCTGTAAGGGGATGGTAGGATTTGGGGACAGGTTGCAGCTGAGGATGAGCCTTACTTGTCTATGGAACTTAATGCTCCATTTTGTACCTGTGCCCAAAATTTCAGCATCTCTCAGGAAAGCTTGATGTTGCAGCTTCCTCTGGAGGACTTCTCAGATTTCAAGAGAAAATCTAGTTCAACTTATCTGTTCAGGACCACTCTTGTAAGCTTCCCAATGCTTTTTGATGTGGCTCTATTAAAAAGAAAACATCCCCCAACTACTCTGTAACAGCATGTAAGCTCTAGGGCTGGTTCCTGTTCAGTATCTAGTCTGATTTGAGCACTGCTGCTGGGGCTGGGCTGCTCTCACAGGTCAGCTTTCATAGGCTGCAGTGTGGGGAGGATGCTTGTGGGAGATGCTCTACCTGATGTGTGATGTCAGGAGCAGGCAAGTAGCTCTGAAAACAGGCAATTTATAGTCTGAGCTGTATAGCTCTTGAATGTGAGGTGGGTAGTGTCACCTGTGTAGACAAATCAGTTGTAGGATCATTGGATTGTCCACCTCAAAGGGTCTGCTGTGTAGGACAAGAGCACAGCACTGTTCCTGGTGAGCTGGGGCATGCCTGTGTAATGCCATCTCTGGATGCAAAGTCCCTCAGCAGTTCTGAGATACGGGGCTGGACCTGCCTTTGGGGTTAGCAAATCCCATGTCCTCTAGTTGTAGAGAACCTGATCACTGCATTTTTGGCTGCAGGTTTAACTGTTTTGCTTCACTGATTACATTAAAGGCTGCTCCAGAACAGTGGAGCACATAAATATGTGCCATTAAAATACCATTAATATATTTGGTCTTTGATTTTCAGTCTTTTTAATGACTCTTCAAACTCTCCTTAGTTCTTAGCCATCGCAGTGCAAGGAACCTTCCTTCTGATGGGAAGTGTTACTTATTTTTAAATGGGAATAAGGCTTTGAGTTCGATTGCTTTTTGGACCCTGACTGTGTGGATTTAAGACCTGCTTCATTAAATCTTGGCAACCCTATTAAAAATTTAAATGAGGTTACAGGGTAGTAAATAAGAAGAGCACTTAGCCCAGTGTGGTTAACTAGCCTGATGCTATAATTCCCCACCAGCTCTTTGGATATCAGCTGAATTGGCAGGGATCTGAAGATTTAAGACAAAGCGCATGCAAAATGAATTAATAATTAAATGGTTTTGGTGCACACTTCCTATTGCTCCTAGCTTATTTCTGCTGCTGAAGTGAGAACTGCTGTCCCTTTGGTACAGGCTGACCTTGATCTCCCTTGTGGAAGGTGGTGGTTCTCTCTTCCTTTGCACTGAAAAATCATGCATCTAAATTCTGTGCTTCTTTCTTAGATGCCTGATCCTGATTGCCTCCACTCTTCAGGTTAGGTGGCCTGGTTCAGTCTGACCCATTCTACTATTCTGTACAGACACCTTGAAGTTTCTAGCTGTATATTTTAGACAATTGACAAGTCAGCTATTCCCTTTTAACATTGTAGGTTTCCCATGTTTATCCCTTAGTTGAACAAAAATGACAGGAAACAGATGCAATTTAGAGATAATTGAGCTGTGGGTGAATATTTTTTAAATGAGGCTCTTGTTTCCTACTCTGGGGATTAGCTCACCCTCCAGCTTTAGTGAGGTGGATTCAGCTAAGCAGGAACGTGGCAATTCTTTCTGAAGATTCTGCGAGGAGCACTTCTCCTGAGCTGCTGCTGCTGCCTGAGGTATCTCAGCACGTGTAGGGGTTTGTTGCTTGTGAAGTTTCTCCATGCAGCTTTAGGCATGGAGAGTAGGGCAGGCAACACTGCAGGATGATTTTGTCCCTTTCAAAACCTCCAGATGTTTATCTAGAAAACACCTTAAATCTGGCACTGTCTCAACTCTTGGTCTGTTAGTTGCTCTTTTCCCAAGCGGAGTAGTTAAATGATGTACTTCTGAAGAGAGATCAATGTCATGGTTTTATGATTTTTGTTGTTGGTATTCCACACCGTAGCATCGTGTGGGGCTGGGAGTTAAAGAGTTAACCCTCAAATTGCTTTATTTGCACAGGAAGGTGGGATTCTTGTCTGGGAACTTTTTCTGTGACAGTGGGAGAGGGAGAAGTCAATAGATAGTCTTCAATAGAAAACCATTTTGTTGAGAGAAGTAAACTCTGCATTTATCCTCCTCTACTCTATCAACATACATGTCATGGTAGTGAAGTCTGGACTGATTCAAACATCCTCATTTGGTAGATGTCTTCCCCAGACTAGACGAGCTGCTCTGCAGTGAACTACTGTGTTAACTTGTGACAGTCAGAGCTGTATTCTGCACTACTGATTTCTATTTTTTAACTTGAGAATAGCTGTTTGCTGCTGAACCCTCCCTTTAGCCTGGCTCAGTGTGGAAGCAATTTGGTAGTGAATGCTGCTGGAAATGCAGCTCTTGGGAATGATTGTTTCTGATCTTTATACAGAAGCAGACCTGTTGTCCCTGCTGGAACATTTTTTATTATCTACAAGTTCATCAACTCCCCTGTGATGAGAGATGAGCCAGGACTGAAAAAGCAAGTGTGACTCTCCTCTCAGATATGAGAGGTAGATTAAGATCAGAATCCAAACTGTTAAAATCTTTAGAGCCCTCTGCTGGGGTGAGCTCTCTGCAGTCTTTTTTGGCAAGTGGATGCTGAAGACTTTCTGCTGCTCATAAGGAAGCCTCATAGTTCAGCCCTGCTGACCTGCTTGCTCTCCAAGATGTAGCAGGAATGTTTTATCTAAGGGGAAAAAAGCTTCATTTCCACTTAATTGGAAATTTAGATGGGCAGGGTTAGGGCTAGTACCTTGCAGTGTGTGATTTAAAACCCATCCAACTGATGCACTCTTCCCAGTGCTGTTTTCTCACCTGTGCAACAGGCCAGGCATTGAATACCTCCATTCATGGGAGGTGTTAGTGCAAATTGGAGCCTGGATAGCTCCTATTCCCAACTTGGGTGTCCCTATGCAACCCAGAAAGCTGGGCAGGGTCAGAGCCCTTCTACTCTTGTCAGCCATCTACTCCTAAGCTGGGCTTTGTCACAAGTGATAGCTCTTAATAGCAATTTAGAAACATCAGATGGTGGCATTATGACTGATCACATGAAAGCAATTGATTAGTAAGAGTTCTCCTATAAAGGTCTTTCTGTCTTGACAGCTAGCTGTGATTACAAAAGCAGTGCAGGAAGTGAGCAGTGTTCCCACGCTGTAAGTGCTCTGGAAGAAAACCTTTGGTGGAGATTTCTAAATGCTTCTTCTGTAGCCATGAACCTCTCATCCCACAGTCCTGCCCTTCATTACACATCTCTGCTTCCTATGCTGTGTGCACACATGTGCCAACGTGGTCAAGAAAGGTGTAGATGTTGTGCTGAGGGGCATGGGTTAGTTGGGAATATTGGTGGTAGGTGGGTGGTTGCACTGGATGATCTTGGAGGTCTTCCCCAACACTGTTGATCCTATGGCTCATCAGATGCTCATAAACTTTCAAACCCTATGGTGCTGAGTACTTGATACTGTCACAGCCTCAGACTGCTGTGATAGTAACTCAAAGCATCATTGTGGTTCTAAACACCACTGTACTCTAGGTCTGGTGCAGAGAACAGAGACTGGGACCTCCTTGTTTTTTCTTGCAGCTTTTTGTGTTAGTTTGACTTTGACAGTGAGTTCAAACATATTGCCTCCACTTAGTGAGCCTTGCTGCTCGTAACTTAGGAAGGTGTTTCTCCTGTGCACACAACCTAGCAGATACTGGGTTAAGTCTTCTGCAGAGGAAGAACACTTTTAAACATTAATGGAAAATAGCTAGAAGTTACAGGTAGCAGCTCCTATGCCGTGGGTTTCAGCAGTGGTGTGGGTGCCTCGTGGTAGAATCATAGGGGTTGGAAGGGCCCTCAAGAGATCAGAGTCCAACCCCTCTGCCAAAGCAGGTTCCCTACACCAGGTCATTGCTCTGTCTGGCAAATGTTAATAAAAGTGGAAACTTGCAATACAAAACAAAGAACTTCCATGCATTTCTTGGTGCTTTCTTATAGCTTCTCAAAAATTCAGCATTTCAGTGCCTGTTACAAGGTTGTCAGGTCCTTCAAAGCCAAAATTGTTGACAGGTGAAGCAGGGATCTCATTTTTATGGGGATTCCTGCTGCGTGGATTGCATTGCTGTCACAGCAGGAAGGTGTTAAAATTCTCAGTTTTTCTTCCTCTGTGTCAATGCAGGCAGAACTGACTTAAGCATCCACACAGTGGTTATTTAGACTGTCAGAGGGTCAGATTTTGCATTTTTCAATGCGTGGAGATGAGGTAACTCTCTCATAGTTTGCTTATGCATTGCTCTTACTGTGGGAATAAATAGGAATGTCATGGATGGTATTTTGGTGCTGCAGGGGGAGGAGGCAGGATTTACTCTATCTAGGCCTTCTTAGGATTTCACTGAATGTCACATGTGAGAGCTCTTATTTAGAGATTTTTAAGATCTACAGAGCCAGACAGACTTGCAGTAGATGTACTGCACCTATTACATTTGCTGTGGTGGGTGAACAAACACTGGTGTCAAGTGTGCAGAAGTGCTCCTGCAGCTGCTCTTCACCTGAGTGCCTGATGTGGATAGTGTCACACAAGTGCCAGGAAAACTTTGCATTTCTTTATTAGAAAATTGCACATTGGCCGTGGGCACGTTCTGCGTTTGGTTGTCTTGCTTTGTGTGTAAGAATCTTAGCCAAGACATGAGTACTTACAAGTGTGCTGCACAAAGTAATTCACAAGGGGATGCAGATGTGTAAAAATCCAAATGCCTCACACATCTACTGGGCTTTGCAGTTTTGGACCTTTCAGTTTTCTCTTTGGAGTGGCTGTGGAGGGCTCTGAAGTCTCAAGCAGGACTGGTTTAGGAGGCAGAACATAATTTTGCTAAGAGGCTCTGGTCTGAGGCACAAACCTACAGCTTTTGGGGACATAGAATTACAGAATCACTGAGGATGGAAAAGCCTTCTAAGATCATTTTAGGCCAGTGGCTAACCCATCACAACCAGATCCTCAAGTGCTGCATGGCACTTGAACATCTCCCTGGGCAGCCTGCGCCAATGTGTTACCACTCCTTCTGAGAGGAAGTGTTTCCTAAAATCCATCCCAATCCTCCTTGGTGAAGCTTAGGACCATTGCCTCTCATCCTAGCGCTCATCCTTCCCTATTCATCGGGACCAGTGGGTGCTGTGAGCAGCATGCCCATGCCTGATATCCTCCTGCTGTGTCCCTGACATCTGATGCGTGTGGTCTGCATTTCTTTGACAGCACAATTTCCTATCTGTGACCACCAAGTGGTGCTCTGTGCCTTGCACAAAGGCAAGCTGATGGCATTTTGGGGCAGGGGGTTACAAAGCTGTTTTCAAACATGTGAATGAGCCTTTTTTTTTCCCCTTGGTGCAGCTGTGCATTGAGGTTTGCACTATCCTCATCCTTGAGTTAGGGCTGTACGGTGATGGATGGAGCTGGGTGATTTTCAGGTGTGATAAGCAGTCTTGGCACTTTCAATTCAGGCATTCAGCTTGGTTGCCTGCTGGAATTTGGACGTGCAGAGATGGATATCTGCTTCCTCAAAGCCAGCTCCTGGCAGGTGTCTCCAATTAGCTTGCTAAAATCATAGGAGCCTTCTAAAAACCTTGTTTCAAGGTAGATTTTTCAGATAAAATTTGATCTCTGTTTTCTCTGAGCTTTTTTTTCACTCAGCCCATCCAGGGAGAACGTGCTCATGGTCGTGTTTTCCAGCATGCTGGCTGCTCAGCACCTTTGCTGTTCTGTTTGGGAAATCTTTTGATATAGCTGCATTGCTCTCAGCAGGGGCACAAGACTTACTTCAGCTTATCTTTGCAGGTTTCCTGGAAGCACTCTCCAGGTGCTGTACTCAGGTGTACAGAGGCTGTGTATTCTGTATGGAAATGTGTAATTTGATAAATTCTTATGTCGATTGAAGATGATGGGCACATTGTAAGATAGAGGGAATGTAAGGGGCTATCTATATCCCTGTAAGCTCCATTCAATGCTCTGCATGGTATAATTGTTTGCAGGACATTCTTTTCCAGATCTCGAAAGATATGCTATAGCAGGATGATGCAACCAAATTCAAACCAGCTCATTTGTATGAAATGCAGGACTAGAACTCAAAGGCAGCAAGTGTAATTGTCCTGCCTGCTGAGCTGGAAAAAACATGCTATGTTTTAAAGCAAATCCTTGAATTGGAAGGAAAGGTAACACCATGTAACAGCACGGTGAACGCCTTGGTTTTATAATGTGCATTGATTTCCCTAGGCCAGCTCCATCTATAAGACAGATACCCAGTGCTGAATAGATTGCCCAAAGTTCCCCAGTTAGTTTTTCGGTTATTCTGAGGAGCAGCTGTGCCACTGCATCCTACAGCAGAAGGGAGAAGAGTGAATCATTGTGCAATTGCTAAGGTGCAGCTTGCTTTACTTACAGCAGGTATGATGCATGCATCCCTCAGGTCTCCTACCAGAGCTGCTCTGATGCATGGCAACACTTTGGCTGGATCATCCAAGCACATGTATGTTGTGCTTTATTTTTTTTTGGCATTGAGAAGTTTGCCACTGTAAACTCAAAACACATCATTATTCCGTGCAGTGTGTAGCTCCATGAGTAGCTTGGGTAAAACTTTTGACTCAGGGTGATCTCAAGTCCTTGTAACTAAAAAGCTGGGAAGATCTGTATGGGAAGCCTTGGTGGGCATATGTTCTGTCTCACAGCCTCTCTTCTCTGCTGTGAGCTGTGGTCAGGAGTAGGATGGGGACAGAAACTTGAGACAGGGCTGGGCTTTTCCACATCAACCCCTCTGAGCATCTTATATCAGAAAACAGGCAGGTTTTGTTAGGGTGCCTTGCCTTTGGAAAGGGGATTATGAACTTTTGATAGGGGTGTACAAACCTTCTGTTTTGTGGGACCTTTCCTGATGCTGCTTTTATGTCGTCTTGACCAGAGGCCGAGGAAGAGGATGAAGAGGAGGAGGAAGAAGAAGAGGAGGAAGAGGAAGATGAGGAGGACAAAGAGATAGATTCTATGGATGAAAGCATGGAGGGTGACACAGAGCTGCCAGGCTTCACGCTCCCAGGAGAGACTTCCCAGGAGCCCATAGCTGGCCTGGAGAACCCTGCAGCCCAGCTGTCTGGGGTGTCCTACCAGGTTCCTGACACCATTGAGTGGGAGCAGCAGAACCAGGGGCTGGGTGAGTGAATAATCCCCTTTTTCCCTTGCCCTCATGGAAAACTTGTCTCCTGCTCTTCACCTCGCATGGGACAGCCCATTGTGCTGGGAGGTGTCAGTAGACCTCCAACATATTTGGCTAATCATGGGGCAGCTGTATTTCTGAGGAAACCCTGGTCCCAAAGACAGCTGGTCAAATTGGAATGGGTCCCAGGCAATGTGTCCTGAGGTTTTAGCTTGGGGGAGAAACTCTCTGCATACTCCAGACATGGTCCATCATTCCTAGAGCTTAGTGTTGTGTGTCTCAGCTGAAATTCCTGGGGAAATTGCAGTGCCCTTTGTCTGGGTTGTGTTGGTGCAGGCATACAAGTCCTGTGAAAGCAAAGTGAGCCTGGGAGTTGATTATCTGCTCCTTGCTAGTTCAATGGCATTCTTGTAAGCACCACTGACATTTCTTAAGGGTTGCATGATCCAGTTTTGGGACTCTGTGGTGAAAACATTCAGCAGGACAAACCCATCATAGAATCACAATTTTGGAAAGGACCTACTAGATCATCTAGTCCAACCATAAGGCCTGTATAAAGCACTATCCAGTTTATTCCTGCTGTATGTATAGACCCTGTGCTTTATGGCTGGGTTAGTTTATTCTCCATAGAAAGGTGAACCAGTGAGAGCTGAACCACATCCATACAGAAAATGTGCATGGCTCTTAGTGCTCTAGTTGTTCTGAGACACTCACCAAATGCAGAAACCCTAAACCTCTTTTATATGTTGAGTGATGTGAACTGTTGCTTTCTTTGGGTGTTTAATTCTCCCCACGTAGTCCCATTTCCATCCTGCTTGAGCGTTGTTAGCTTCCTTTGAAATAAATCAAAGAGTGTATTTCAAGAGCCCTGTGGGAAGGTTGCTCTCCAAGGGCAGACTGAGTTTGTATCAGGCCTGATATCTCCCTGTCCCACTAACTCTAGCTTGAAAAACATTATGTTGTATGATTTGCATGTCAGATCTGTTTCATGTGTCCTGTTATCCCACCAGGATGGGCAGAAGCTGTGCAAGGGAGGTAATTCTAAGTCTTTAATGACTTTTTGGTTGGCTTTGACAAGCTGTATTAAGAGAGCTACGTGGCATTGCTTGGAGGAGTAGTGTAGGAAACATAGAGTTAGGGTAAAAGTTGCTTCAGTAGCTTTGTACTGTTATCCTACAAGGATCACAAGGCTGAATGTGGCTCTGGGCAGCCTGCTTTAGTGGTTGTCGACCCTGCCCACAGCAGGGGGGTTGAAACTAGTTGATCTTTGAGGTCCTTTTCAACCCAGGCCATTTTGTGGTTCTGTGATTCTGCACGTTTAATTGGTGTAGGATCTTTGGTGCCTCAAAGGAAGACACATGTTTTCTCTACTCAGAAAACCACAACTGTTTGTCTGGGTAAGGACCTTGTGTACCAGGATGGATGGCTTCACCTTTGGATGAGTCAGTCCTGGCTGTGGGTGCCAGTGCTTCTCTCTGGTCAAGAAATTCAGTGTTTGACACAAACTCCAAGGTGTGTCTCCATGTGTACCACATAGGACCTGGAGGAATATGGCACTGATTCATCCTCAGGGATGTGAGAGCTCCTTGCCCTAGAGCAGAGCCTTGTTGGAGGATGCTCCTTACAGTATCTTTTTCAGTCAGCTTCTTCTGAACTTAAGTTAAAAATAGTTAAAACTCTATTTTTGGTTCCATATTAATATTACTTCATCCTGCAGCTTTCATCCTGTACCACCTTTTCTTCTCAAAAGGCTGTCTTTTCAAAAAAATCAGACATGGAATAAATCATGTGGACAGATACAGGTTTTTTTCTAGCTCACTTATGTTTTATTTACCCTTGTGCAAACTGGAAGAGCCTGCTGTGAAGCTTGTCAGGTTGGGTCAGCTGCCAAATGCCAAGCCAGGCACCTGGAGGACAGAGTAGGTGTGAATTTCTGTGCTGTCTGTAAGTGCCTGGCTGGGCTGTGTGTCTCCAGATCCAAACAGTTTGGTCTGCCTTCATTTTGGAGCTGCTGCATCAGGAGAGAGAGGCTGAGTTGACGTCATCTTTAAGTTAGGTAGGACTGTGCTGTTTTGGGGAGAAGAGAGGGGGAGCAATGGGATCAGCCTTTCTGCCTCTGATTCACTCATCACCCATCTTTATTTTATCAGGTAAACACTGATATCAGGTTACCTGATAAAGAGGAGAACAGGAAGGATGGAGAAAATGTATAACTTGTGTCAGCAGGAGGTGGGTTATTAAGAATAAAAGAAATTCACTGAACCTGAAATGCCTACGTTGTTCTGCTGGAGCATCTGGAGATACATGACATACTGTGCAGGGCTTGTAAAACTTTGGATCTGCTGCACGTGTTCATGGACTCTTTGAAACCCTTTTTCTCCAAGTGCTTTCTCAGCTAAATCTAGCCCTCTGAAATCCATTTCCTTTAAGTCTTTTCTCCTAAAGCCAAAATTAACTTGACTTTCATTTTAAGACAACTTCTTAACCACTGTACTTGCCTCATCGCAGCCCTGGAGGAGATGGATCTGCACTTTGTTTGAATTCAGCTGGGTCAGGGCGTGGTGCTCCTGCCTGTCTCAGCTCACACTGAGTTTTGGGAATAGGAAGGGAGATGCAGAGCTTGTCCCTGGGATCCACAAGCAGTGCTGAGGAGTGACTCATTCCCCATTTTGTACGAGCAAAATGTGGTTTGGAGAGGGATGTTGTCCTGCTTAACATCTATGGCATAGCAAGGCAAGACCTGAAGAAAGTGATGGTACCCAACAGGGTACAAGATAAGGGCGCACCAGAGGAGACAGGGCAGTGTGTTCTGTAGCTAAGAATATCATGACTTTGTATACTTCAGTTTGCAGATTATCAGCCTGATAGCTTGCAGCAGATCCTGCAAAGTTACTGCAGATGCTTTATTAAAGTTTCTCTAGGAGATAACTGAAAACACTTCTGAAGTAGTTTGCAGTATACCCACAGTAGTCAATTTTGGCAGCCCTGAGTTTGATTGTCATAATTCTCTTAAATGGAGATTAAATGTTATTTCTTCTTGATTCTCCTTATTTATTTGTTCAGTTAAGTACCAAACTTAGACAGTTGGCATTTTTCATCTTTAAAATGCTTCACACACATCCCCTTTTCCTGGGGAGATATTCTGTCTTCAGAACTTTGAGATTTATCTCTAACATCCATAGTACAAAAGAGCGAGGAGTACTGGAGTAGCTGTTCTCAGCTCAGTTATTATTGGGTTTGCCTGGTCTGATGGCTGACATGCTGAAAATCCCTGGGGAATGAGTAACTTGATCCACAGGCAGCTTGCCAAAGCAAACAGACAGTTTGGATTTTTGTAGTGGTCAGTGAAAAAATGCCAGAGAAACAGAATCATTAAAATGTCAATTCTGGGAAGTCAGATGGTCCCACATTAACTCCAGCTGAGCAAAAGCAATTTATATGCTTCAGTAATGAGGCTGTCAGCATCTACAGACTATCAGCTGACTCTCTAACCAGCAAGGTTTAGACAAAGCTAAATGATAAAAATAAATGACATCATCAAAATAGAAGTTGATCCTCCAAAAAACATTCTGCTGGCCTCTGCTTCTGGAGAAGGAAGGTCTGAATATGCTTTGGGATCTCTGTTGGTGCTCTAATGCCTCGTCTTCAGGTGCAAAGGGCATTTTCTTTTCCCACTTTCTGAGAGTGTTTGTGCTCTCTGTGTGTGTGGCACTGCTACCCCATCATTATACAGACTACAAGGTAAGACACAGAAACTTATCTTGGATTAGTGTAGAACAAGGGAATGCTCCCAAGCTGTTTGTTATTGCCACCGTGTTTGTCTATATTCCATGTCCCAGTGTCTTTAACTGGGAGCTCCTGCTGTCTGTGCTATGGTAGCAGCAGGAGGACTGGGACAATTTACTCAGCCTTTAATTTTGCTGCTCCGGGGTTTGCAGTAATTTGTTTTGTGCATTCAAAATGTGTAAAGTTGTTTGAAGCAGCTGTGGCTTTTGCTTTTTAAAGCTTTACAGGGTGTGATTCCTTGACAGCTTGGCTCAAGCTGTTGATGCAGGGGTTGGTATGGTGGACGTTGGTTCTTTAAAATGTTGGTGGAGCCCATTGGTTGCTTACCCTAAGGCCACCACTACTATGAGGCAACATCTAGCTGTAGATGACACTATTCCTTGCAGGGGCCTTCAGAGATCCCTTCCAACTCAAACAATTCTGTGATTCAATTTGAATCAGAAAACTTATCAGAGAAAACTCTGCTGTTATGCTCAAAATCATGTTTTATAGGCAAAGGAAAGGCACATCTCGTATATACCTGAACCCAAGAATTTATTGCTAATGCAGTTGTATTATTCACAGTCTAATCGTTATCAGTCTAGACACAGTTATTTTTACACAAAAAGAAATAATTATGCAGTTAGAGTTGCTACACCCACAGTTCTTGGTTTCTGTGCCTTTTCCTGGCTTTTTGCATCTCAGTTTGCTCTATATGGTGGCTTTTATGTATGTTAAATACTGTATTTGTTTTACCCTGAATCGATTTTGTCCCAGTCTAGGAAAAGCTCCCTATTCATCCATGCTGGTCTTCATCCCAGCTGGCTCATCTGGCAGTGCAGGGAGATAATCAGTGCCTTTCAGACTTCCTTCCCTCGTACAATCCTCACCAGCTCACCTTCCACTCCAAACCAGTAACAAAGCTCCCACCATCACACTGGTGGCTAAATTTCATGTTTCTGTTCCTGTTAAGAATTCGCTTGTGATCACATCTTAATCCTGGTACTCAATCAGGTTTGCTTTGCTAGAAGAAATTATGCATCCAACTGTCTTCTTCACAGCAACAGTGATCTTCCCTACCTTGTTTTGACACGTGTTATTTCAACAGCTACTATATGCTGTTTCAGTGCCAGAGTAGCTCCCTAAAGAGAATCATTCACACTGAGGTTGGCCTTTTCTTTTTGTCGCATTTTGTCCCAAGCTGCTTTGGGGGATGTCTGCTGTGCTTTTACATCCAGCACAGGAGTGCCAACGCAGCCCACGCATGTTAAGTGTGAGAAGTTGGCAGTACCACATTCAGATGATGCCCTCGCAGCAGAAATAAAGACCCAGAGAAGAGAATGGTGAGGAGTGAAACAGGAAATACGAAGCTTGGTCGGTCCTACCCAGCTCTGAAAGCAGCTGTCAAAAATGGGTGCAGTGAAGTTACTGTTTGTGATGAAAAACTGTGTGCTTCCAGTTTGTCAGAAAGAAGGCTTTCCTACACGTAAACATCTAGCAGGAAACTCCAGTTGATACTTCTGCTGGAATACATTGAGAAAAGGCTGCACTGTCACAATCTCAGATGCATTACTTTGAAACATCAGCCTTGCCACGAGCTTTCTGTCTCTGGTTAAATCCACTTCAGAGTAAACTTAGCTGAGCCTGTTGGTTATCAGCCCTCAAATGCTGCCTTCTGGAGCTGGGGGCAGGTGTAGAGGGTTTTACTCATGTGTACAGGGTTGTGCCCTCCTCCTCACTGCCCAGAAAAGGATCCCACCAGCAGCTGAGTGTTTTTGACCTTCTCCAACTCTGTCTCCATCCATACACTAACTGCAGTCTTGGGATGCACCTACCTTGAATTACAGAATCAATAAGGTTAGAAAAGACCGCAAAGACCCTCAGCCCCAGCCCACCCCCACCATGCCCACTAACTATGTCCTTCAGTGCCACTTCTCCACCGTTCTTGAACACTTCAAGGGATGGTGACCCCACCACTCCCTGGGCAGTTTGTGCCACTGCATCACCACTCTTTCTGAGAAGAAATGTTTCCTAATATTCAACCTGAACCTCCGCTGATGCAACTTGAGTCTGTTATCTCTCATCTTATCGAGCATGGCTCAGAATTTGCTTCTCACATAATTTTTTTTGCCTTAATTAAGGGACGGGGTCCAATGGGCACAGCAGAGCCCAGCACCATGTGTGTGTGCACAGCACTGTCAGTGTATCACCAGAGTCTGTCAGCTCCCTTGGAACAGTCTGTCCATCCCACTGTCTGTCAGCTCTGCTGTAACAGGAATCCTGGTATCCTGGCTGTCTTTTTAATCTGCAGTAATCCAGTTTCTTCTCAAGTCTCAGTGTGCTGTTGCGTGTATCATGTTTTAGAGTGGTTTGCCTCACCCTCTAGCCTTCACTTTATATATGTCAGAGATCTTGGCTCCATTTAGACAGAGAACAAGGTTTTCAGCCCTCTCTCCCATCGGGTTTCAGTAATCACTTAGCTTGATTGAAGAATGTAGGCAGGCCAGCAGCTCTCCCTGGGTCAGAGTTATTAATTTTTGCTTTATGTGCTCGCCTAGGTGGCCTTTGCTTTGTACAAAGAGCCTTGTCCTTACGTTGCAGAAATCACATCTATTTTCTAACAGCAATATAAGCTGTGGTGCAAAAGATCTGTCTGCTTTCATGGCATTTCAGCCCTCTAAAAAAAAAAGAGAACGTGAAGGTTCATTGGCCTTGAATTGGCTCTCCTCTTCTGGGGATTTGCATCAGAGGCTGATGTTTTGGGTTAAAATATTGGCTCCAACTGCAGAGTGAGTAAGAGAAAACTGTAAGAGAAGAGCTCCTTGCAGCCATTACCACGGAGATTGATGGTAATTTGTAGAAAAGATGGTTTTAAAATATTCCTCTCTAATGAGAATGTAGATAAGTTCTCTCTCTGCTTAGGCAGTGCAAGCCAAGATGACTGATGCTAACCCTGCCTCCCCACTGGTGTTGGTTCGAATTAAGATGACTTGGGGATCAAATGAGATCTAAGTTCCTTCCTGAAAGGATGCTCTCTCCTGATAAACAAATAAATCCTGCCCTGCTCAAGAGTGAGTTAGGGACCAGTATTGGAAATAAGTAAATTGCTTGGCTTTCAACTGACAATAAAATAATTATCTCAAACCACCAGCAATTGGTGTTTTGCAAAAATGTTGGGCATCAGCATTCATCACTGAGAGGGGTCAATACAGTGAGAATCATTAGAGGCTTTTGCTTTCTTTTATTTATTTTTTTGGTGTGTTTGTGTTTGAATAACTCCTAATCACAACCTCATCCAAGCCTGGAATGTAATAAAGGGTTTCAGCAAGGCTGTTCCCAATAACCTATCATTTCTTTTAACGTATTGAGGCTTTATTGAAGTGAGGCCAGGAGCTCTCCCAAGTTTCTCTGTTACTGTTCCTTTCCTAAGCTGCTTTCCCACATCTCCCTTCCTTCAGTCTGACTGCTCAGGTGTTTGCACAGACTGGTTTTGCAGTGTTGTGAAGCTGGGTCTCTGATGCTCTCTCCTTGGCTCAAGGACAAGTCTAACACCCATGGGGAATCTTAGAGGATTCTGGTCACCTCCCTGTCCTCACACCACCCATATGACCTGACAGGTGAAATCCTACGAGAAAAATACCTTTCTCTTGGATGTTAATATTTCTTATATCTGTAAAAAGTGGTTAAATGAAGTCCTTATCTGTTTTTGGTTGTGCAGAGTGTTGTGTAAAGGGTTGGGTGGAGCATTAGACCCCAATGCTTGCTGGGGACTCTCTCCTAGCTGCTCCTAGCTGTCCCTGTGAGCATGGACCTGCGTGGCCACCACAACAGCATCCCTCAAACCAGAGCTGGCATCCCAAGTCTGAATCATCAGGGATAGTGCTCTTCAGCAGTGCTAATCGACAGCAGCAATGATTAGTTATTAAGCACTGAGTAGTCACTGATGTGTGGGCTCTCATGATGAATACGAGGGCTCAAAAAACCAGTGGAACTCATAATTCTTTATATATTCTGGATCTGCTTCAGGCATCTATTATAGTGTCTGCTCTTACATCCCATTCCAAAGATACCAACAACTGCACAGAGATGGAGGATATTGCAGTAGGAACATGGGCCTGGTGGGATGGGGGGAACAGGGGAAAAGAGAGTTAAATGACAGCCATTGTTTTGATCCTAAATACTCAGTGCCACTCCGTGCATCTAGAAGAGGATGCAGCAGAGCTGGAAAACATAGGTGGAAGAGGAAGAATAACCAAAGAAAAAATGAAAGGAATAAGCAAAATAATAAATGGGACTCTTTGCAAGGAGGGAAGCATTGCTGTATGACAGTTCCATCCCTAAGCTTTCCCAAAACAGATGCTGCTGGGTGCTGAGTTACTAACCAAGCCAGACCTTCAGTCTGACCTAGACTGGCTGTAAGCAGAGCCTGGTCTCCTCTGCTTCATTGCTACCAGTTTTACTGCTTTATTATGTGACCTTGCACAAATCCCTTCCTTCTGTTCCTTGTCCTGTTATCCATCAGTGGGCTGGTTTCATGGCTCCTGTGGTGGTATATTGATTCAGGTTCTTTTGGGAAATATGATCTCTCTGTACGTGTTTGTAGAGCATTTATTACAGGAGTGCATCATCTCAGGTGGGCTTTCAGGTATTACAACAATAAGAGTAATTAATAATTAATTCCTCCTCTTTCTCCCGGTGTTATTTTTGCTGATGAACAAAAAATACTGATAGTTGCTGATCCAATAGATACAACCCATCCCCATCATGCCCCCTAAACCACGTCCCTCAGTGCTACATCTCCACAGCTCTTGAATGCCTTCAGGGATGATGAGTCCACCACCTCCCTGTGTAGATACTCTTTGGTACTCTTCCTTGAACACAAACTTTGCTTTGAATTTCTTAGCAATGTTCCAAGTAGAGAAATGCCTGAAAGCAGCTGGTTATGCTCACTGCAGGGAGATGTGACTCAGTGACCACAGGAACCTTCCAAGGTGCTTATTGTGCTTATTATCCTTCAGATACACAGAGCTTCACATAAAACACTTTGCAGCTGAAAACAGGTAGCAGTAACTTCATGTTATCCCCTTCCCTTGCTGAAGCTTCATTCTGTATGCTGTATAGCTTTTATCACTGCTGGGCTGAGCTCATTTCCCTTGCAGCACAGGCAGCCTCATATCTCAAGTCCTCGATGCAGAAATGCTGGGGCCAGTAGCACAAGAAAGTAGTGGCATTTTTAGACTTGCTCTAATCTGTTTCACAGTGTCTTGCCCACCTTTCACAAGTACTGGGATAGAAAATTTTCTGCATGCATAAAATGCACATGGGTTTCTGCACCTGCCTCAGTTATAAGTCCAAAAGCTAATCCATAAATCTGTGTTTTGTTGCTCTCTTGGCTTTGGTGGATCTGCTTGTTATCTTGTAGAAAATAATTTTGAAAAGGAATCTTAAGCTCTTGTATGCCTCAGGGGAGTTCAAGTCAATGTGGACAAATGGCATTTCTCAGTCAGTGGACAGATTTATAAATTGGGATGTTGTGATGAACTGGTTCGAGTCAACAGTTCACCTGGTCTGTCCATCAAACCTCTAACCAAGTTTGAGCAGTAATTGCCTGAATCTGTCAACTACTTCACAACACTACAGGACAAGCCAACAATTTGTCTTCTGTGTTTAGGACTAAATTTTGGAAGTGCTCTGTGGCTTTACTGTTTCTGTACCCACAAGGAGTTGCAGATTTTAGGTGATCCAAAGAGGTTTTGTACATGCTGTGGGAAAATAAACTTTTCCCTAGAAAATTTTCCAGGGCAGAACCTTTGCTGTAAAAAAAAATTGAACTATTTGAGGCCCAGGACTCACCTGGCCAACAAGCTGTGATGCTTCCAAAACAGCCAAAAGAAAATTGTGGTTCCCAACCTTTTTTGGCTCTGTGCATTTCTCAAATGCAGTGTTGGATAATGGTTTCTTTCTCAGAGAAGGCTATTAGTGTTGTCTTTGTGATTAGAGCTTTGCTCACTGACTGGTTTGCAGGATTTAGTGAAAGCTGTTGGAAGATAAGCAACTAGCCCCTTGCTAGAACTCTCATGAAACACTTGCATCTTTTTCCAGGCTGATTACTTTTAGCATGTAATGTGGAGATTTATCTGCATGCCAGGAGACATAAAATCCATGCTAAGGTCTTCAAATATTTCACTGTACCTTCTCCTGCTGCTGCGTCTTGTCTTTTTTGACCTTTGTTGCATTCACCTCCTTCATGGGTGATGCTGTGACCTACAGACCTTGCAAACTGCAGGTGAGAGTTCCCACCATAAGTTCAGACAAAGAGCTCCTTACAAATGATGGTCATAAGTTCATAAGTTCATAAGGTTGGAAAGGACCTATAAGATCATCTAGTCCAACCATCCTCTTATCACTATCTCTACCCAACTACTAAATTAAGTCCTTTAGCACCTCATCTAAACGCTTCTTGAACAGCGCTAGGGACGGTGCCTCAACCACCTCCCTAGGCAGGCCATTCCAGTGCCTGACCACTCTTTCAGAAAAGAAATGCTTCCTCAGGTCTAATCTAAATCTTCCCCGGCGCAACTTGTGGCCATTCCCTCTCGTCCTGTCGTTATTTATCAGGGAGAAGAGGCCCACCCCCTCCTCACCACAACCCCCCTTCAGGAAGTGGTAGAGTGCAATAAGGTCTCCTCTGGTCTGCATATGATGGAGCATATGGGCCTGACACATCCCATCATCTGACAAGGACCTGAGGGTCTTAGTAGGAGTGAGAGCCCCACAGCTGGTAAGGGGTCTTGAGTGAAGACCACTTGGAGCCCCAAACCTCTTCATGTCTCAGCTGATGGGCATGAAGCAGCTGTTCTGTTTGGGAAGGATGAGACCTGCTCAGTGCATGGGGCCACAGAAGAGGAGAGAGCTTGGAGCTTTGGTCTGTTGGTTCACGTGTGTTACGGTGAGCTGGGAATGTAGTCATCAAGAACAATCAATCATAGAATCACCAATCTGTTCTACTGCTGATATTTTTGCACTAGACCACATCCCTCAGTACCACATCTCCATGGTTCTGGAACACCTCCAGGGATGGTGGCTCTCCCACCTCCCTGGGCAGCCCATTCCAGTGCCTGACCACTTTTTTGGAGCTGACATTTTTCCTAATATCCAACCTCACCCTCCCCTGACACAAGGTGAGGCTGTCACCTCTTGTCCTGTCGCTAGTTACACAGGAGAAGGAGCTGAACCCCACCTCACCACAGCCTCCTTTCAGGTTATTGTAGAGAGCAGTAAGGTCTCCCCTGAGCTTCCTCTTCTCCAGACTAAACAATCCTAGTTCTATCAGCTGCTCCTCATAAGACTTGTGCTCCAGACTTCATTGCCCTTCTCTGGAAGCACTCCAGGGCCTCGATGTCTTTCTTGTAGTGAGGAACCCAAAAGGGAACACAGCACTCGAGGTGAGGCCTCACCAGAGCTGAGTGCAGGCAGTTGATCACTTTCCTGCTCCTGCTGGCTGCACTATTTCTCACACAACCCAGGATGCTATTGCCCTTCTTGCATGCACTGCTGGCTCATGTTCAGCTGGCTGTTGACCAACACCTCCAGATCCTTTTCCTCTGTGCAGCCTTCCAGTCACTCTGCCCCAAGCCTGAAGCCGCCTGGGGTTGTTGTGGCCAAAGTGCAGGACCCGACACTTGGTCTTGTTGAACTTCATCCCACTGGCCTCAGCCCAGCGATCCAGCCTGTGCAGATCCCTGTAGGACCTTCATATCCTCAGACAGATTGACACTTCCTCCCAGCTTGGTGATATCTGCAACTGAGTGGATATAAAACGTTCTTTACAATAGTGGTAATACAACACTGGCACAGGTTGCCCAGTGATGGTGGGTGCCCCATCCCTGCGGGCATACAAGATCAGGTTGAACAGGGCTCTGAGCACCTGATTGAGCTGTAGATGTCCTTGTTTGTTGCAAGGAGTGTTGGACCAGATGTCCTTTAAAGGTCCCCTTCAGGTTGGAATGCCTGTGTATGCGAGTGCAGTTCTGCAGTGTACCTTTTCTCCTTTAAAACCAGTGTACAATCAGTCCTCAACAAAGATAAGTTTAGAAATTGTCCCCTGCTTATGCATTCCTTGGGGCTTGTCAGTAACTTCTTTGTCTGTGTATCTGTTTCTGGTTCAACACTTGTCAAATGAACAGAAAACTTTTCAGTTCTGTTTCATGGGCTTTGGAAGCTCTACAGTGGCCACCAGCCTTTAGATAATACACATTTGCTGCTACTTTGAAGGCAGATTTGGTTCTGAAGCTTTATCCTGATAATTCCATAAAGGTTCTTGTATGTCAAATTGTTTCTTTGTGATTTGAACAGATGATGGCAGCAAAATCAGGAGCTAATTCAGAGAGGTTCATATTCCAAAATGTCCTCTTACAGCCACATCTTATCACTGTTCTAATCAGATAGTAATCTTTGACCAGTTCCAATCAAAGTAATGCCCTTTCAGCGTAAGTAAATTGAGATTATCTAAACCTGCCTGAAGAAACAACAGACTCGTTCATTTCAGAGCAGAGAGATGGACAAAAAAATGCCACAAAATATCCTCTGACAACTCACTGATTTTGTATTGAGGCATTTTGAAGGCTGAGAGCACTGTCAGTGTAAGCAGCACAAGGACATCCTAACCTGTTGGGTGCAACCCTGTCATCCTGGGGAGATTTTTCTTCAGGCATGGGTGAGACCAGGGAGTTGGCATGCAGGTTGCTAGCTGATCTAGTGAAACAAATGGAGAATGCAGATAAGAGATGATCTGAGGATAAATTAACACTTCCACTTGTAGGGCCAAGCAGAGCTGGCTGGGAGGTGATGATTTTACAGTTCCTGTTGAGTGGAAGCAAACTTCAACAAGATTTTGGGATGATCATTTATCTGCAGAGCCTCATCCATAACTATTGATAGGAAGTGCAGACTCAGGACCCAGATTAAAGTACAAAGTCAGCAAGATGTGGAGGTAGGGCTTTCTGCCATCAACCCTATGGAGCCAGGCCTGCTTGTTCAGGGTTTGAATTTGGCCTCATAGTGTTTCAAAACACCAAACAAAAACAGTCCTACCAAGGTGCACACCTTGAAATTGCCTGTCCAGACATAAAACAAAATTGCTTCTCTTCTTCAGTGCCTTTCAGAGAGTTTTCATTGTGAAGATGTTTTGACATATTTCCCCCTCTGCAGGGTAAGAAGGGAGCTGCCTCATCCACCTTTGTCTACCAAATACACTGCATCAGCTCCTTGCTTTGGATAACCCATAATCAGACTGCCATGCTCTGCCTCCTAGGAGAGATTTCAGCAGTCAGCCTGCCTTCATCCTCAGCCAGCACAGGCTCAGTGAAACCATTTTGGTTTGATTGTCATCATGTGTCTGAGTGATTATTCCTGAGAAATACCCACTGACTTGAAATACTCATTGCCTCTCTTGGCCCAACTTTCAATAAGAAGTTTTGTTATCAGCTGAAGGGGAAGAATCATCTGTATAATTGTGTTAGGACAGTAAAAAGAGCTTTGGCTGAGACTGGCAGAACTCAGTGCTGGTCTGAACCTGTTGGTGTCGAAATGGGAATTCTGCTTCTCAGGTGGGAAGGGCTATGTCTGCACTGAAGAGGTTTGCCCCTGCTTTCTCCACTGGCTCTGGCTCCTCCTGCCTCCTTTTGGCTGTAATTATCCAAATCTGCATACATCACATCTGGCTTCCTAGTCAATAGATGAAGATAACGTTGCTTATTTGTATTAGAGAGTTGCTGTGAATGCAATTAATAAAGCTGCAAAGCAGTGGAAGAGCTGAATATCATTATGTAATGAGATCTCATTTGCAATAAATGGTATGAAAAATGATTTCTTGCAAATAACAAATTGTTGTGGGTTTTTAGCCTAATTGTAGATACTTGATTCTAATTTGTTATTTGGCATTTCCATGTTAATGAAGAGTTTTAGATTTAGTTACTGCGTTTGTGGCAAACACATTATCATTTTCCAATACATGCAAAGCTTTGGCTTCTTTAGAAATAGAAGAGCTGAGTAATTATCCTCATTGTGCTGCTCTGGGGAAGGTCTGCCAGCACTAGTGTCCAGCTCCCACTGCAGTGCAGGATGCTCCACAAACAGGCTGCTCGTGTTAGCCCTGTTCTGCACTTGGGGATCTGAGCTACAGACACACAGAATAACTTGCCCTTCTGCTGTCCTGGAGCCCAGCCTGAGCCACTGCTTCTAGGCTGCATCTTTCCTTCATCACCTACAAAGCAGAACCTGGCTGGAGCCAGCTTTTCAGTTGGCACTAGGCTTCCAAGCACGTTCTGCTCAGAGATGAAGCAGATGTTATCATTGTCAAGGTCAGGGCTTGGATCCCCATGTTTCACTGTGGTCAGTGCTGTATTAACACTTAGTGATCCACCAAATCCTGTTGCTCGACTTCTAGTTTGTACAATCCTAGAGTCCTAGCTTAGACTCACAGAATCACAGAATGTTTTGTGTTGAAAGGGACCTTAAATCCCCCCCTGCCCCACCCCCTGCTGAGGGCTGGGTGCTCTCCCCCCAGCTCGGGCTGCCCGTGACCCCATGCAATGCCTTTAGCACAGAGGACTTCCCCCCACTTCACATAGTAAAAGTTTAGGATAGTAATGTTCCTTCAAAATGCAGCAACTGGAAAGCATCACACACGCTGTCTTGGCCTGATACTGTCTGTCATTACTTCCCCATCTGCCTTCCTGCCAGGCACAAGCTGTATCTCTCCTGGAGCTCTGGGGATGATCAGCCATCTCCTGGGTCCCCAGCTCTCCTGCGACCTTCTCAGTGACCTGCCCTCAGAACAGAGCCATAATTTCCCAAGTTTTTCTGGTTTCTAGTGAAAAAAATCCCCCAGTGATGGAGGCCATTTGTAGAGATTGAGAATAAATCGATTGAGAGTGTAAGCACACTGAAAGATCACTGTACTTTACTCCTTGTGAGATCCTTCAGTTTCCATGTTATCCCTCCACTGCTTTGCACTTACTCTCTCTGCAGTTTTCCTAGGGGCCATCCTCACAGATCTGATGCAAACATCACTAGGGGCTGGGAGAGTTTTTGAGAAAAGCCATTCACTTCGTTTATCTGCCTACTGAAACTATTGAATTTTCCTTCTCTTCTTCCCCAGCTGGATAAAGAAGCTTCACTTAACAGAACCTCAGCCTTCACAGCTGTGAGTTTTGCCATGAGTGGAAATGGGTATTAACCGACTGGGGCCCAAGTCTTCAGCCAGGTTCATGCTGACTTTTGCAGACAGTGGGTATGGCATTATACAAATTAAATAAAGCAGTATCTTTTCATGGACTCTTCATTAGTGCCAGGTATGTAGTTTGGGTGGGCTCACACTAATGAGTAGCAGTTGTGTTATCACCTTGTCCCTGGAGCTGGTCTTCTCCTGGTGGCATGCACAATGCTATTTACATTACTTAAGGCAACAGTAGAGCCTATAGGCATATAACGTGGCAGTGTACCTGGGCAGGGCATGTTTTCTGGTAGAAATGCTGCAATTCTGCTGAAGCTAGTGGAGTTTCACCACTGAGGAGGAGGCTGAGTTTGGTGTGTTGTCTCACTGCTGCAGCAGAACTGAACATGTTTCTGTTCATCACCTATCGTGATTCTGTGATATATCCCCTTAGTATTCCCATGGTAAGGATACTAAAAGGAGTGACAGAGATTAATTTATTTTCCTATGGCTATACAAGAAGTCAATTGCAAGGCTATTGAGCCAGTGTCTGGAGCCATAAGCCCCAGCTTGGTAGTTTAACACAAGAGCATTGCATTGCACTGAGAGGCGACGTTCAGTTCTTGATGCAAAAGAAATGTGGGATCAGCCTTCTTTTTTGTTACCAAAGTGGGCAAATACATTTTCCTTTGGAGACTAAGTGCACAGAGCTCAAGTCTGCTGTTGTTCCTTAGTATTTGCATGAAAATGAGTCTTTGAGATAATCAGATTTTATTTCTGGTGTCTAATCGATGCTCAGGGCTTTGTGGTTTAATTACTAGAATAATTGTTTGCTGAAAACAGCTCAATATCTACTTTTTTTTCCTTTGAAAGTCAACTCCATCATTTTTATTTCCAACCATTTAGCACTTTATTGATCTTTGTGTCATTTCTTGACAAATGCTGCATCTCTCCAGCCAAAATAAAGGCCAAATCTTGAAATAAGAAAAATAAATTCTTTGTCTTAAATACAAAAATGGAAAATGCCCCATTTCAGTATTGCTTGCTGCAGGCAGGTCATTCATATGGTGTCCCCAGGAAAAATGATTCTGAAAAGGACATTTGCTCTATATAGAAAGAAAAAACAATCAAGCCAAGAACATTTTCAGAGCATGATGAGTATTAGACTTAAACTGAGATACAGAGATAATAAGTTTTGCAGTTTAACAGCTGCTCTTTTAGGATAGACAAGGAGCTGTTGGGGGACATGGAGGTCTGTGTGGCTTGTGCTTAGAGAAAGGTGAAGAGTGGGTTGAGAAGTGGTACAGAGAAATCATAGGATCATTTGAGTTGGAAGGAACCTTTTAAGGATATCTCCTCTTCTACAAACAGGGACACCCACAGCTCCATCAGTGCTCAGAGCCCCATCCAACCTGACCTTGAGTGTCTGCAGGGACAGGGCACCACCACCTCTCTGGGCAACCTGTACCAGTGCTTCACCACCCTTAGTGTAAAATTCTTCCCTATATCAAGTCTCAATCTCTGCTCTTTGAGTCTGAAACCATTACCTCTCCTTGCTGTATGTGCTCCATGATTCTGCAGTGGGATGCTGGTAGAGCAGAGGGAAGATGTGCAGGGCTCTTTCTGGCTTTTTTGCTGCCCCCTCACAGCATCCAGTTTTAATTTGCCAAAAGGTAATACCCTTTCCAAGATTACAGAAAATGACGCTGGGTTGTAGAGCGGAAAATAGACTTGTTGAAAAATGGGTCTTAAAAAGTAGCTTGAGATGAATTTCCATTTTGCTTGCTGGGATTTGGACTCGCTACAGGCTTGGGGCAGAGTGGCCAGAAGACTGCAGAGAGGAAAAGGGTCGGGGGTGTTGGAAAACTGTCTTCTCTGAAAGAGTGGAGATGCAGTGGCACAGCTGCCCAGGGAGTGGTGGGGTCACTGTCCCTGAAGGTGTTCCAGAACTGTGGAGATGTGGCACTGAGGGCATGGTGAGGGCAGTCTGGAGTTGGACTGGATGGTCTTAGTGGTCCTTTCCAGACTTAATGGTCCTATGATTTTATGATGCTACAAAGAATTTATATTCTAGGGTCACATCTGCTATAAATGAGGAGACGTACAGCCAAGGATCTCTATGTACCACATAAAGCGTTTTTTAAAGCCTGTCATTAAGGCTGAGAGATGCTTACAAGTGAATGGTGATGCTACCCCCATGAGACGTGGCCGTGGGATTCTGCAGTGTGTGTGGCTTGCCTGGAATAATGGCCATGCCAATCATTACAAGTCTGATGCTTCTTGTTTAATTCCAGTTGTTTACAGCTTTGCCTGCCAAATTTAAATGTTATGACTGAAATTTTGGTGCTACCCACCCCAGACTTTGTGAGAAGCTTTTAGCTAAAGGCATTCAGCTGCTCTGGTGGATGAAGAGGGGGAAAAATAATCCAGCAACAGTATTTTACTGGGGGACATTTCTTTACTCATGAGTCTTGACTTTTCAGCTTAACCACCAAAGATAGCTTCTGCATGTAGTTTATTTACATATCGCTGTGTCATCAGTACTACATAAGTGTGGCAAGTGAGATCAGCTGAAGCACAGCTAGTTCTTGCTGGTGGTAAGTCCATGTGTTGCTGCAGGAGCTGTGCAGAGTGGTGGAGAACCTGGCCCAGTGTGGGCACTGCCATTCCCATGAGCAACATTTGCATCTCATCTCCCAGAGTGTGTGTAGTTTTTATGCCGTGCGATCCTGTAAATGTGCAATCATACAACATATTGTGACAGCCTGTTCACAGCAGCATCCTGCTGACGCCTTGTACTCTTCAGATGCTGAGAGGTTTTCTATCTTCTCTGTGCTTTAACATCTTGTACCTGCCTGGGACCGCTGAGGGAAGAACAAACAGTTCATCTAAGCCAACAAATGATTTCAAGGCAGCGCAGAACTGAGTTTACAGGGAAATGCAAAGCAGAAAGGCAGTGCTGTTGCCAGCCTAAAGGATCAAGGTGGAAAAATGGCTGAAAAAGGGCAAAATCAGGAGAAAGCTGGCACAGGTGGCAGTGTCAAAAGGATCTTTGTAGCTGAGGAAGGAGTTAGGAAGTGCGTCTCAGCTTCTGCTTGCTGGGTGAGCATGGCTCTTTCTCCTCAGCTTCCCTCTTTCTCTCTGCGTCTGTGGCAGAAATCCATCAAAATTCTTGTCAAGTAGAAAGAGTTTTTCTTCTGGAATTAAAAATATGCTGCCGTGCAGCAGAATGCCATTTTCTGTGTTATTTATTTGTGCTTGTAAGTAAATTGGCAGTTGTATTTTCTAAGGAGAAGGAGCCGATGCAGCCCTGTGCCATTAAGTTGTCAGAGCCGAGCAGACAAAGCACAGAGCATTTCTGCAGAATTGCTCTCTGTACTCTCATTTAAAAGAAAGTTTTACCTGCAAGAGAAAGAGATGAAGTCTGTGAGGTATAGAATGGATTGCCCGATGTCTCCAGACTGATTTAAAGCAATCGATCTGTTCTTTATTTGTAAGGTCTGTGCAGGAGTGGGGTGGGCAGCTCGGGGTTTGTGCATGCCTTTGTGTGTGTGACTGGGGGAGGAGAGGAGCTGCCTACAGCAAGTTGCTTGCTGTAGGGCATAGCAAGGAGAGCAGGAGGAGCATAACATGCCATCCTTCAGGCCTTGCCTCTGCCCTTTGGAGTGTCTATGGAAGCTTGGGTGCTATGCTTTCAAAACCAGTTGCTGTGTTTGTGATGGAGAACTGTTAAGAGGGAAGGTGCTGGGTGTACAGATCACTATCAACATGTTCTGGGTTGAAGATGCGATGGCTTGGTGTGAAAATACAGTGAGGTGTGCAGGTCAGAGGGAGAATGTGCTGTTTTGTCGTGGAAAAACAGAATTGCTTTAGATGATAAAAAGGAGAAATATGATTAAAACAAGCTGATAAAGTGGAAACTGAAGTGACAAGATAAAATAGCAGGGCATTCAAGAGGAGAACTGGAACCGATGGGGTGAGGGCATGAATTATTGATTTTAATCTTCACCAGTAGGACGTCGTTGCATCTTCTTATCTCAAGAAGGGAAGGGAGAGAACGAATGAGAACAGAATTATTAAGCAACTTTATCATGGTGCTGGAGTGGATAATTAGGCAATGAGGATTACTCCTAATGGACAAAGCATGCAGCCTGGAGGACTTGTGCTCCTGATTTCTGAGGGCACTGGGGGGGAAGCAGGAAGAAGCCTCTGGCAAGACACTGAACAGTGCATTTCATCAAGGGCAAACCCAGAGACTGATGCCTTGCAGCAGGTTTGAAGTGAGAGCAAAAGGGGATTCCAGAGGCCTGGCCAGCGAAGAATATATTTGAAGATGTGCAGTCCTCTGAATAGCAGCAAGAAATGAGGTTGTGAGCAAATGCCACCTACAAGGATTGAGGGAAGGGAGAGCATGGGCAGTTTCCTAACCTATTTCTCTTCAGTTCTCTGTTGTAAATTATATCTGATCACTCCCTCTTTCGAGAGGAGCCCTAAAACAAAACAAAATAAAAAACAACAAATGAGCAGCTTTGTGTTTGCTGACTGAATCCAGTCTTACAAAGGATGCAAAGCTGTGGGATATGGTGGAAAGCTGAGGGGTAGGAAAATGCGGTCAGAAATATCTCAGAGAAGAATAATCTGTAGTCTCAGACTGCCTGTTTTGTCCTCTGAAACCACAGATCGAATCAGTGGGAGAAAGCCCTGGAGTGGCATGTGAGACATAAGAAGCTGCAGCCCTGGATGCTGGAGTGTGTGATGCCAGTTTGGATTCCTAGTGTTATGGTGTCTACTGGTGAAAGGCATTTTTGGACCATCTGTACTGTGTAATGTCACCTCTTGCCCCTCTCCTGAGCCTTCAGCCTGCCTCTGGCCCTACCCAGACCCTCAGGAAGGTTTGGCTTATGGCTCTTCCTGTCTCTGCCTTTGGGCTGGGGTCCCATAGATCAATTAGAGTTGGAAGGGACCCCCAAAAGTCATCTAGTCCAACTTCCCTGCAGTGAACAGAGACATAAAGAAGTCATAAAGAAGGGCTGTGTCAGCACTGCAAGCTGCAGCCTACCTCATTCAATGAGCACCGTGTTCTTAGTGTTGACACCATGTCTCCTTAATGGCTGCCTGCACACTTTTGAGGGGTAAAAAGGACTAAAAATAGCACCGTGCATCTGTAACTGAATTCATCCCAGCTGCTCAGACTCCAGTTCCAGCTGTGCTCCGTGTTTGGCACAGGCCTGTCATCCCCTGTGCAGCTCAGGCTGACCTGTGCCAGTAATCTTAAGCTAGATGCTATTTAAAATTAATTTGAAGAGATGCAGGCATTGTATAAATCACTGAGGAAATGTCAGATTATGCATGCAATTTTCAGAAGTGCTCCATGGTGGTCTGACTCAGCTCCCTGTGAAGCCCAGGGCTTAATATTAAGCGAAGGCAGTGTGCCAGTCACTATCCTCAGAAAGCCATGGGAGAGGAGCTGGCACTGCAGACCTGTAGGAGTGATTTTACACCTGATGCCATTTGTGCAGGACACTGAATGATCAGGGAAGGAAAAAAAAGAAGAGGATGAAAAAAAAAAACATGGAATAGGGTATTTGTCACCAATTATTTGCTTGGCCTCATTAACAAGCTACCTGGTGTTCTTGAAGAGCTTTTTGTTTCTTTGAGAATTTGCCATCCATAGTGTTCCTCTTCCAAGACCAAGTTCAGGATACTCCTTATGTATAATTATGCCTAAGGAAAGGCTGCAGTCCAGAATCAATTGATGATAGCCATTATGCATAAATATAAATCCCAACTTGATAAAGGGCCCTATCTCCTCCCCACATTTAGCATCCACCGATATGTAAATAATTGGAACAGAAAGTGCTTGATTTTAATGACACAGTGGCTTGGCATTTCCCCAGAGACATTAAAATAGTTCTGTGCATGAGCAGTATTGAAAGTGTTTGTCACACACAGCAACCTGGTGCTCCCCAGCTTATCACAAGAGCCAGCCAGCAGCTTGTGTGGCCACGTGAGAGCATCTCAGAGCCCTGCCACAACCCACACCGTGTTGTTTTCAGGCTGATTCCCGAAGGTGTCCGACATGTGCTCTACCTTGCTGAAAACAAAGTCGGTTTTAATAATAGGCAATTGTATAAATAGCAAATGTGAATCTGTACCGTGGCATCTGGGGGTCCCATCAGGCATGCTGATGTTGTTTTGTGGAGCAGAGGGGAACGAAGACAGAATTGGTATTTGTTGAAAGCAGAGTATTATTGGATCTTCCCCCCAGGAGAAATAGAAGGCCCTACGTGCTTCAGAAATACTCCAGAGTTAATGGCTGCTTTGGAGGAACTGTTCAGCTGCAAGAAAGTGGGTCAACTATTGATGAGATCACCAATCCATTGTAATCGCTTTGGAAGCCATATAAAAATAGGCTCTGTGCTTGGCTAGAGCTGTGGCTGGCTGAGCATCGTGGCAGCTTTAGCTGTCTCTGTATGCACCACGGGGACACATGTAGCTCCTGATAGTCCTACTGCTGCTGCACCTTCACCACTGTGCTGTCGTTGCAGAAGGATGGCTGCCCTATTGACATGTGTGTATACCAACATGCAAGCCCTAACAAAAACTTTGAAGGGAGCTCCTCTAAGAAGGCAGGCTTGGAGATAGGATCTCCCTCCATAAGCATCACGTTCCGTTTGGGATCTAACATACTTTGAGGAAATTAACCCACAGAAAGATACGGGTTCATCAGAGATTCCCCTTGTGTCCCCGTGGAGTAAGAGATCTTTGCCCAGGGCTTAATGCACTGTTGCTGACCTCTGATACCTCTAACTCATTTCTTGGCTACCTCCTATGAGTAGGAATCCATTGAAGCAACAAGTGATACCTCAAGCACTCAGCATTTTGCCCACACTGTAAGGTTTGTCCTTGTCTGACATCCCACTGTGTGGATGAGTAGTGCCAGTTCAAAACCCCCAACTGGGAATAGTTTTTCATCTTTCTCTTTTAGTCACTCTGAAGACATGAGTTACGCAGGCCAAAGCAAGCTGCTTGCCTGCCAACTCGAGTGAAGAGTTTCTCTTGTTGATTTGCTGCATTTTCTCCACAAACAAGAGTGGAAATGTAATGAAAAATGTTATCAGCTTGTCAAGTTAATTGTCTATTTCAATACGAGGATTATTATCTGTTACTAATTAATGTAGGTTAGATGATTCTAACTTTTTTTGTCTTATTTTTCAGTGAGAAGCTGGATGGAGAAGCTGAAAGATAAGGTAGGAGGCTCAGTGCTTCTCTCAATGACTTCAAAAGCAGAAATAGTTTTACTTGCAGGAATAAATAAGCTTTTGCCAGTGCAGTTTGTTATATCTACAAAGATGATTGAGAAGGGGTTTAACATTTCCACTGGCAGACAGTGAACCAGCTGCTGCAGTTGTGTAGATTGGTGTCAATCCACAGCGTATTGCTGACAGGTAGCTAAGAGCAGAACGAAATGGGGTGGACTTCTCTGCACCAGATGGTCACCTTCTCTTCTAACTACCAAAGTTTTATTTTATTGCCCTCTTTTTTATTGCCCCCCACCCCTTTTCTCTTAGCCCAAAGCTTAGCTCTGGCTGTGTGCCACAGCATCTCCTCAGGGCCAGACCTCTCCTGCCCCACGTGCGGGAAGAGCTGCCAGTTCCTGGAAGGAGAGGGAGTAAACATAGGGCAACTGAAAAGATCCCAGACCCTGAGATCTCTCTGACATTACAGAGTGGTGGTATGTGGAATAATGAGTTGTACCAGCCACAGACTGATAAATTTTCAGGCTCTGCTACCCTAGGGCAAATATTAACATTTTGAAATGATCATGAAACCTTCCAAATACTTTGTTGACGATGGTGAAGCAATGAAGCTAGAAATGAAGTGACAGGAGTGCTTCAAGACAGTAATATTTTGTGGCTTAATAGGGCTTAGAAACTCTTCAATAGGATCAGAGACAATACATATAAAAACACAAGGAATGGAGAACTCTGCCCCCTGACAACCCATAGAATCATCAGATGGATGGGTTGGAAGGGACCTTAAAGCCCATACAGATCCAACTCCTGCCATGGGCTGGGTGCTCCCCACCAGCTCTGACTGCCAGGGCCCCATTCATGGCTTTGGGCACCTCCAGGGATGGGGCACCCCCAACCTATTCCAGTGCCTCACTGCCCTCCAAGTAAAGAATTTCTTCTTATAATCTAAGCTATTCCCCTCCCTCCCCCCTTTCAGTTTAAAGCCATTCTCCCTTTTCCTATTTCTCTCTGTGTAAAAAGTTTGTCCCCCAACAGGGCTGAGTTTGAGCAGATTGTCAGCCAGTCAGCAAAGCCCTCCCTCGTGATCCCTACCAAATTTCAGCAGCACTAAATCTGAAAAGAATGAATGGGTCCTGATGATCCAGGACTGTGGAGTGAAAGGGTTGAGGAAGGTTTGTGCCCAGCCCTCGTTGAGTTGGTTTTCTGCCCACAATAGGAAGGAGGCATGTCTAGTACCAACTTTGCCCATAGCAGAGCATCCTGGCCTGGGATTCAGCCAGAGCGAGCGTTGCAAGGACAGAGAATGGTTTTCCTGACAAAGGTAAAAAGCAGACACTGAGACTGTGTGGGTGCCTGGAGGGAATGCAGCATGCACGTGTGTCACCTGCTCACACCAGAGCTACCCAGCAGCACCACGCGAGCTGGGGGGCATCATGTGCCTTCTATGTATTTCACTTTGTTTCTTGCTGGCTCCCCTTTTATTTCCTCACAAGGAGGGTGCATGTTCCAGCACAGTTGCTGTGTGGGGTCTGATCCTTTGCAGTGCTGGTGTAACCAGCTAGTGTGCACTGAAAAGAGAGACATCTCCCCCCCTGTGGGGTATGGCACTGGGGAAGGCAGAGCTTTCATCTTGCTCATTTTCCTTAGCCATTTTTCCTTCAGAAAAGCCCAACAAAACCCACCCCCCACCAGCAACCAAGTGCTGATGAACCAATCCCACGTTTCCCCCTTTTCTTTGTTGTCAGCACCCTTCCCATGTGCTGTTGGCAGAGCCTTGTCATAGAACCGTAGGACATCCCCAGTTGGAAGGGACCCATAAGGATCATTGAGTCCAACTCCTGGCTTCACACAGCACTGCCCGAAAAACAGACCCTATGTCTGAGAGTGTTGTCCAAATGCTCCTTGAATTCCATCAGCTCAGGGCCATGCCCATTGCCCTCTGGGGCAGAGCCTTTCCCTGATATCGAGCCTGATGTTTCCCTGCCCTCTCTGCCAGGAAGGTCATGGTGAGGGATTGGAGTCCATGATGAAATTTCATCTTCCCTGTGGGCAATGGGTGAGAAAGTGGCTTCAGAGCTGCCTGCAGAATGGAGTTTGATATCAAGCAAATGCCAAAGCCCTTGCAGGTTTGGGCCATGTGATGCAGGAGGGCTGGGAGGAGAGGTCCTGGAGCTGGTTCACAGTGCAGACATTTGAGGTACAGATCATTGGTGTGGTTGTTGGGGAGGGCTGTAAAAGGGCATGGACTGAGCAGGTTGGAAATGCTCATGGACAGACTGGAGAGTTCATCGTATTAAAACCAATGATTTCTAATGCAGAAACTCAGCTGGACAGCAGCTAAAAAGGTATTTCCAACCTCCCCTCGCCTCCTGTGCCAGCAGCACTGTTCCCAGAAATAGAACTACCCACGCTGCACTAATTAGGTCACCCGATTAAGGTGCTTTAATTGCCTGGTGGAGGTGCAGGCTTTTTGTCATGTTCTTACCTCCTTTCTCAGGAGCTCGGGTGCCACATGTAACTTCCCTGCAAAGCACGGTGCTGAGCAGGGCTGGCTTTGCTGGGAGGCACTGCAGGATGCAACCCTGAGCCCTGGGATCCAGGCATGAAGGTATTCCTATTTAAAGAGCCCAGCAGGATCTGGAGGGGTTTGTGAGAGCCAAACAGCCCTTGCTAGCACCGTGTCTGTCCCAGATAAAAACAGTTGTTTCCATTCTCCAGATAAGCATATGAATTGTGCATCTGTCCCTCCGCAGGTGTAAAATCTATTCTGGGTGTGTAGATGGGGAAGGGTAAAGCTGCAGAGAATGAAGACAGCACTGATAGGACGTGAGCTGTACCTGCCTGCCCTGCTCCACTGAGACCCCAGTCTGAGCTAAGTGAGGATGCTGTAGCAATTTGGCACTTTAAATCTTAATTTTCATTTAAACAGTAAAGTAATAAGCACTTGGGAATATTTTCCAGAGGATTTCAAATGTTTCTGTATTATTCACGCTATACATTTCTTTTAAATTGGCATTAGAAAGTCTTGGGCAATGCAAACATCAGGATAAAAACACTGAATTAGAGCTGCTATGCATCTGCTCTGCGACAAGGCCAGCTGCAGGTGGGAGTGCCCCCCATCGTCGTCGTCCTGCTCCAAGTGGCCCCTTCCCATGATGTGTGAACAGTGCAGGTTTTGCATTTCAGCTCTTTCAGAGACCCAGACGTTGTGTCCCTGGAAACAGGTCTCATCCCATGTCGGTGGTGATAAGGTTTCAAATAGAATGAAGTGTAAGAAAAATGTGGGGTCGTGTCAGTCCTGGGCTGGTGGAGAAGGACTCTGAAGGGATGCTGTTGTGAGTGCTGCTCAGCTTGTCTCTCTCCCACCAGGCAGGGTACATGTCGGGGATGCTGGTTCCTGTAGGAGTTGGGATAGCTGGAGCCCTCTTTATCCTTGGAGCACTCTACAGCATTAAGATTATGAATCGCCGAAGGAGGAATGGCTCCAAGAGGCATAAAAGAAAGGTAGAGCAACTGCCAGGGAAGGGAAAACCCTAATCTGTCCCTACCATGTTCCAGTTTACCATCTTGGTTGCAATCTGGTGTTGGAGGGTGGTTTCTCTGGGGTGACATGTGCTGGAGCTCCCAGTTGGAGTACTGGGGGAGCAATCTGGATGCTGCTCCTTTGAGTTTTGTAGGTGGAGCTCTTTAACATTTCTTTTTTTACCCCCAGCAGAGGGAATTTAACAGCATGCAAGACCGAGTCATGCTCCTAGCCGACAGCTCTGAAGACGAATTTTAAATTGAACTGCAGTGCCCTTGTGATATCCAGTGACTTGTAAAAGGAGGGAGGGGAGGACAAGAAAAGAAGGAAGGAATTCCTGCTGCATCGCTGCTCTCAGCCACCCCAAACACCAAGCAGGGGTTGGTACCACCCTGTCAAACCAGCATGCTATGCTCTACGTGCTCTGCACAGTGATGTTTGTTTTGGTACAGTAGTGAGATTTCACATTCACACCTGCAGTGCATCTCGTTGCAGTGGGAGCTGATCTCTGTGGATGATTATTTCCCCATTATCCTGGTGTACTATTTCGGTCCTGGCTGGCAGTAATCTAATCGTAACAATAGCTCTCACCTAACCTGGGAATGGAAATCTTTACTGTGAATGACTTCTGTCCAATTTGTTAATTTTAAATGTTAACATTACCCGAGCTAGAGTTCATTAGTGCTGAGATTAGCTGCTCTGCTTAATTAATGAATTACCCACTTGGACTGTATCCCTCATCACCTGAGAAGTGCCCGAGTACAGTGTTGCTGATACAGTTTAAAGCACATTTTTATGCTCTTTTGCCCGATTCCCAGCCCTTCTTTTTCAACCCCTGCCTTCAGCTCTGCTCCTTGCTTCTTGGAAATGCACAGGAATGGCCTCAACACTTGATTCACGACAACAATTTTAGTCCATTTTCAACCAGCACCGTCTGTAACAGCACAAGAAATACCAGCGCTCACGTACTGATGGATAGTCTTGCATGGATCCCTTAGCTTTTGTTCAGTGTGCAGGTAGGTAAAAGGAAAGGCAGGTCAGAGCTTTCCTCAGCTTCTGCTGCCTGTTTGTAGGCCCTACCAGTGACTGCTTGGCCTCTAACACACGCATTCACGTCGAGTTGGTGGTGGGGCACGTCTCCTTCCCCAGCTGCGAGTTGCATTTTCAGGCCCTGAAAGCTCCGTGGATGGCAGAACCTTTGGAAGATCTGATGGGTCTTGTCTCTGTGCCACCAAACACAAGGAAGGCACCAAAAGTGGTTGAGCTGCCAGGGTGTCACGAGGCCCCTGGCTAATGGGGGGATAGCTGGAAACCAGCAGCAGCCCCAGCTGGAGGCATGGCATGGGGAGGCAAGCTGGTTGAGCTGGGAACTCTTGGCTATGGGGAATGCAGCTGTAGGACAGATGGCTGTGGAGGGCTGTGGAGATGGATCCTAATGGTGCTGTGGGGTGAGGGCAAGCTGTCTGCTGCAGAGAAACAGCCAGCATCTGACACTACTGGACTGAGCAGGGGAAGCTAGTGGTGCTTTGCACAGCCAAAATAATAACAAAGGGCTGTATTACTTATCTCTCTTGCCACTGTTGAAGTGACTCTTTAATCTTGCATTTATGCAAAATATCTGTGTTTCCAAGCTGGAAATCACTGTTCTGTGAGGAATCATCCCTCATACAGAGAACGTCATCTGTCACAGAAGGAGACTCGGTTAGAGAAATGAGATCAGACTGAGATGAGTCCCACTGAGTCTTTGAGGAGGTGTGAGGGAGAGGTGCATGAGGAGACCCCATGTAGGACTTCATCTCTGATAGATGTGAAAAGGCTGTCAGGTTGCTGAGGATAGATATAGCTGATGGTAAACATATGTCTTGTGGACATGTGAATGGGTTTGTGTGGTAGAAACGAGATCCAGAAGAACACACCAGAAGAGTCTGTGAGTTCTCTTCTCAGAGGGTCCTCTGGATATTAAGTCATCAGATTGATGTCCAGTTCCCAGGAGGCAGCGCTGTTCAGAGCCCAGGTACTTTCCTGCCGGCCTTCCCCTCCCACCCAGTGAGTCACTTGGAGAAGGACCCTCAGGACTACCTGTATTCATAGTGCTGCTACTGATGCTCGTCTTCCAGTCCCGGAGCTGTGTGTGGCCCTTGTGCACTCATCCTGCTGGGTGGTGGGAAGCAGGTCGAGGGGAAAGCCATCAGCATGCCGGGCAGTGTCCACTCTTTTTTCTGTCCCTCTAGGACAGGATCTCCCAGCCAGGGCTGCACAGTGCTTGCCTCTCTCCCTTTTCATTCCTGCAGCTTTCATCAGGAAGATGTTGCCTCCCCGGATCTCTCAGCAGCTGCTGCCTGGGAGCCCGTTGTTAAGTCCCTACCCAAAACTGAAGTCTCTTTCTTTTCATCACAAGAGGTCAGTCCAAGCTAAGAACTTCCCTTTTGGACTCACCTCTCCTTGTTTCCTTCTCATTCCTGTCTCTTTTGGAGCCTGAAGGTGCTTGGAAGGTGTTAACAGCCTGCTAGCGTTGCTGATTGTCCAATCTTGGCTGCTGGGCTTTTGGGAATCAGGAATATTTTCCCTTGGGCTCTTTGATGACTTCTTCCTGGCAAAGTGGTTGCAAAGACCAGTGACTGGCCTTCCACTCCAGTTTGTATGAGATATCTTCAGTGAACTGTGTCTCTTGGGTACAGCACCAAATGGATTGAAAAGGCTGGTGGAGAGGCAGCGTGGCCTTTCATTGTGCTAATTAATCCTCGGTTTGGGAAACATTTTCTACAGTGGCCATTTCTTCTCAGTCCCCGACACAGGGAATTTAAATTAAAGGCAGCACGGTCTGCTAGACAAAACTGGTGTCTGAGGGCACTGAGTGGGTGACCTGGTGTCTCTGAGAACCACAGAGTGGGTGGCTGTGATGCTGGACAGCAGCTGTGCCACAGGTGAGGATGCCATAGTTGCAGGTATCTGGTTGTTCTAAAGGTACAGTGGGACAAACTGGACAAGCAGGAAGGTTGTCGCCAAATGGGATGTGCGGCCAAATGGGATGTGCAGCCAAATGCACAGCTCAGTGTTGGTTCTGGCATCTCTGCTTTAGCCAGATCTGTGGATAGAAGGGCTGCCCAAAGACTTTGCTTGTGCTTCAGCTTCAAGGCCTGGCTCTAGCTCTGACCCCCACTCTACCATGCTGGGTTTGCTACCCTCAGACATGGTGCCTTGACTGGGAGCTACTGGTTGGTGGAAGCTTTCTGTAGGCCAACTTCTTGAGTGGCTCAGCAGTGTGGAGATCCCAATCAATGTCCCTTTGAAATAGAGGTCTTTAACAGTTACTTCTGTCCAAGAGCCTGGATGCTCCCTGTTTCTCCCAGTTCAGTTCTTTGGGAGGAGGCAAGAGGGGCGGCCACAAGCAGCCTTAGGTCCCAGTGAGACTTCCAGGAACTCTTGAAGCATTGACAGGGTTTTCAGCAGTTCCTCTGATGTCAGTGGGATTTCTGCAGGTCCTTAAAGCACAAGCAGCATTCAGCTCTTTCTCCTCTCATCCAAGATCGGTAGATTTTGGACTGGGCTCTTAAAAATGTGCAACTCTTGCAGTTAGATTAATTTGCTGGAAATTACCAGATTGCAGGTGGGATGGGGAGAGGGTTTCCAATGGGAGCTGAAGCTTTGGGTCTCTTAAAGCTCTGCTGGTTTGATTTGCATCCCTGCATTTCTGAAATAAACAGCCCAACAGATTCTTTTGAGAAATAAAGGAGATGAAAAGCAGATGAAGTGTCCTCTGACCCTGCACGCTCGGTGCTGGGTGATATGAATGTAGAGGTGGATTGTGCCACTGCTATGCAGCCTGAGCCCCATGCAACAGCACAGCTGCAAGGATGACTTCGCTGCAGCAATAATCCTCTCCTGACTTGGCACAAGACATGTACCTCGCCTCTGTTTTCCTGTGAATGTTTGGGATTTCTTGATAGCACAAGCCAGAATTCACTGCAGGTGACACACAGCCCTTCCAACATTCACAGCCCTATCTCCAATGGGAGGAAGCCTGACCAACAGCCCTTGCCCTGATGAAATGTTCCTGCACTCCACAGCTGCTGATTTTAATGGTGTCTCTAATGCCAGGTGTTCACCCTAGATGAGGTTCCTTTGGACTGCACTGCTCCATAGAGGGATATTAGCAGTCCTCGTGCTTTCTTGTGGTTTTCAGTTTCGGACGAGACCAACTCCTCATACTGTAACTATGGAATGTAGCACTTTGTTAAAGTAAAACATTGGAAAATAAAAAGCTGGCCATCATAGCTGACTTGAAGCACCTCGTCTCCCTGATCTGTGGTTCATCGCATGCTCTGTCTCTCAGGTTAAGCTGCCAAGGGATTGCTTGGAGATTCAAATGTTGCACTTCTGTATTTGGTGCAAGGATGAGAGCTGGGCTTGCAGTTGGATGCACTGAGGAGTTTCAGCCTGGTATGTTTTGGGTTGGATTTACCTGCAGGAAGGTGTTGGCTTTGGGCTATACTGAACGACACCCAGATTCTTCTGGCTGGGCTTCCAGGAGCTGTAAGGGGACCCACCACTGGCATGCTTGTGATGTAGAACTTACAGCCAGAAGCTTCCTTGTCCACACCAGGACATATTTTCCCCATCCAGTGTGACCAGTGAGCCAGGGCCTGTGCACAAACCTTTCAAGACCTCAGTGATACATCACAGGTGAGCCTGCAAGTCTCGGATGCAGGTACAGTAAATGTCTCCTGGAAACGAGGCTGACTGCATGTGAATGCTGTCTCATGGACTTCCGTGGACTTGTGATCTGAGCAGACGAACCAGAATGCCCAGGAAAGTCGTGGATGCCCCATCCCTGGAGGTGCTCCAGGCCAAGTTGGATGGGACCATGGGCAGCCTCATCTGGTGCCAATTTAGTGGTTGGCAACTCTGCCTGTCATGAAGGGGTTGGAACAGGATGATCTTTATGGTCCCTTCCAACCCAAGCCATTCTATGGTGCTATATATATACTCAGAATGGGCTGAGAGATGGGATATGAGCTGGGTTTATAGTAGCCTCCCCAGCCCTTTTTTAAGGCATCCTTGCATCATTGCGTGGTCCAGGTACATGTCCTGAAGACACAGCAGGACACCCGTCCCTTGCTGGGCTCCATCTCTTTAAGAGGACCAGCAAGAACTGTTTGTCCATATGTGTGTACCTTCTCTTATGAAAAATGGTTCATTCAAAAGAAACAGCTCCCAGGGAAATGGCCACTTGGGGACTGCACCAGCACAGCCTTTGTTAATTGGCAGTTGCTAAAAGCAATCTGTGTATTCACGAAGCTGTTTGCTTCATTGCTGACTCGTTTCCAATGAAAAACAAACGAACAAACAAACAAACAACAAAACCTACTGAAAGAAGATAACCAATGACATTCCCTCTGCCCCCAGAGTTATATTCCATAAGGATATCCATGCTCACACTGCTTTGCTGTGAGCTTCTGCCTTCCATCCATTAGGTCTCCTCCCACAGTCCCTGACTGCTGGCTAAGCCCTGGATCTGAGGAGAGAGGGCATGTAAAAACTCTCCACAAGAAAAGGAATTTAAAGGGGAGGCCTATAAGAAAAAGAGAATCATAGAATGGCTTGGGTTGGAAGGGATCTCAGAGATCATCTTGTTCCAACCCCCCGAGAAAGACACAGACAGACTCTCTAGCAGAGTCTGCTGTGATAGGACAAAGGGAAATGGTTTCAAACTGAAAGAGGGATGTACATTAGATTTAAGGAAAAGGTTTTTTATGCTAAGTGTAGTGAAGCACTGGCACCAGTTGCCCAGATCAGTGGTGAGTGCCCTGTCCCTGCAGACACCCAGGTCAGGCTGAGTGGAGCTCTGAGCTCCTGATGGAGCTGTGGGTGTCCCTTCCAACACACACAATTTTATGATTCTATTAAAGCCACCTGCAGTTTGAGTCTGGGGCCACATGGGCAAGGCTGTCTGTGCCCTGATGGAGGGTAGGAGCTGGATATTCCCAGCATCACCAGTGGACCTGGCTGCTGTGGTCTGCTTGGCTGAGCAAAGCCCAAGGTCATGCTGGTGTGGGGCTCAGACTGTCAGTCACACTCACGATCAGCCAGTAGGCTCCAATCCACACAGAGCAGCATGGGCAGCCCAGCTGGGTTTGTTTTAATAAATGGAGTTTGGAAGGACAAAACAAAAGGCATAGCTTGCCCCGGGCTGGAGCCTCCTGTGTGCTCAGGAGCTGCGTGGTGCCCTCCCAAGGGCACAGGAGTAGGAGTAGGCACTGTCTGCAAGGAGAGGGTATGGCTGTGAGTGGGCAGTCAGCAGGGGTGGTGATGGCATTGCGTTCAAGAATCGTGTAGGTGTCGCACGGAGGGACATGGTTTAGTAGGAAATATTGGTGATAGATTGGTGTTGGACTGGGTGATCCTATAGGCCTTTTCCAACCTTGGTGATCCTATGATTCCACGACTCCTTGCCCAGCAGAACCATTTTCACCTGTGAGTCCCTTCTCAATAACTGCTGGGAACACAATGCTCTGCTGTGTAGGCAACCGAGTGGCTGTGTGTGAGTGCTCTACAACACCTATATGGTGAGATATATACACACATACAGAGAAGTTACACCAGTGTGTTGCATACACACATAACGACATGATATTTGAGACACATGCTTTTCACATGTTGTGATTCACCCCAGCTAATGGAAGGCTTACATTGGAGGAGGGATCCAAAGCAAGCACTGACTGTCGTGAGCAATGAGAGGATGAAGGAGGCTGCTGGGAGGGCAGTGGACTAAAGCAGAACACAAGTTGGGATGGTAGACTTGAAAATCCCTTCATGGATCAGTGGGAATGAGCTGTGCCCCCCTACACCATCCATAGGGTGCTACAGAGTGATGTGCAGAATGCGTGTGTTCAAAACAACTGGAACTGCAGTGCTGCAGCCACTGATGGCTGCTAATGAACTCATTTTCATCTGAAGCAGAGGAAAATGGAATTTGGCGATGAGGAGAAGGCTGATATTACCAGGGCTTCACCTCACTTCAGTTTTAATCTTTTTTTTTCTTTTAACGGAAAACAAATTGCTAATATGGCAGAAAAAAGGAGAGAAAAAACCTGCAAAAATGTGGCTGTGTTCATATAAAAGGATATCCAGGAATAAGCCTAGGAAAATTCAACCATCTGCTATGATGCTAGCAAAATCTCCATAACAAAATCACTTGCTGATGTCAGGTTGTAGTTTAGGCCGGGGGTTTTGTGATCCAACTAGTCAGAACTGTGGCTTTAATCACAATTGAAATGTGGGAGCTGAAAATCCTGATTTGGAATAATTGATGTTTTCATGTTTATTTATTTTGGTGGGGCTCCTTCGTACTGGTCAGTGTGCCCTTCAGAACCCATTGATTTGCCTTTGAAGATGTCTGCCACGGAGCTGTGCTTTCCATACTGGAATTTACCCTGTGCTTATGAGCACTAACTCAAACAATCTCAGGGCTACCAATGTGGGTGTTGTTTTTTTTTTTTTTTAATTATTCATATTCTGCATTTTTAACATTTAAAAATAGCAAATTATGCCATTCTGACCCACTGCCTGATTGGTTTTCCGTTCTGCTCCACTCAGATACAGCCTGAAACTCACCTGCCCTGCCCAGAAATTGGATGTTTGCAGAAGTGGGAGGGAGCTGGACTGCCTGCAAATGTCTGGGGATGGCTCACTGTGACAAATCCGTGTTTAGAGGTGCAAGGAGTCGTGGTTTGTGAGCTTATCAGCAGCTAAGCAACCTCAGTCCTTGTGTCCCACGGAGACTCCTGTAGCATGGTTGGGTGGGGAGAGCTGGAGAGGAGCAGATATTGAATTCAAGGCACAGCTGTGGCCAAGGAGAACTAGATGAAAAATACTCTGTTCTTGGGTTTAAATGAAAAGGAGGGAGGTAGTAAAATGCACCACTGAGGCAGGGCTCCAAGGAGAGAAAGCTGTGCTGGGTACATAAAGCTTATTTATGGCACGTGGACCAAATCTTTGGAATAGGCTTTATGGAAACAAATCCTGTCTACAGAGGGCCAGTGAGGCCTGTGGTCAGTGCAGAACAACAGGACTTCTAACCTGTGTTGCCAAGAGTAATTGTTTTTGATGTCAAACTTAATCTAAAGGATGATATTTAATCTCCTCCATAGAGGGTGATACACTTCGTCGCTAAATGAGTTTCTGGATGTGGCTACTTCTCAGCTCCAGGGTGCTGTTAGGGGGCAAAAATTACAGGGATGATGCTGTATGCTTTCATGCCTTCTCAGCCTGGAGAAGAGAAGGATCTGGGGAGACCTGAGGGCGGCCTTTTGGTCTCTAAATGGGGGCTGTAAGAAGGAAAGGGACAGGCTCTTCAGCAGTGTGTTGTGATAAGACAAGGGGAAATGGTTACTATCTAAAATAGGGAAGATTTAGATGGGATATAAGGAAAAAGTTTTTTGCAGTAAGGTTGGTAAAGCACTGGAACTGGTTGCCTGGAAAAATGTTGGGTGCTCCATCCCTGGAGACGCTCAAGTCATCCCTGTTCGTTTCAGGGGGTGTGGACCAGATGGCCTTTAAAGGACCTTTCCAACTCAAACAATTCTGTAATTCTCTGGTTCAACCAGCAACACAGAAGACCAGAGAGATCTTCCAGGAACAGACCAGGAAGGCACACAGCATCCCAGCACTGACCAAAATAGTTCAAAAATAGTGAACTCAAATAAATACTGCATCTGGGAGGCAAGTGATCTGTCCACAGACAGGTGAACAGGAAGAGGAAGCTGATGAGGGCCCAGTGCCTCACCTCATTTGTGCAGCAGAAAGCTGGGTCTGTCTGAAGCAATGCCCTGGGTTGTGCCATCGCACAAGGGTCACCATCATGGTCCCTGTAACCTTGGGGAGTCCAGCAGTGAAGGGTTTCTGAGGTCTTCCTGTGGGGTGAGGGCAAGGGGAGGTGATGGCCCTGATGCCACATGGAGTCCAGCTCACGTGTGGACACGGCATCCTTTGAGCAGCATGGAGCTTGCTATGCTGTGAACTTCTGCTGGTGGTTCAACAAAAGAACAGCTCTTTGCAAATTTATCTCCAAGTTGAAGGGATGGCAGAAGTAACCCAACACACCCTTATTATACCCAAAATAGGGCAAAGAATTATTAAAGACTCATCAGCAGTGGGTAAGCTGGTAGACACATCCTAGAGAAGAAATTCCTCTAGAATTGAAACTGAAGAATGTGGTTTAATAGCATTAAAAACAGAAGGCTAGTAAAGGGATTTGGCTACACACAGGCAGCACAGCATCTATTAAAAATGAGCATTTAATTGGATATTTGCTTTGCAGCCAGCTTACTTGGCTTAAAAATATATGGTGTTGCCCTGAAACACTGAAATGATCCAGTTGGGTGCAAGAAGGATATGAGGCAGTGAAAGCACTGAGCTAGAAGCGACACATGCTTTTGAGTGTGGACTTTCAGGAGACAGGAAACAAGCATCTTAATATTCACCATTTTCATTGCAATAACGTGCTCTGAGCCACACTGGGGTCTATGGATTGTGTCTGCACATCTTAATATGCTGATGGTTCGACTTGATGATCTAGCAGATCTTTTCAGCTTCAGTGATTCTATGACCCCAAATATGTCAGAGTTATAAGCATGCACTGCTTGGGAAATTCATATGGGTTAAGTGCTATTGGAGCCCGAGAGTCTGCATAGGAACTCCTTCCTAGTGACCCCAGAGCAAGAGAAATCTTGAGCTGAAATCTCAGAGCTCAGAGTGAGTTGTTTGTAAGCTCCACTGCCATAGCAAATCCCTGCCCAATACCACTTACTAATTGAAGTTTGGTCCACTGAACATAGGACATGGGAATGGAGCAGAAGCATTTTAGGCAGTGATGGATACCTTAGTGTGGGGGACCCAGGCCTGGCTCACTGCAGGCTGCTGCTCACACACTGTGAGACTGCTGAGTGGTCCCCTAGCAAATTAATTTCACCAGCCCCGTGCCTCAGTTTCCCCCTTTTTAAAAGGGAGAGTGGCTCTATTGGAGCTCTGTTGCAGGGAAAGGGGTTGTTCCCCACTGGGAACACAGTATCAGAAGACAAAAAGGGTTTTCTCTACAGTTCTCTCCTTCCTCTCTGAAATACTGAAGAGTCCAACAAACATACTGAGCAAAGATTAATTTTCTTTTTGCCTAAAGCTTATAATCAGCTTATAGGGAGAGTGCAAGGTGCAGAATGCAGCACCTCCAGCCCCACACCTCCCACACTGCCTTTCCTCCTGAGCAGAGCTGGAGAAATAGATGAGACTCGGGCACAGCCAAACCCGTAATCATTTCTCCAAGTTCCTTTGCCCATCTGGTTCCACTCTGTGGATCACTTAGTGTGAAGAAAGCAATTTTTTTTTGCCTTTGATACTGAAAGCAGTCAGGAGGATAATTGGAGTCTGGAAGGTGCAGCAGCTATCGAGCAATCTCAGCCCTTGCAGACCTCTGTTGCACTGAACAACTCAAAGGAGAGTTACAATTACTTCCTGGTGACCTGGACAATGATTTATCTCGAAACCACGTGGAATAAAATCTCTCTGATCTGTTTTGTTGTGATTTTGATCTTTTTGTGCGTGGGAGTGGCTTTCTTTGCTTTAAGTTTTCCTTCTGTACCTGATCAGAATATGCCGTATCTCAGATTAAAGGGAGACTTTCTTTTCAGACACCGTGAGGAAAAGCTGTGCATGACTTTTGGTTACTCTGACCTTTACAACAATATCCCTGATGAGAAAGATGTTGTTGGTGTGCTGGTATCCTCAGCAGCTGGATGCAGAGCTCAGAGTGTCTAATAAAACAAAGCAGCTAATTTAGTGGATCTTTTTGAGCTCCTTTCACAGGGGAATGATGATTCAGCAGCTGGGGACTGTCATAGGCCAAGCAAAGAGGAACAGACAGCCCATGGACATGGCGGAGTCACCATCACTGGAGGTGTTTAGGGGAAGAGGAGATGTAGTACTTAGAGACACGGTCAGTGGGCACTATTGGTGGTAGATGGATGGTTGGACTCGATGATCTCAGGGGTCCTTTCCAACCTTAATGATTCTATGGTTCTATGAGACCACAGGATCTCAGCTGCTCCTCACACACCTTGCCCTCCAGACCCTTCTGTATCTCTGTGACCCTACTTTGGATGCTCTCTAATAGCTTGATGTCCTGCTATTGTGCTCCCCAAACAAGATGGACTACCTGAGCCAAATGGAGAGGCTTCTTCCTTTGTCAGCCTGGGATCAGCTTTATTTTGGCTCAGATGCCACCTCAAATTGCTGGCTCCCAAACTTCTGCCTGGAGCAGTAGGCTCCAGTGCATTTCTTCACAGTACTGAAATGGTATGAATTCACTGGAAAGAGCCGAGCTGTTCTAAAGGACATTTTCTGTTCTTAAGTTGACATTTTCTGCTCTTTTCATAAAATATAATAGCACATCACAGGCTGCACGAGAAACACTCCCAGCAAGTGGCAGTTCCAGTGATGGGGAGGATCATGCTTGTGATGTCTCTTTGATGCTCCTCTCTATTAACAGAAGCTTTTCAGGGGAAAAGGGAAGGCTGTACAAAACCCAATCTCCCACTGTTTCAAGGCAAGCCAGTCCTTTACTCAGCAGTGCATCAGAAGTGAGAGCCAAAGACTTTCTGGGTCTTGTGTGGGGAGCACAGCCCTGTCCTCACTTCCCCACCTTACCACTGGTAGATCCCAGCAAGGGATCCTATCCCTGCTGGTTCTGGGGTAGTGGCTGCTGTGGGATCCACCACGGTTTTGGGTGCATGGAGCCTGATTCATTAATGTAATGGTTTATTTAAAAGCACAGTCATTAAAGAAAAAATATTAATGCCTGCAAGTTGAAAGATCTGCTTAACACATACAAAAAGAGGCATATAACTGCCTGCAAAGGACACGATGTCCACTAGTAGCTATAGAGTCCATAGATCAAACACTGCCCTGACCAACTCTGCTCTGACAGCTGATCATTTCCCTGAGAGCAAGCATATTAATTTTTTCGTTAAATACACTTGTGCCTTCTCTGAAGGCAACTGGATCTCTGCCATAGACTTTGGCAGAATTAAGATGCGCTCTGCCTGTGCCTCCTTGCATGCAGCATGCTGCCCGGACAGTAGGGGTGATGCTCCTGGGCAGAATGGGCTGTGGCACTGACAAAGGCACAGCTCTCAGCTGGTTTCCAGCTTTCTAGCACCTTCCAGCACACAAGTCCACCAGCAGCTCAGACCCAACCCTGCTAGCATCCCTCTTTAGAAAAAAAAAACCAAACAAGCAAAGAACATTCACTGTACTTAAGAGTCCTCTTCTACCTTCACACTTTATTAACAAGCACAACTGTGATGGAGCTGATGCAATCCACACCAGCAGAGAGCCAGCTGGATGTAGTTGTCCCGTGTGCTTAATAGGCAGGTTGTTCTGCCCTCACCAGGAGCTGGGTGAGTAGGAAAGTGCTTAAAGAAGTGCAGGGTGTGCTGGTGCACAGCCAGTTCTTGTTCTCCACAAAGAAGAGCTGCAGCTGATCTCTTGGTTTCCAGGTAAAGTGGAGGTGGGTTTTTACAAGCTCTTTTTTTTTTTCCTTACATCTGGTAAGCTCTTAGAAGCCAATCTCTTTAGCTCAGAATAAATGTAGCTCTGTTCCATCTTGTTGACAGAGCTGGTCTGAGATAGGAGATGAAGAATGAGAGAGAAGGGAAGTTGTGCCCTGTAAAAAGCTGACCTAGAGATGACTGCTGCACCTTGGCTGCAGGGTGGGCTGCAAAGGGAGCTTGCATTTGTGCTGTCTCCTGTAAATCTTGTGTTTTCAGATAACTTCTAGTGCTGGGCTCCCACCCTGACTCAAAGCATGCAGCTATTGCTTTGCTATGAGGCAGGTGCTCACCAATATGTAGTCCAGTTCCTTATCTGAGGGGCTCTTGGAGATAGCAGGCTTTACTGAGACTGTTGTGACAGGGCAGTACTGCTAGTTTAATAATTTAATATCCTTCTAACTTGTCGAGATCTGTGTAGGCATGTGCTGGCACAGAGATTTTATATAATAGCTAGCTTAACTGAGTACATTAGGGGATGATCCAAAGCCAGATTCAGGCAGTACAGCCCCCTTTCCCATGTGCATGCAAATTATCTCTGCTGGCACTTCCAAGTGGTCTTTGGCTCGAGCTTTTATGACCAGCAGCAAAGGGAAGGGTATCTCTAAATCTCTGTATCTCAGTTTGTGCCATTCAAATCGGAATGCCTCATGTGCAAAGCCCAGGGGCTCCTTGGTGATTAAGCTTCTGTTCCTATTAAACATCAGAGGCTGCTGTGCTTGAATACCTTGCTTGAGCTGCACCCTAAAGAACAGTCCTAAGTTACAGGCTTCTCAGTCACTGAGACTCTGTGTTGATAGTCAGCCTATTGCCTTTATTGCAGAGAGGAAAATGAGTCCCTGTTTTCTGATGTTAATGGTGTATTTCCTATAGGGTTCCCTTGGTGGTGATTAACCACACAGAGAACACCTCCAAGCCCATAAGGGGCCAAAGCATCAAGGAGGATCTGTTATCCTTGGGGATTTTCAGTCCTCTCTGATGGAGGGAAGGGACTGGGGCATGAGCAGCCCCTGGGCTCTGTGGTTTAGTGGTAGTGCTCTATTTTGCACTGAGAGCTGATTGCAGGTGTATATTTTCTAAGTTTCCTATATGTTGTGTAATTTTCCAGACATTTGGATTGTCTCTGTGGAAGAATAACTGGTGCAGGCTCCTTCATTCTTTCCTCTGAATGAAGTGTTTTAATAGCTATGGCTGCTGGGCTGTGGTGGCTTTTGCCAGGATGATTGCTGAGCAGTCCTAGAGGTAAAAATGTGGGGAGGTGCACTTTCAACCAATATTTCTGAAGGAAAAGCAGTCCTAGAGAAAATGTCTGGAGTGAATGCTTTCACTTGGGTTCCTCAAATTGGATCTCAACGGTTACCCTGTCCTGCACAGTGATTAGCAGCTCCTCTTGAAATTGCCTTGTGTGGTGACCATGTTTTGAACGTTCCTGTGGTGGGAATATCAGCATTAGTCCTTCATGTGAGTTATGAACAGAGATGAGTGTGAAAGGAGCCTGAAACTACAAGCCTTGTTGGACAGGCTGTGTAGCTTGGCCCACCTTGGCCTCCATATCTTTGCCCTCAGCGTTCTCATCTTCCTCATCCTCACTTTCCCTGGGGTGGGAGCAGCCAGAGGCAACTCTTCCAGCAGGACTGGCACAATGCATTTCACCAGGGCTGTCTACTTAAGAAGAGCTTCAGAAGTACAAGATGGTCTTATGAGTGTCTTGAAATTTCCACTTAAATACACTTTTGATTAATTGAGTTAATGTGATCTTGAGAAAGAAAGGATTCTATTTTCCATGGAAAATCTCTCCATCTTCAGAAGATGGCTGTGGTGTGCACAGCCTCTATGTGGCAGCTCTACCCTTGGTTAAAAGCCTTACAGAAGAGGAGACCAGTTGGCCTAAGGGTCTTTCCTTTGGCAGAGTGTGTTTTTCTGTCTATGATGGAGAAGAGAGGCTGAAAATGATGATGTTTTGTCAAGTGAACACATTGGCATTTCAAGTCACTGCTGCAGAGCCTATGCCTGATTGTCACAGCAATACAAGGTAGTGGTGATTTGTTATGCTGGACTGTTTCCCATAAGCTGCAGCAATATTCCTGGTGTTTTCCTCTTCAGAATGATTGGAGTCTCTCACACTGGGGTTCTGCTGCAATAACTCCAATGAGTTCGCAGCACTACTCGTGACTGCTTTAGGTTAAGTAAAAGGAGACTTGGCTGCAGCACTACCAATGTGTTTCTACTAAGCAGCCTTAGGGCTCAGTTCTTAATGGAAAGGAATGCCATTATCTGCATCTTTTAGATGGAGGGAGCAAGTCATGTTTTGGTGGGGATCTTGTTAAAAATCACTTGGCAGAGGTGGAAACAGTTCAGTGCTCTAGCTGTAGACTGCGATAGTTAACATGAGTATAAAGATGGAGGAAAATCAAGTTGATAGATGTGAAGTAGCATTTCTGTACTGAAGTCCAAGCAGCCGTAGCAGTTAAAATCAGTCAAAGATTGCCTTTATTCAAATGTATAGTAACTGGAACAGACAAAAAACTACAAATAGGTTTTCAGAAATGTTGTCCAGAGGTGGTTATGTGCTGTGATGATTGATGGATTGAATTCTTAATGCTCCCTTTGGGTTTACTTTAAGCTGCTCACACTTATTATAGATCTCCTATATTTAATTTTGTTATCAAGTTAATTGTATTTTCCCTAAGAGCTCCAGCAGCCTGCTGTGTATTACTGTGTCTGTGCCAATGAACTGCTCCACTTATTGGCTAATAACTGGCTGTACAATTTTTTCTTTACAGATGCAATCTCCCTAAATGTTTCAGATAACATGGTCTGCATAAGTATTCTTCTGGCTTCTTATTTGGCTTACCTTACTCTGAGCACTGCAATGTGTGGAGTTACCTAAAGGTTTAGTGCCCTTTTTTCATGTTTACTAACTGTGTCTGAGCTCTAAATATCAACTTTCCTGGTTTGTGAAGGTTTGTGTTATTGCTCCCATTTGTTCACAATTTATGTGAACCCAAGGCTGAGAAAGATGAGCTCTGTCAAGCTGTGCCACGCAGGTAGAGAAGAAGTGTGAAACTTTTTTTTTTCTGCTTTAAAATTGGAGATCTGGTAATGCTTTTTTTTGGTCATTTCCAAATGTTCAACCTTATCATTCACAGCATCAACTGCTGATGCAGATACAGCAGCACTTGTGGTGTTGTGTCCAGGCTGGTCTGGCGTGATGTGCACACAGCACTTGCTTTCCTAGAGAAATGTGTGTGGTTGCTGGGTAGGAAGAGCATGATGGGCTCTTGTTTGAGGTGCCCAGCCTGTTGCCTTCAGCATCTCAGCTGTGACTAATATGTTCAGTTGAATTTCATTTTCCCATGCTAGTAAAAACTCTGATGCTGATTGGAGAGCTACCATAAACTCCCTCTGTGTGCATTGCTATAATATAGCTCTTTCCTTTCTTATTACTTATGTGTTCCATCATTCCCCAGACAGTGCTGGGATGTGCTAAATGCTTTAAATCTGCACAGATGGTCTCTGTGGAGGATTTCATTTGTTGGAGTCACTGCTGGAGAAGCAAAAGGAGCAAGAAACTCGTGGCCAATGTCTGTGTGGGATTACTCTTCCCTTCCTTTAGAAGAAGTAGCTGTCATTTTTGTCTACCCTCAGATAATCTGTAGACAAAGCCTTTCAATTCGCATCAGGCACGCTCAAGTCAGAGTGTAGCTATCACAAATTGCTCTCTGACTTCAACCGAAGCTACTGAGAGTTGCAGAAGGCTCCATCCAGATTTATTTTGTCTTATATCTTGATTTTGACTTAAATTGTTCTGATCAACAGATACATTCACCGTGGAAAGAAAAGAGCCTGGTTTGCCTCCTTGTACTTTCTTTTTGTGGGTGAATGAAGGTCTGGACTCACACTGCTGCTGAATGTCTGACCTTCTTTTAGAGAGCATCCTTCTCTCTCTCTCTCTCTCTTTTTTAATTAAGAAGATTATTTGCATGTCCAAGCCCAGCTAAGTACCTTGTTGTCCACTCTTGGTATGGAATTCATTGTATTTTAAGAGCAATAGATTAATCCTAGACAGAAAAAAGGTCATGTCCTAATACCCTATGTGGAGCTTTTCTGTGCGTGCTGGTGTACCTTTGAGGATCCAGCCCCAAGTCCAGGCAGATCCTGGAGCAGAAATGAGACCTAGAGACAGACTGTAGCAACGAAAACCATCTCCTGGTGGTGTTCACATCTTTCTGGGTGCCAGTTTCTGGAACCATCCTGATCTTCCCTCTTCTTGACTTTCTGCATTCCTGATAACACATACAGCATCGCCTCCACTCATCACTGACTGCACATCACCCAGGGCAGACAAAACAGAGCAGCTCCTGCCTGTAGCTTGACAAGGAAGCTTTGATCACTCAGACAAAATCAGGGTTAAAATGGAGCTCAGAGCACCTCCTCCCCCATTGTGCTGTCTCCTATTGATGTTGTTCCTTTGGCTGCTGGGTGTGATCACTGTATGCTGCCACTTGCCCCCAACACAGGGCGTCCTGCAGACAGCAGACTGGAAGGGGCAGGCCCTGGGTAGGAATGCTAGCAGTCCTACTTGGGTCATCTGCTAGGATTTTCCTCTTGGGTGATGCAAAGCATCAGCTGGATGAGGGTCTGCATGGAGCTTGTCTGGAAACTAGAGGTCCAGTGGTGCTCCTGACCACCCAGATTCTGCTCTGATGGAGTTGGCCTGGTAGGTGGAGTGGCTGGCTTATTCCTTGTAGGTCTGACACGAAACCCTGCACTGAATATGAATCATTCTCAGCTGAGGCTGCTGGCAATCTCTGCCTTCTGGAAGATGGAAGTAAAATGCTTCTGAATGCAGTGGGATGGAGAGTTTGCCTCCCTTTGTTATAGGACTAAGCTGTGATTTGAGAGTTTGCATACTCAGATGATGGGACGCATCCTGATAAGGCTCTGTGTAAGAAATTTTGGAGGTGTTTAAAGAGGAAACATGGGTTTTCTTTTAAAGGTAGCTAGCAATGATGCTTTGCACTATCACCTGTCATACACTGATGATGAGGCTGGGGGAGTATTTGCCTTCAGGGAAAGCTGATTCACTTGGCTGTTAGATTTGCAGGATCTACAAACCCACAACCTACTTACAAAGGAAATAAACTCTTAAGGCAGTTTAATAAGCTGAGGCTTTATATGAAGAACAAGTCACCCCAGTATTCCCCACCCTGAGAAATCTCAGGGAGGCAGGATTGATGGTGCACATGGATGGGGGAAGCTTCCTGGCCTCTGCTGTGCTTCATGGGTGCATCTTTGTTTTCCAGCTGTAGGAGCCTGAAGCAAAAGGAGTTGAAATTTGGCCTAAAGTATCAGCCAGAAGTTTCCTCTTAAACAAGTCATGGAAATTGTCATGTTGCTTTCAGAGATTTTTGGAAAGGTTTGTATTTAATCTTCTTCCAAGTACCTACTGGGCTCTGATCCAAAAAGGTAGGGATGTATTTATGGCTGTCACTGATGCTCCTTCTCTTCAGAGGGGGAAAAATGCAAAGCAAAGCACAAGTGATAAAGGATCTTTCGGTACTGAGGTGATAAAACAGACAGTAAATACAGAGCAATGCACTGTTACAAAACACTCACAAGGTTAGCAACCACTCAGAAAGAGATGTCCAAACAGTGGCATCACCTTTGAAACACTTCCAGCCTCAGCAATGCTCAACAAGGAGAGCAGCGTGGGAGTGATCATTAGACAGGAATAAATAACAAATCAGAAAATATCTTGTGGCTTTTCTGCAATGCACAGTATGCTTGCTTTTTGTGTTGTGTGCAGTGCTGCTCCTGTGCCTTGGAGAAGATAGGCAGACCTAGGGAAAGGCACCTGCACAGGGATTTGCCAGAGCCAATTTTTAACAGCTGGTTTGGGTATGGGGTGTGTTTTGAGTAGGAGGATAAAATACAAACCTGGTGGCACAGACAACATCTAGCCTGGCATTTCTGAACTCCTTAATGCTTGACCTTGTGACCTTAACAGTAATGAACTGGATTCTTGATGTAATAAATTGAGAGGGTAGCAGCAGAAGTTTCAGAGAGACAAAATATCCCCTTGAAATGGAAACGTTTGATTTATACCACAATGAAATAGCTAGCAGGGAGGTAATTTATTACAAACAGAGGAAAGTGACTGGAAGGCCTTATCCTTCACGCAGAGTGCTTGGAAATACTTATTACTGTTCCAGCTTTCAATACAGTAGTAGTCACAGCCCTGGGATTAGCAGGCTTATTTCTTTTTGGAGATTAGGCTAACAAATGTGTCAGTTCCACATTACACTTCAAGCAGAAAGCCAGCACAGCCCTGGCTGCACCAGGAGAAGTTTTCCTGCCCTGCAGTGTGACTTCTGCCCAACCCTGTTGCTCTATCAGACAACATAAGCCCTTCTGTAGGGCTGAAAACCTTTTCAAGGTGATTTCAGTGCCCCACGGAGAACACTGATGGTTTGGGATTTTTTTTTTGGTGGTGTTGTTGTTGTTTTGTTTTGTTTTTAGCAAATAAAAATACTGGGATCTTGAAGAAAAAGACTCATCCTGTGAGAAGGAGTGGAAGAAAATTCATCACCACCAGACAGTCAATGTTCATGGCAAGTTGCAGTGCTTTAGGAAACAGGAAAAAAAGCACTACAATTTAAAAACAATTTATTTTGCTAAAGGCAGTAACAGCTGGCTCCATTCCTGATGAAAGATTTAGTAATTTCTGTGATGAATAGCAAATATTCTTGATGTTATCCAGGTCAGTATTTCAATATGATGGCTTGTTCTGGCTGCAAAGTATGTTGGTTGATGCTGAGGTTTGACAAGTCCTGTTAGTTATACAAGTCAGACTGATCATGTCGACATCAAAGACCATATTTAAAAGACACCAACATGTTATGTAGGAGTGTTAAGGGAAAAAACAGACTGCTGCTTTGCTTCTGGTCTTATGGGTCACATTTGATTATAGCTCGTACAATGGAACAGAACTAGCTAGAACTAGGGTTGAATATTGTGATAAAGAAGGTGAAATAAAATGATTTTCTTTTTGTCAGCACCCTGGTGCTCTGGTGTTGGTGTCTCTCTTGTGGGAGTCCTTAGATACAGAATGACTACAGACAGAGCTGATTGCCCAACCTGTGAAGGGAACATGATACAATGACCTCTTGATGCTGATTCAGGTGCAGCCTTCAGTGGCTTTAGGACCTGAGAACTGGGGACCCTTGGAGTTCTTTGAGGACTGGGGCCATGCAGGTGAGCACTTGGATCATGTCAGTCCTGAACTCATTGGCACTGCCTCCAGGCAGAGAATATACAGGGCTCTCAGAGATATCCCTGCCTCTGCTTGTTGGTACTGGGCAACCTAGTTCATTTTCTCATGTATTCTATATGTACTGTTTGACCAACGCAGACTAAAGGGCTTTGTTATAAATAAGGATATCAGACTGAAAGGATTCCTAGTTTCTGTTTGCAGTCTGAAAAGTGCTTTGAATGCAACATCATTGAGAAGAGAATGAAACATGTACACTGGGATCCTAAACTCTAACACTCAAGCGAAAAAAGCTGCAGGTTACGTGGCCTTGAAGGAAGAAATATGAACTTGGAAATGCTCGTGGAAGCATGAAAAAATACCTGCAGAACACTTAGGGTAGCAAGGTGTGTCTCTTTGGACAGAAATTAATCTCCAAATAGCAGAGCTCAAGCAGAAAGTAGAGAGGCAGCCATAAAACATGCAGTGCCAAGTGCAAGAGCCTGGATGTAATTTAGAAAACTGCAGAAGAGATCTGCAGTTTCTCCCAAGTTTTCTCTTTGCATGTGGTGATAGATCTCCAAATGGCAGAGCCATGATTGGTGGTGGAGAAAATTCTCCTTTGGTATGAAGGAATGGCTGAAAAAATTGTACCAGCAGAGGGAGCGGGACTCCAGATTTCTTCCTTACAGATGCATCCAACCCAAGGAGTTTCCAGAGGGAAAGAAACGTTAAAATCCATACCTTACCCCTCTGGTCGTTTAGAGAAAGCATCATTTGGTGCAAGTTTTCTCCTACAAATGTGGAGCAGCTGTGACGTATGAAGTCTGAAAATTTGTATTACAGTGACTACTGTGGAAAACACTCAGTGCTTTTAGGCACTTTAGAGCAGATGACATCCTGTACTTCTGCTTGTGGGGCACAGGAGAGGTCACAGGACTGTAAACGCAGCAGGGATGAGCCAAAAGAGGAGTGTGGAGCTTCCAACAGAGCTGGCCTGTGATCTAGCTGCAGAACTGTGACAAACCCAACTGGAGGAAGTGTGAGGGGTCAGAATCTGTTATGCCCTTCTGGAGTGGGTCAGGGGTGGCCGGCTGATGCTGGGCAGCAAAGACCAATTGCAGTCTGCTCAACTGAGCACGACGTGGTGAGCAGATGGAAAGAAAAGGATAAAGATCAGCTCACCTTCACAGGCAGTTCACAACAAAACTCCTTCTAAAAAGTGAAAAGGTTTAGCTCACAACTGGACCCCTCGAAGAATGTTGTATCCAGCCTCCTGAGGCCAGCAGGGAAAGCAGAGAACAGCTGAGGGGACTGTCCCAAGCCTGGGACAGCTTGCTTTCTCCACGTGACTGATCTTTCTAAGTGGCAAGCATGTTTTCCAGGGTTGTGTGCACACTTACTCAGCTCATTTGGGTGCTCACCATTGGCCTCTGACTAGGGCTGCTCTGTAGCCTCCCAGGTGCAATTCAGGAAATTCAAGGCCATGCAGTTGGCAAGTCGGTCAAACACAAGAACAGCCTGCTGCCCTGTCCTCTGGCTTCTGGAAGTACCCGTGACTTGGGATGAAGCATCCTTTTGCCTTTAGAGGCATCAGGATGGCTCTTATTTATTTATTTTTTAACATAAATTCTACAGGCTCGTTGTGTAGTGGTGTATCTCTGAGGGCTTGATTCAGGCAAAACTTCAGAGAGATTCGGGATGTGCTAGGGTACACAATGTGGGCTCCAGCTGCCAGCATAGGAACACGTCTATCCTTAGATCCTCTGTCAAACCTGCCAGCAATCTGCACTTTTCACAGACAACGCCAGATTATGATGTTCAGCTCAATGGATTGAGCCCTGATTCATGTTAAGTAAGGGCTTCTGCCTTCTGGAGTGGGAGTGCAAGTGGTGGGGGACTGATCGTGAAGGGCTCTTGGGGAGAAGCTGCAAGCTCTTGTCTGAGTGCTGGGATTGCAGAGCCTTGGGGAATGCACAGATGTCATCCAGCTCCTCACTACAGAGCAGGGCATGATCAGTAAGGCAGCTTCTCCATATAAGCACCAGGCATGGGTTCAGTCTAGGACATCTGGAGGAGATGAGACTCTATTATTCTACAGGGTATTGATTTAGAGGACCTAGAAGACACAAGGGACAGGATGAATTTTACAGCTGGGACGAAGTCACATTACCTGTTTTAACCTCTGTGCCTTCAGGAGAGAATCTGGATATACCAAAATGAAAGAGGTAGAGGACAAGATCTTCCTTTCTGGCTTAGGTGACAAGAGCAAAGAGCCTAAAGGAAAGGACATGATATAGTCAGGGAGACTTGTGGGAAGGAAGAGCTGAGGACAGGCTGACAGCTGCTGCTCAGGTAATGCTTTACATATCACTGGGGTTTTTTTGGGAGGGTTATTGAGCTGATCTTAAGACGCTGGAGTCTGTACAGTGGTGCCACACGAGCAGCTCAGTCCATTAGCTTCTTTGCTGTTCATAAGAGAACAGATCTCTGCCACCAGGAGGTAGTAGAGATTTTTAAGTTTTTAAAAGTACCTTTTCATGAACTCTCTTATCTCCTCTGAACAGTATCTGGGAGGCTATATAGGTGCAGATGTACTGAAAGGACCAGGACTTCATCATCTGCAAAAAAGCTCTATTGTAAGAGAACCCGGCATTGCAGATTTCTTTTGTGTGTTACATGGACTGTTGCTCATTGTGGGTCCTGCTGTGCTTCCTGCTGGTGTAAAAAGCAGTTGGAAAAACTGGCACCAAAAATCACAGGAGAAAGAAGATTTCTGACACTGAGGTATGAAGTCAGTATTGTTCTCTCCATATCAGTGCATCAGTGTGCTTGCTTTGCAATGGCACCAGCCAGTTCAAGGGATGGGGAGAGGTACACAAATCTTACCAGGTGCTCAATAAATCAGAGTGGGTCTTATCACAGCTGATTTGAGTCATACTGTAGAATTGAAATTCCTCTGTGCCTCCCAAATGCTGCAGATTGTTTGGAGACTGAATCATAGAATCGTTAAGGTTGGAAAAGACCACTAAGATCACCAAATGCAACTGCCAGTCCTTCACCACCATGCTCCCTAAAACATTGCCACGTCTACTCTCTTCTTGAAAACCTCCAGGTACGGTGACTCCAAAACCTCCAGGGCAGCTGCAGTTGATCTGGAATCTGAAAGTCCAGCTGACCATTAACCACCCACTGTCCCCAGGAAAGTTCTTCTGTGGGTCTAAATGTTTATAGCTTCATTGTGAACAGTAGAAGTACCTGGCTATGGCTATTTGTGAGAGACACTGATCAGACTCAGACCTTGCAGTAGTGGGATTTGAAAATGTAGAGCTATGAATATAAATCATAATCATGGTTGCTGTTAAATGAACTGCAATGTTCTATGATGAGCTGGGCTATCGAAGGAAGAAGGCTAAATTCCTGATCAGGGTTAGGTCAAGATGCCAAGAAAGGATTCATTTTTTTTTTTGCAAACATTCTGTGATGCAGAAGACAGAACTCATGCTGTTTGTATGGAGTTTTGTAATGTGTGTATGTATGGATATATATATCTACATATGCATATTTGTCATTAAGAATGAGCAGAGGTGACTTGGTGGATCCTTAGAGAGTAAATACCTGCAAAAACCAGTGCAATTTGGACAGCACCCCCCACTTATAATCATTGGCCAGAGCTGAGGACTTGCATTTTTATACATCTTGGGAGCAAATGCCAGCTATCCCTCTGTCTCTTACTGCCCCAAGTGGATCACAGCATGCACATTCGTACAAATTGCTTTGGAGCACAGGGATGGTTTCAAGCTGCACCACTGTCTGTGCCCAACAGATTCATGCTTAAAAACATGTGCACAAGCTGTTTCTTCAAGTGCTGCCCACACAATGAGCATCCTCAGCCTTGTGGTGCATCTTCTGCCCCTGTTCTGCTCTGAGTGTAAGCTGGTCACCCTCCAGGAGTGGAAACCACAGCTAAATTCAGGACCAGGAAGGCACTCTTTTCTGTTGTCAGTTTCAATGCTCACACAGACACATCTCACTTGTTGGCTTCCTCTTTATTTGAAAATCCTGTTTCTTTCCATTCCTTTATTTCCCACACACCTCTACTTCTTTTCCTTGCTCTTCTACTTTCCTTTTGTAAACCTGCCTCACTCATGGCCATGTCAAAACCTTTTAATATTTGGTGGTGCTCTGAAATATTTTGGAACAGGCCTACAAATTCTGTTCCAAGCTGGAAGCTCCCCAGCTTTCACACAGAGGGGAAGACCTCTTAAAACCAAGTTGCCAGCTTGAAAGCATATTTACACTACATGGTTTCATACTGTCGATGAGTCCTTCTTGACTTTGGTGTCAACATTGAGACTGGTCCATTCTTTATTCCTTGTGGGTGTGAGGCAGAGTGAGAATGAGCTGGATGTGCTCCAGTGACAATTAGAGGACCTGTAGGCATTATAGTCTTTCTATTCCCTACCTGTGGGTCCACCTTCTTCCCATTTTTGCTAGTTTCACACAAGCACAACTTCAAGACTTGGAGAGGAGCACAGGGCCTGGAGCTTGCTAAGTAATTCTATTGCAATGGCATGGAGAGAAGTTATGTTTGCTGTGACTTTTTAAAGATATGGGTTAAGTCACAGCCCAAGCTGAACTGACAAACCCTTTAAGAAAAGCCAGTGGAATATTGGAGTGAAAATGGTTAATTCAGAATAAGTAACTTGTTGTTACTTTTTCATTTGAAAGGGTTATTTTCCTTTAAACATTCCTCACTGTGTTGCAGATTTTTTCTTTTTCTTTTTTTTTTTCCCAAATGTTCTCAGGTTTGTAGGTAAGCTTCCCTTAGAAAGTAGTGGGCACTGACAGACCAAAGCTGCCTGTGCCTTTTTAGAGCTCGCTACTGAGAATAGCTTTGATCAGAACCTTCTCAAACAGATGACACAGCAGGATTGTTGCTAACCCCTATTCATGGGTAGAGATCATTTCTTGCTTAAGGTGGACTGGGGAGGTATGTGGAGAAAGAAATAGTGGAGGAAAGGACAGGGATCTGGCTTGGAAAACAGGAGAGCTGGGTAGTAATCCTCTAAGCCTGTTGTTAATCTGCTTTAGCAGATCACTTCAGCACTAAGCATATTTGCTGCCCCTCTAGCCCCTTGTCTTTCCCTAAGTCCAGTGTGAAGACACACGAAGTTTGGTCCCTGTTGTGTCTTGAGAGCATCTTGCAACGTAAGTAAGAGTCTGAAAAGCAGGCAGTGATGGTTCTCCTCTCACAGAGAGAATAAAACCAACATGGTCCAAAAAACAAACAAACAAAAAAACCAACAAAAACAAGGCAGATAAGGAAAGGTCTGCTTCTTCACACTGTACTTGTGTGAGGATACTCACTCTTTCAAGAGTCTTTACAGTTCCAGCACCATCCTGTGGGATTTGAGAGACAGCTGTGAAATATACCCAGAACCTTGTTCCTTTCTATTTGAAGCTGTCTGGGAAAGCTGTGAGCAGCAAAAAAGACACCAGAACTGTCTGCCTGCAGAATCAGCAAGATGGTCAGGAGACATCTACATTGTTCTCTGTCTTGAGAGGTTATTTTTGCAAACATATGGCCTGGAGTTAAACATGGATGGGTTTTTGTTTGTTTTTTTTTTGGCTAAACTACAGTCGAATTCTGCATTCATTAATGTTGTCTCTTTTTTTCTTCAGAGAAACATTTCTATTTGTACAGAAAAGGGAGATGTTCAAGCTGCACACTACGAAACTCACATTAAATTGCAGCTTTTGAAGTTTCTTTTCTGGATCAACCCTCAGATTTTAGTCTCAAAGTGGTAAAAAATACAAATCTCTCCACAAAATCACTTCAGCTAGCAACTTTGGTGGGCCTGTTAATGTGGAAAGATGAAACAAATAAGTCCCCGTGTGCCCTCCATCACTTTTGTGTCTTTTTTCCTAGTAATAAATGGTAGCTCATACATCTTACTCAGCTGGGCTTCTCTGCACTCCTTTAACCATAACTTGAAAAAAGCCTAATTGCAAAAAAGAAAAAAAAAAAAGCAATCTGCTTCATTTTATTCTTAAAAGAAAAACTGTCAGCATAGTAGGAATTCAGAAACAATACAAAACTGCAATGCATTGTGAGCTTTCAGGAAGACAGAGGGTACCACTGTACGTTCATTGCATACAGTGATTTTGGAAGGGAACCATTCATGAGTAATTTCAAGAATGGCTTTTCTTGTATTATCTACACTGAGTGGTGTTTAGGCATGCAGAGGGTGTCCTTGAAAGACTAAGAATAAAAGGAAGGGAGGAGATGAAAAATTAAGCCAGAACTAAGGGATTTGGAAAGGATTTGAAGCTTAGAGTAGTATCCAGGCATATTCATTTAACCTTCAGATGAACCAGTCATATTTTTCCTTCTCAGCAAAGTAACACTTTTAAGTCCTGAAATATGACTTTGAGGCTGAGATCAATGCTGGTAATGTTCCCATAACACCAACTCCCACTGGAGGTGAAACAGGGAAGGAGGGGACTCGTGGTTTATTCAGAGATTCCACACAACACACCAGGCAAGTGATTTTTTGCACAAACTGCGCTTCCCTAACTAGGACAGAGAATTTTGTGGAAGGGGTGAGAGCTTTACCAGCACCTCCCAAAGCCAACAAATGGCTCTCAGCCATTTCTGTCCCATGGTCTGTGGAGTCCTGGAGAGGTGCAAGTGACCCGTAACAATTTACAGATCAGAAACAAAAGGAAAATGCCTGTTATCAGTAGGTGTAAATTTGCCATGCGGGAGTCTGTGCTCATGTTGGACAAACAAGAAAAAAATCCATAAATTGAAAATCATTAGAAGTCACTAATCTTGATTCATGTAACTAGCCTGAAAGGGCGTGAAGAAACTCTGAAATGAGCTGTGTCTTGAAGCCCTGGGTTGTAGGTGTTTGATTTTTCACTGATTTGTTACTGCTCTTAGTATTATACAGCAGCACAGCAGGAGATGAGAAATCACAATCAAAAGACCTTAAGTGCATTTATTGTATCTGCATTCATACACACGAAAACATTGGTCTTCAAAGCGATGTATGAACACAAACCACGTAATGACTCCCCATGCAAAGTCACCATGATGTCTGTTCTCAATACATTTATTATTTGTATGTGCTCATAAAGGGCTATTTTGTACTATGGGGCTTATTTAGCCAAGCATGGAAGAGAGAAGAATGAATTTGAAGAGAGAAAGAAGCAGTGGATGTGAAATGGTTTGACCAGGTTCCCTGTACAGCAGTTAATGGAAATGTCTGGACCGAAAAGGAGCAGGTGGAGATGAAGTTTGAAAGCCACAAAACAATGGAGAAGATGGAAAATACTGAGTTGGTTATGAGATATATTTATATCTTGTGGGGGAAAAGGGCTGAGGACTAATAGTCTTCTCAGTCTAGCAGAGAAAAGGGTAGAAGGACCAGTAGCAGGTAAAGTCTAGTTTAGGGATTTGATTTAGTAGTAGGGATTTGATTTAGTAGCTGGGTAGGGATAGTGATAGGAGGTTGGACTAGATGATCTTGTAGGTCCTTTCCAACCTTATGAACCTATGAACCTATAAGTCAGGTAATACAAAGCCTGGTTTTTACCCATGAGAGGATTAATGTTTGGAATGAGTCACAAAACCAAATGATGAACTTCTCTTTTGTCCTAAGGCAGGAAAAGATTTAGAGGACATGATACAGATGGAACTCAGAGCAGGGGTACAACCTGCTTGAGTGGCCTCCTGCTCTTCATGGGCAGGGGGCAAATACCCACGTCCCACACCTTTCTGGAGCACTGCAGAGCACAGCTGCCGCTTCTGCTTCAATGGGATGAGATGGAATGGTCTTCAGTTGTGCCAGGGGAGGGTCAGGTTGGATATTAGGAAATGTTTCTTCTCTGAAAAGGGTGGTGATGCAGGCACAGGCTGCTCAGGATGGAGTCACATTCCTTGGTGGTGTTCACAAACTGTTGAGATGTGGCCCTGAGAGACGTGGGCAGCAGGCAATATTGGTGGAAGGTGGACAGTTGGACTAGATGATCTTACAGCACCTTCCCAACTTTGTTAATTCTTTGATTCTGATGTGGCGTGGCTCTGAGCAAATACCTGTGAGCAGAACAAAATGCTGAGACAGCCTGCAGACAGGCTCTGTCCCTCTGCAGCTGGAGGCCCACATTTTGGTGGTTTTCAGACACCTTTTCAGGTTGTTTTTCCCAGTGACACGAAGGCAGGAGCTACCACCACATGGGGCCTTCCTGGAGCCCTGTGCACAGAGGTGCCCTTTGCTCCCTGAGCTGTGCAGGTGGGCTCTTTGTGGGACACAGGCTGTGCTGGCTCTCCATCCCAAATGGAGACACGTGGAGCACGCAGAGGATGCTCACAGGGATGAAACACCTCCCTGCGAGGACAGGCTGAGCGAGCTGGAGCAGAGATGGCTATGGGGATTGCTGAGAGCAGCCTGGCAGTATCTAAAGGGGGGGGGGGGGTATAAGAAAGGGGCAGACTTTATCGGCGGCTGTCGCGATAGCACAAGAGCAAGCAGGACTGCGTTGTTGAGACCTCCTCGGTACGCCGGGCACCCCCTCCCTTTTTGCTCCCCATCATTTCACCACCACGACGCGGTCCCCCCCCCCGTTGTACGCCGGGGCTGGGCGGGCACGGACGGAGGTTGGGGGGAGGGGGTTGGGGGGGGAAGCGGCCGCGCTGGGCGCTGCGGAGCCCGTCCTGCACCAGGCGGCGGAGTCAGGCAGCCCCGCCACGAGCTGCGGCGGCCGTGCCTCCTCCTCCTCCTCCTCCTCTTCATCCTTTTCCTCCTCCTCCTCCTCCGCGCCCGGCTCGGCTCCGCATCCCTCCCGGCCGCCCCGCGCGCGGCTCCCGCCCTCTATGGATGGGAAAGCAGCACCCAACGGCGTGGCCACCATCGAGGACAGGATCTTACGGATCACGGGCTACTATGGATATTACCCGGGCTACTCCAGCCAGAAAAGTAAGGCTCCCTCCGTGCCTCTACCTCCGTGGTGGGCTTCGCCCCGTCAGGTGCCGTGCAGGGGATGGAGGGGGGGGTGGGCACAGCCATCCTGCAGCGCTGCTCGGGAGGGGTGCGGGGTTTTGGTCCTTTTTATTTATTTATTTTTTTGGTGCTTTGGGTTTTTTCTTTCTTTCTTTCTTTTTTTTTTTTTTTCTTAATTCCCTCCCAGCTCAGCGCTGCTCCAGGAAAGTTTGGGTGGGGGCCCTCGGAGCCTCAGCATCCCCCGATGATTCCTTTTCCTCGCCGAACTAATCAGATTTTTCCAGAAAGGTGGGGAGTTGCTGGGAGATCCGGCATCGTCTCGCTTGATCCGGGTGAGGGTTTGGAGCTGTAGGGGCTCTCGGTGGGACTGGGGATGTCCCAGCGCTCTGTGGAGCAGTTCCGCGGTGAAAGTTCCTCTAATGAAAGCAACGATTCGTTTTCCTTATTTATTTATTCATTTCCTATTTTTTTTATTTTTCATTTTTACCCCGGGGTGGGGGGGGGGGGAAGGGGAACTGATGCATTCTGTGGTGTAACAGTTACTTTATTGTAACTGTCGGGAAAAGGAAAGGGAAATGAGAGGGGTGGGGGAAGAGGAAAAGGTATTAAATAAATAAATAAGCGCCTCAAAAACGAGAAACCCCCACCCCCAACCGGCCGGGGAGGTGCGTGAGCTCCCCTTGGTACCAAAGGAGGTGAGCTGCTTGCAGAACAGCGCGGTGCTCTCCATCAGCATCAGACGGACACCTCGGGGCATTTCGTGAAAGAGGGAGGGAAGCCACGTGCTTAGGGGAAAATAATAACGTTGCCTTGCGTGTGGGTTAGCTGATGGAGCAGGTGGTGGAGCCGGTGCGTGTTGAGGGCCCTTTGGTGAGGTCAGATCCTGTCTGGAGTTGGGAAGGAGTTGCACGGATGGATGCATTCTGCTGCAGCCCGACAGATGGACCAGAGGAAGGCGAGGGCACCGGCTTTGTACTTAGTCACAAGTTTGCTTTGGTTGCAGAATGCAGCTTGCAGCAACACTCCCACTCTCTGTCAAGATGCAGACCTGAATTCAGCGTTGGCAGAGTGACTGTCTGTGCATGGGTGCAGCAGGACACTGGCTGCCCAGGTATAGGAGCTTTCTCAGGTTCTGCAGATGCTATGAGCTCTATCTCCTTGGAATTAATCAGAGCCTGGTGAGGAAAGCTCACTAAACTGCTGACTCTATAGAGATTTCATTGCGGGTCTCCTGGCCTTTTGTACCTGGGTCTGACAGGAGTTTTGCTGGAGGGGTTAGCATCTCAGATTTTGTTGTTTGAATAAAACAAGCAGGATCTGTGGTCACCATACTTAGAGAGAAAACCTGCAAGCGTGAAGTGTCCTCAGGTGAATGAAAAGTACGTGTTCCTACTAAACTACAAGCACTTTTTCAAGAAGTCTCTTTAATTTTTTAAACATCATCATCATTCTCTGGAGTGCTTGCACTTGGCAAATGGCTTCACTGTTCTTCATGGCTACAGTTTTTGGGGTGTACAAATACAGCTATCCAAATACAGCATTAGTGCAAGTGAACCATGCCTTTTGCTGGAGAGCTGCAGTGTGCACTGACTTCCAGGTAGGCTGCATCTAAACCTGCACCCAGTGACAGAAGAACATTGTTCTGCCACGAGTCCAAATGTGCAGCACGTGGAATTATCTCCTTGCACTGTCATCTTGCCCCTGCCCAGGTCTGAAGCGTGTTTGGGAAGAGGACAGCAGAGGATGAGCTGTTGTCCCCGAGAGAGCTTTGCTCTGTCTGCTGTTCTGCTTCTCTGATAGCTCTCAGGTGTCATCTGGGAGCTGGCCAGGCACCAGGTGGGGATGATATTTGGGTAATGACATCCTGCTGCTGGTCACCACCTTCCTTGAGGCTTCTTTTTGTCCCCAACCTGCTGTGTCCAGCTAGGGACAGAGAGACTTTTGGTGCAGCGAAAAGGGAAGGCTGGTGTGGGTAGCAGTTGTTCTGCTGACTCTTGAAATGTGTGTCCTGGAAAAAATGACCAAGAAGAGCCCAAGGCTGCATGAATTCTGCAGGTGATTTACATCTCTCCCTGATCAAATTGGCATTTATTGTGTCGTTCAACAGGAGAGCGTGCCTAGGGCTGTGTGTGAAGGCTGGGGACAGACCACAAATGGTCAAGAAATTTAACATCAAATATCTGTAGTGCTGGCTGGCTGTTTTTAAGGGGGGACTGGAGTATTTCTACAGACTTTCCCTCCTGTATTTTTGTACACTAACCTACTTCAGGGTGCGCGTATGATTCTGTTAATTACAAGTCAAGCACTTTTTTCATTTTATTTACCCTTAAATTGCTTATTCTCCTGTTGGAGAAGGAAAGCAGCTTCTTCTGTGATCCATATGATTAGGCAGAAGCGTGGTTTTTGATCTGGTATTTGCATCCATGTATGTAGCAAAAAATCATATCCTAAATAATAAGACATTGGTACTGGAGCAACATATGATGTTTTGTGCTTTTCTTTTTTTCTTTTTTCTTCTTTTCCCCACCACTTCCACAGATCTGGAGAACTGTTCCTGATCACAGTTACCCTCTGACTTTGATTACATGGCTTGGTTCCCTCACTTCCTGCAGTAATAATATACAGAGTATGAGGTCTCTGGCTTCTGTGGGAAGTTTATGGAGAAACTTTAAGGAAATTCTGTAACTGCTTGTCTCTCTTCCACTGAGTTTCCTCAAAGTTACTCCTTAGTTTCCCAGGGCATAAATGTCAGTTCTGTGCTGGCACAGAAAAGAGGCACAAGTCTTTGTTTCTGTTCCCTCTCCGTTGCCATAATTTCTCCTTTCTCTTTTTACTGATAATACAGTCGTATTTACTGCCTCCAATCTTAAGAGTATGTGTTGGCTTTTTCCCCCCTTTGATTCTTTCCAAGTGCCACCCCATCTGACTTTCATCTCTGAGTATATTCTTGGTTTTATGACACAAAGTTCCTCTCCTTCTGCTCCGAGCTGACTCTGTGCCTACCACCTCTGAATTAAAATTGCTCCAGCTAAACTTTCTTATCTCTAATCTCCATCAGCTTCACAAAGTTCACCTACAAGTTGAGCAGTTTCTAACTATGCATTGTCTTATTGATAAAGCTCTTTTTGCCATCACCAAGTTTGGTGCTGTCCTGGCTGTTAGCATTGCAGAGCTGTTTTTTTTTTTTAATTTGGAGCACCATTTTTTCTGGCTCACACAACCAGAATGTAATGGTACTGAAACTGCAGTGGCTGCACTCGTTCTCCTAGTTCTTCACAGGAGCCACCACCTTATCTTTCTTACTTGGGGAGCTTGTCTCAAAGATTATTTCCACCCTTCTCTCTGCTCTTATTTGGGTCTGGAGGTGTGCTTCTTACCCTAACAGTCTCTAAATAGCAGCCTCCAGTGGGCTCTTCTCCGTTTTAACTCTCCCCTGTGCTCCTTCAAACCCCCTTCTTCTCTTCTTCAGCCCTGCCTTGATACCCTGGACTTGTGCAAGCTGCTGGAAGCAGAGGCTGCTGTCAGTGACAGTGATGGGACATGCAGTGTGGCCCTGGCTGAGCACCCACATCATCACCTGCATTTGCTGCAGGGCTGGGGTGCTGTCACAGCTCTGTCCTTAGCAGGGCTCGGCGCTGGAGAGATGCTGAACCTGTCCCTCTGCACACTTGCTGTAGAGAATAAGCTTTTGGTTTTGTTCCTCTGCTAGAGTGGGTTTTGTGGTTTCATTTGACAAGCTAAGCCTCAAGTCAGCAATGAACTTAAGCATCTGCTTAAGTCTGAACTTGCGCTAAGCCACTGGGCTTTGACAATGTGTTTAAAGTTAAGTCCATGCTTAATTGCTTTGCTTAATAAAACTGGGATTACAGGCACAGTGAGCCGGTATCAGAGGCTTGACAATTCTGCTTTCCTGCTCCCTGAGCAGGGTAGAAGGCCATAGAGGTGAAATCCAACTCCGACACATCAGAGGGATTTTTTTTTCCTGGTTGTTACAGCAGCTGTGCCAGCAGCTCTGCTGCAGTACGAATCACATGGCAAGCCAAGATCATCTCTGTGCTCGCTGAGCACCGTGCCCTCCTGGTGGCTTGTCACTTCAGTGAGAGGAACAAAGTCTCAGGCTATTTACTGGAGGCACCCTCCTGCTTCCCCAGCAGCTCACAGACCCCTTGGCTTCTCCACACAGTGCACACACAGTGGGACAGACTGGAAAGTAGTGGTCGAGGAAAGGGGCTTTGAAGTTTTCAGTGGTTTCTTGGACTTTGGGGAAGGGAGGCAGTGATGCCTGAATCAGCTTCTGTGTGAGTTGAAGAGGTCTGAAGGCTATTTCAGCTTGTCCTAGCTGCAAAAGCAGCCGCTGTGTCAGCTGATAGTGCTTGGGCTTCAGGGACTTGAGATGCATACCTAGCTGGAAAAAGTTTATTTCAGAGACCTTTGCTTTCATTCTGGGCAGGGATTTTCCATGTAAGAATGATTCCCAGTTGCAACCTGGACATTTAGATCTTTTTTCTTCCTTTTCCTTCCTTTTTTCTTCTTTTTTTTCCACCCCTGCTGGCTCTGAGGGCACAAAATGGATGTCGTGGTGGAGGATGCAGGCCTGTTGTACTCACTTCTTCCTCGCAGACTCGTCTGCTCATGCAATAAGTAAATAAATAAATGATGAATTTCAATTGGAAAAGACAATATCATAGAATTCTTCATAGAATTCTTTGAGCTGGAAGGGAATCTTAAAGGCCATCTCCCTGCAATGAGCAGGAACACCCACAGCTCCATCAGTGCTCAGAGCCCCATCCAGCCTGAGCTTGGCTGTCTGCAGGGATGGGGCACCATCACCTCTCTGGGCAACCTGTGCCAGTGCTTCACCACCATTATTGTACATTTTTTTTTCCATATATCCAGTCTAAATCTCTCCTGTTGTGACTGAGGCTGTGAGGAGCACACCTTGCAAGAGAAGACTGGTGGAGCTTGGCTTGTTTGGGCCAGCCAAGATGGGAACGTGGCCACTGCTGCAAATACATCTTGGGAGGATGAACAGGGAAAGAAGGAAAGAAGAGTTATTTAAACTGAAACAGCATGTTGGCACACATACAAATGGATATGAACGGTCCATGAATAAATTAAGGCTGAAAATTACCAGAAGGCTGGAATTAATGGCCAAAAATTCTCTCCCAGTCTTATGTATCTAAATAAGAATTAGTTCCCAAGCTATAAAGATGTCTCATAAATAAATTTGCCAGGACTTTGGGAAAAAAATACTCCTATTTGGCTGGGAAAACTGAGATGGTAAGCTGGGGGAGAAGGATGTTAATCTGCCAGAGATTACACAGAACAAGACATAATGTTTGATGAAGCAATCTCTTCCTGTGCTGGTGACTACACAGCAGGTGTTGTGCTAAGCCTGGGCTGCCCCTAAGGTTGCTTAGAGGTGCTTCTCAGCTTCTCAGTATTCTTCTGGAGTATTATTTTGACTGGCCTGGCACTCCTTCTCTTAAATTATCTTCCCTTAGATTGCCTTCCCCATCCACTTAGACAGATAGTTGCAGCTCTGATCTTGATTACATGTGGTAAAATAATATTACAAAGTGCCAAATAGTTCTGAGCAAACTTTTGTCTTTCTCAAGCTTACGCTCCTTTTTAATTAGGTATTTTAGAAAGTTTGCAATAATTTCTTCTACACATTTGGAAGTTGATGGACTTTTGCTCAACTACCCGCACAGTCATTCACCCCTGAAAGTGAATTCGTGGCTTCCTGGTTGTTGAACAATGGGTGGCAGGAATTTTTTCTCACAAACCTGCTGCTGGATGGTCGCTGTAATGAATACTGAAAATGCCTGGAGAAAAAAAATCGCATCTCTTTATGGCAAATGCGCAAAGAGGGTTTGGGGAGGGGGAAGTGAAGTGTTTGACTGGCTGCTTATATTACTCACCAATAGAAAGTGGACCAGCTCTACTAACTAAGAAGGAAAATCTTTTTTTTTCCTGCAGTAAGGTGCAGTGGGACTCACTGTTGGCCTGTTTTGTGCCTGCCACAGGACAAAGATGAGATCTGTAATGCTGTGCCTAGCCCATACCCTGGGTACTGCTTGTACAGCAGTGGTAGAGCTGTAAGTGGGAGCATCCCCAGCACTTTGAATGACAGGAGTGAATTTATTCAAAGGCATGCAGCATGCATTCAAGTCACAGGCTCTCAGTGTATCTGCCATGCAAAGGAGACCTTTCTGTTATTACTTTAGAAACACCGATTCTTCTCAGACCTCACTTGCAAATATCGTTGGTAAAACAGACTTGCCCTTTCTTTCTTTCAGTAGCTCAGGTGTAGCAGGGTGATGTAGTGAGAAATGTCTCAGCTGTCCCTTTGTAAAGGCAAGGGAAAGCTGCTTCGCTCCTTTCTGATTCACTTAAGAGCTAAGGAGGAAGAGTAGGGTTGAACCCTAGGGCGGGAGAAGTTTCCTGGTGCTTCTGGTGACCTCAGAGCTCTTCCTTGTCTTGGAGGTGCCCCAGCTATTTTGTCTGGTGCAGGCTCCCCTGCCTGTTTGTCTAATTTCCAGTTTTACTCTTTGCAGGGAAGAGGGGAGGCAAGCACAGTCATTGCATCTCAGGGTAAATGTGGTTACGCTAGACCCAATGATAGAGCAGTCATCAGCCTGGCAGTGGTCTCTCCATGCATCATGAGAAGGAAACTGTAGTGTGAGGCCAACCTCATGGCTTCTCCAGGTTTTATTCTATCCCTTCCCATTTCATGTGCTTTGTGCTGGCATTGTGACTATCTTTGTGACTGGGAAGTGGCTGTTTATGGGACTGAAGCAGCATTGCTTGAGCAGTTGCCTGCTGAAGTAAGATACAGTACAGCTATCTCTCTTCCTGCAAAGAGCAAATCTTCTGAGGGACATTTTTGGGAAGGAATAATGCACACCTTTATTATTATTAATGGGTTACTTGGAGATACCGTGCACCTCACTGAAAAACAGTTTCCTTCTGGGGACTGTTTTTCGTATCATTCACAGGGATGCAACTACACGTGGGTCTTTTACTGCTAGTGGCATCATATACCTGGGTGTCTGAGGACAATACTGAAATCCTGTGCTGGGTAAGATAAGCAAGGAACAGGGCTAGAACATGTGTTCTCTGTCAGCGTGTTTGGAGACAGAAAAGTGATTGTATTAGTTCACACGGTGTGATTTATGTTCAGCATCTTGAAGTACAAGGGCATCTTCTAGTGCAGTTGTTCTCTTTTCCTTCGTATGTCTGAAACCTGAGACTTCTTAATTTTTTTCTTACACGAAGCTTACCATGTGGAATCTGCAGCCCTGGAGCTGTGTGGGTGCAGACTGGGGTTTTCCTTTGCAGTGTCAGAAAAAACCTGTTGTATGGTGTGTTACAGGGGCTAGAATTTGTAGCAGCTTGTGTGCAAGTGGGATGCATCCCAGTGCTCCCCCAGAGGAAATTCTTCAGTGCAGACAGCATGGTAGGAAGGCAAACTCTGCGTGGTGTTTCCGTAGCGTGGCTTGGACTTCTACTTGAGGAGGATGGGTTCTGCAAAGGCAAAATGCTTGCTCATTTCTCTGTACCAGGTGAGGCTGGTAACATTAAGTGGAAAACAACTGAACTTAGTGTTTTCTGGGGAGATGGAAAAGAAGAACTGGAACAGGCTGCCCGGAGAGGTGGTGAAGTCTCCTTCTCTGGAGACATTCAGGACCCACCTGCACACCGAGCTGTGCACCCTGGGCTGGGAGCTGCTTTGGCAGGGGGTTGGACTCCGTGATCTCTGGAGGTCCCTTCCAACCCCTACAGCTCTGTGATTCTGTGAAGTGCCAGTTTTCTGGCTATCTATCATTTCTTGCAACTTTTCAGAGCAGGATGTGCTGGAGAAAAAAGAAAAAGCGGAGATTTATGTAAGAAAACTTTTAAACGCTTTAAGAATATTTCCAAGGGAACAGTTTAGATGGATGAGGTGCCTGGAATGTCACTGAAGAAGTGCTGATTTTTCTATGTGTTGAAAAAGCTTTGAAAGAAGAAATAAAAGCTGTTTTTCAGCTGAAGAATGTAGCTGAGCTGTTGTTGAAGTACAGCTGTGTGTCCTGTCGAGGTGACTTGTCCAGTGCCAGCTCTGCCTTCTGCCACTGCTCTTGGGGGGAGTCGTGGACGGCAAGCTTGGATTGGTCTGGAGTTGGGTTTTCCAGTGCAGCCTGTTTGTTTCCTCACATTCAGCACTGGAAAGGAGGTTAATTTGATGAAATTAGGACAACTTTATTTGTAGGTAGGTTCTGTGCAGCGCCTTGGTGCACATCTGCTTTGAAGCCAGTTCAGAGCAACTGAATCCTTGTGAAGGCAGGCATCCTCAGCTATGGGCTCAGAGAATTCAGCTGGAAGGAAAGGAAGGCTCTAGAGAGTGTGCTTAAACTTGGTGATTCACACTGTGCACATATGCAGCAGTTTGAGGGCCAGAGTTGGTAAGACAAGCACCTGGAAATGCTGCTGTGGTGAGTGCGTGCTTGCATTTTAGCTGCAGCACTCTCACGTTTTGTGGGTATAACTTTTAGAGTCTTTGTGGGTATAACTTTTAGAGTCTGCTCTTTGAAAACGTGCCCCTTGATTATTATTGCTGTAAAATATTTATGGAGTGAAGTTTCTTAGCGCTTTGAGGAGGGAAGATGTTCCCTGGTTTAAGGTGATAAAGTAAACAAAAGAAGGAGCACAGCTCCCAGATTGATCTTGTGTAAGGGGATGGAGGGTTGAAGAAATTCACCACTCTCGCTTGGCACATTGCTAACAGCTGTTGCTTTTGGACTCCTACCTGAGCTGGGGTCTCAGGTTTGCCATACAACTAGTATTAAGGGACAGACCTCAGTCATCTGGGTTCACATTTACTGTAATGCAAGAGCTGTTTCTAGATAGGGGCTGTTCACAGCTCTTGGTTTAGATATAGGAAAAATAGGCTTAACTATTTTCTCTATTTTTACTTCATTCTTTTCTGTTGTTTTTCTGTCTCTCTTTTTTTTATTTTTTTTCTTCTTGGTATTTTCTAAAGGGTGCAGCTCTGGAGAGCAGCATCAGTGTTCTGATATTTCCTCTGTATTTTATATTTTATTTTTTTTCCCCTGGGATAAGAGTGCTGTGTTACTTGGCCAAATAGCAGTACAGCAGGAAAATCGTGTGTGTGATAATGACTGCCCTTCACATCCTCCCTGCGGGCGGCAGGCGGTGTGTGGCTGAGTGAAACAAGCCATTCTGTTTTGTTTGTGTTCCCAAATATTTTTGTTTCCCTCTGTGGGAGGTGGACAGGTACTGTGGTTTAAAGCTAGCAGTGGGTTGTTTGAATTGCCAAGTATCCTTTGTGTGCATGAGGAAAAGATTAGTATGTCTTCATTTGAGGGTTATGGTCATTATCTCCTGCACCATTCAGGAGCAAGGCTCTGGAAGCCAGCAGGACAAATGCAGTGCAGTTGATACTGGGGCCTTCTGCAGCATTTTCTCTTTGTAATTCAGTGGTTTCAACTACTCTACTTGGTCCTGATGTTCCCTTTTCATCCTGTCAGCCTCCCTTCTCTCCCTGTGTCTGAGCATTGAATTGGGCTGATCGAAGACAAGATCTAAATTAAATATATTTGGTGCCTTTGATGTGCAGTCTTTTTTTTTTTTTTCTTATAAGCTGTGAACAGAAATTGTCTGTGTATTCCCAAACTGAAGAATACACGATTACTGTTCCCAGCCTCCCTCAGAGAACAGGCTTTGACATCATTCATACTCTATAATTTATGGTATTTCTGTAGCAGGCTGTTAAGGTCTGGAAGAGAGTAAAAAGGTTGATTTTTAAAAAGGAAAGAATAGCCTTGTGGTCCTGTGGTCGTTCTGCAAGAGCCCACGTTCCTGCTTTTGGAGTTGCTGCTGGGTCTCTTCTTATCATGGAATCATTTCTTAAAGATGATGCTGTTTTGCCTAATGTAAGCACTTGCTCCTTGTCAAACACATCCACGTATGCCCTGTGAGGACTTTGCACCTCATTCCAGGGTGTTTTAAAAGCAGATTACAGAACGTCTTGTAACTCTTCTTCTGTGGATTTTTTTTAACCTGGTTTCTTAAGGAAACAAGGCTTACGTGAACATGATGTCTCTGTCCTTATCCCCTTTCTCTGTAACTTTTGAGTCTATTGACCGAATTTGAGTAAGCTTAATAGGAGAGCATGAAAGACAAAGTATTGTGATGGACTTTGTGAAAACAGACCAGCTGGAATAAGGTAGACCTCTTGGTTCTCCCATAGTAGGTAGGTTGTTCAGCTGTAGGTTTCACACACTCCTGATGAAGTGGTGTTCTTTGTAACATTTTGGGAGTTTTAATGGGAGAGCATCTAGTTCACATCCAGCTTCAGACAGAGCTCAACAGGAGATGTGCAGAGCAACGTACAACTGTAGAATGTTTCAATTGCTTTACTTGGAAAGGAATCTTCCAAGGGTGGTGATGCGCTGGATCAGGTTGCCCAGAGAGGCTGTGGATGCCCCATCTCTGGAGGCATTCAGGGCAAGGCTGGATGTGGCTCTGTGCAGCCTGCTCTAGTCGTTGGCCACCATACCCGTGAGAGAGGGGTTGAAACTAGATGATCTTTGAGGCCCTTTTTCAACCCAGGCCATTCTATGATTCTGCAATTCTAAAATGCCATCTGGTCCAACCCCCCCTGCAGTGAACAGGGACAGCCACAGCTCCCTCCGTGCTCAGAGTCACATCCAGCCTGACCTTGGGTGTCTGCAGGGATGAGGCACCACCACCTCTCTGGGCAGCCTGTGCCTCACTACTCTTACTGTAAATGACTTCTTCTTTACATCCAGTCTAAATCTCCCATTTTTTCAGTTGGAAACCACTTCCCTTTGTCCTATGACAACACACCCTGCTAAAGTGCTTGTCCCCTTCTTTCTTAAAGTCCCTCTTTAGATACTGAAGGGCTGCTGTCAGGTCTTCCTGCAGCCTTCCCTTCTCCAGGCAGCACAGCCCCAGCTTTTTCAGCCTGCCCTTGTAGAGGTGTTCCATCCCAGGGACCATTTTTGAGACCCTCTGAATGTGCTCTAACAGGTCCACCTCTCTCCTGTACCGAGAACTCCACATAGTTCAGTTTCCTGGTGCACCTTCATCTTTCATTGAGCTGTGCCTTGGGAAGTTTTGGGTCTGTGTCTATTTTAGTAGCCTCTGATGGATATTTCTTCCACGACTTTCTCTAATTGCTTTCAGAATATCAGCAAAGCTGGTCAGAAGATCAAAATTTGTAGGAAAGCAACTGTTCATCTCACTGCAGTTTTCTGCCGCTGATAGTTCTTCCACTGATGAGTGTGGGTAACTCCCACGAAAGCTTGGAGCTTTACTCTTTCCCCAGATATAAATGGAGACAGAGGGAGAGAAGGAGAACAAAGTATTGGCCTGTTAAAGGTAAATAAGCATACTCTGATGCTAATGCATTCTTTGCTCCATAATTCATTCCAGCATGTGGATACGATACTGAGGAGAGACATACCTGAATGTACTGGGATGCCAGGAGTCATAAGGTAGCATACCTCCCTTCGTTTGGATCTTTGAGATGGTGCAGTAAAAACAATAAAACATTTCTACAGGACAGTCTCAGGTTTTCATCTGAAATTCAATGAGTGAAATATTAATTTCCAGAGCCACGCTATTGCTAACGGCCTGTAGAGCCTCCCAGATGATGGCTGTGAACCCATTTCAGTTTTAAAAAATGGAGAGAATGTAGTTGTATTATTAAGGCTACGGAAAACGTTATAAAATATTCATAATGATCATCTCTTCTTATTTGAAATAATAAATCCAGGGTTAATTTTGTACTTGCAGAAAACCGGTGCCTGAGTATTGGGCCTTTATATCTTTGCTGATGTAATGTAGAGATAATGCATAATATTTTATCTACTTTGCAAGGATGTTATTAGGCTCACAAATATGTCACGGTGCCTGGAGAATGAAAAGGAGGCTTTCCCCTCTTTCCTGCAGGTTAGGGACATAGAGGGCTCTGCAGCCATTTTCAGATATTTTGGCTCTTTAAGAGCTCAGGCACTGCTGTGCAAAAGGAATAGAAAGCGAGAAAGCATTAAGTTTGTTATTACAACAAGTTTAGTACTCATTGCTACTCTTATATTGAGAAAACAAATTAAAAAAAAGAAAAACAACAAGGGAGAATTGCCACCAGTTCTGTGTATTTAAAAACCAAGTTCCCAGAAATTATTTTTGTCACCCACGCCGTGCATCCAATTGCCAGCGACGACATTTCTGACCTGTGCTGAAAATTAGAATTTGACATTGTGTTGACCGCAGTGAACAAGGAAAAATGCCTCGGGGTTTTCTAAATAGGATTTAAAGCAAATTTCCCTTGGTTGTGTTTTGTTACTGTGCTCTATGCTTTTTTTTTTTCCCCAAAGAAATGAGTGCTGTTTTTTAATATTGCCACGTAGCAACAACACGAAGCCTTTTTAGTTGCTGCTTCACAAAGTATTGTAAAGTCTGACATCCCTTTGAAGAACTGCTCTTAGCCACTGCTGCTATTTTTATTTTTGAGTTGCTCTCTCCTCGAATATTTTTTTTGTCCTCACACGCTCCGAATTTTTGAAACGCTTTCAGGTCAGCTTACAACAAATCAATTGAGATCTTTCTCCTTCTTTCTCTTATTAACTTTTATTGGACTCTGCCTTCAAAAATCTAGTTGAAGAATGCGTGTTTGTTTTTTTTTTTCCCTCGAACTTGCAACATGGTCTTCAGAGAAATATCTGCCAGAAGCACTGACCTACAAAATCTATTAGCTGTCCCCACTGGTGTGAAGCTCATTTATGTAACGCCGTTTGGATTGGATGACTGCTCTGCTTTGGAGGTAAAATATGGAGGTCTTGTTTCATAAGCCTAACTGCAAAAGAGTGGCTGATAATGAGATCATGTTTGCACATCTATGGCAGGTGGCTTATGAAGTTATCTCCTGCTTTTAGATTACAGATTTGGAGAGATTCCTCGCAGGCAGAGACTGTGTGAGCAGGTTTACAATCAGGTGCTGCCAGCTGTGTTCTTCGGGCTCTTGACTTTCCTCAGCACAAAAGAAAAACTGGGCAGGGAGTCCTGAGAAGTGAGCTGAGAGAAAAGGAGATAGTAAAAGCTGTTGCTGATGTTATTAACTTAGTTATCCCCTTTTGTGCTGCTTAAGCCCTCCCAGTGTAGCAAGAGCAAGTGAGTGCTGCTGTGTGTGTGTAGCTGTGCTGAGCACTAGCAGTGCAGCTTCTCTGCACTGGTTGCATTCTTTGCAGTGCCTGGAAAGGGCTGGGTTAAAGCTGTCTATACCAGCTCTATCAAGTGGCGATGCAGTGCTGACTTGGCTTTAACTTCTTGCCTGGATGTTTGGTCTTTGGGTAGAGGTGAATTTGCTCTGCTCGTGCTCTAAGCTTTGTGGATGTATGAACTCCCAGTTAGAAAACACAGTGCTCTGGCAGCTCTGTTCAGAGCTAGCCCTAGTAAGTCCTGTGGCTTTCTCAGTTTGGAATTAGAATGTGGTATGCTGTGAATGAGGCTGCAGCTTGCTGGTATCTACCTGTGGGCAATCATGGCATGGCTCAGGTTGCAAGGGACCTTAAAGCCCCTGCTGCACGCTGGTTGCCCCCACCAGCTCAGGCTGCCTAGGGCCCCTTCCAGCCTGGCCTTGGGCACCTCCAGAGTAGGGATACCAACATCTCCTGGGCAAATGTGTACTTGTTACTAGCAGAAGGAAAAAATCATAAGTTAACTGTAATTGTACGTAGGTCACTCTGAAAATAATGCTTCCTATTTATTTTTATGGAAACTGCAACAGCCACGAAGAGCACAATAACATTCACTCGATAGAACAACTCCTCAGCTACAAAACACTGTTTTTCAGCACAGTCACCACGTTTGCTGTGGATTTTCACCAACGATGAACCAGAGTCTGTGTGCCTGCTGTGACTGCTGTTGAAATGCACTACCCACTGTCTCATGGTGTTCATACTCAGTTTGGTCTCCATAAACACTCAGTGTGCATCAAGGAATGTCAAGGAGTCCAGTTTTTTTCCATCTGGAGGAATTCAGTGCCACACCTTTGCTTTATCCTCACGTCCATGTCAGACTGCCCCTCTTGCTGCTGACTGTACTTGGCAACAACGTGTGGTAGAATATTGGTGGGAAGGTTCAACCTTTGCTGGCAGACCAGCAACTAAGAAGAGAGAAAGTCATTTCCAGGGCGTGCTCTGGGAGAAGTAATTCTTCCCTGTGTTTCTAAACAGGCAGATAATTTAATGTAAGGGCAATCATGATGATTAGACTTACTGTCAAGACAATTGATTGGAAGCACATCAGCAGGTGACTGGGTGGATTTAAAGACATTATTTGGTGATCTTCTGATTTTGCTTGTTAAGAATATAATTAGTAACTTATTCACACACTATTTTTCATAAACATGTCCTTAATGTGAATTGTGGCTCAGTATCAGATGCTTCTTGCCCTCTGGGTGGTCTTCTAGCCGTGGAGATGCAGAGGCATCCCTATCTTGTCCATTGGAGCATAAAAGTACAAGAAGCAGGGGAAATAAAACGTTGAGTGGATCAAACAAAACCAGGATCCTGTCCGTAAACCTGAACCAGCCCTTGCCTGGGATGGATGTGTGTGATAGGCAGAGAATAAAGTTTTGAATTTCCCCCTCAACCTGTTTTGGGGAGTTTGGCCCTGGTGTTGGTTCATTCAGGCCTTCGTGCCCCATTGCCTGAGTGGAGTTATAGCACAACAGCATTTGCAGTCTTTGCTACACGTGGACAGGAGGTGGCTACTGTTCTGTCCAGCTGCTTTTCAGTGCTTACGCTGATGTTCATACATCAAAGTGAGCAAGGAGCTGCTCAGAGCTGGATTAATTGGAGATGCAGCCTTTGGTGCAAATCTGGATGGAGGAAAGGATACCTTAATCTCTCTGTAGACAGATCTCAAAGCTGTGAATCCTTTCTGTGCCTTCCTCTGAAGAGGACTGGTGTTTCTGAAGTGGGCTGGTTGACCCGTCCCACATTAATATAGCTCCGCATCATGAACTATTAGAAGGAGCCAACAGAATGTGTTATGCCTGCTCTTTCTCTGACCTTCCATAATTGCCTCTGATTATTCCATTACTGCAGAACATTTTAAAGTAATTGTGGAGTTCGTTTGCAAGTGTAGAACCATAAAGATAGTCCTAACACTGACAAAATCATGGACAGGCATCCAAATTATGACTCAGTCTGCTGTGGTCTTCTTTTTGAAGTGGGGTGCTACCCAGATTGAATAAGGTTTTGCTCTGTGATGAAGTTACATGGTGAAGAGTGGCAGAACTGGATGTGGTCTTTGACACTGTCATTGTTGATCCAGGTGCCAGGGTCAGAAGAAGTTTTGTCTGAATAAAATGTCAGAAATTTGGCAGTTTATAAAAAAAAAAATAATCATGGGTGAACTGCCCGAGTTAAGCAGTGAGTGTCTCAGAGTATTACAGTATTGCCATAGCTATGGAGAAATAGCTGCTGCATCTGCCCTAATGAGCAGGCTCACTCATGTCATTCTTTGTGGATACTCATCTAATCCTTTTTGAAACCATCAGTAGTGGAGATAGGCTGCTTTGTAGGACAGTCCGTTCTCGTGCTTTGTTTATGTGTTATTTCCTCATAGCTAAATGCTGTTTGGTTGTTTGTTTTTTTCTTTGCGTGGTTTTCTATGGTTTGCTTTTACTTGTCCTAGTTACTTTTCATTTGAAAAAGACTGATCTCTTCCTCTGCAGCAGTATACAACAGATCTAACTACCCTTGTCTCATTTTCCTTCATCTGTACTGCACAAACCTAATTCATATCATCATAGAATGGCCTGGGTTGAAAAGGACTTCAAAGGTCATCCTTAAACTCATTCTGTGTAGAGCCATGCTTTGTAGAGATTTGCCTATCTTCTCTTTCTTCTGGACTCTCCCTGGTGAACATGCACTCTTCTTAAAGTTTGGTTCCTTAAATTAGGCACTAGACTCAGGTCTTCAGTTCAGGTCCTCACCAGCACAGCCTTGCAGAGAAGAGCTACTTTTTCTGTAGTGTGCTATGGATTATTATGGATTATCCATCTTACTTCTACCTCAGAGGTTTTGGCAACAGTAGGTAAAGCAGTATCACCTTGAGGATTCCTCTCAACTCCAAGTCCTCTTCTAGAAAACTGTGACCATTCCCTGATCTGATTCCCCAGTCCTCTGTTCTCAGTAGGGATAGCCTTGCACTTTCATTAAGAATTTACTTTTTTCCAGGTGATTTCTCTAGATTATTAACATCACGCTGTTTTCTTTCCGACATACCCCTAGCTTTCCTGTTTCATATAATTTAGACCCTGTGGTCAGTCTCCCTATCATGAAAACAACAAATGGTGAAAGGACCTCACCTACCATCTTTCTGTTTAACAGTGAGTCACTGATAACAACTCCAGGTTTGGTTCACGAATGCTTTTCCACTCAGTGAAATACTTTTCCTGTCTTGTCACACTGGACAGTGTCCAGCAGCCTTACTGGCATCAAGATCTGCAATTCTTCTGTCCTTCTCTATTCATAAACCCATTACTCTGTCATGGTAAGAAACAACATTAATCTGTTGTGATGAACCTTGATGACCATCCTCCTTGTTATCTTTTGTGTAGCTCTTTTTACTATTTGGTCTTTTATTTTTATGGGAAATGTGGACAGCTTGCCTGTTATTTCCAGCTGCTCATATGTATTTTTTCAACTCACGTTTGTTTTTTTACTCTTTCAGAATTTCTTGTCCCTTCCTAGAATTGTCAAAAATTCTCATAGCAGTGTTAACTGCCTACATAACTGACAGTGTACTGACATCAGAGCTTTTTGCCTGGGTATATCAGACCAAATTGTTGTTGATATGAAATTTATCCCTCTAGATACAGAAGTTCCAAACAAACCTTTGTTCAGTGCCTTCTTGTTATTCTTCTGAATATATTGGTCCACACAGCAGTGACTGCTGAGACACATATAAAATACTGCATTTCTTCAGTAAGAGCCTGAAATTTATGTTAAGACAAATTTCTAATTTTTGCCTGTATTAGGCATTGTCAAGGGCAGAACTGAGCAGATAACGAGGAAAAAAGTGCTGGCAAACTTGGCGGTGACTTTGAAATGATCCTTGCAACTTGTTTTGTGATATTTCTCTCTTGTATTTTGCCAGCATTTTGCGAGTGAAGTCATCTCAGCATATTGCTCACAGATGGTGACATTCTTAGATGCAGTATATGGCAAGCAAAGGCTCAGGTACCATTTGGAGTTAGACTTGAATGCTCTATAGACATGGCCCTGATCTCTTACAGATTGAAAAATGAACCTACATAGCAAATTACAGGAGGCCAAATAAATAGTGAAGTGGAAACTGATTAAATACCACAAGAAGAGTATTTCACGGTCCCATTAAACTAATAAATTTAGGAATATGAAAGAGATTGCTTGAAATCTAACAATCCAGGCCATCTGGATTACTGCCTTCTGTGCTGTGGCCTTGAAAAGCCAAGAATAGTCTTTGATACAACAGATGGATCTGCCAGCCAAACATCTCCTTCATCTCACTGCATGAAAACACTCTCTAGTTGGACCAAGAGCTGCAGCTGTGTCCGCATGAGGACTGAAAGGTGCTGGGATTCAAAACTGACGTCAATCAATGTCTGAAAAATCTGAATGACCTGTAAGCAGACGCTAAAGGACATGCGAGTGAGGATGAGTGATGCAGGTAAAGTTGGAGCAGACTGCTGGCTGGTCTGGCGTAGCGTGTTTTAATTCCTACCTTGTGTAAGAGAATCTCCTATTCTGCACTCTAGAAATGGTAGCAGGAGTGTGGCTTTTATTCTCAGTTTTTCTTTTCCCCTTCATTTTAATTCCTTTAGCCGTCTTGGGAAAAGGACCAAAGAAGCTGAACTCTTCAATGCTTGCTTTATACCAAGCCCCATCTTTGTAAGCCACGATCATATCGATTTCTCAACACTTCTGAAAATCACTTTTTGAGCTTGTAAGCAACAGTGGGTCTCTTGCTGATACATTAAAGATTTTTATTCCAGTGCTTTGTACTCATCCTGTGAGTTGTACTCCTAGTGGCCTAACTTTGGCCATAAAATTCCCAAGGGTGTAACTACTTGGCTGTCTTAAAACTGCTGTCCCTATCTCTTCAGAGACTGTAGCACCGTGTGGTTTATATGATAACCGTTGGATCAAACTGTCGGCCTTATTATTATTCTTTTTTTAATAAATAATTTTAAAAGCTAGAAGTTAACGTTTTGGAGCTAACAGTCTGCTGTAGTTGTGGGGCTCCTGGCACTCATATCATTACGATCACAGAATCTTCAACCAGAAGTCTGTTTAGCTCAGGATCCTCGTTTAGTGGAGCTGGTGGGAGGTGCTGCAAGGAGACAAAACAAGACACCAACAAAGCAATCTTTTTCTGTTACCCTCTCCCAGTGGTAGACTATCGAGCACTTTTGAAACCTTGAACTTAAAAAAAAACAACATTTTTAGCCTCTGTGAACACTCTGGCAGTGAGTGCCACAATCCTTTTTTGCATTATATGGAAGTGCTGCTGTAAGTCAACTCTCCACTGACTGTCTTCTCGAAAACCATCTAGTTGTTGTGTTAGCATGAGTCCCCGAGGTGCAGTTTTTGATGCTGGTGACAAACTCTTTGTGACTTTCCTGTCACTTGAAGCTGCTGGGCACAAAGTGTTGACTGTGTCATGTGGAATGGAGAAGCTAATGAAAGGAAAAATCTTGTTCTCTGTTACACAGCAAGAGAGAGAAGTACTGATTTGCTGACAGTTGTTTGTGGGTTGGTTATTCAGCTACAATTAAAGTTCCAGAGCTAAAACCATTGAAATGAATGGGGAACTTTGCCTTGAGTCAGGACTACAGCATAAAGTGAGTTAATTTTGATCCTGGCTTGCACTTATCTGGAGGTCCTTGACCAATGCTGTGCCTGTAATTGTTGCCTTTGCCTCGTTCAGTGATGATTTCTGCAGATCTGAACTTGCAGGTGGAAAGAGTGGCAAACCAGATCACAGAGATGTGTTTGGGTTTTCTGTGCCCTATTGCAGAGCTTGTTTGCTTCTTTAAGCTTTTCTCTTTTTGGGGAGGAAAAAAAGTAAACAGCTGACTAATAACTTTGAAGTTTATATAGTATTTCACAGCAATAGTAGCACTGTTAATTTAGGGATCACATCCAAGCAGCGCTGTTGTGTGAAATTAGAGAAGATTGCTTCTTTGTTATCTTCTTTTGTCTGCAAAAGCAACGAAGCCTGCTCTATTAGTTTTATCTGGAGCAGCAATATGTTCTCATCTTAAACGTGCCGTGTAACATTAATTATTAATCACAAGGATTAAAAATAGAAATAAATATAGGGTAGTAATCTTGGGTCTAGATAAATTCTGACTCGCTGCATAAAAAAACCAAAACAACAACACTGCTTTCCCCCACTGTGTACCTTGTAGGAGCGAGCTCAAAGTCAGATCACTGAATATTTAGGTGCTCTGTCTGTGCTTGACGATTCTTATGTCTGGATGCTTTTCAGAAGACTGCTGGAATCTATTTATAGTACAGCTTTTGAGCATCTGACCCATAAGCTCCCGTGGACAGTCAGGGTATTTTTTCTCCTTTTAAAGGCAGAATAGAGAGAGTTTGCACAAGTTGGAAACGCTTTCTTTTTTCTTTCTTTTTTCTTTTTTTTTAATATTTCCTTATTACCTGTCACCTTCACCTCCACGCTTTGAAATGTGACCATTTGTAAGCTTGGTTTCAGCCTGAATTTACTGCTTACAGACTGCTCCTTTACAGCATATGCTTTGATTTCGGGTTTATGCGGATGTAATGAGGATCAGAGTACTGCCCAGAGTCTTGACTAACGCACTTGGATGTTCTGTATAAGGTAGAATAGCTCTTACACTTCCCATGGGATATCCCAACTCTGGCTGGAAAGCATGTGGGAAAGGAGGGTTGTAATAACCCCAAAATGAACAAGTAGTGAGGCCTCCCAGACATCACTGATCCTCTGGGATCTTGTTGAATTTTTGTGAGGACAGCTGCAACCATTTCTCAAACAATTCTTCTGTTCTGTATTTGGGCCCAGAGGTCTCCTTCCTGAGTGTGACTTGTGGTCCAGTGAGATGAGATATGAAATTTTAAAATGCCTGTGGCATCAGCTCTGCTCAGCCTCTACCGCTTCTGGTGCTTGCCTGCTGCAGGTATCACAGTACCATCAGAGAATGATCCTCCTACTGAGGCACTGGACATCTCCCAGTAAAGAAGCTGTTCAGACAGAAATATGGGCTGAGAGGACTTCTGAAATGGCTGAGTTTCACCTCCTAGTACACATGTGCTTCCTTTGGAGTCGATCTGGAAGCTGTGAATCATGAGCTCTGCTTGTCTGTTGCGAGTTTTTTTAGGCATTTGTAGAGTTTGGAGACACTTAGACCAGTGAGCTGCTTGGGTGCTTTTCCTTGGCTCAGTTTACCTGGTGGTGGGATCTGCTGGTTCTGTTCATGTGAGCTTAGTGCTTATGATTCACAGGTTATCAACACCAGAAGGGATGTCTAAAATTACCTAATCTGACCTCCATTATTCTTATATTACATTATGTACAAATATACATTATTATACGTTACGACATTTAATGCATAAAAACAGGACCCATGTGGAATATGATTTTAATGTCTGTGTTAAAACTTCTGGATAGTAGTCAGCTGCTTTCTCTTTAAGCTATGACAAATCTCTGGAAAATCAGGGTAACTTCAAGCTGTAGCTGGACTCCTTGGCTTTTAGGTAGAAGATTTATGCCCCAAACTTGAATGTGGACGCAGTGCCAAGCTCCTGGAAACCTACGTGAGAACATCGTGCCCTGTGGACACAAGTTGGTCAATCCCTGCTTAGGGGAAAGTCATTTCAGGCTCAGAGTGGATATCTATAGATATTGATCAAATAGAAAGGGAATACAATTATTTTTAGTCATGTGAACAATCACAAGCCTCTTTTTGTAGCATTACACTCATTCTACCTCCATGTCCTTGGTGTTTGCCCTAACTCCAGCTTTTGTCAGTGGAGTCTGCCTGTATGACATCTGCTTTTAGCAATTAGATGAGTGCATAATTATGTGCTGTAGTTGACAGGCTGTACTTCAGGAAGAAGCTTTTATTTTCACATTCTCAAACCGAAAGGCATCAGCCTTTATCAAAAATTCTGGTTACCTCTACTACTGTAATTCAAAAGTAACAATGGAAATCAGGAGATTTCCAGCTGTTCTATCTCAGTGGAAGGCCACAGAGTTTACTGGAATTATTGGAGATGTATCCTGGTGCATTTAAGAAGAAAATCTGGCCCTTGTGGGTTTGTTTCCTCTTTCTTTTTCCCAAGCACATCATATGTGTTTCACTCAGCGCATCATAACCCAGAGCATGAAATCATTAAAACAGAAAGAATTAGAAAATCCTAGGAAACCATGCAATTGGTTCATTTTCATTTGTGATTCCATTGACCTTGACCACTGCATGTTCTTCTGGCATCCTCAGTTATTTAGCTTTTCCTACTCTTAATCCCTCTTGTGTTCATAGGAGGGATGCTTGCATGTATGTTGGCCATCATGCCAGATCACAAAAAACATAGGAGATCTCTCAGGTTTTTCCCTGACTGTTCTGTCTTTGAAAAGTGTAAGTCTAGGCTTGGAAGAGTATTTTATCCTATTTTGCCAGTTCTGCACACTGCATCCCACATCCATCCAGGATAAGAATAACACAAGAATAACTCCCGGCTGTTTGTTTGTAGTAGAAATCATTGTGCAGTACTGAATTGATTAGTTTTTAATGCAGAAGAGTCTGATTTAAGGAAACAGTTGGAACAGAAGGACAGAATGCTGACGAAGAAGTTAACTGCTGTGTTGATAAATTAAAATAATAATAAAAAAAAGCCTTTACTGCGTTGCAAAGCATTTTTCAGCTTTTTTTCAGCACTGGCAATATGAATTGTTTAGGAGTTTATAAATAAAGAGAACTGTGCTTAATTCATGCTCTCTGATGAGAAGTTTTGGACTTCTATACGTTTCAACTTGGTATGTTTTGCCAAGTCCTCTTATTACTTCAATCAATTTAAATTTGCAAGACTGATGATCCTGACAGAAGCTATTGGCACATCATGTGATCCTGGGAGCTAAAAATACCATTCTCTACGGGGCTTACTTATTTCATGCTTCAAAGCCTAAGAAATGTTTGCTTAAAAAAGTAAAATGAAGTTTGTGCTTCGTGTGATACCAGTGAATTACTGAAGGAAAAATTCCAGGTACTTTTCATACAGTCTGTAGGATGTTTTGGTGCCCAGTAATGGATTGCTGCTTGTTTTATAGAAGTGCCTCCAGATGCCAGGTGAAATGAGGCCTCATCCCCCTGCGTTTTTATATCCGTGGTGCAGAGCAGCTGTTTTTTATCAATAAATGATTTATTCAAAGTGATTAATTAGTGACCACCACTGTGAGTTTCTAGCAGTACCACTGCTTTGAGGAGGGAGACCTTGTGTTTCCGTGGTGGTTTGGGTGTTTTGTCTTGGGTTTGTTGCTAAACCTTTGCCTGCCCCTTTCTGCCTCTTTCAGGGGGAGTAGGGCAGTGAAGCAGAAGAGATGCTACTGTATGAAGAATATATTCCATAGACTTGGTTTTGCATCTGAGTTTGTGTGAGCACGTACTTACAACCTTCAGAATTGAGGCAGTTTTTCCTCTCTTTGCCCTTCAGGTTTGTAGAGCTGAGTTTTACTTCATTCTTCACGCTTGGAGAACTTTGCTCATTTTGTTCCTTATTTCACAGCAGTTCTGCCCTGTCCTGAGATAAGAAATTGGAGATATGATGAGTGGTATAATACAGGAAAGCCTGCATTGTGGAAGAACTCTTTGTGTTTCCATTTTGCCTGTTTGGGCCATGGTGTAATAATTCCTAAGTGCCAATACCTGATAGAGCTGGGATGGCTTAAGGCTGATGTGATGAAAGTGAGAAATTTGGAGGTGAAGTCTGATGCAAGGGGCTGGAGGGTTAATTAGAGAATTATTTTGTACAGTGAAGCATTTGACTGAAAGTTGTTGTCCTGGCAGGGATGTAATAGTATAGTTTGCAAGTGGTAAAGAGTTCTCTAATGGGATGAACAGACAGTTGGATGAAGAACTGAGTAACAGCTTACGCTTTGGGCTGGAGCAGGTGTTCTCAGTTCTGCTGTCTTTTCTCATAGAGGATTTTCTGTGCAGACAGCATCACTGGGTTGCTATAAAATCTGGAGATAGCTTGCTTTTTGCATGTAAATGTATTCTCTTACAAACAGCACAGCAGTGAAAAAGGAAAAAGGATTTTTTTAGCTGGCCTAAGGAAAATCTTCCGTGCAGAGTCCAATAAGGATCAAATTAAAGCAAATTAGATTTGATTAGCTCCAGAAAGGCCAGCTTCATAGAACTAATCTTTGGCTTTTTTTGGGGGTTTTTTTTTTGCCTCTTGAAGTACTTAGTCATCAACCTAGGGTAGGATTACTTTCATCTGCTAGAGGCAGGAAACAAATGAACCGATGTATTGAGCAGAATATTGTAATCCTTCCTTCCGTATTCAGTTTTGGTATGGAGCCAAAGAAGTTAAAACCTGGTGACGTTCATTTAGGTATGGTCCTTGATGATGAAGAGTCCTACTGTGTGCTAATTAAATCAGATATCCATTCTCTAGTGAAACTTATTCACTCTTGGTTTAACTCCTGTTTCCATCTGTACTTTGAGCTAAATAGCAGCCTGAGACTGTCTGGAGATCAAGTCTGCTGTCTCTGTCAGTAGCATGCAAGCTCCTTTTCCCCTCAGTCTGCATTTTTACTATTTTGTCTATAAGAAGTCTTCGGTGAAAGGAGTGTAGTAATCCATTCCTAGTTCTAGCAGCAGATCCTGCTCCTTCCTTCCTAACCAAGGCACAGGAAATTGATAAGAGGGCCTGATATAAACGTATGGGCTCGATTAACTTTCTGGCAATTTGAAACAGACTGAAGCTTGTATTAAATTTGTATTGTCCCCTGCAAGATAGTCTTGGTGAGGCATGCCCTTCAGGGGATGTTACCCTAAGCATGAATAAAACATGCACTTTTCCCAAGGAAGGCAAAGGGAGGAAAGAGAACTGAAAGATTCAACAGTAAATTAAGACTATTGCTTTGGTTTCCTGTGATGTTTTTTGTCCTTAACAGAACTGCTGTCAGTTTTGGTTGATGCCAGCAAAGGTTCTGGTTTTGAACTCCTCCCAGCTAACTTCCCTGGATTTTGCTTTATATTGTCATGAGACTATTTGGAGTGTACTATGTGTATTTTTCTTTCACTCCCTATTATTTAATTATGATTTTGTGAGGTTTCAAGGAAGGAAGGGTTCAGATTTAGGATCAGGATGTCAGTTAGTTACAATAACTTGCGCTGTAATACTGCAGCTGTTAAATTTCTGGCTTTCAAACATCTTGATCACAGAGTTAAAAATATGTAAGGCAGAAATCAGTGCTGCTTTGGAGTCCTTCCTCAGTGAGGCTCTGATGGTTTTGCTGGAGTATTAATAAAATGCTTGTTCCTGAGGAAGATGGATTCTTTCTTTAGGAAGATTCTTTCACTACTGGATGCAGATAATCTCCTACAGACTATAAAACTGATGCTAAGACCAACACAGCCTTGGTGATTTGCACAGCTAAGCCTGTAAAACCAAGCACATTAGCTATAAAGTTAACTGAATTTGAAGGACTTGTTCTTGCCTTGCAATTAAATGAAAGAAAATGCATTACAGAAGTACTGCAGGGCTTTAACCTGCTTCTCTTGGTGTCAGTGGGAATGTTATGGTTATTTTTCAGGAGAAGCCTACACTCAAGTCTGCAGTGATATAAAGTGGTCCAAGTGTGATTTGATTCTGTACACTTCTTGAGTGGAAAGAAGAGGCTGGCAGCAGCAAACGCTGGTTGTAATATTCCTCCATGACCTGGATCTGATCTCAGACTTCCTTGCTCAGAACTGTGGCACGGTTCTGGTTGACCAGTAATAACCAGTCTGCGTCCTCTGCCATGGCCTGATGGATCTCTAGGGATTTGCACTGATTTCTGGATAATGGGAATGGTTGGGAACTGTCAGGCTTGGGAGCTGATGAGAACTTGTCAGCCAGTGCTTCCCAATTATTTCCAAAGAAATATACAGTAGAATCAAGCCTGTTGTGGAACTGCATGAGTAAGTCATAGATGCCTTGTGAAATGGATTGCTTAATGGAACGAGCACTGCTATAATCCTAAGTAATCACCAATATGTTGGCATCTCAGGGGAGAAAGAAAAAAAAAAAAAGAATCAATGAAATCGTTTTTTGTTAAAACTGTAATGGAGTAGATTGCCTGGTGTGTGCCTCCCTGGATTAGTTGTAATGGGTTAGAGAAGAAGCTGTTATTTTTGACTGCAATGTTTCATTTCAGTGAACAGCAAAATTATATCCATGCTTGATTTTCTGAAGGTGTAGTAATGGGGCAGGTGAGAGCACAGTCCTTGTTTTACTGGAAGTAAGGGTATTTTTTATATTTGGTATCCCTGCCTTGTTGACACAAGACAACAGCCCAATAATCCAAGGTCTTTATCTTATGCTTTGTGCTTTTGATTCTCAAGTAATTCCACTACATGTTTCTCTGAGGTGCGTGTAAATTTGTACAAGGTAGCTGTTGTTCAGTGATCTCTTCAGCACTTTTTGCTCTGGTCCTGATTCTAAGTGTGACTTGCAGTTCCCTGCATTTTGACTGATGGTAAGACAAATGCCCATTCCATTTTGCTTGTCTACAGAACACTGTTTTTGTTGCAAGATGATGGAAAGACACAGTGCTGCTACCTGTGGAAGGTGGGATGTGCTATTTTGGAAGGACTGAAGGAGGTGGATGCACTCACAAACGTCTCACATGGTTCAAGGGCTGTTCCCATGCTTGGGAGGACATCTGGGTCTTAGACACCTCTTCCCCTGTAGACCTTATACTTCTGCACCAGCTCTGATCTACTTTCCTGCAGTAGCCTGGTCTGCTCTTTGAATAAATTGAAGCATCCACTTCAAGCTAACATCAACAGAGTTAAGATATATATAAGGTATGTATATATAGGGTCCAGGCTTCTTTTTAGCTCTTACCTGCTTCTGCAGAGGGGACAAAAACTCACAGGGGCTAGCCAGCAGCTTGTGGAATGCAGCAGAGAGAAGAGAAGTTTCAGGAACTGATTTCACAGTGCAAATGATCTTGCCTCTCCTGTCTTGACTACTCTGTCTTTTTAGTGGAAATTTTCCTACTCCTAGGAAGGTCCAATGGAATAGTACAAGTGCTAAACATTACTACAGAGGCAGTTGATTAAAACTCTGCATCCCCCAACTATGGCAATCCAGAACATTGTTTGGTGGTGTCTGTCTTTTCCCAAATGCTGCAGTTCTGCCATTGCAAGGGGTTTGGGATCTGTCTGCACTTCTTAGTTATCTAAATGCTTAAGCAGAGTCAGCCCTGGGGAATTCAGAAACAATCATGCTTTTGCTGTGCTCGTTGTTCTGAAACCACCTAAACTCTTCAGATTTCTTCATCTGCTCTTGTAAATGAAATACTTCACTTTTCCAATGTGGGTATTTTGCTTTGTTTGGAAAATGCGGGATGTTAACCGCAGAATTACAACTCCTGTTCTTGCTCTTTGTGCAGAATGGGTATATTCCCACTCTGCCATGCCATGCTGGCAGGAAGTGGGGAATGGGAGTCAGGGAATTAAAGCAATCTAAACTCTACTTCCCAGTGTATTTTGTTCTTCTGTCACATTGCTGAGGTACCTTCATTCTGCATACATGGCTGTCGTTTGGTATGACTGGCAGGGAAGTGTTAAAGATACGTCAGTGTGCAAAGCAGCTCATCCATCAGAGATTTGGATTTGCAATCTTAACTCAAAAGTGAACGTGCTTGCTTTTTATCTGATGCTGTAATAAGGAAGAATAAACAGTAAATGTTGCCCTGAAGCGAAGGAACATAGTATATATTTGCTGTTCATAGTGATCATGTGCTTTTAGGTGGCAAAAATATGTTAAAGCTTTCCTGTCTTCTGTTTTAGCCTCAACTGACTGGTGTGCATGCTCCAAGGGTCTCCTGCCTTTATAGCACAGAGCCCAGAGTGGGAGTAGACAGGAGACAGTGGACAGGAGCCACGTGTGCTGTGTCTGTTTGCTATTTCTGTGGGTCTGTTGGTATCCATATAACAAGGAGGTGGACTTGGTTGTGAGTCTGTTCTTCCTCCTCACAGATATGCTGCAGATCAAAGCTGTGTATGGCCTTGTCTCGCCTCTAGTATTGAGGACCACAACTGTGCTGTTTGTAGCTCTCATCCTCCAGGTTTGTAGCCATCCAGGTGGAGTTAAGCATGGTCCTGCCATCCTCCAGAAGGCTGGTGCTGGGTACGAGGTCATCCGTCACCATGAGACAGCCTGATATCTCCTGAGGCTGTGCAGTTGGGTGAGATGTGGATGGAAGAACAAGCTGTTCTGCTTCAGTTCACTGAAGCAAATTTATGATGCAGGCTCCAAAGCCAGCTCTGTCCTGAAATGAATCTGCTGCTTTGCAAAAAGAGAAGGTGTTGGGGCTGTGCTGTGCCATAGGGAAATCCAGAAGGGGTGCATTCATCGTCTGCCCTCGGCAGTGCTTTATCCAAGTGACCTCTGTCCTTTTTCCTGCTGACGTACTCCACTCACAGCATCACTTGAATAATTTCAGTACCCTGTCTGAGGAGTTTTCTTGCTGAAATTTGCCTTTATTTGCTTTTGTATTGTGTCCTCCCACCTCTCTCTTTGTGGCTGAAGTCAAGAGAAGCTATTTTCCTCCCTCTGTTGCAGTTGATGCTGATGCTTTTTCAGGAGCCCAAGAGAAGCTGAGAAAAATGAGAAAAGGTACAAAAAAAGCACTTCTATGTAATGTACATCCATGCTGGGTACAGATCTCCAGTGTGCCTGATCTGAGAGGAAGAGGTTATCCGTGTTGTGCTCAAGCAGTGCTCTCTTTCCCCTTTCCATTTCTCTCTGTTCAGCACATTCCCAGTGGGGGTGATGCCAGCTTGTCACCAGTCACCATTTTGTTATGGAAATCCATGTACATCCCATAAATGAAATCTGTTAGCAGAAAGCAGCCCATACTTCTCACTGGACATTGTCAGATTTTCTTCTTTTAACTCTGGAGTCTTTAAATTCTCAAATGGTGGCCCCTGTAGCAGGTTTGTAAATAAGCAGCTCCAGGTTTTCTAGGCTGATCTCTTTGAGGTACATCACTCAGGGTACAGTATTTGTATGAAAAATAATCTCTTCTCTGTTTTGCTGTCTGATTTATGGTAGTCTTTGCAAGCCAAGTTCTACTTGGGTAAGAGACACGTGGAGAAAATTCATGAAGCAGCCTTTTGGGAGAAGTTAGAAATAAATATTTCTTCTAAATGTTAATGTTTATTCCTACCTTAACTGTGGAATGGGTGTGATTGTTCCGTAACTTAGAGAAAATGAAATTAAATGGCTTTATAAAGGTATGTATGTGTACTATAGACTGTGCTTGCAGCTGTAGCAGGCAATGAGAGATCCTTACCATTGATCAATCCTTTAGGCCCAACTGAAATCCTTTAGGCTCTGGCTGAAAGTGGCTGTGGTCTGATCCAGTCACATCAAAGCAGCATGCAAGAAACACCACAATAATTCCTTCCTCAAAGGAATAATATTTCTCTCAGCCTTCCCTTCTGGTTAGAGGCTGGTTTGCATTATGGTGCATCAGCAGGTGCAAGGAACACCGTGTATTTAAACTATCTTTGATCTCTCACATTGACCTCAGTTTAAATCAGTGTAGTAACAGCAAGAAGAGAGGCCGTTGTGTTTTGGTGGTGGTGGTTGTTTTTAAAGTTCCTTTAATGCTCTTTGTGAGTTGTTTGGTGATGGGGGCATAGACTAATTGGCAAAAAAAAAATAGTAGGAGCAGACCTGACAAATCAATTGATTGCTATCTGGAGTGGCATTATGGCTCTGAATACTGAAAGGCAGCTCTCTGAATCACTGTCAGGTTGCTGCAGTAGAGTAGCTACTTACTAGGGTAAAACAGTAGTTCATTGTAGTGCTTGGGTAGGCTGTTATTTAGAGACCCGAGAGTCTCATTCCATATACAGCAACATTTCAAGGGGTAAAAAGACTACGTTTATATTGCTATTTTATTAAAATTTATGCTGGCATTGCAGTGTTGGAGCTCCAGTGGAAGCTGAGTTAGCTCTTTCATTCACAGTCACAGTTCAGGCTGCTCATAACTTAGTAAAAAATTACCTATGAAGAAGAGGTTTCGTGTTCTGGATCTCAGCCTGCCAGGGAGTTTGTTCTTTTAAGTGCTTCAATACTGCTTTGTGCCGTTGTGCACTTTCAGGAGATGGAAGAAAGTGTTTTCCTGGTGAGACTTCCTTGTATTTAAGGTTTGATCCTATTTTATTTTCCTTAGCTATTGCAATGATTTGGGCTGGGGCTTCTATTCCTCCTGTTGAAAAGTGGGATTCACTGCCCAGGAAGGGCAGGGAGGCGGATGGACATGCTTCACTTCTGCTCTCCAGCAGCAGAGTCTGAGGGCAGCTGAGCTCCTGGCACTGCCCCATGTCTCATACCACACTTCAGCCTCAGGTAATTAGCCCCAACCCCACAGATCTAATGGGGAGGGCCTGAAGTTAGCTCTTGGCCCAGCTTGGCCTCGTGCTTTTGTATTTGCAGTGTGCAAGGTTCATATAAAAATGGGAGTTTGTTTCAGTTCTGTCCCACACTGCTAATAAAAAGCAAAAATAATAATAAAAAAGACATTTAGAGTTGGAAATAAAGATGACCTCCTTTTGCTTAAACGGTATGCAGCCCAGATTGAATTGCGTCTGAAGTGTGCTTGCTTGCCATTAATGATCTGTGTTTTTATAGCCTCTTTGCTCAAGGGATTGTGTGATTTGAATTTATCGTTGCAAGTGCCTCTTTGAGGAACTACTGATACTGTTTTATTGCTTCAGAAGAGGTTAGTTTCTTTTTTTTCCTTCCTTGTTTTTTCATGTTTCCACCTGCTGGGTCAAAGTAAGCCCCATCCTCACATCTTTGCCCCTGCTGGCCTGGGTGATAACCAGGGGATGACTGACAGAGATGGCCTCGGAGATGTGAGCCAGCTGCCTTCACTCTGTTCTCTCCATGCTTGAGTTTAATAAATCCCTGCCAGGATGGCTTTCAAATTCTGGCCCAGTGCTACTTTGAAAGACCTGCTGCAAGCATTCCTGCTTAGAAGTGCTGTGGCTTGAAGGGCTTCATGACAGCTGGTCCCAGACCGAAGTCTGGAGGATCTGGGAAAGAGATGGTCCTTGTGGATGCTGAAGCTTCAGCAGAGTTTGCTTTCCTGTCCTATGACTACCCCATGTGATTTCATTTCTGTCTTAATGAATACAGAAGTCACCTCTGAAGTCCTTGTTGCATAATATTCCTTGCTAGACAAGTTCCAAGCTTCCTGTCTGAAGGCCTCCTGTAGTTTCATCTGTGTTAAGTTGTCCTCTACTTTGCATCTTAAATTGCCCACAACTTAGCTGGACCCAAATATCTGGCTTCCCTCACCTCCCAAGTGTCGAGGTGTGGGTGAGCAATCCCCAGCTCAGAAGTGCTCCAGCAGTTGTTAGGATGATGTGCATTGCTGACATCTCCTGCATAACAGAAGAGCTGGTCAGTGGAGGCAGGAGGTAGGATGTGTGTGGGGTGGAAGCAACATGGAAGCTCCTGAAGGGCAGGAGGTACTTTGGTTTGTGGCTTTCTCTGACAGCTTCAGTATGGGTGTCCATATTTTTTTTTACTGATAGCTATGTCGTCCAGGATATGGTCAGAAAGACAGATTGTAATGAGCAAATTATCCTCTCCCTCTGCCCCTGATAAACTACAATCAGAACTACAACACCAGACTAGAGAACTTCTGTCTCCTTCTCTTCTTCTCACACTTCTTAATGAGCAGAAAGAGGGACCCTAAAAGAGTGTTTTTATGGCACTGATTTCTCACGTGGGAGCAGATTGGCAGGGCTAGTGCAGCATGCTTTTGTTCCTGTGCTCTTGCTTGCATTGCTATGGTGGTGTCATTCTCTGCAGTGTTTTTTAGGGTTTGAATAAGGATGTGTCAAGGCAGTTATGTTTGGATTCTGTCTTGTCTGAGTGTTCATGCAAAGTCTCACTTAGCTCCCATAGCATCTTGAAAAGCTGTAGTCGCTGTTCCCTTCCCACCTCCATTATTTAGGGCTTGATACAGCAAAGCTCTCAAGCCTGTTCTTTATTCTGAGCCTGCAGATGATTTCACCAGAAGCAGAGTTTAGGTCTCTGTCGCAATTTTTGCTGTGATTATTTGAGTGATTATCACAGAGACAAATTATGACAGGTAGATATATCTAGAACCACAGACGTGAGCCTAGATTTAAGTGCTTGCATCTCAGCAGAGGAGAAGCCAATGGAAAGATCGTGTGAGCAATGCAAACACAAAGCAGCTGCTCCAGATCTGGTTCCAGGTGGCTGTGAAAAATGCATGCCTTACATCTCACTGCCATCGGGAGGGGGGGCTGGTCCCACAGAGGGAAGACTGCTAGTGACAGGCCCCCAAATGGCCCTGCCAATGAGCAGCTCCTTCTGCCTGTCATCCAGCTCATCCTCCAGTGCTGATCAAGACCGTGGCTTTAGCCCAGACTTGTGATGACTAAGCTGTTACAAATATGAGGCAGAGAAACACTGAGAAAATTTCTACTTTGGGAGGAAATACTGTTGCGCAGTTGATTTGAGAGCCAATTTCTGGCATCTGGTCAAAGGCAGTTGCTTTCCGTACTTTCCAGTTAAAGGACTCATTTATGGGTGGATGAGGTGAGGAAGTAAAGAATCTTGACTTGCTTTTCCTCCTGGAAGGGCTGTCTTGTTATCCAAGTGATCACTTCTCTTCCTTCTGATTAGGTTTTCCTTTGTCGTAGGAGCGTGCTTGTGCCAGCAATCACTGTGGCTGTTTCGATGCTGCAGAGATGCCATCTATCAAAACTCTGTGACTTTGGTGACTCATTGTCCTTCTGGGCTGTTCTGGGATATGCTGTGGAGCAACCTCTGATGTTCTGACCTTACAGATGAGGAATTGCATCCTGGATAGATGAAGTAATTTGTCTAAGGTTACTCAGGCAATCTGTGTCAGGGCAAGGATTCCAACTTGTCTACGAGTGCCTGCCTTTTGGACCTTCCTTGTACTTTCTGTCTGTCTTTGAGGTGCTGTTATCACATATAGTGTGTTTTGTTGACTTGTGGAGTTTCAGCAGCCAGGAGGTCATCACAGGATTGCTATGGAAGTACCAGCAGGAGCAGGTGGTAGGCAGGGACCTTTCCTGCTAGCAGCCACAGTGCCTAGCTTTCAGAGTTCAGAAATGCACCTGAGTGCACAAGTCAAGCTGGGGATCTCACACTCACATTGCACTAGAATCTAGGGCTTCCAGAAAGTAGAAGTGTTGGCAGAATTGTGGGGAGCAGGATTTGCCTTCCTGCCCTTTGGAGAGCTGTTGTGTGATGGGAGGAGGTGTGATTTTTGGATCTTGGAGCTGGCCACCTGATGCCTTGCCATCAATCCTTTGGAATTAACAGGGCTGCCAGTTGGGGACGAGGGAGGAACACATCTTTGCTGCACTCAGCTTGGGACGGTGCCATCATCATCTCATTGTCTCTGTGGCTGAAGTTTTACAGGAAAACATAAAATAAAAATGGAAATCCCTGACTGTCTGGGAAGAGATCCTGGGGGAGGGCTGAGCTGTTCCTCTGTGCAGATGTGCTATTAGCCCTCTGTGCTCACCATCACCTCCCTCATATTCAGATAACACTGCCCCATCTCAGTCAAATATTGTTAGTACTCACACACTTGTACCCTGCCAGGCAAAGGGATTCTGCAGTTAACTAACAAGATAAAACTGCCAACCTCTGTGTTCAGCAGGCGACCTCTGCTCTTAAATCTTCTTTGCTGAAAAGAACTGGTTGCTGCATGAAATGCTGCAGAGAAAACGCATCTGAGAAACTGCACTGTGTTTTAGATAATTCCTGGCTCCAGACTGATGTTGATATTGTGGGAATTTCTTTCCTTGCTATATTTTAACACGGTTTCCCTGGTGATGATTGAGATTGTGTGCATGTGTAGTTCTTTATGTTCTTAGTAACTTTTTTTACTCCATTACCTCATTGCAAAGCAAGTTAGATCCAGACCTTGTTATTCGATTTTTATGTTATTAGATTCTCCAAATTACTATTGAGGTCCTGTAAGTTCCATGAGTAGTTAGTTGTTAAGCAAAGAGAGGAAGCCTTGCCTGATGGCTGTGCTGCAGGAAAGGCCCTGTTCCACGTGGGATGTCAGAGATCTGGTACAAGAGTGGAGTGGGAACTTCACGTGGGACTTCTGATCAGGTATTGATAACGAAGCTGAGCTGATTGACCTCAGTTCCCAGTTTTTATCTTGATTAAACGATGCAGACTTAGCCACATTTCCCAAATGTGGCTTGGCCAGCAGAGACTTCAGCTGAATCCCTTTTATTTTTTATTTTTATATATATATATTTTAATTTTTGATCATTTTAATTGCCTTTCCCTTGCAATGGGCCGATCTGGGGTTATAGACAGGGGCCATCTGCAGATGCAGCTTCATCTCATCCATTAGGTGGTGGGGCAGAGGCATCCTTCAGGCAGACACACACAGATGCCTAAACAGCTGGTGTGCAGCAAAACTGAGGTTGGAGGGAGGAAATGGGGGCTCACAGTGAGACCTTTGAAAAAGCTGTGATGAGTTGTGTTGGAGATGCTGACAAGCTCTGAGCCCTTTACAGGAAGCAGAGGAAGCAGGCAGTTGTGGAATACTGTCCCAGGAGAAAAAGGGTTTGTTTGTTTGAGCAGCGAGAGCACCTCCTCAGTTAGGAAAACTGAAAAGTGAGTGACACTGCTGCAGTAGCAGCCCAGCTTGCTCCACATCCAGGTAATAGCTTCCATTATGCCAACTTTACAGCCTCAGTATTATGTCCTCTATGTTTTACTCACCTGCTTCTCCTTCCTACAATCCTTGCCTAAGAGGGACTTGTGGCCATGGTGGTAATTGTATCTGTCTGTACATATGTCTTCACATTCTCCTCCTTAAAAGTGTCTGAAAGCTTCCACTTCAGTGTGATTCTGCTCACCAGAATACATTATGCTTTCCCAAAGTGAGTGCTTGTGCTTGTTATAATTATTGCAGAAGTGCTGAGCATTTTCGAGTGCATTTCATCATCCCTAAATGTGGAAGTAGATGACTTGGCACTTTCTTTTTACTACCAGCTGCTAAACAGGCCAGTTCTGGATTAGTGGAGCGCAGGCAGATCCATTGCAAAAGAATCAGTAGTGGTTGTACGGGTTTAAGGACCATGGCCATGTAATGCTGGAGCTCGTGGTTCCTCTCCTTCATCGTGTGCAGACTGTGACCCAAATACCTTGTATTTCTTAGCAGCCACAAGCAGAATCAGTCCTCTCAAAAGGACTCCTCTCCTGCTTGAGCAGTCAGACTTCCCAGTTACCCAGTGGTGGCCACGCTGCCTGCAATGGTTTGGATGGCTGCTGAGCAGTACTGAGTACTTCCAGAAATCTAACCTTTACTAAGCTCGTTAAATGGTACTTGGTTTTTGTTTTATTTACGCTTTTGCTCAGTCATGAGTGCAGAAGACTTTGAGTTTGACTTTTTAAGGATTAATATGCTGTCTTGGGCTTTTTCTCTCTAACTTGCAAGGAAGAGCTGCTGGAAGATAATTCAGCTCAGGCGGGCTCCGATGGCTCCGATTAATCTTGTTGATAAATTACATGGGAAGCAGTTAGGAGCATGGGGGAACTCAGCACAGGCTGTCACCCTGTCATTGCCACCCTGTGCTTTCCCCTTCTGCCCCAGTGTGTCTGTGAAGATGTCACCCGGTGCTCCCCTCACTGATTCCTGGTGCTCAGAGAGAGTTTGGACAATGCTCTCAGCCATTGAGTTTGGATTTTGGATGGTGCTGTGTGGAGCCAGGAGCTGAACATGATCCTCGTGGGTCCCTTCCAACTGGAGAGGTTCTGTGTAACGATGCTGTCTTTCAGCTTGTGGTAATACTGACTGCCCGTGTCCCACTGGTGATAGTGTGGCTCCTTGTTTTGGGGGGTGAGCAGCATCCTGTGAACTATATGCTGTGGGGTGCTGGTTTCAGGGCTGTGCAGCTGGGAAAAGAATTATTTTTATTCAACTTGATTTCCAATTGGGATTGCTTTTCAAGAGCAAGTGCCAGTCCTGGTGACTGATAGAAGGGGTCCTTCACACTTGCCTAGCTTCAGGCAGCTGAGAAAACTAAAGGGATCTTGATCTCTCCTCCAGTGGGAAATGTAGATGAAAAACCTCTGGGCTTCAGTTAGTCCTTGGCAAAAGGGAGGATGAGAGGTAAAGTCCTCAAGTTGCATGAGGAGAGGTGCAGGTTGGATATTGGGAAACATTTCTTCTCTATGAGAGCAGTAATGCAGGGGCACAGGCTGCCCAGGGAGTGCTGGGGTCACTGTGTTCAATTACAGTGGAGATGTGGCACTGAGGGACGTGCTCAGTAGGCATGGTGGGGTGGGATTGGACGTGGGGGTCCTAATGATGAGTTTCTGTCCCCAGAATGCAGCTTTTCCCTTCAAGTGCTAAAAAAAGTATAGTTACTCAAAAAAAAAAAAAAAGAAAAAAGAAAAGAAAAAGTGTATTTTGATTTAAATCTCCAGTAAGAATTCTCGAGAGAATATAGCTCCCCAGGCAGCTTAATTCCAATTGTTGCCCTTACAAAGGAGCAGTACAACTTATTAATTTAGGGAATGGGGTATATACTTTGCTGAGCTGCACAGACATATTATGAACACAGAAAGAGCTGAAATTGTTTTTGCGTGCAATTAAAAAAGAGATATATTGCTAAGCCTTTAATAAAATAATTAATCACTAAAATTAATACATGGAAAGACAGGAACTTCTTCGATCCAATTTGCTCTTTGCAGTGAACTGCTTTACCTAAAGACATTAGGGCTTTGCTGGAAAAACTTCTGGTTAATGATACTTTTTAGAAATATCCCTGACCCTCAGAAGCTGGGAGTACTTAAGTGTCAGATTTAATGACTGTGTGTCCATTTGGCAAATGACAGACAGGACCTCTTCTGGTGTGGTGCATCCCTGGCAGGCAGCTCAGCACCATCCAGCTGCTCGCTGTCTCCCCCACAGAGGGATGAGGATCAGAATAAAGGTAAAAGTAACTCCTGGGCTGAAATGAAGACAGTTGCCCAGGTAAAGCAGAATCCTTGCACTCAATCAAACCAAAGCTTCAAATTCATTTCAGCTTCCCATTGGCAGGCAGGTGTTCAGCCATTCCCAGGGAAACTGGGCTCATCGTGTGTAGCAGTTTCTTGGGAAGACAGATGCCATCAGTCTTAATGCCCTCCCCTTCCTCCACCTTTGCCTCAGCTTTTATTGCTGATGGTATGGGATATCTCTTTGGGCAGTGTGGCTCAGCTCTCCTGGCTGTGTCCCCTCCCAGCTCCTCGTGCACTCCCAGCCTGCCTGCTGGCACACCGACATGAGCAGCAGCAAAGTCACAGAATTGTAGGGGTTGGAAGGGACCTCTAGAGATCAAGTCCAACCCACTTAGTTCTTGACAAGCACTCTTTACCAGTAACTAAAAACACAGGTGTGTTATCACCACTAAAAATCCCAAACACAGCATTGTACCAGCTTCTGTGAAGAGAATTAACTTTTATCTCAGCCCAAACCAGGACGCTCTCCCTAAAATGTTTGCTTGCAGATGGGTTTGCAGCTTACTAAAAAATGAACTCGTTTCAAATGAGGAGAGTTGCTGAATGAGTTTGACATTGCTTGATGCTTTGGGATTCTCCAGGGGACAGAAAACCCTGTTTTCCCTGACAGCTTCAACTTGTTTCCTGGGTCTAATGAATATTTTTACTGCAAGACCAGTAATGTTGCATCCATAATGTCTGTCCCATTCTCTCTGCTTTTTACTGCTGGTGGGATGATAAGAAAATGGATGCCAGTTTTGACACATCCCTCCAAGGATTATAGATGGTAGAAGCTGCCTGATGCTAGTTTGCACAAGCTCGTGTTGCTATTAGTGGGTGCTGTTTTGGCCTTTGCTAAACTCTTTTCTACTGAATGTCTTCAGAATCGCGTCCTGTACATTGTTGGCTGTCCATTTCAGGTTTCCAAAAACTAGTTGCAATAGTCCTTTCAAACTCATTTTCTCAGAAGATTAAAAAAAAACAAAACACAACCAAAAACATTTTGCTATCACTGTGTGTGAATATCACTAATCTCCTGTCCTGAATTCTGAGCGTCTTGAACTGTTCCAGTTGAATTCAGACTGAAATGCAAAGGGATTGCCTTTTTCTCTGCCATTTTGAAAGCCCTGAGAATTGTCTGCTCCAAACAAGGGCAGGTTGCTGGCTTTTGTGTTCACTGCCCAAGTTGTGATTTCAGTGGCTAAGTGTGATTAGAGGAGATGATGGGTCTTCTAAAAGTGAAACAGGATGCTTGGGGACAACAGTACTTCTCTGGAAACAGAATGTAGGTCTAGAAGAGATATGTTTGAAGCCGGAGTGTAGCTTGGTGTACAGTGCTTCGTGTGAGGCTAAGTGAAACTGAGTTTGTTCTAGGTCCTAGGAGCAAGTTAAATGTCATGCTAGGCTATTTATTTGGTGCCTTGGAGTTGCATTCATCTGAGAGGTTTGCTAAGGAAGAATTTGGTGTATAGCAGAGCTCTGAATGAACCATGTGCTGTGCTGCTTTTGAATGGTTCACATCAAACAATTCAAATTCTAATTCATGATACAAAGCTGCATCTCAAAGCTGTGCTCAGCACAGCAGCAATAGGTGATGTTTTCCAGTTTCCCACCTCCCCTGTGTGGGGATCTAGTTTGTATCCTGCGTGGTGCAGAGCACTGTTCAGATGGCTTGAGATATTCCAGTACTCCGTGCTGCTTAAAGGTTCCCTTTTTCTCCCTGTTTTTGTTGAGAAGGTGGCATGAAGTTCTGTCTGCATTCTTCATGAAGGATGCAACAACTCCAAACTGCCTGATCAGCTCAACTTCACACTTTGGTTGTAGCAATATGAAGGACTGAACACAGGTTGGGATCTCGTCTTTAAAGCTACTGCTATAAACCCCCAAACCACAGAGTGATGATGCTGGAAGGAATCCCACTGCACCTGCCTCTGGTCTTGGATTTTCTTCTGGGTGTTGCTGTTGGCCGTTGCTGGAGATGTGTTCCCTACCTAGGTGGATTTCTGGCCCCCATGCACCATGATCCACGTGGCAGGATTGTTCTTTTATGAATGTTCACTTTCCCTAGGAGTATATTAATTCCTTCTAGGAAAAGGGTTTTAAATTTTCTGGAGTTTTACTTCTCACCTTGCACTGTGCTTCTTCTTCAGAGGTCCCTTCAAACTCAAACAATTCTGATTCTGTTTTTTTTTTGCTGCATGTCATTAGTAGTACTGCCAGAAAACAGGCCAAACAGAGATGCTTGTGGCTATAATTGTTAGTTTTGTGTTGGAAGGATAACTTTACACCATTTTTTTGAACTCGGAAGATGCTAGGCTTTGGAGATGAAGTAGGCCATGTCCTGATAGGCTTTTCTCATTTTGGAAAGGTTTATCCATAGAAGCAGAAATATTTTATGGGAACAGCTGTTTAGCTTTCCACAAGGCTGGTGCTTCCCTGGCCTCATAGTGACTGTCCTTTGCTGTTTTTGGGGGGATTTTTTGTTTTCTCTTTTTGTCTGGTCATTTTTCCAACCTCGTGCAGACTGGGAAAACATCCAACAAACAGGGAAATTAGTTCTTGCACAGCCCATTAGCCCATTTCATCAGGTCAGAACCTATTGCAAGTGATTTCTGTCTATAGCATAGTTAAAATTTCCCTGTAATGTTAGCTTTCCCAGGAATTCTGGTGAAGTCTGGTGCTTCAGCCTTCTGTTCTCTATCTTCGGTGTTTAATAATCATGAGGAAAGCCTATGGCTGCAGAGGATTCTCATTTCAGGTGGACTATGCATCACCAAGGTGTTTAATCAGTTACGAATGCTTTCCTCTCCCTTATAAGCAGATGAGATGCATATGTGGATCAAGCAGCTTTTTCTCTTCAGGTGTAATGTAGAATTTCATGACTGACTGTGGCTAACTGGATGCAAGTAGCCTTGCAAAACTATCCCTACAGTGGGTGTCAGACCTCTGCACCCTCATGGGCTTGGTGTGGACAACAGATCTGCAGCTGCCATGGCTCATCCTGACTGTCTTTTGACTGTGTCCCAGTGCAGCCACCACTGTGGCAAGCCAAGAGCTCAGCTGAGCTAAGCAGCACCAACCTGACTGTGGTAGGGCAAGCTGCAACAGCTTGTGGATGCTCACAGCAGGTAGTTTGGTTTATATATAATTTATCATTTATAGACAGGGAGCAACTCCGTGCTGGGAGTTTCAGCCTGGGCTTCAAATATGGGTTTTAAATGCTCTGAATGTGCTGCTCCTGCCTTGAATCTGGATGAGTTTCCTGAGCCTTTGGGTCTGTTACCCATGGCTTGCAAAACTTGTCACATATATGTGAATCTGAGAGAAGGTAAATGATGGTTTGTGAGAGTGTGGGTGATGGTGCTAAATAAAAAGCAGTGGGGAATCAAATCTGCTTCTTCTCAGAAGATGAACACACAGGTATGACACACAGGAGTAAGTTCAGTGCATCTGCTCAGCTTTGGCTACGTTTAGGCACGCAGTTCAGCTCAGTGCTTGCTCACCTGCTCTGTGCTATCCTAGTCAGACTGGGACTCATGGTCTGAGGTGCTCAGTATGTCACTTCTAAAAGAGCAGTGCAGCTCCCTGGATGCTCAGGATTTCAGGTTGTACCAAGGTACTGAACAAATGAGAATTGTGTTTATTAAGAACAGTTTGATCTCTTATTGCTGCCTACCTTCCTTCTATGTAGTCCAGCTTCAAATGCACAGATGGTCCCTGCTGGTGCTTGCCCAGGGACACTGGGTACAGCTGTGGCTTTTCAGCATCCTGGGAGCTGGTTGTGCTGGTCTGAGCCAGCGACTGCAGCGTATCTCTGCTGAACGCAGGCTGCTCAGAAGCCTTAATCAAATAATCTTCAGAATATCTAGTGTGAGAGTCCGTGTCTGACTATTTATAGCCTGATACCATGTGTGTCAGGCACATGTCCCAGATTGTGTCTGAGGCTGTGACTGGTAATAGATTTACAACTGTGGGAAAGGAGTGTGGCAACAGGTGAGGAATTTAGATGACTCTGCTGCTGCTCTTTCCCAAGTTTCTTCTTATTTCATAGCGATGCTGCAGAAATGCAGGGGTGCTGCTGCAGCAGGGTGACAGTAAGAGAAGCATGTAAAGCAGTGCCTGATTTTTTTGGGGAAGATTTTTTGCAGAGAGATGGCAAATGCAGCTTGTACATGAGCCTGTATAGGACTCGGGGATGCCAGGAGGGTGTGTGTGTTGCAGGCAGATAGATATTACCTCCCCACTTTGTAATCTTCTGTCACTTGCAGTCGTGACATTGAGACTCAGTGTCTTCAATTTGGCAGCACAAAACCCAAACTGGACTGAGGCAAAAAGTCCTAAATTAGCTTCCCTGGCCTATATTGGGTAGGCAAAGTGGATTTTCCCACGGACATTTCTTTGAAGGCAAGAGGACTGTAAATTGTGAAGAATGTAAAAATGACCAAAGTTTGCTCCTGCTTTCATCTGTAGAGCTGTGAGGCTTGGAGTGGCACCTTGCAGGCAAATGCCTGAGTGCTTATTGCATCTGAAATAAAAAAGGGAAAATCAACCTAAAGGGAAAGAATAAAAAATACAGAGGCCAATTCTTTTCCTCGCTGCTTTCTTGTTTTCAATCACAGGTGGAACACTTCAGCTGTAGCTGTGTCCACTTGAGCTCCTTCAACTTGAAATGACTGGAAATGAGTTTTATGAGGTGATGGAGAGAAGATAGTTCTTCCAGAATTTCATGGAGAGATGAAACTGTGGCAAAAGCAGAAGCAGGTTCTCTGCACCGGTGTAGCAGAGGGATAAATCTGTAGGAGAACAAGGCATCATGTGTTCTGTTGCTCTGAGAACAGCTTGTTTTCTCAGAGATCTGTTCCTTCATATGGGAGAGCTTTATCAACACGAAAATAGGAAAAAAAAGAATTTCCTCCCTAACTTGCAATTCCCATTGGTCCTAAATAAAATGAGATGTAAGCACCTCTCTGACTTTAAATAGCACGTGGGTAAATCAGTCCTCAGAGTCTGGTGATAGCATCAGTAACACTCATTGGGCTGAGGGAATTAAACAAAAGAACCAAATCTGTGCTGCTTTCATCTGCATTCAAGTAGCTGAGGAAAAAAATCAATACTTGTTAGCTAAATAGGGGCAATATTGCCAGCATGGAGAGTTATTTTCCATTCTTTACACTCTTTCTATTTAAAGCTTGCAAACGATCTCCGGCCTGTTCAGATGAGCCTTACAGGGGAGTCAAAGGATCATTTTGGGGCTGAGACTGGAAATGGATCTGCGAGGCTTGGTTTCAGTTCCCTGCTGTGCCACAAACACCACATGTGACCTTGGGAATGTTCTGAAGCTTTCTGTAAAGCTTAGGCAAATTGTTGGGTCTTCCATTTGTAGCATCTATTTAGATGGGGAGTGACTGTGGGTTGGTAGTCTCTGTTCATTAAGTGCCTCTCCTTTTATTTCCAGTGTCTGTAAGAGATTTGGATCTTCCTCGGTCTTGGTTTGATGATGGTGTTTCATCTCTCAATGACTGGGATTACGGTATGGGTTGGCCACTATCTATTCCCATCAGTTAAGATGGGACATCAAGGGCTTCTAAAGCTCTTAGTGACTCTGGCTGGTTGTGACCAGGAGACCCTGGCTTTCCCTTTTGGTAAATTTTCAAAGTAAACCTCAAGCTTCCCTGCTGACAGCCAGGAAAAGGCTTTCTGCTGTTAACTGGCTGAACGCTTTCCAGTGATTTATAATTAATGGAGACACTTCCAAGGGTTTGTGGCTTTTTATTCACTTGTTTCCTGCTTATGTTGACAGTGACCTTATCTGCGTTTAACTTTGCCTTCTGGATTTGCGAGGAGAAGTGTGGATATAAACAACCCAGAAGGAAGATTAAGCCATCCTTCTAGCTAATCTGCATGCAGAGAAGACTGCCTGCTTTCCCTATCTTGGGTCTGAGAAATTCTATTATGCTACAGCATATCTCCAAGGAAGGATTCGAGTGATGTTAGCAACCTTCCTTACACTAATTTTAACTGTGAGTTGCGTGTGCTAAGTCTGCTGTCAGCCATGTAGTGTTTTCCTCTTGAGAAAGGAGTCCTGTCATTTGTTGTGCTGCAGCGTGAAGGTGTTTTGCAGCTTTGGCTCTGAGGATTTGTATCAGTGTCTTCTGATAGTAGTTAGTGATTATTTCCATGCTGAACCCAGTGTACACCTGAGCCATGGTTGTTGCCAGGAGGTTCGCAGGATCTTCATAGTCCTAGTCATCCCCAGGGCCTTCTTGCAGTGTCACCTATTGCTATAGGGTGACTGATCCACCAGCCAGTTATTTGGGCCATGCCTTTGGTTCTGCAATTTGCCCTTTCTAGCCTCCTGCTGAAAGGCACTGAGCACTTCAGTCCAAAGGCACTTGAGGTCTCAAAAGCTTTCAAACTGTGGTACTTTGGCTAGCCTGCGACCTGCAAAGTAGCCTTGAGTATTTCCCAAAAGGCAGTCACAGCTTATTTCCTCTGGGACCTCATTAGATAAGGAGCAAAGATCTGTGGATGGGCCCCATATCCTGGGAACAGGAGCATCGCCATTAGCTGTCATTCCTCTTTCTGGTCTGCCCTGGGGATTTTCTCCCTCTGCTCTGAGAAACTCATGGAGATCTCTGGGGACACCTGAACCAGAGTAACCTGGAGTACAAGATGTTGTCAGCAGCCTCCTGTGTCAGCACCTCTTCACAGCTTTTTGTCTTGAGAACTGGAGCAATGAGTGTTTCAGCTGTTCTGAAAACAAAAAACTTGGCAGGGAAGCATCACCTCCTCTCTGACAGGGAACTTTGGCCTTTGCCTAATGCCAGATGACTGCAAACTGAAAAGAAAAAGGAGTGTGACTTCTCAGAGAATTTGAAGCCAAGAGGCACAAATGTGTCTCTTTAATAGTTGATTTCCCAATGGGACACATGTTGGAGGAACACTAGGGGCTTATTGCTAACATACTGCTGTCTCACAGGCTTTTCATGCTTGGGCTATCGCTGAGGTGTGCATGTGATGGGGCAGTCTGCCTTTGAATTTCTCTATAGATCGAGTGGCATTTAGACTTCACCCTGAGATCTATAGTTAGTGTGACCAAGCACCAAGATGTGTGCTTCTGCTCTGTGTTTTTCTGAGTACACTTAAGGAAACGTACAGCTAGGTATCGAGCAAGAAATGTTTTTGTTCCATCCGTCTGAACACTTCTTTTTGGTGCGTAGACAAATTTCTTGTGTAGGCAACATGAGAAAATTGGGTGTAATATTGATGCACCTGTGAGGGACGGAGGGATGACCACAAGGAGAGTGTCTCAAAAGGCTTATGGGGTTTGGAGCCAAACAGGCATCTGCTGGGAAATTGATGGCTGGTAGTCCTGTCCTCAGCAAGGGAGGTGCTCTCTGGGTGTTGCATGATGCTTTGCAATGTACAGTAGTGGCTGGGGTCTGAATGCTGCTTTCTCCCTGTGAGCTGAGATTCAGAGGGGCGAGAGCAGTGTGAGAGTCTTGAGAAAAGCTCTTGCTTTTTGCCTGAAAGAAACTGGATCACTGAAATGCTTTCATCTTCTAGAGTTTACCAGGAGCCAGAAAAGCCTTTCCCTGAATGTACAGCCCTTGTGGAGGAAGGATTTATTTTAACATCTTTAGAGGAATGGTGGCCTCAGGACTGATGTGAAATCTATGTAGTGCAGTGTGTGGCTATGGCAAATGGTATTCTTGAAGGACATCACCGACAGCATCATCTTTGGGGTGTACAAAAACTGCCTGCAACATCACCCTGGAATGGATTTATTGCAGCATGTGGCAAAGTGGTGTTCAGACACTCCATGGGACTTCTGTTTGCTGTGCTGTACTGGGGGGCTTGGCAGTGCAGACGTTATTGTAGCTGGTCCCAGATGACCTCTGTGAAGACCTTGCTGTCTCCAGTGCTCTGTCTCTAATCTTTACAGGCAAAATCACTGCAGATTCTTCTGTTGAAATACACTTGCTCTTGGAGCTCTTGTTCTTCAGGATAATCATCCTCATTCAGAATTTCTTCTCCTTTCCCATTTCCCTCTTCCTTCTGTGAACTCATCTTTCCTGCTAAGTTCCACTATTTCTCACTTGCCTTTTAGTGAGCTTTTATGGCATCTCTGCTTTTGCCCTCGTGCATCCTCCTCCATCTCCTTCTGTCCTAAGTGATACGTGTCCTGTGTGCTAACATGTGCAGTCACATCCTGAACTATGTTTACAGCCATTTTGGTGGAGTTTGTAAAGCTGTCTTTTGTATTCTTTAATGTTTTGTTTTCAAAGTTGTTCCCGGACCTATTATCTGTACATTTACAACCTCTGGTTTTACAAATCATCAAGCCAAGGAGCATCTGCTTTGCTTTTATAAACAGAACGTCAGCAAACCTCAGTTGGCCAAAATCATGTGGTCATTGAATAGCAGTGATGTTTTCCAGTGCCAGGTCGAATTTCTACCATTTGAGCCTTAGAAATAAAATGCTGTCAGTTCTGCATGTGCAGGCAAACTGTCACTTCATGTTAAATGGATTGATTAAATGTTCTGCTCAGGTGTGCCCAGTGCCGAAAGTGCTACCAAAACCATTTCATCCCTGAAACTGACGGGTGCTTAAACTTCCTTTTCATTCATTTTAAGGAAGTGGAAAGCCTGTTTGAGCTCAGACTTGAGCATTCAAAAGGCTGAATTTTGCCAAACTTGATACTTCTATTGAAAGAGCCATGGGCTATCCAATATGCATAAATTCAGTACTGGCGTCAGGTACATGGTAAATCCTGAGCAGCAAGTCAGTGCTCTGCCCCTGACAGCTTGAGATTCCTGCTGAGGCCAATTGAGTCTTATTTGTGAGTGAAACCAGAATTCAGCAGTTGTCTCCACTCTGACTTGAGAGATCACTTGCAATTGTGCGTCATGAGAGCTGACAACTTCCCTGGTAACCTGAGGTGCCTCAAAAGCTTCAATTTTAATTGTTTTCTTAGAAATGGCACTCTTGAATTTAAACCTTTCTTCAGGCAAAGATGGAAGCAGGTGCAGGCAATTGCTGCCTGTGCTGTTGCTGATGGGAATGGGAACAGCACTAATGAGTCAAGGTGGGCAGTCACACCAATGTCAGTGAAGTGTTTTAACTTGGTATTGAAAACCACTGAACCATCCTGGTCAGAAAAACATGGTTTGAAGACACAGCTCGAGCCTTTACTTCTTTTAACCTTCTCTTGAAGCTCTGTCTGTTTTTTTAACACTGCAACAGATGCAGTTTCTAGGAGGTGTGTTACTGCCTTCCTTGTTTTTGCTGCTTTTGGTAAAACAGATGGATTTCAATATCTGCTTGGTATAGCATTTGCTCTAGATTTTGTCCCTGACCCCCACCCCCACACACTTTCCCAGATCCTTTTCCATGGAGAAGATCAAGGATAGGTGGCTGGAAGACCCTGGATATCTGGCACAGCCCCTGCAACGAACCTTTGTGCACTTGGCTTGTCCTTGGAGCGGGTGTTCTGAGATGTATGATTTCCAGTGGAGAATCCCCATCAACTATGTATGCACAATTGTTTTACAGACAAATGAGCTGAGATTATTTTTATGAGCTGCTCTTTTTTGGGGAGGGACACTTTCTTCTACTGTTCAAGCGCAGATTTTAAAATGAACTTGTTAGACACGTGGGCTTCAGAGTGGAAGGGTGCCTCTTTCAAACTGTAGGGCTTTGAAAGCATTGCTCCTCTTCTAATTTCAGCTGCATACAGGCAATTTAGGCTGTCCTGATGTTGTGCTGTTTTTCCTATTGGGTGAATATGTCTCACGGTCTTTATCTATTTAAATGAAACTTGGGCCATCTCTGGCTATACTTGTACTGTTTAGCAAAAGAATGGAAACACCCAGATGATTCTTTGTCTTGCCAGCTGAGGACCTTAAGTCCCACTGGGCTTTCCTACAATCCTCCTCATTGCTATAGTGAAAGACCTCCCCAGGAAAGTGCCTTTACAACAAAACGACAGCCCTGGACACCATCAGTTGCCACCGATCCTGCGTGTATGTCTCACAAAGCAGAGACATTGAGGGACACGGTCAGTGGGGATGGGTTCAGGTTGGACTGGATGATCCTAGAGGTTTTTTCCAACCTTAATGATTCTAAGTTGAATGTCAGCTATGGCATCACATCTGTGAGCAAGTCAGATTTAGTTCCTGAAATCATTTCTGTCCTGTGTACACAAAAGCTTTGTACATCACTGGACTTTGTGTCTGACAACTGCAAGGATGTTAATTATTATGTTGTAATTAATCACTTGAAGTATCTTGCTGCACTGGTATTAAGCCAAATTCTGAGGCCTTTGCTGGGTCATTAAGCAATAAGTAAGTAAAGACTAATTTAATCCGTTATTAATCAATGAAACAAACGTGTTATGTAGTCCTGGTTTCACAAGTCATGGGTGAAAAGTGAAGAAATTAAGTAAAAATCTCTAAAGAATAAAAGCAAATCGTTTTTAACCATAAATTTAGATTATTTTGGAAAGTAATTATTTCTTCAGAGCTGTATCAGTCCACACCAGTGCCTAAATTAAGGAGCTGCTCTGCTCACTAGAAGCAGTGAAGAATGTGCTGGAATTTTACCCAGGGAAGGAAGCTCTGTGGTCCTGCAGTGGGGCTGACCAGGGGCAGGCTGGCTTCAGGCAGGACCTCAACCCACTGCTGTATCTACAGCAGGGTACCCCTGCAGCCGGTGCCTTCCTGCAGGAAGCATTTCTCAGCATCCAGGTCAGGTCCCAGCCCACATCCCCAGCTCCTGCACCCAGTCTGGCTATGGGCTATCGCTGCCAGCAGTGATGTTTTCAGTTGCCAGCACCATCCCTAGGTTTTGAGTGCATTTTGGGAGTGCTAACGTGATGGCTTCCCACAGGGCCAGGAGATCAGCTATCATCTGGGCGGCCTGTGGGGTTTTCAGTTTTTTGACCTGCTTTTACAGTGTTATCTGACAAGCTTAAATCCCATGGTACTGAAAGCTTACAGCAGATATTTGCTTTTCTTTCTACTGCAGTAGCACCTGGAAGGCTGGTTGTGAGTTGTGCTGTGCTGAAACCACGCTCGTCCGTTTGACTTTTAGACACGAATCCTCCCCAGGAGCATCCAGCTCAAGTGGACAAGGCAGTTGCAGGGAGGCGAATGTATTATGACAAAGTCAAGAGGGCGTTTGTAGCAGAGAGAAATATTAAAATCCTCATGAGCTCCCTACCACTGCAGAGCATCTCAGAAGCAAGCTGCCTTCTCATCTGGCTGGGATGAGGGGGGCACGTTCTGTTGTACATCTGCTGTCACGTGAAGGAAAATTGGAGAATGCTTTTGGTGCTTTGTTTCTTTGCATTGCATAAGTATGTGAGCTGTTAGGATCACGAGAACAAAATTCTCCCCATATTTCAAAGCCAATTGCTTGTTTTGATGTTTGCAGTCTGGCTCTTTGCTTGCGTTTTTGTGGTTGTTGTGTTGAAACAAGCAGCCTGCATTCTCTCCTTCTGTTTATGTGACTTGAAATGAGACATTGAGCCGTCTATTAGATTCCTATTGAGAGACAAGTGCTGAAATGGGAGCTGGATACCATTTCACGCAGCTCTCCTAATATTTATACTTAAGTGATTTAAAGAATGCAAAGTAATGAACTTCGCTGAGTGAGAAACACATTCCAGTGTGTTCTTATTGGCATGGGACAGCTGAGCAGGGAAGTACCAGTGGAAAAAATGGAGAGCTGCAGTAGAGATGGAACAGGGTGCTGAAGGCAGCTGCCTGTTATCAGAGGCAGTTGCTTTTCTGCTGAAGTGTCTATTTCTGGCTCGTGCATATTATGGCACAGATATTTCCCAGAAGATAATGTGGCTTTCATTTGAAGCCAGCTATTTCCACTGACTAAGTGAAAAAACTGGATATTTGAGTTATGGGATTATATGTACAACTCACCTTCAGCAGGGCAGGAAAAAGAGGTCCTGTTCTGCTCTGGATTTATCTGAGGCTGAATCCTGCAGTTATCATGGGCTGGCCTGTGTGAATCCTGCAATTAGCACGGCCAGCCCGTGGCTTGGAGGCAAGTGTGGCTTAAGTAATGAGGTGGATGTGAGCTGGAGCAGGATGGAGCAAGGTGTTGGGGGACGGAGTACTGCTGAGCAGGGTGCCAGCAGCAGGGCCAGCCAGGAGGGGTGGGGAGCACTGAGCCTTTTTGGCTTTGCATACCCCTGCTTGGGGATCATCTTGGAGATCACCTCTCACATAGGTGGAGGCTTGCAGCACTCGTCCCACTGTGGCAACTCCTCTCCAGTTAATCAGTGTTGTCTTCAGAAAGCCAATTGAGCAGAGAGTTTTGGCAAAATCCAGGCTTGTCGCAGGGCTGCTGCTGATCCCTTTTACTTCTGGGGAGCACAGGAAGGCTGGGGCACTGCTGATCCCTTAGGTGGGCAGCAGGGAGCTGTGTGCTGCAGACAAGTCTCTTGGAGGCTGTCAGCTGCTTGGGGGCTGTGCTGATGTGCTTTCAGGACACCGCGTCTGCCGCTCTGTGGCTGTTCCGTGCCAGCAGAGATGCACAAAGCAGCCAGAGCCAGGGTCAGAGGCTGTGCGAGGGCTCTGCACTGCAGTTTAGGAGTTGTCGCTATTGATCTCCTCAGAGTTGCAGGCAGAGACCAGGGCAAGCTCGAGCTGATGCTGCACGGATGGCAGAGCGTATTGGAATTGTGATTTTGTCTTTAGCTGGGCTCAACTTCAGATTAGCCAGAGAAAAAATTGTTGAAACCAGTCACAAGGTGTCAGAGGTGTTGGTATTTTGATCATCGTGAGCCAGTAAGCTGAGGGGAGCGAGGAAACACAGACGAGAAGGAGCCTGATACAGAAATATCCTATTCTCCCAATGCAAGCAGCACTGTGGAAGAAAGACTAATGTATAGAACATGATTAACCTTGGTTGTGAATGAAGTGTCTGGAGCTGAAATCCATCACTGTTAGGGCCCTGTGAGCGCAAAGATGCCTGGAGAGATCTGCATGAATAACAAAACCCAGTGGCAGCAGCTGAAATGTATGTGAGCCTTAATGAATCTTTGTGAGTGCCAATCGCCCTCTGATCCCTCTGTGCTCTTCCTAACACTGCTAAGTGTGCTGTCCTGGAGTGGTGCTGCCACAGTGCCTTTGTTCCTTGTTCCTCCTTTCTTTTCCCCTGCCTCAGACATAAGTTATGTGCCTGCCTTTGTAAGGGCTCTGCTGACCTGGCTGCATTCTGTGTGTATGATCTCCTGGCTGTCTTTACTCTTCAGAGCTGCTCTTTTTTACCCTTTTAAAACAACTTCTCACAGAGTACCCTCACACTTTCACCTCTGCTGCCCTCTGTACAAAGGAGGCATCCTCTAACAGCCCATCCCTTCTGTTCGTTCTCAGATCTCTGCTTAAAAATCTCATCTCCTGTTGTGCCTGCTCACTTCCAGAGCAGGTCCTGTAGCCCGTCACCTAGTAATAATCAAAGACAAACTCATTGGACTGTTTCTCAGGACTGAGCAGATGCTCTGCTTTGTGTCTCTGTTCTTACTGCCTACAGGAACAGGAGCACTAAGCTGGGTAATTTACACAGCAAGTGGCTGTATTTTTTTGGAAAACGAAGAAAACAAAAAGGGGAAATGTCAGTTTTCCCAAATGTCATCATTTTATCAGCAGGAGTGACCTAAACTCCTGCTTGGAATCAGGGGGAAAAATGTTACCAGGTAGGCTTTTTGGACCATGGTGAGCAGGGTGGAATCTGCCTTGTATAAGAAGTAAATATAATATACTAGTTATATTCTGGTGAGGGGGAAACTTTGACAAAGGCAGAGAAGGGGAGGAGAAGAGGAAGGCAGAGAAATAAGCTCCAACTCTGCAGAGTGAAGCGTGGCTCGAATGTGGCTATCGTGGGACTCCTGCAGCACCTCTCCTGCCAGTCACATCTGGCTTCAGCCGTTTCCTGAGCATTTCCAGCCCATCATCCTCCCTGGGAGCATCAAAACCTCAATTCCTCCTGCACTTCCCTGTCAGCAGTTGTTCTTGTCAATTTGCAATAGCAGCAAATAGCAGAAAATGAAGCTCTCCCTTCTGGTGAGCATCTGCAGTCCCTGCTCCCTGGCATGAAGAGTCAAAACAGTGTACATGATGTGCTGCTCGGACTGTTGGATCAGCTCAGCAGGCACTACTAAGCTAAGCACTGAAATGAACAAACTGGAAGGACTGAAACTACACCCTCCCCACAGTTGCTGTGATTTTTCCCACTGAAGCACTGATCCACGAGGTTTTGAGTCGAGCACTGGGTAAGTTGATTTAAAAATGCACCCAGCTGTGGATACAGGCACTTTGAAGGCTGGGGCCTGAGATGAACAGGGGGCAGCTCTCAGAGATTGGTGCTGTTCTTCCTGCCCTGGCTTTGAATGCAAGCATCTCTTCTCTATACCCACTGCTGCAGTAGGTTCATGGCTGAAAGATGCTGACCCTCAAGATGTGGTAACTCCTCCTTTGAAGCTGTTGCCCCGACCCCTCAGCCTCACTCTTGGATGTCTGTGCAGTGCTGTGCTGTAGGAAGGGACAGATGCATGGCTGTGGTTAGCAGCTGCTTACAATTGGTACCTGGGGCTGGGGCACAGATGGGTCCCATTTCCTCACGGTCACGGGAGTGCAGCGTGCTCATTTAGGGCTTTGTGGACAGCAGAGGATGTGCATAAAACTTTTCAAACTTCCACGATGATTCTGTGATGCCTGGTGATTTGGGGATTCCAGTTTTGTCCCATCTTTACCCTTGTCAAGGGTGCAGGGACTCTGCAAAGCTACTTGGTATCTGAGCTGATGAGAATAAAGTACGAGGTTATTTTTGGGAGGGCACAGAGTTTAATGTCAGACTGCGTTCTCTCCGATATGAAGACAGTTATCCCTCCATCCTTTCCCAATTTAAGTGTTTCTCTTGTATCTCTTTGCACACAGCCTGTCAGGGCTGGGAACCAGCTCTTCCTGCTGCACTTGCAGTGCCAAGTACTTGTTAAATACAAGCAGTGACTAAGTGGAGCTTTGTGGCTCTTTTGTACAAAGAAAAGCTTGGCTTTGACGTGCCTTGCCTTAAAGCATTTTGCTCTTTGTGATTTCTAAGGTCAGATAAGGGATGGTGAGTTCAACCCCTAGTGGTACTGCCTGTACCATAGGTGAGTGAGTTGCTGTGCTCAGGTGGGCTGGTGGTGCAGAGCTGTGCTACCCTCATTGCCTTGGTCTTCAAAGCAGGCACTTCAGGCACAGAGTCCTTGTGATGCCCTTGCACTTGTAGTGAGTGTCCTGGGACAGCTTGGCTGTTGTTCTGCCTGCTGTGTGGGTTGCAGTGCAGCACTTCGGTCTTTCCTACTCCTCCCAAAGTTTGGTGGAAAAACTGAATCAAAGAACAACTTGTGTTTTGACTGGCAGTGTCTTGCTTGCTGTGATACACCAGCAGAAAAAAAAAGGTATCCAGGGTCAAAGTCCTAAATGCAGCGAGGCAATGCTAAGCATTTAGAAATTCCATCAGCTCTTCAACCTCAGGGGGCTTTTCTTTTCTCCTTCAATGTTTTGAAGTAGGGAACAAAATCAAAATGACTGAAAATAACTATGATAACCCAGAGTCTCATTTTCTTTTCCCTGGTAGTTGTTATATGTGACACCTGTTCCGGAAACATGGAAGGCATTGCACTTCTCCATCCTGGCACCATTTCATGCACTCCTGATGCACTCTTAGCATGAGATGAGTGAAGCAAATGAATCCAGAAGTCGAAGGGGTTTGAACCAGATTGTCAGAGCAGAGAAGGTCAGCACTGCCAGAGAAGATGGCTTTTGGGGGGCACGTAAGCACCTGTGCTTCTTGCTTTGGAAAACTGGACAGAAAACAGTGCAGCTCTTGAAATGGCAGCAAAGCCAGCAAGAACATGCTAAGATTGTTCGAAGCAGTGGTAAATACTGAGTCAATACTCACATACTCAGTGGTGTATGTGGATAATATGACTCATTAGATGTATGCTCAAAGATCAGGTCTGTGATGCTTTATAACTTTATCAGTACCTTGACCTCCATAAACCTACAGATGTCCAGTTCCTTCCAAAACTGTGATAATGCTTGACTGTTTTTCTGACTCTCTACTGGTAGATTTCAAAGCAGTTCTTGGGAACTTGTTGGTTTTTCCTACACACACAAGAGGCAGATAAATAGCATATGCCCATCTGTCAGCTGAATTGTCCCAATTCACACACACTGACTTGAGGCCTCATGTAGGCTGCTCACAACAGATACCGAATGTAGGTGTTGTGACTATCAAGTGTCTGTGCTTGAGATGGTAATGAGTAGCTTGAACCACTTTCTGCCCAGGGATCTGGCTTCCTATCTGGGCAGTTTTCCTACCTAGAAAAGCTGTGGATACCCCATCCCTGGGGGTGCTCAAGGCCAGGCTGGACAGGGTTTGGGGCAGCCTGATCTAGTGGGTGACAAGCAGCCCATGGCAGAGAGTTGGAACCGGATGGTCTAAAATCATTTGATGATTTTCTTCTCTCAGCAGTGGTGGCACAGCTTGAGGTATGTCCTAGAAAGCTAGAAGGAGCTGGCAGAAAGCAGAGGCAAGGTGAAGTGTAAAGTCTGTAAGATCCTAGTATGACTCCGAAGTACAAAGTGTGAGATCTATCAAACTAATATTACCTCTATTGAAAAATTGAGGAGTGAGATTATACTTTGGAGTCCTAGCCCCAACACCCAGACTCAGCTGCCCAAATTCAGCTATACAGGTTTGCACGAGCCATCACACTCATTATTTCCTAAAGGCTCCCAACAGAGCCTGTGCAGAGCTGATGATGCTCTGGGTGAATCGTAGTGTTTGTGCTTTGTCCTTTGGGTACAAATCAGTGCTGCCTATGTGCTCTGGGTCACGCTGTTTCTATCTGCCCAGCTTTGGTGCTGGGCAATTTCCATGCTGTATTTTTTAGTGAATAAATGACTATTAGAGTCCTAAAGCTGACAGTAACCAAACTTTTATAATTTAGTTTTCATTTTCTGCTAGATACTCAAAGAGGATTTAATGTGGTGTGTAATTAACACTAACTATCAGTGTACAGTGGCTCTCTTGCTGCGACTCGAAGCGCTGTGCAAACAAAGTAAAGTTACTCTTCAAAATTTCCTAAAGGGGGAAGTGAAGGTAAATAATTACCCAATCTTCTGGGTATTCTCCTGAGAATCCCAATCCCTGGGATTCTAGTAGAAGTTAGGCTCATCCATTAAAACAATTGAAGAAAAAAAAGTCAACTGCTTCTATAGAGATTTAAGGTTTTTAATTGCAGCAAAGTTGGGGAATGCAGTGAAGATTCCCAGAGCAAACAGGAGCTGTGACCCCTCTGGTTGCACATACCTATCATTTTAAAGGCAGTGAGCCAAAGTGCTGTATGTGCACACAGGATGTTCACAAGGGTAAGTAGAGGTGGAATTGAGTATAAAAACTAGAATAACTATATATAAAAACTAATATAAAAACTGTTAGCGATGTGGGTGTCCCTGGGCTGGCACAGTGTCCCCACCACAGTCCCACTGCCCAGGTGGTATTGCAGCAGTGACAGCATTGGGACACAGCAGTGTGGCTCATCCTGGCTCTGAGGGCACAGTGTCCTAGCAGAGACCAAAGGCAGGAAGCTGCTGCTGGCTGGCCAGCTCTGATTCTTTCAGATGAATTTGGCACCGTGATCATCCCTCCTTTTTCCTGTGGATGTGATGGGTTCACCTTGAAGAGTCGTTCCTGCTGCAGGGTTAATTACCTCTGTGACCATGTGATTCAATTAGGTTCATTTGATGCTGAATAATATCTGGTAACATCCATCAGAACAAAGCTGCTCAGCAGAGAACAGTGCAGTATATGAACCTCTTTCCCTTCTGTCGCTGCCTTTCAACAACAAGCTAATTCCATTTAATATACACGTTGGTATCAGCTAATTGGTGATATAAACCAAGAGGAAGTGGGAAAAAATGGCTACAGATGCATCTTGGCTCGGGTTCAGCTGGGCCTTCATTTCCTCTGAATCTGAAGAGGAATGTTAGAAAGGGACAGCGTGTGAAACAGCATCAATAGGAGAACGATGGTGAAAACACACTGCATTAAGGTAGCTGTGGTCAGGCCCTGGGGCAGCTCTCTTGTGCAAAAAGTGGGAGACTTGCCGTATTTCCTTCAGATAAGCATGTTTTGGGGCATCTTTATTTGATCTCTTTCTCTCTGAATTTGTTCCAAACTCAAAAACCAAAACAAAAAAAAAAAAAAAGGCTTTGGAATAATGAATAATTTAGGTTCCTAAAATGTAAGAAGCACTATTTTCTGATTGGCTTAAAATGCACTTTTTGAAACCTCCAAGCCAGCAGCTTCATCAGGCACAGCATTGCAGCTGTATGTCACTGCAGACTGGTCTCATATTCCTGCAGATACACTCAGATGCAGTGCCTGTCCTGGAGTGTGCTGAGGGAAGCCAACTTTATCTGCTCACATTCAGTGCTGCCTTGAGATACCGATCTACGACCTTGCAGCCTGGAAAGTGCCATGTGCAGGCAGGAGGCAGGAAAAGCTTGAGCTTCGTGGAGGTCACATGAATTTATGGTGCCAGAAGGGTGAGTTTGTGCTTGAAGGTGAGGTGTCCAGATGCTAAGGTGGCTGGAGGTGCAAGAACCAGTGGTGCTGTAGGGACACAAGAGGGAGCTATGGATTCTCCTGAGATGCAGCAGGGTTCACCCAGGCAGAAAGGCGCACTGAGTGGGTAGAGGAATCAATTCTGGAGCACAGCAGCCTCTGGAAAGACAGACCAGCTCTAGTGTGCTTGTACTTCAGGGCTGTTTGGGTGCAAGTTAGCTCTGAGTGTGTGGAGAGGAAGATGGAAAAGGAACACTTCTTCCTTAGAGGAAAAAACTAGATGGTTGTTCCTCTATCTGATGCTGCTGTGGGCCTGCAAGTGAGATACAGAGTATTACAGCTGTCCAAATGTTAAGCTTCTCTGCTTGTAGACTCTGTTTTAAGTTACACTTGATCCTAATTCCACATGTAATTCTTGTAAAATTTGGTTTTGTATGAAGTAATGGCCTCAAATTGCACCAGAGAAGGGTCAGGTTAGATAACAGGAAACATTTCTTCTCCAGAAGTGAAGTGATGCCCTGGCACAGGCTGCCCGAGGAATAGTGGGACCACCATCCCTGGAGGTGTTCAAGAACAGTAGAGATGTGACACTGAGGGACACGGGCAGTGGGCACACAACAGGCGTGGTGGGAGTGGGTTTGGGTGGGAGTAGATGATCTTATAGTGGTCTTTTCCTTAATGATTCTGTGATTCTTTCTTCCAGCTTGCTTTGCAAGGGAAAGGATGCCCCAGAAGGCAAAATGTTGGTCTTGGGAACAGGAGTTTCCCTGCTCATTCATGTGGGCTGTTCAAGCTGTGTTCCTCAGGCCTAGACCTGGAATTGAGATTTATGGAGAATTTAGGATGTGAAAGCTGTTCAGAGATTCCCCCAAACCCTTGCTTAGTTCCATAAGGACCAGTTTCACAAGCAGAGACTCTGGCTTCAGATTTCTGCTGTGTGAGTTCAGGGCCTTTTCATTGCTTGGCACTCTGCAGTCTCTTCTCTAGGGCCAACCATGGGCAGGGGCATAGCTGCTTATCTCACAGTAGGTGCTTTACATGCAGCACAAAACTTGGCTTCAGAATCTTGTCCAGGAGAAGCAGTGCACATGCCTGTATCGTATCCTCACAATTAACACTTACCAGGAAATGAGAGATTGTCTTCCTCCAAGATGACTGCTGAATGTATAAAACTTTAGTGGGCATTATCGTAGAATCATAGGGGTTGGAAGGGACCTCAAGAGATCATTGAGTCCGACCCCCTGCCAAAGCAGGTTACCTACACCAGGTATCTGCTCAGGATTTGGGGTATTTGCTTATAGATCTGCAAGGAAGGCCTCTAGTTTCTGCATTCACAGCTCAAAATCTGTATTTTGGCACTGAGCACTGCCTGCATCCCCTCTCGCTGCTCTGCGACCCTGCCCTGTGTGATGCCTGTCCTTTTCTCAAATATCTAGTGTGATTCTGCTTGAAGAAAATCACTGCTTTCCCTCCCCCTCTCTCCTTCCAATCCTTTTCAGTTCCTCTTGCAATTTTTTGCCCTCGTTCTTGCCTTTCACCCCAGTTCCTGGGTGGATATACTACGTTGCTATACTTGATACAGTCTGAGCTATAAATAAGAAGCATTTTGTTGGAAAGTAAAATTAGCAGGCCAGATTTTCAAACTCGCTTCTAAATATGTGCCTAGCCACCTCCAAGAGTACATGGCCTCATTTTCAGAGGTGCCGAATCTTGTTGTTATCCTTGATTTCAATGGGAATTTGTGGTGCTCAGGACTCCTGGAAATCAGGTCACTTTTCTGTTTGAGACTTGAGCATGGATGGAAGAGCCTGACCTCCAGCACTGTGTTAGAAGTGGAGATACCAAGAGCAGAGATACCTGACGGAGCTGTGGGTGTCCCTGTTCGCTGCAGGGGAGTTGATCCAGGTGACCTTTAAGAATCCCTTCCAACTCAAACCATTCTGTGCAGCTGCTGCATGGCAAAGTGAAGACAGACTGAAGTGATGCTGAGACTGCCCACTGCTTGCAACCCTTGCTGACCTATAACCAGAGGGACATACTGCTTAGCAGCTCTGTACCTGGTTGGGCTTTCATGCTTGCAAGCACTGCTGATCCAGGCAAGTACTGGAAATTGGCAGAAAAACAATCTTTTCGAGTTTCTGGTGATCTATGAGCTCTGTAGGGAAGACCCTAAGGAAGTGGAGCCTGCGGCTGCTTTATACATGCCACAGGAACTTGTTTCCTTGCTCCTGGCCACGCTGGGAGAGCTGGCCTGTGAAATGGGCTCTGCAAGTGGGATGAGCAGCCAGATCTCATTGCAGGCATCACTTTTGTCTTCTAATTTGCGCTGTGCTTTAGGAAAAATCTCAGCGTTGTTGATTGCCTGCAGCTGGAGCAACAAAGGGAAGGAGTGACAGAAGAGAGGCCACTTTGATAGATGTTTCTTGGCTCTGCAAAGAGAGAGAGTTGCTTCGCCTGCCACCAGGAAAATGGTTTTGGGCTTTTGACTGTGTTTTTGGCATCTGTGCTTAGCACAGCTTTTGTAATTAAATGGAGCCTCTGGTTAGGAAGGCACAGGTAGATGATGATAAAAGCTGCAGAGCATGTGGTTGCCAGATTTCTCATTTCTACATCTGTGTAACCCAAGGCTCTGCTCTAGAAAATCAAAACATAGATCCATTAGAAAGGTGTTTTCTTGCGAAGCACTCAAAATAATTTTTCTTTGTTAGCTCGAAAGCCTCCAACTTCTCTCTCCAAAGCCTGCTGTGTGCTCACATGCCAAGACGAGTTTTTGGCATCCTGCTCTGCTGCACAGAGCTGTGCTGGGGAGAGAGCAGCTGCTTCACTCTGTGTTTTCCATGTGCTTTTTCCCTCTTAGGTGAGAGCGTTTAAATAGCTATCTTAAACCAGCTGGGATTACAGAAGAGGAAGTCAAAGCTGAATTTGACTTATTTGACTCCCCAAAGGTTTATCATGCTGCTCTCCTCTCTGTGCTGTGTTCCCTGCCATGCTAACCCTGTATCAAGCTTCTGGCAGAGGGCTTGGCTTGGGAGGACATGTGCAGCCCCCTCCTACCCTTTTTCATTAGCTAGAGCACTACTCCACTTTAATGACCAGCTTGGCAATGTGCAGAGAATCCCTGTCCCTAGTAGGCTATCCTGTGTCTCTTTTATTTCACACGTTTCTCATTGCTTTTGGCATTCAGGTAGGAATCAAGCTAAACACTCAGAATCCAACAGTGGAAAGAGCAGAGGGCAGGGGAATACGTATAAAAGAGAAAGGAGAGATGAAAGAACAATGAATTAAACCTTATGCAACATCATTTTGAAGTAATTAGTGAGGTTCGTGATGAGTTTTTCTTTCTTTACAAACCCCAGGAGGTGATAGCTGGCAAAGCTCTGCCGGAGTAGGGTTTCTGAGAGGAGAGAAAGACATCCTGGGTGATGTGTTGCAGTAAAACCAACAGTCTTCCGAAGGGTTCAAAATAGCTGTTATGGGACAGTCCCCGAGGGAAAGGCTTCTGTTCAAGGAAGAGCACAGCAGAGGTCAGGGGAGCTCAAATAAGAGGCTGGTGTGGCACAGAAGGACGAGCGTTTCCCCAGGGTGAGTGCATGGAGACTGCATCGTCAGAGCAGGCTGCGTGTGCAGCGCATGCAGATCACTGGGTGAGCTGCAGCAGCGCAGGCCTGCAGACTGGAAAGGCTTGAGGGCTGCGTGTGACACGTGGGAGTCTTTTTTCCTTCTTTTTTTTTTTTTCATTTTTCCTTCAGATGCTTGACATTTTGATGGGGAGAAGAAGAAAGGTTCTCAGTTGGAGCGAGCTCTCCCAGCGAGCTGCATCTGTAGTGTGCTCCCACAGAGTGAAGCCCACAGGCATTTGGTGTGCGTGAAAAACTGATGTGATTTTTGTGCTAATTTTTGCTGCTAAGACACGTCTGTGAGAGGCAGAAATGCCTGTGCACTTCTCAGGGCCTCTGTACCAAGATATTGCATTTCTATTATCCATGGAGCAGTGCTCCCAAAGGAGGGACCCCTGTAGAAAAGCTGGCAGTGTCATTATGAGTCTGTGTTACAGATTACTCTTGACCAAGTGCCCACTGCACTTGAGGAAGCCATATACCACACCTATCAGTGGGGTTTTGTTCTTTCTTTACCACTGTCTGGATGTATTAAGTCCTAACCTGAGGCTTGGAAGCTCATCACAAAACATGCTGTTGTGCGCCCTAATTTTGTGGCTTTTTGATCTCCTGCTGAGATTGGTTTCTTCTCGAGGTTTACGTTTCCTCAGCATGTGCCTGGTTTTAGAATCTGCCTTTTTAACTTCCACAGTTATCAGTTTAGTGACAGACCTGCTAGGCTTGCTCTGGCCCCAGGGAGGGTTCAAGTTGGATATTAGGAATAATTCCTTTTCCAAAAGAGTGGGCAGGGGTCACCATCGTTGGAGGTGTTGAAGAAACGTGGAGATCTGGCACTGAGGGACATGGTTAATGGGGATGGCGGGGGTGGGTTGGCAGCAATACTGGATGATGTTGGAGGTAATGCCCACACATAATTTACTGTAAAAGATCTTCAACTTGGAGATGCCACAAGAGGCAGGGGATGTACACGAACACTTGGTGCCACATTATTTGTATTGTGGATGTAGTGCTGATTGCACAGTGTTTTCCCTAACGAGGAAATGGCTCTTCCAATAACTTAATAGAATCCTGCTGCAGGCCCTGATTTACCTCTGACAAGTTAAAGCATTGCCAGATCAATACTGTGCTCTGTTGCAGTAAATAGGGTTGATCTTAAGTATTCAGTAAGAATGTATTTTGGATTAAGGGTCAATTTTTCAAGGAGAGAGCCTGCTGTAAGGCATGGATGAAGCCTGGGGGTGGCTGTTCTCACTACAGGCTGTGGATCTCAGCTCTCCCTACACTTGGGGAGCTCCTGGAAGTGGTGGCACATCTCTTCCCTGGCAGAGATCTCAGTAGGAGCCTTGATCTGAGCAATTCCACTTCCAATCACTTCGTTTAGTAGCAGCAGTGAATGCCGTGTGTGAATTCAAGGCCTGAGGATAATTCTTATACAAGTGACTGCCAGACAAAATAGGTTTGCATGGGGCTGGACCTCAAAATATGCCTCTGTGGTTGTGTGTGTGCTTCCCCTGCTGGAGATGTGTGTTGTAAGGGTGAGCTCCAGAAAGATCTCTGAAAAGAGATACTCTGTGAGCGGGAATGAGACCTTTCAGGTAATAACCCCACATCACTAAAAGCATCTCATCGTCCTGAAGAAACGCAAAGCTCTGCTGTCTAGAAAGAACCTGTTGACTTTTACTATCCATTTTCTGGTGCATGTGCTTTTCATATATGTTAAGAATAGGATCCTTATTCATCTTCTTACATTGGAGAACCGGACGAAAGTTATGAGATGTGGGCTGGGAGCTGCTATCACACATCCCAAAGGGCAGTCCTAAGGCTTGGGTAACTGAACCAGTGAGAGTGTTAAAAGCAGAGTGCTTATGGTGAATACACAGCTTCAACATTTTCATTGTGTCACTGCTGTTTAATCCTTCCTTAATCCCCTTATGCTGCTCGGTAGAGGTTTCTTGTGCTATTTTCGTTGTCTTGCTAATAAGATGCTGCACATAGTAGAGATTTACACTGAAAGGCATTAGGGAGGATTATATGAAGATTAGGCGAGAAGTACCCACAACAGGTTGGAGATTTTATTACCAATTTAAAAAATTTCTATCACAGAAGAATTGTACTTAAAAAAAAACCAGAAAATTTAGACTATAAAACTGAAACATTTGCTACTCTTCAAAAGACTTATCTTCAATTTCATCATTGATTGCTTCTCAGACTCATACTAATAAAACTGGAACCATCTGAGTTTTCTGTGGTTTTTAAGTGAACCCAAATTCTGGGAAAATAATAAGAATTAAGCTCCTTCTTCTGCTGGACCATGGATACATGAACATTCCCTAGGTACCCCTCATGAAGAGTATGGATGGACTTTGGCACCCCTGGAGACAGTTGATTTCAGAAGGGCTCTGCAGGTGGAGGAATACTTTTTGTGCTGAGTCTTTACAACCACAATTACCTAATTGCAAGTTCTGGCTGCAGCAGACTAAGACTGATGTCCTGCAGATGAGATGCTGGTCTGTTGTTTCATCATCACTAAATAAATGTAGCTGGAATTTTGCAGTGGCAAAGCCACCCTGGCAGCAGGTCTGCAATGAAAATGGAAAATAAAAGTGCTTTTAAATAAAGTAGCAAGAAATGGGAGGTGGCAGATTTTATGACTAACCATCAGAACTCCAAGAAATTAATCTAGTATAAGGCCTAAACTAGAATTGAATTTGAATATATTGCCCACTAAATCAGAGTGTGCTTTGTCTCCTTAGAAAACTGCAACACGGCGTTCGACATCAGCTCCCAAAGCCAGGCAGGGGCACAGCATCTTGCTCAGGTCGCTTCTGTGAGAAACCCTGACCCTCTGCCTTAGGAATCTTTGCACGGTTTCACATCTGCCTGGGGAATTTTCTAAGGTCCTGTGCCAGATGCTAGTGAGTGTCAAACTATTTTGATTTTTAGAGATCTATGTTCCTTCCAAAAATGGTGCAGAATCCTAAATGTGTGCACCACGTTTGCTTTTCTTTCTAGCACTTTTGTTTTTCCTTACCAGTGGTCCTGAGCTGCCTGTGCTACACAGGTTGGAAAACACTGCTTTAGATGACTTGCATGCAATGATGGGGTGCTTAGCTGGGAATTCTGCAGAGCATCCTATTTCTGAGACCCATTCGGAGCTTGCAGTGTGTTTCCTTCACCCTATCTTTTATTATTAGCTCAACTAATAGTAGTTTTATTATTAGCATCTTTTTCTTATTAAAGCAGTGTTGTTTGCTGAATATAAACTCAGTGAATGAATGGGATAAGGTAAATGAAATCCAAGACCTGTACAGTAATGGGGGCATAAGTACCCAAATGCAGTTACTTTGAAGGACTCCAGTTTTTAAATTCATGTTTAGCTGGAGCTGTGGTCTTCACTGGGGGGTGAAATTGTTCCTCACAATCATCTTATATTAGGAAGTGAACATACTCTGTCCTTGTGCCCTGAAGTGGAGTCAGCTCCACTTCAAACATGCCAGACAGCTTTGTCTGAAATCTCTCCTGCAATGGGAATTCTGTACCTGGTATTATCCTATTTAGCAGTTCACTGTTCTCCTTGTTCAACAGTTCATCTGCTGACAGAACTTTTCATTAATACAATTAAAGTCTCCTGCTCCTGGCCCTGTCAACACACTTGTCCATAACTAATCCTTTCTTTTGTGCAGAGACCTCTTACACACATGGAGGCTGCTTTGCTGTTTCCCCTCAGTCTTAGTTAAGTACTTGACCCCTGTTCTTTCTGTCTTCACACACACACTGTTATTTCAACCTCTGATCCCTCTATCCTTTTTCAGATCTTTTCTGAAGCTTCAGAATCTCTGTGAATGCTGCAGCCAGCCTTTAAAATTGGAGAGGCTGCGAAATATAAACTTAGAAATGTAACACAGCACCACCAACAAGAAAATGAATGCTATTTCTTTGTGCTATATTTGTCCTAAAAACAAAATAAATTGGTTGTTTCCTTCACCTTTGGTGTTGGAACTTGATGGTCTTTGTGATCAAAGCCGTACTATGATTCTAAGCCTGAATTTCTCCACCCGAAGACCTTTGTGCTGTCATCTGAGTGGTGGGGACTGAGGTGTTGGATGGTGCAAGTTTCTGCTCCCGTTGCAGAACTTGCAGTGGCTGATGGTGGCATCTTGGGACTAGCCAGCCCTGGCTTCATAGCCTGCTGCTCTGTTGCAATAGTGGTATTGCAAAAAGCCTAAAGATATCTCCTTAGCTGCTGGCTACACAAAAGGTAGCAAATAGGAGAAGTGATTTACTTGGTCATTGACATGCACCACAGTCCTGATGACAAACACAAAATGAAAATTGTCTCAACTCAAATGCTCTCCTGTGGTAAACAAGAGGCATTTCATAATTGTGGAATTAGAAAATGTAGACAGCTTATTTCATTTGTGGCAGTTTTGTTAATAATGCATGGGAAGGCAAGTAATAATCTGGCATGCAATTATGCTTAAACTGTTTTCATGGGGTGAGAAGAAACAAAACCAGCAAACACAGAATAGCAACAACAACAACAAAAACCAAAACAATAAGTGTTGGGCTTCTGACTTCATTATTCTGTCTGTATTGGGTATTTGAATTGATTCAGACTTACCCTTTGCTATTGCTTCAGACTGTGAGCTGGATATCTCCCTGTGCTGTTTTACTCAAGCAGGTTTCAGTTGCCAAGCTGAGGCAGGAGCCTTTCTTCTCATCTCTTAAACTTGCAAAGGGTTTGAAATTCAGGTGACTTCTGATGAGGGATGCCCAGACTCACTCAGACAGTGCTTCAGAAGCTCACAGTGTGATCTCAAAGGCTCACGGTTTTGCCAGCACTGCTTCCCAAGCAGGGAGGCTGGGTTGCAGAGAATCCATTCTGTGAGGTCTGTGCATGCTACAAATGAAATCTGTGTGTGTTGCCCATAAGATTCTTCCTCTTTGCTGTGCCTGGCTCTCAGTAAAGCCCACAAGCTGCTGTTTATGATGCTGTGCTAAACAAACTTTGACTTAACTGACTCAGGATCATAGAATCACAAGGTTGGAAAGGACCTACAAGATCATTTAGTCCAACCATCCACCCATTGTCATTGCTACCACAAGCTACTAAACTATATCTTATAGCTCCTCAGGGGGTTTGAAACTAGATCTTTCAGGCTGGATGTTAGGAAATACTGCTTCACCAAAAGAGTGGTCAGGAGCTGGAATGGGCTGCCCAGGGAGGTGGTGGAGTCAACCGACCCTGGAGGTATTCGAGGAATGTTTAGATGTTGTGTGCAGGAACTTGGTTTAGTGAGAAGGATTGGAGATAGGTGGACTGTTGGACTGGATAATCTTGTGGGTCCTTTCCAAACTTGGTGATTTTATGATTCATGCATGTATTGTGTCCAGTTCTGGGCTCCCCAGTACAAAACAGTCAGGGATCTCCTGGAAAGAGTGCAGCAGAGGGCTACAGAGACAATAAAGGGCGTGGAACATCTCCCTTATGAGGCTGAGAGACCTGGGGCTGTTCAGCCTTGAGAAAAGAAGACTCAGAGGGGATCTGATCCACCTCTATCAATATCTAAGGAGCAGGAGGTAAAAGGACAAGGCTGGACTCTTCTCAGCAGTGTGTGGTGATAGGACGAGGGGAAGTGGCCACAAACTGAAGCATAGGAAGATCTGCACCAGTGTGATGTGGGAACTTCTTCACAGTGCAGTGATGGAGCACTGGAGCTGCACACAGAGGTGGTGGGGTCTCCTTCTCTGGAGACATTCAGGGCCCACCTGGACACCGAGATGTGCACCCTGGGTTTGGTGGTAAGCAGCATGGTGTTGTGTAATGTGTAACATCTAATTACATGAGCTGGCCTCTTGCAGCCAGGGCACAGCTGTCCATCCGTGGTCTGAGCATTTTAACTCCTGGTGTCACAGTGCTGTCAGAGCCAGCAGTCTGGGGTCCAGCTGCCATCTGCTTAGCTACAGCTCTTTGGGGTTTGGTAGAAAAGCAGTGGCTTGCGGCAGCAGGAAGATGCTTTCCTGCTCTGTGTGACAGCAAACTGCAAATCTTCCTATCATCATCTCTAAGTAGATGTTTAGCCGGTGCCATTAGTCTTATTTCTGTAAACTGCCTGCTTGGGAAGCCCAAAAGTAGAACACATTGCTTTTATTTTGTTTTCTTTTTTCTTTTTTTTCCACTAGAAAACAGAGCAGGTAGTAAAGAGTGAATTCCTGGGCTGATTTGTTGAAAATAGCAACCCGTGTTAACATGAGCCTCTGGAGATCAGTATATAAACACTCAGCCCTCAAGGGAATTGAAATCTCTTCAAATTCAGCAGTATTGCTCGTGGTGATTAGGTGATATTTTAGCAGGAAATGAGTCCTCTGCTTCTAGGTATTTGCAAAATACCAGAAAAGCTGGTTGAAGTTGTATCGCTGTGTCAGTGAGCATAATATGTGAGACTTCGGTGTGTCTTCAGTATGAATATTCTCAAATAGAATATGTTTGATAGAGAAGTCAAGGGTAAGGCAGTCCTGCCACAAACCAGGGGATGGCTGGGAGCAGCTGCTCCCAGGCTGGGATGCCATTGCAGAATCACTCATCAGGCTCTGGCCTGAAAAGGTGGAGGATTTGGAGAAGAAGGTTTTTATTGGTTCCTATCAGAATAGGGTTGATATTCTGGATATCCTCAGCAGTATTTAACCCAGTGAGAATTTTGGCTGAAGTAAGACAAAGCAAGGAATTCAGGGTATGATTCTTTAAAATGCACGTGATAAAACTTGGCGCAGCAGAGAGATTTACAGTTCTTTTGTTCTGCTTGCCTTGGAAGCTGTTTTGGACTGAATTTGCTGTTTTAATCAAGTAACACTTGCTGCTTGCTTCTGGTAAATGTTCAAACTAAAGCCTTGAAGTCTTTTACACAGAAATGCTTTTTGTAGGATCCATCTATTTTGATCTCAGTTTGACTGTTTATCTCTTCTGCGTCTTGCATCTAGTTTATATTCCAGCATGGTAAAATGAACTTGATAACAGCCCTTTAGCTTGATGCCTTAAAACACACGCTCAGCCTGCAAGAACCAATAAAGTCATGTTTATGCGGGTATTATGGTCTAGTAATTGGGAACGGGCTGACCTGTTGGCTGCGGGGCCTATGGAAAGTGGATTGCATACAGATCTTGTAACTGGCTTTGTTCAAAGCAAACACTGCAGTTTTGAATCAGAACCCTGTTCTAGAGCCAATTACAGTCAAAGAAAGGCTTTTCATATCTTTAGCAAGCATTAACAGTGTTTCCTATTGGAAACACCTGCCCTAAGTTAATATCTAAAATGGCCAGGAGTGAGCAAGTCACCTCACTGGACAGAAATGAATGCCTTCAGTGAGTTCCTAATTTCAGACTGCAAAGGAGATCAGGCAAGCTGTCCTTTAGAGATACCAGTTCCTCACCGTTTGCCTTGAAAAGATTTTGGTATAGCCGTTTCAGACCTTGACGTTCAAAGCCAGTTGAGATGAATCCCATTATCCATGTGGAAATTCAGTGCTCTATGTACCTCTGCAGCTATTTGCCTTTAGTTGAGATGATTCTGTCTCCCTGGGGCAATGGCACACTTGTTGTCTTCGTTGGAATCAGATATTCCATCACTTCTCATTGAGATTATATTAATACTCTGAGTTTGATTGTCAGCTATTTCCCATAAGGAGAAAAATAAGTCTTCCAAACCAAAGCTGATATGTCTTGATTAACTGTATTCCTAATGAATTGGTGACACGGGGTGCTGGACTGTCCTTATTGGGGACCTTGTTGTTTGATCTTAACCCAGGATACACCTCCACATGGTTTGTTTTCTCTTGCCAGCTTTGCCAGCAGGAACTGAGTACATCTGTGACTGGAGTGCAGCTTGTAAGCAAGCATCTGTCTGTGTGGGACCAACACTTCAGATAAACCTGAGGTTACCCAAAGTTCCACTACAGCTTTGGATGTGGGTTGCAATTTTAGTGGAGAAGAGTGAATAGTCTTTATTCCTAGAGTAGATCTCTTAAATATGCATGGCTAGCTACTGCTGCAAGCCAAGAGGATGGTCAGTGTTTTGACACCATCAGTGTCGTTCTGATGCGAGTGTGGAGCCCTTACTAGCAAATGTGATCCAGCACACCCTAAATCTGGCTGCTTCCAGCACTAGTTTGCTGTCAGGTCCATGAGTCAGCAGCCTTGCAGCTTCTCCATGTGCTCGGCTGCATTAATATTTACTGAGGGGCTGAGACTGCAGCAGGCCTGGTTTTTCCCACTGTGGTACCATGCATAAACGTGAGTATCCACAGGTTTCATGTTGACTTGTAATCTCTGGTGTAACTGTCATGCCATCCTGGTAAATTTGGATGTGGTACCACTTGCGGATGGATTTGTGTCTGATGTACTTCAGGAAAAAGTGACTGCTTGCTTCTCCCTTTTCTACTCCATATTTATTCCTCCCCTTGGCATGATTAGAGAGGAGATGGGGGGTACACAGGCAGGATCAGAGCACCTGCATGAATAGCATCAGCTACGTAAGTGCAATCAGCTGTTCACATTATTAGCAGAAATAGGTGGCCAGAGCTCAGCCTTGTGTAGCCAGAGAAGCTGATGCTTTTCAAGTTGCAGTCTTCAGTGGGTGTACAGGTACCAGTCATGATTTTGAAGCAGGTTTATATCTTCTTTTCTCTTCTAATCGTTGTACAATGCAGAGATTGCTGGGTAGATACTCAAAAGGCTTTTTTTCTGGATTTGAATATGGCTTCTGAGTTACTGCATTAAAACAATGGCTGATCTTCCTTTGTAAAAATAAAAAAGCAGCTATTTTTTGATGCAACCACGTTCTGCTGGTGACACTGAAATTATCTGAACGAAACGTCTCCAATTGCTTGACATCATCTCATGCGTTTCACCCTCACCATTGTTAGGGATCGTTAATGATTCCATTACAAACTCTTATTTGCAGAAATGATTTTCTAAAAACCATCTGTGTTATATTGTTTATGTTATATAAATGCTCAAGGACTAGACACGTATTAATAGATAGCCTTGTGATCGTGGAGCCAGCAATTACTTAACTTGTGATGACTCTATCACAAAGTCTGCTGACTCTCAGCACTTCGGAGAGGAGAATAAAATTCCTTCTGCAAATTGGGAAGATAATTTCTTTGGAATAGCACTTGTTACACAGTGCAGGAAATCTTCTGAATGCAGATAAGCAGTGCAGAGCTGGTTAGCTTTATGTGATGCGTTGGGAAAGACTATCAGGGTTGTGAGCCTTATCATTTCAGGTGAGGATGGGCTGGGTGGAAAAACAGGTGACTTTAACTGTTTATTTCCCCTGATCTTCTTATGTAGTATGTCCCAGTGCTGTTGTTCTCTGCACTGGGACAGAAAGCCTCAAGATCTCATTCACTTCCACAGTGTCAGCCATTGATTCTTAGTGTGTCACCACTCCCTAATGATAAAGAGTGCAGACTACACAAACAGGAATAAAAGATCTGCAGAATAAGATCATGAATTTAAGATAATATTCTACACTGCTGGCTTCTTTGCCCTGAAGACCTCGAAGCCACTTCCTACCTCTTGTGGGCATGGTGGTGTCATGGACTGATACCTTACAATACTCATGGGTTGAATTGCCATAGCTGATGTCCTCTGCAATAACTATTTTGTGCCTGGAAAGAGGCTCTTGTTGCAGTGTAGAACATTTGAGATTCATGCTGTCTGCTTTTAGGAAGCCCAGCATGTGATATTCTGGGTTGGAGATCCTTTATCTTTTTCAAATCGCTTTATTGCCTTCCAATAACTTCTTCCTGTTTGACTCTGTAGGAAGAGATGGAAGACCAAGCTCCAGTTGCTAGCAAAGGCACAAAGCAACATTTTTTTACTTTGGAAATACAAAATTTTACAATTATTTGAGTTGGAAGGGACCCTCCAGGCCATCTGGTCCAACTCCCTGCACTGAACAGGGACACCCACAACTTGATCAGAACCCCATCCCCTGACCTTGGGTGTCTCCAGGGATGGGGCACCCACCACCCATGGGAAATCTGTTCCATATTTGTTCTTCATAGTTGCTGCAATAACCACGTTGAATGTAGAGGGAATGGTTTGTTCAGATAAACTTTCCTGTTGCTCTGAGCGAACAACATCCAATAGCAGAAATAAAAATAATAACAAAGAGATAAAAGAGATTAGATTTAGAAGAAAGAGGGTTAAAATGCCCTGGCTGCCTCAGGGGAAAAATCTAGACCAACTGTGGCCTATATATATCTCCTAGTTTGTGGCAGCTTTTTAGGGCATTAAAAGAGAGGCTCCAGCAATACCACTGCTTTATCTGATGAAGAAAAAGCTTGATGTTACTGGCTCTTTTGTCCAATGCGTTCCTGGTTTAGTGGCTGTACAGGAGTTGTGTTCTTCAAAGTTTATTTAAAACAACTACTGTAATCATACATACATTGTCACAGTGTAAGGAACCAGAAAATTGCAGTGCGTAATTCCCTTGCAGTTGTCTGAGAAATCTCCCGTCTGCTCTGCTAACACAGAGCAGGTATCTGATGTGAAATTGTTCTTTTCCTACAAAGGGACTGCAGTGCTTTCAAGTTAGAGAAGAGCAATAGCAAATATATTTATATTTTATCTGCTATACTTAACAGCTGAATGAAAGGAAACTGTTAGCAGAGGTCAAGCATTGTTTGAACGTGTTGCAAATGGTTTCCCAGGGAAACAGCAAATCAGTACTCGTAGCCTACTGCAGCATCTCCAGAACAACATCCAGCCACCAGCCCCAGCCGTGTTTACTGTAGTACTTGGGACCAAAAGTGATGCAGACCAAAGGCAGCGAGCGTGTGAGTAGGAGCAGTACCAAAGGATGAAGAAACATTCAGCAAGAGTGGCCCCGTTACCGTCCTACAGTGTTTCTGAATTAAATTCGCCTGTGTCAGATGGTAAATGCTTTTTTTCCTTTATATTTAAGGCTAGGCAGGAATTTACTCTGCATGCTGTTCCTGCTCTTTTCCATGCGAAGGAATGTGAGTGTGTGTGGGGATGTATCTGTACATTTTTTAAGTAACTGATGCTTTGATGGCATTTTTCACACTTCAATATCATCTCGGGTAAGTGCAGTTACATCTCTCTTTTACGCGTTCAGTTGCTGTGTGAGTGATTTCTGATGGAGAAACTAACGTTGAAAGTAGAACAACTGGAAAAAAAAGTTCTTGTACTTCCATTCTGGCTTTTCAAAAAGCTGGGAAGTTAGCTCTGTGCTACGCTATTGAATTTATGGTAGTGTTTTAATAACGTGCCTCAGATCTATCGTTGTTTTAAAGACAGAAGCACCAACCTTTTGTGCCTGCTGACCCTCAGCTCAAGATAGCAGTAGTTCCCTTGCGCTGCTTTCCCCCCTTATTTTCAGAGATGTCAGCTCTGAAGCAATTCCTTAATACAGAAACCACAAGATAGAGACTGTGAAGCCCGTGGTGTGCTCTTGCTGACATGACAGCCGAGCACAAAGTGCAGAAACACAGCTCGTTCCCTGCAGAGTGCATGCCAACTTCACAGCACGCCTCAGTGTCAGCTGCAAATTTGGTGATGTCCAGCGAGAGAGATGGCTGCACTTAGCATGGTGATGCAGAGAACGTACAGCAGGGATATGCACAGTATAAATCAGAATTTGAAAGGGAGGATTTCTAAAAATATTCTTAATGTGCAGTCTCAGGGTGGTGGTGTTTTCTTTCTGTCTGTAGAAATCTCAGACTTTAACTGTTGTGAGTTTATTACACTCGATGTCAGATGTTTCAGAGCGCTGAGTGCTGCTTTCCAAAGTTGCTTGTTCTGCCTGAAATGAATTCTCTTCCTGCCAGGTGTGCTGTGTTCTTAGGAATACTTGAGCTGGAAAATTGCAAGGAGCATGCTGTCTCTGTTCTGATTTTTGTTATTCCGGCCAGTAACGAAATTGTGATTCCTTTTACTGTGAGTTAAATTCGGCACTACATAAAAGCAAAGCAAGAGGCACTGCACAGCAGAGCATGACTTTCAGCTCTTCAGCTCACCTGGATCAGACTGGCTTAAATTACAAACAGGGCTGGGTTTTGGTACATCAGGCAATTGCCTGTCATTTTTCTTGGGAGTGTGTGTGTGATATGGAGTATTCTGCAGTCTGAATGCTTAGCTGGTGTTTCTTTCTTGAGGGAAAAATGCCCTAAAGAAAGTTGAAGGAGCGGTTGGAGCTGACTGCTTATGCTTGCTGTTGGGTTTTAGGAAGTGTGAAATAGTAATCCTTGCCCTCACCTGGTTCTTGAGGAGCGGTGCTGTGGTGGGATGAGCTGGTTTACAAGATGATTTGCTGCTGCTGAGCCAGTGGCTCGCTACAGCCTAGCCCCAGCCAGCTGTCTGGGAGTCTTAACCTGCTCCCCATGCTCAAAAATTGCACCATCTTTTCCCTTAGGGAGGGTAAAATCCATTCGTCAAAGGAAGAAGGGGCAATAGACTGGAAGTGACTACCTGACAGCAGTTGTCATAGCTGACAGGTTGAAAATGGAAAGCTCCTTGCTGAGGATGAGCCTGACCAGGCAGAACTAATACTAACCCCCTGCTAACCTAGACATGAAATGTGTGTGCAGCCAGTTTTATAGAGCAGCAAAGATTTTAGTGGGGATTTCCAGTGAACCCCAATGGGATAGGGCAGTCCCCAGCTTCGCAAAAGTGCTGTAGCTGTCCTTGCTCCTTCACAGGCATCAGGAGAGCACATGGAGGGGATGCCACAGGGACTTGGGCCCTGAGCCTGTGTGCTGGAACGAGAGCAGGAGCAGTGCCCTATGTTCTTTTACCCCTCTGTTCCTCAGAAGTGTTTAAATAGGCTCTAAGACAGGCAAGGAAACTGAAGGACCTGCTTAATGCATAGCAGGTACCAAAGTGCTGCCACAAGCCCGAGGCAGACAGATCTGGAGTCACCCCACTGCATCTCAATGTTAAGTCTCTGGAAGTACTGAGAAAGTTGTTTGAGCTTCCTGGAGTCAACAGGAGAGATGGATGCCTCTGAAAGGTGATTCATCTCCTCGGATCTGTACGGCAGGGAGCTGGAATGAATCACTCTCTGGAGGCACCCATCAGGCAGGAGAAGCAATAGTTGGTGCAGGAGATGAATATAAGCAGTTTGATATTGAGCTGTGTGTCAGTGTGCTGACTGCTTGTGCACTCGCATCTTAGGAGACCTATGAACCAGCCTGAATTTACTGCAGTGTTTCTTGAAAGTAGAAGCTATCTCATAATTGGTTGATAATGAGATGCATATGAGTGATTTCAGGAGCGTCTTGGGTCCGAACTCTTTGTACAGTGACTTTATGTCAAAGCAGCCTTGTGGCTTTTGTTGAAGCTACTGTCGATGTGCTGCAGTGAAAGCAGAATGAGAGTTTAACTCGTAATGTCTGTTGCTTTTTGGAAATGTCACTACGTTTTAGCAATGGCAAGACTCAATGGCATTTCAGAAGATTCTCTTCTTTTTTTGGTGAGATTCATAACTTTTTATTGCAGACTGAAATGTATAAATCTGCGGAAGTATTGGAGGCCCATCTGGTGTAATTCATTACAAAGTTTGTAAGAGAGGTTGTCTGTAATGGAATGATACACGATTTCAAATGAAATGATTTATCTGCTGCTCAGTCAGTGCTGAAGTGATGAAAAATAGGACTCATCTCAGGCCCAGGAATCCTCTGACTGGTTTTAGTTGGTGCTGGGTCAGGCACATCTGAAGATGAGCTGAGGGCACCAAGGCTTGCAGGTCCCCATGGGGTCATTCCCTTACACAGACACATGTTGGCTCATGAGTGGCACGGAGGGCCATGGCTTAGTGTGTGGGCATGGTAGTATGGGTTGATGTTTGGACTACATTTTCTGACAGCAGAATTCAGTCCGAAGTATTCCACTCTCAATAGTAGTTTTATATTATTTTTTGCAAGTGCGTATAGGTCCTTTAAGTTCTAAATATGCTGTGTTATGACCAGTAGCTTTAATAAATAAGTAGCTGTTACATTTCCGAACACATCACTGCTCTCCTTAGCTGCTGTTTGCACTTCAGAGGCCATCCAATAAACTTGTTTCCAGAATTTGTTCTGACATTCGCACGCTGGTGCTGATATATTAATTTTGATGTCAGATCAATAGGATTCCCTGTCTGTGCTGAAACGGAGACAATGATTTGAGTTATGTTAGAATGAGTAAAAAAAAAATTGTCTCTGTTAAAGTGTGTAAGGAGAAACAGAGAGAAGCAGGGCAATGCACATAGTGGCCCTTCAGTGAGAAACAAACTCTGAAGTCCTCCAGAGATGACTGTCCCTTATGCCCATGCATCACAGCTCCCCAAAAAGCAGTCTGCAGGTTGTTTACAGCCAGAAAAGCTTTTCTCTGCTCTGCAAAGGGCTCTTTTTTTCTTATGGTTGCAGCTGTTGAACATAATGATGTTGCAGCCTGAATCCATTTTGTACTGCAGTCCCCAGTTGGAGGTTTTAGGACGCAGCAGCTGCGGACCATGCACACCATATTCCCAGGTTGGTCAAAAAGCATGCATCTCAGAGCAACGTTTTCATGCAGCTGTTGTATAGAAGGATGGGTGTACAGACTTGCAGGTGTGTTTATCAGACTGGCATGCAGAAGCTGAGGCAATTATACAACCATTGATACAGGAATGCTGTTCTAAGGGATCAGCAGCCAGCTATGAGAATCTGGGGAGATGAAAATCAACCACTGCATGAGTAGATACCTCTGTGCAGCTTGCTTAGCAACTATTTCTCACTTTACTTATTTGCAAAAGATAAATAACATGTATATCCACCCATATTGGCTGGCTTCATTAAGCTTCAGTGGAAGTTCCTAAACTCTGATACGTGTGTTAAATCTCAACGCTACTGGCACTGTTGCTGCCTCTAACAATAGCAGGTACATCTGGACATACACTTTGCACACATCTCATGCCCTTTCCATCCCAAGCACAGCCAGGACGTGCAGACACTATGCCTTACCATGCCAGGTGGCTTTCACGGACCTTGCAGTTTATGTGAGCAGAACGTCTCAGATGAAATTTGCAGTCCAGCCCATATAAGGCACTGGGACAGGAGCTTGTCATAGCTTCTACATTGGCAGTGCAGCCCCAAACAGTCTCTCTAGCAATCAGAAGAGCTGGTAGGAAAAACACAGCAGGTGTAGGGACGAAGTGGAGTCCCAGGTAGCTCAATTCTGGTTGTTTTCCTTCCGTTCTGAATCCCTCATTTGCTGCATCTTGTAGTGATAGGTGCAGATGCACTCATATTTCTTTTGCTCAAAGCCAATCTGCAGTCTGTAGATGAGTTAGTATGTTTATATATTGTTTTAGATTACTTTTTATTTTTACCTCCCAGATTTTGCTTGTAAGCAGTGGCCACAGTGTTCAGCAGCCTGTATCTTAAATCAGGAGCATTAGGCATGCTGGGACTAGATCCCAGCACTGTTATCATCACAAAGCCAAGGAGATGCAGGGCTGGATGGTGACTTCAGGAAGTTCATGCCCTGTCTCCTTTAAGGCAGAGCAAGATGCATATTCAACATCCCTGATGGGTGTCTCTGTCTTTTGTCTCTGCTGTGAGACCATTTTTCAGGCACTTAGTGACCACCATATGTTCATTTTCCCTCTTTTGAGGGTGACATGTCCCTCATCAGGCACTGAGTTATCTATGGGATGATGAAATTTAAGTTATTTGCTCCCTCCTTGTTCGCTTCATAGCAAAGATAGGAGGGCGTATTGAAATAATGGAGATTTCCAATTGTGAGGGAAGTTTCTGTTAGTTTGAAATGAACAGCTGTGTGCAGACACTGAAGAGATAATTGGCAGGAATTGCAGATGGATGTCACTGTTAAACTACAACAAGAATGTCTGCTCTTTTGCTTTCTGCTCTTGACGACAGTTAATCATAGTACGGGAGATCTGCTCTACACCATCACTGAGTCATTTGTTTTTCATTAAGATCTGAAAATCTTATTTTTCCCAGGGCAAAGAAACAATTGTCATAACCTTCTCATCCCCTTCAGACATGAAAACTTCCCAAACTAGCAAATAGTGAATAAACAGGGCATTACTCTGACTGGGCATACGAGCATAGCTCCGATGCACAAACACTCCGTGTCTCCGAAGGATGTCTTTAAATGGAGAACATCACTGATGTCTGAGATACGTTGAGATGATTTATCTTCACTGAGGAAACTAAGAGGTGCTTGTTCCTGAATCCTGTGTAGCACACTATCTGTAAAGATTCTCCTTCTAGAGTCGGTCTGCTTGGTTTTCATAAATGTAATTATGGCTTCTTATCCTGAGTTGAACTGCTAGTTCTGATCTCTTTAAAAATTGGGGAGAGTTTGTCCTCGGGTTTTAACTTCGCGTTAATGGTGGTAATATCTTCAGATGCAGTGTTGCATCTCCAGAACAGCCTTGCTGGTTATACTGAGTGTGCCCATTCCAGTGTATCCAGGGATAATATCTGATTTTATACTGAGTCCCTTTGGCTGAAATAAGACAGCTAAGGACATGACTCCAGTAGGCAGCCCTTCCACAGCTGTGTGATAGCAGTGGCAAACAATCCAATTAAAGCCATAGCTAATGCTCTGTAATGAGGTTTTCTTGTTATAAAATTGACAGAAAAAGCTGTCCTCCTATAGCAATGGCACCGCAACTCCGTCCCTATTTCTTTTGAGTCACGCTTATCCGATGTTTCCCCGGCCACAAATTTTACATCATCTTTTCCTTCCTGCACAACCTTGGGACCAGAAGTTCACTGCGAGAATCTCCAGCCCTCGTGGCTGTGTGCTGTTATCAACATGAGCATGTGCACACGGGCTGCTGGAAGTGCTGGGCTGGCGATGGGTGAGCGCGTCCTTCGTTGCGGCGGATGCTCACCAGCAGGTAAGGTTGCAGCACAAAGGAAGCGTTGTCAATTCTTTCAGTGGTGCCCAATTTAGCAGGAACATTCGATTGACGTACTTTCCACGTAGCACCAGACTGGCCTCGACCTCCATCCATCTGTCAAAACTCAGCGATTGTTTCCGCGGCAGTGGCGTGAAGACATCATGTTGTCAGTGCAAAAACAATGTCATATTAGGAGCTGGGATTTTGAGGACGCTGTAGAGCAAACGTACTTTAATACTGTATGAGTAAAAGGAGGACTGTAAATGCCTTGAGTGACTTTTTGGCAAAGCTCATCTACTGCCTGAATGCAGTGATAGCTATGGATCCTTCCGTCCTCTGCAGGGCTGTGAAAACAAAATGCAAAGAAACTTTACAGCTCATAAGCATGTCATCTATTTAGCTATCAAGTTAGTTGTGTAATAAAAAAACCAAAAACAATAGACCAACAGAAGACATGTTTTGGCACTTGCCAGCAAGGAGGATGTTGCTGTCTCCAAATTAGTGAAAGCTTTGTCCTGTGGACACGCAGAGGCTATGGAAAGGAATTCAATTATTTGAGAGGTTCTTAATTTCCACTGGGGCAGTTGTTTAGGAAAGAAAAGAAAAAAATCAATTATGTGACGACGAGGCCATTAAAGTTACTCCCAGGCTAGATTTTTATAATGAATTCATTATTTTACTGGTAGTCCATTCAGTTCCTTTTTAGTAGCAACTTCGAGACCGTTAAAGACGAAAAGGTGTTCCCTGCAGAATTGCATGTGTTTTGGTATTCTGAACACTGTTGTCACTCAATAAATACGTTGTACGTATATAAAAATAATCTGAAAATCATTGTTCTTAAACCTCAATGCAGAATGCCTCCTCTCCCAGCCCCGTGCATAATAGTAACAGTGATTTGTCTAGCTCGAAGCCATAGAGGGGCAAATATTCTCACTGTGTGAACTGCACGTGGAAGTTCACGTGTAAATGTAAAGCCACTGTTCTTGCTTCAAATCTCTCACAGGGACGGAAGACAAGGGAACCACGTGCAGGTTATAGATGGATGCTGAAAATGGTTTTTGGGACACAAGGCTCTTGCTGCTGGCTCCTGGTTGCAACTGAGACATCAGCAGCAGCTCCTGGTGCCTCACCTCCTCCATTAGCCTGGGTTCAGAGCAGTGTTCAGAAATGTGGATAGGCATGGACTTCAGTGATATCAATCATGTAGTTTAGGCTAGGCACAAGCATAATTACCTTGCTAAATTGAACTACACAGGAATAAGCATGTAGTAATTAATACAAGACATGGACAGACTCTGATAGAAGCAAGCAGAAAGCCACGTGTTCTCCTTGCTGGTTTTTCTTTGGTCTGCATATGTAGAGAAATAGCTTTACTTCTTAAACTATTAAATGTTTGCATTTCTAGGGCAGGAAAGAAAAGACTTTACTGAAGTAGAATAAAAATAATAATCTTAAAAAGTGGGACAGCGCAGGGGGTATCTTTTATCCAGTAATGAAAAGTCACCCAGATGGATTTGATTCATTAAGTGTTTGATACGATCCTGTGTGGCCCTTTCCTGTTTTCCGTTCCCTCCTTTGTCAAGTGAATGGGCTGAGTGTTACCTTGACACTCGGTTATAAGCTCCATACAGTTAAGGAACACTTCTAGCAGCAAGACCCAGCACTCTGGCAACATTTTTCTTGTTTGCTCAATTTTTACCAATCTCTTTCAGTTAAAAAAAAAAATCAGGTAAATAGAAAAAGAAGCCTAACCCTGTGTGAGTATTTCTACTCAAACTAGTTGTTCTTCCGTATATCAGGCACTCATCCTAAGGTTTACATCTAGTGTGAGTCAAATGATTGTGATGCTGATGGTGCTGCTCTTCTTCTGGTGGAAGTGTATTTTGGGAGCTTTTTAGTTGTTCCTTCATTTTCACATGATGTGTTATGGTAGGACCCTCCTCTTGCCATCTCCAGGAGGTCGTGCTCTCACCTCCTGAGGCTGTAAATCCTCCATAGGCATGTGAGATTCAAGTATACAAAACATCAGTGGGAAAAATCAGTGCTGCTCTTGATTTCTGTCTAAGCTTGGAGGATCTCAGTGGATCCCTTCTCGAGGGCCAGTAATTGTGTGAGTCAGCAAATGGGAATTACACAACATTCTGTTGTTCTTTCTCCTAACATGGAGTTAGAGGTACACGTGCAAGGTTTTGCTGGAGGGCTGTGTAAATGGTGATTTGCTGTGCTTGCTGCTGACACAGGTTGGATAAATTAGCCCAGCGTATATCTCTTCACCTTCTCTGTCAGAGTGTCTCTTTAAAATACGGTCGGATCAGTAGCATTAGGTGGCCCAAGCTTTCTAACTGTAACGAGGAAATTTTGATAAATTACTGTGCTATCTGATTGCTTTCAAATACAAAAGGAGATCTCACTAAATCAGGCAGTGACTTTCGATTAAATGCAATCTCCTGAATTGCAGTTTTGGTCTCAGCTGCTGAGTTTCTCAATGTACGGGAAAAGATTGATGTGCCTTTATTGTACCAGATATAAATAACTCAGAGCTCTTTTTGCATACGAGAAAAATAGGCATCCTTGAAATTTTGGCTGCAGATCATCTGCTAGACTTCTGCTGAGTATAATGTGAATCTTGAGCTTGCTCTAAATTACATGAATGGAGATGTAGCATGTGTCTTGTAACGTAATGAGATCTCTTTAAATGATGCGTATCAAAGTGAGCAGTGATTTGGGTCGACACACCTTGGTGGCTGAGGACAGGCAGTCAGCGAATGCTTCCTGAAAATAAAGCTTCCTTAAGTTAAGGACTGGAAGATTTGGAAGTGCCTTTTTGGATATTTAGGCCAGAAAGTGCTGATCCTCTTAACCTCGTGGAGATGGGAAGTGACTTTCAGCTGTCGAACGAAGGTGTTATGCTGCTTCTTGTGGGGTGACAAGTGGGAAGAGCAAGGCTTGGACTTGTGAAATGAGTAGAACAAGGTCATGGGAAGAGTTGTGTGGCTATTAGATCAATATTTTCTCCATTAAGAAGTAAATATATGAAGATGAAAAGCTTTTTAAACGTTTGAAAGTATCTTGTAGGCGCTAAAAAGCTCTTCGGTGATTGATGTTCACCAAAAAAAAAGAGGAGAAACAATTTAGTGCCTAGAAACCAGGTGGGAGTTGGTCCTTGAAAGTCAGCTTCAGTGCTTATGCTGTCATAGACCGTATCCTGTCCATCTCCTCCTTTGTGGTCTTTGTAGTTAGAGCAGGTGAATCAAACACAGCCTGTAGTTAATGTGTGGTTATATGAACCCTAGCGTCCTCTGGCAACTGAATGTTGACTTGTTTCATCTGTTATCCTGAATACAGTCCCAGCTTCAGGAAATGCATTCATGTTGTTATTTGGTGTGGAGCTGTTTGCTCCTAATGCACTGAAGTGGCTCATGTTGTAATGAAGCATGGTGTCTTCTAAGGGGTCGTTGCTGTATTTGTTTCATACTTAGCACCTTACACGTGGGTTTTGTGGCAGTTTTTCTATGCTTTTCCATGTGAGGCAAGTGTTTGTTGTATTAAAGCCTCCAAATCAAGGCAAAGTCAGTGGCTGCTCTGGATATGTGTGACTTCTGTCAGTCTGAGTGAAGTGGTCACCGACTGAAGTTGCAGCTGCAAAAGAAGAGGTGGGTGATCTCGACAGACCACGAACACACGTGCTTATTGAAAACAGCCTGTCATCTTGGCTTTCTGACTCAGAAGAGGACACTCATGTGCTGCTCACGTGCTGACCTCTTCAGCAGATGCCTTCAATAAGTTTGGGAGTGTGTGCCAGATGGCCAGGCTCACTCTGCCGGACTCCAGCCCTGCGCTCTGTTCTGTTACTTGCTGGTTCTTAGTCCAATCCTTCGAGCACTTGTAAAATGCTGCTCCTTCTCACTGGCAAACTTCTCATCTGGTGCTGCCGGTGTTTGTGGCACCTGGGGCTCGTCCACTGCCTTGTGCCTTTGTAAAGTCTCCCTGTGACATGCAGTGTCTTGGGGATGGCTGCACCTCGCAGCAGAAGAAAAGGCAACTTCCACGAAGGTGTGGAGACGATGACACAGTGCACCTTCAGTCTTCAAACCGATCTCTTCTGTGAGTTAGCAAAAGCCTACATCCTAAAGACCCATCAGTGACCAAGGCTTCATCCGATGCAAGAGCCTCAGGGATGCTTCTGAAGGATGGAAGGGGAAGCTCTCCCCTTGAGAGGCTCTCAGCACCGACCCCATGGTTCCTCAGCCCTTCTTTCTGTCCTATGGGGAATGGTGACCTCTCCTTTTGCCTGATTCAGTGTCAGTGCTCAGGAGGGGCCCACGTGAGTACAAATTCCTTTGACTGTTCAGGCCCTGTGGATGGAGCTGCATGGCTGAGAATACGCTGCAGGACAGGGATCTCATTTCTTCAGGGCAAAGACTGGTTTTCATACAGCAGCATTTATCCAAAGGGGGGAGAGAGTTAAAATATTTATTTACTTACTTATTTACTTTATTCTGACCACAGCTGATGGTGATTTTCGCAGTGTGCTTCCTTTCTCCCACTGACTCGTTTGTATGCGTTTTGCTGACAGTGTTTGAAAGCCCCGCTTTCCTCCAGGGAGTTTACAGCCAAACTGATGCAAACTCTTTCTTCTCAGGTGCCTCACGATCATCTGTCATCCAATGCAAGCCAGGAGGCAACTGCCCCAGCAGACACAGAGGCATGACTAGGCAGCTCTCCCCTCTATCTGTGGCTGAAGATTCTGCTGCTCCCATTCTTGAGCTGCAGAATCGAAGTCCCTCGGGAATCTGTCGGCACAGCAGAGTCGGGAGGCAGAGCAGATCAGGTAGGCACAATGGCCGCGCTGCCGGTGTCGCAGCACGCCTGCGGAAGGCCTCTCCCATCTGGTGTTTTGAAAGGTGGTGAGGAGTCCGAACGTGCTGACGTTGGGTTTCGGTGCTGCAAACTGCATGGCCTTGGGAAAGTCCTTCCTGTACCTGTGTGCAGGCTGGGGTTTAGGTAAGGAGGAAGCGAGGATGGGAGAGAAAGTTCTGGGTCTCGGTAGGAACATAAAGCGTGTTTATCTGAGAAATCCTGTTGGCACAGAAGATGGTGGAAGGACGATTAACGTTAGCCTGCCAGTTAGTCTTACAAGGTGGTTGTGTTTCCTCAGCTTCAGCCTGGCCAGAGACCAGGACCCTTAAAATCCAGCCATTTACCTTCTCAAAGACAGTGACAATCTCAGCTCGTACTGTGGACAGTCTGATGAAGAGGAAGAGGAGCCACAGGTGGAAGGATATCTAGAAAAGACCATCGCGTTCTCATCATCGAGCAGCTGCACATCAGGGCTTCCATCAGGAGTGTGTCACACGCTTTACTGCAGAAGTTTAGCTTTGTAGGTACGGTGAAAGCTGGCTTCTGCACCGTGATGTCCATCTGTCATGGTATGGGAGCAGTTACAGTATGCAGCCAGAGACCTTCAGTGCGCTGAGTTGTACTGTTGAGAACAGTTACATGACCAAAATAAAGTAACTGTCCCAAATGCTTTGGAAAAGTACGTGTAGATAATGTGAGCAAAAAGGGAAGGAAGAGCAGGTTGGATCTCCCTTGCACACTGGAAGTGTGGGAGATAAGCCTTTATCTTGTCACTTCCTCACTGATGGCAGCAAGAGTCAGCTGTTTTCTGCCTTGAGTTGGATGGAAAATAGTACTCCAGGAGTACTCTTTTGATGGAAACCCCCAGAAAGACATTGAGTTTGATGACTGCAGCAAGGAGTGGGTGTTACAGCATCTTGCAGTGAAGATTTTACCCAAGATACCACATAACCATTCATCTGTTCTCATTTTTTTGCAGATATCAGGCTGAATAACTCCATATTTGCTTGCACAAGGGTACATCCAAATCAGAATCTGTCTTTTGTTAAGAAACAACTTGTAGTCCAGTTGAGAAAAGAATAATACCGTGACATCATGTTCATCCAAGTGTTTATTTTGCAATTTTTTAGTCCCATTTGTAGCAAGATCTTCCCTTCCTCATCAGTGAGGTCTAAGTATCACTGACCTGACAGGTAGGTGAACAAATATAAAGAATATTATTTTCTACGATGTAGTTACGAAACACTTAGGTGTTCAGATGAAAAGCTGTAGGTTTTGATTTTATTCATCTTATTCTTTTGAAAACAAAAGGTTTTTCCTCTTGTCACGGAGACATCACATACAGAAGTTACATTACTGACAGACTAAAGAGCCATGCAGGGATATTTCTGCTCTTTGACTTTCAGCACAGTTTGCCACTGACCAACGTAGTCTGCCTGGGTCACCTGGGGTGTCATCTTCATTCTTTCCCTGTCTTTTCATCCTTACTGAGTTCTCAGATTGTTTCTGTGCTCTTAACAGGTTAAGTCAGTTGGTTTGTTTTAAACTGAAGTTCAAGTCACCAAGGGTTTATATGACCTTGCTAACTGTAAAATGCTCTGTGCCCACCACTTTGGCTCATGGATTTATTTTCTTCTCATTAGCATAGCATTCAGTATCTGGACTCAAATTCTACTTTCTAGCTCAATTCAGACCCAACTTCATGACTTGGGAGTTCTCCAGGCTTTTTAGTGTGAATTGTGTGTCTGCTTTCTGTATGTTCCTGCCCGCTTTGAGTTCAAGCCATGTGATTCTTTTAAAGATATTTCTTATCTTTCCCTTGTGGATCTTTGACCAAGTTTTAGGTATGCACATCTCGTGGATTTTGAAAGCAATGGTTGAGCTACTGTGTCACTTTACCTGAGGATTTCACTTTAAATGTAGATATCTAGTCTAAGGGGAGATAAGGGCCTCCATTGGGTGACACATCCCACCTCCGTTAGGTACATGAGGATGAGATCAGCCACCTTCTCAACATGCCTGTCCACTATCACCAGGTATAGAGGGAGCCTAGACAGCATTTTCAGCCTGAAAAACAATTGCTAACTACTGTATGTGGGGTGAATCCTGTCAATGAAGCGCTCGCAAAAACTCCCCACTGTTCATTTGATTAGGCTAAATCTCACACAGGTCTTTTAGATCGAGCTAGGACTTGTGAAAAGTGTGTATGTCTGCCTTTCCCCAACATTCAGTCCTGTAACAGCCAAGTCAAATGCTAATGATAGTGTCACGCATAGTAACAGCAATTACGGTGTTATTTGGTAATTGGGAAATGTGATGTGTGATAAAGATGCTTCAGTGTGCCATCATTGTGTGATTGCTTTAACTGTTAGCTGAAGGAGGACTAATTGCATGGTAGTTCTGCATAGCACGAGGACCTGTAAGAGGATGTTATGAAATATATTCTTCCTAAACCATTTTAACTTACAAATAAACTGTAATTTACTTTTTAATAGAAGATAACAGTCATTATTATAAGTGCTATAAAAATACATATGTTCTCTCAGGAGCTGAAGATAATGCTGCAATGGTGCTTATCTATTCAGAGTTCTATCTGATTATCTTCTGTATGTATTAAATGAACCTGTAATTTTATTTACATTCTTGATTCATCACTAAACAATGAAGCAGCTAAACACTTTTTTTTTTTTTAGGGGAAAAAAAAATGCACCATACATTGGCAATTACAAAAAGCTTAATGTCCCAATTGGGAATTTTTTTGACTTCAAATGTACTCTCTATGACGATGAATCAGTTTTAGAATATAGCGTCGGTCTAATTTAGTAACTCAAAACCTCACTTTTACGTTTCTTTATGGCTATAGCAGAAACAGAAGTGCAGAGGGGAAGTCAGAACTGAGTTCAGGTTGAACATAGAAGAGTGCGTGGGTGCTCTCGCTGCAGTAGATGTATAGCTCCTCTTAGCATCAGCACTTTTATGGTTTATTACATCATATCACGTTGAGTTGATGCAGATAGTAATCGTTGAGAATAGCTGCAGGTCATGGTTTCCACAAGGAACTCCTGTTCCTGGTATCAGAGTGATGTGATACGTTCTAATGTGGCATGTGTCGGAGATCATTGGTGCTGCATGAGCTCACGGGCATCAGTGAAGCCAGAGAGATGCTGCTGCAGCCGGATCTGTTGTTTTCAGCTGGGATCTGTGAAATCAAAATCAGGTTCCTGGGCTGCATCTCTGATCGGTGAATCTGCAGTCCTGGTTCCAGTGATCCGCAGATTAGATCTGAAAAGCACAAAAATGGAACGTGACAACTTTCTGATTCCTTCTTGCTTATCTTTAGAGGTTTATTTCCAGGCATGCCGAGCTTCAGTCTTGTTCAGTTTCCTTTTTTAACTTCAAAAGTGTAAACTCACAAACTTGACTGAAATAATCCCTGTCTCCACTTCGGAATATCGAACCACCAGACTGTTTCTTTCACACCTCTCAAGTGAAACAGTGATTTTTGATTTAAAATCTTCAATAATAAGAGCTTCTTTCTGGCTCCAGATGTATAGGCTCAGATAGCTTTTATGCTGCAAACATGCAGAGTAATTGACTTTATAGTGCAGCCGGTTCCTAGAGACGTAGCTGTGTTCTGGAGGTTTGGCTGACAGAAGGAAAGAAGGGCTGATAAAACCAACAGCTTAACCATGATGCTGTTACCTCAGGCCTCTATTGTGTTTATCCTTTGTTCCTATTCTCTTGAAGGTAGCATCATTGAAGTATTTCTTAGTGGGCTTTTGGTGTTTGTGGGACGTGCAGGAATTAAAGAGAGAAGGCAGGGAAGGGTTCGTGGCTGGATCACTAAGAGAGATTTTGCTAAGAGTTGATTTGAATGCATTAATGATGTGCACCACTCTTCTCTTTTTCTGTATTATTTTTATCCAGGAGAAGAAGGGACACAAACGCACGCGGAGAGCAGCAGTCAAGAAGCCGAGGGACAGACACGATGCCAGTCTTGCACATCCACATTTCTTAAGCTTATTTGGAGATTTCTGATCGTTTTGTCCGTCTCTTCCTCCTGGGTCGGGACAACGCAGTTTGTCAAAATCACATATGAGACATTTGACTGTCCTTTTTTCATGACTTGGTTCTCAACAAACTGGAACATTATGGTATTTCCCATTTATTATTCTGGGCACCTTGCAACTGCACAGGAGAAGCAGTCTCCAATCAGAAAATTCAGGTAGGCTTTATCGTGGCAATATCAATTTAAGCAGCCTGATTTCCGTGGACTGAAATCACTGCACTTCTCAGTTTGACCCATGGTGTCAGAAGACAGGACGAAGGTCATGCTGCAGAGAATCTCGTTCATAAGTAATTTTTAAAAGGCTAACAGATGAGTGACACGTGCTTGAATAAATGGATAATTGATGGTTAGAGGTTTCTTTTCTTTCACTGAGTTGAAAAGGTCAATAATTTGCTTATCATCTTGCTGGTATCTAAGATCTCTGTGTGGTGAGTTCTTGCCTGGATCAGGTTTCCACTGACCATTAATCTGTCCTGACAGAATGGTAGTGTAAGGTGCAGTCAAAGCAACTCATAGCTGTAGAGAATTAAAGATGCTTCAAGGTGAGGATATGGCTCGCTCCCTGTGCCTGTTTGCAGCATGAAAATTGCCTTTTCCTCCTCCCCCTGCTGGATCTCAGCCCAGAGGATGAGCACCTCTGGAGCCTTCTCTGCTCTTTTGCGTGGTAGGAATTACTGAGGGTTTCAAGCTCTTAGCTCTCCTCTGCCTGTAACTCTGAGGAGTAAGCTGGCATAGCTGAGTGTCTGTCGTGCTGGGGAAAGATGTTTACAAAAGATTTTTGTCTTTCTATAAAGCCCTGGATGGAAATAACTGTTCCCCTCTCTTGCAAGAGCTTGGGGAGAGTGACTCTGACCTTGGGCTTTCCACGTGCCTGGTGGGGCTGCAAGTTGCAGTTGAGCTCCTAGCCTCAAAGTGCAGAGACTGCAGGAATGCACAGTGCTTGCTATAGTATTAGTCTGCATCGGTGCAGATGTAGAAATTCCCATTCCTTTTCAGTAGCCAGTCTGAAACGTGGGCATTCAAGATTGGAGGGGGACCCAAAGAAGTCATCCAGTCCAACCACCAGGACTGCAGAAGGAGCAGGCTGGCTCAGTTCCACCCTGGCTGGTACTTAATGCCACATCTGAGGGCTTGGAATTACTACCTCTTTCTGGGGCAGTTTATTTCATTCTTCCTTCTCCATTTCCATTATTCTACCCATCACCAGTGAAGTTGAAGCTTTTTTCAGTGATGGAGGTAAATTCAGCTTGTCACAGTTTAACAGACCTTCTCTGTGAAGGGGGGATAGTTTTGAGCTGGGCCCCTGTTCTGTTACTCCAGCACAGAGCTGCTTTGAAAACAGTATTACTGTCTGCAGCAGTGATCTGCTCTGCCAGATATTTACAGTGTGTGGCCCACACCTTGTTCCCTCTGGCAGAGGGTTCAGCACAGCTGTCACCCTGAACACGAGGAATTCAGTTGGTGACTGTCACGGGTAGAGTGTAGCAGGGCCAGAGTCATCCCCTGGCTGCTTTTTCCAGGATCTGTGATATAATTTGGCCCTAAATTCATCATTTCTGTCAAATCAGCATGACTGAAATGGAACAGTTGCACTTAATTAACTGCTGTAAAAACCTGGTGCTTAGTATGTTAATGATGCCTTCATTCAGATTCTTTCTAGAGTGTTGGTGAGAACATTATCAGCATCAGCTTGGCTTCTGGGTATGGGGTAAGGTAATAATAAATGCATCACAAATAAGGAAGAAGGTGGGAGTAAATAGCCCTGCAGATAGGGCCTCTGCAGCTATTTGATTGGCATCCACCAGAGCCAGGTTTTGAGCAGAACGTTGGTGGCAGTGAGTAATAAAAGCATGCTTAAATGGTAGATGCATTTCCCAAGCTGTTGACTTCGTTGACTTTGTCCTGGGCTTTGTCTGCTTGGTCTGTGCTGCATTATGGCTGGACAAGTTCTTTCTGCTGGGATTTGGGAATGGAAATACCTCCAGAACGAGTGCTTGGTTTTTTCTGATGCCTTAAAGAATTGAAAAGCATCATTTGGAGTTTTTGAATTCAGAGTTATAGAAAGATTTGGTTTGGAAGGGATCTTTGGAGGTCATGTAATCCAGCCTTCTACCCACAGCAGGGTTAATTTCCTGGCTGATCAACTGCTTAGTTAACTGCTTGTTTTGTGTTCTCAGTACTGTTCTTGTTACTATTTCTTCCTTTTTTAATTACATTTTCTAAGGTTTCATGTTGCTTCATTTGATGTTTTTATTTCTGTGGAGGAATTCTGGTCAGTAAAGCCTGTTATATAATGATTCCAGGCCTGCCTCACATCCAGAAGAGGTTGTGTTTCTGGAGGATGTAGTCCCTCACTACAGGCTTTAAAGACAAATGACATTTTGTCCCACAGATGGTCCCAGTGGGTCAGAACAAACAGTGTCAGTGATATCTTGGCAGAGTGCAGTGATGATGCCAGTGAGTGGCAGAGTGCTGCCCCAGGCTGGTAAAGCTGTGTAGAGCTGCTGTTACTTTTTATCTCTTAAAAAAATAAATTCCACTTAGAAGGATAAAAGTCTCAGCCCTCAACTTTACATTGGCTTTCGTTAGACTGTAAATGGTGTATTTCTTGCCTTTCACACTTTACCTTAGAGCTTAAGTTCTGTGGTCTCAAAAACTAACTCACGGTTATTACCTCCCTGCTGGATTGCAGCAAAGCATCTCAGTTGTCTTATAGGTTCATAGGTTCATAAGGTTGGAAAGGACCTACAAGATCATCTAGTCCAACCATCCTCCTATCACTACCCCTACCCAACTACTAAATCAAATCCCTCTTGAGATGGAAGGCACAGCTCTTTGTATCTTCCCTGTCCTGTAGACAACAGCCATGTGCCGTATGATAAAGACCTCTAAATAAGTGAGTCCTTGCAATAGCTGTGAACAAAATGTTCTGAAGCTCCGTAAGCTCTGCAAAGGGAAATTTAACCCTGCTGATAGCAGAAAGCACTCCACAAACGTGGCATGGGATCCTGCTGGAGTTATGGCTTGGGTTAGGCAGAGGGGAGCTACCGACCATCTTTAGCAGGGTCTGTTGTGGTAGGACGAGGGGAAATGGCTTCAAACTAAAAAAGGGGAGAGTTAGACATAAGGATATAAGGAAGAAGTCATTTACAATGAGAGTGGTGAGGCACTGGCACAGGTTGCCCAGAGAGGTGGTGGTGCCCCATCCCTGCAGACAGCCAAGCTCAGGCTGCATGGGACTCTGAGCACCTCATGGAGCTGTGGGTGTCCCTGCTCATGGCAGGGAATTGGACCAGGTGGCCTTTAGGGGTCCCTTCCAACTCAAATGATTCTATAATTCTGTATTTCCAATGTCAGTGTATTTTGCCTCCCCTCCTGCTGTCTTGGCTCCTCGAGGACAACCATTGTAGTGCTCAGCAGGTTCTCTGCAGCCTTAGGGTACTGGCTAGGAGCAGTGTTAGTAGGTGTGGGCTTAATGAAAGGTGAACATGTTGTGAGGAGCTGGTTGTTTACCAAGAAGGACAACAAGATGTGAGCATCACTTACAAGGAAATAGAGCCCAGAGTAGCTGATACTTGCTGTCATCAGCACGTTTGTCACCTACAAGTCTCTCCGTCTGCGTTGCAGCACTCATCCCAGCCACTTCTAGAATAGCACCGCAAACCTAGATCTGCACTGCAAAGCTCTTTCCAGAGGAGAAATAAGGGTCTGCGTTTCCTGGAGCTGCTCTTACCCAGAACAGAGCAGTGGAAGGGAGAAGGAGCAGCAGCACCAAAGCATCCTGGCCCCACTCAGTCACTGGTGGGGTTAAAGGACCTGGACTGATCCAGAAGCTGACAAAAGGTCTCTGTGCTGCCTTAATGTTCCTGGTGGCCTTGCCAAGTATTAATCTGGGCGATGGCATTCATGTTGACCCCAGGTAGTGTCTGCTAGCTGCTTTTCTGGAAGCTGCTTTAAAACCAGTTGCTGCATTACTGCTGTGTGTCAGGGGTGAACAAACCTATTCTTCTGCAGGGAATCAGAATTCTGGCATCCAGATCTCCAAGAGAGGGATGTGGTCTGTTTAGTGGCAGCCAGAGGTAAAGCTCCACAACTGCCTGAGGTGCTACAGTTCCTGAGAGCATGGCACACAGCCCAGAGCTGAGGGCTACCTGCGAATAAAAAGAGCTATTTGTGTTAGAGGGCAGATTTTAAATAGACTTCTTGTGCATTTGGAAATAGTTTGTGTCGTAGTCTCAGGGTCAGCTGCCCTTAGATATGTCTCTGTCTTTTAAGTCAACAGCCTACAGATATCTGTACAGGGGAGGATCCTTGGAGCCTCTCCCCTGAGCACGGGGTTTTAATCACTGTCATGTCCTGGTGACTTCTGCAGGTTTAATTTTAGTTGCATGCCGGAGAGGCTGAGTTAACCACTGAGCAACCAGCCCTCACAGAGCCTGGGGCAATTACTCCAGACGTGGCTGGAAAGAGAAAGCATTCTTCCTAGCTCCTCACTGAGCATTATTCATCACGGAGCTCTCCTAGGCACAGAAGTGAATTCAGCAGGTCTCTCTCTTGCTCAGCACAACCTTGTAATAATTTTTTTTCTTTTTTTTTTTTCTTTCTTTTTAACTGAGAGATGATGATGAAGCACTGACCTCTGTTTTTTTTGCCTGGTCGTTGTCTCCTCCTGTGAGTGAGGAAGGCTCTTCCATGTGAAACCAAATGTTTGAATTTCTTTTGCTAGTTGTGAATCCATCTACATCCCTCTCACTGTTTCTGGGAACTCAGAGATAAGTGACTTTTTTTGGTGGTCCCTCCCAGGCCTTGGCCAGCCCACGGTGCCCATGCCAGAGCAACACAAATCTTGCTGAGGTTCCCTCCTTCCGTGAACTTACAGTTGGAGCACTTTGGACCCCATCCTCCTCACTCTGCTCTGCATTTGTCTGGGTGCAAATATCCTGGAGATCTACAGGGCAACAAAACCTGTCCCATTCATTTTTCAAGTCCAGGCTGGATGGGGCTGTGAGCAACCTGATCTAGACAGAGGTGTCCCTGCCTATAGGGAGGGAGTTGGAACTGGATGATCTTAAAGGTCTCTTCTAACCCAAACCATCCTATGATTTCTATGATTCTGGCATTTCCCCTTTTTGGCTTTGGAAGCCCCCCTCCCCTCCCTGTGGACAGATGGGCAGAAGTGCTGGGTGTGTTCCCAATGTCTCCTGTATCTCTCAGGTCCAGCTGTTCTCCAGCTGTGCTGTTGCTCTGTTTTATCTGCCTGCTCTCAGTGAGAGATACGAGATCCCTCTCTGAGGATATGATTTTCTGTGGCACGTTTGTAAGAGAGTTTTTCCTGCTGCCGTGCAGACTCTGACACAGAAATGCACTTGGATGAGTTTGCTGTTTGTATGCTATTGGCATAGCACTGGGACAGTTAATCGTGCCCTGCATTACTGTGAGCAGCCCAAGCACCCACCTCTCTCATTTTAATATAGCACAAGCTTGTTCCCTCTAAGACAGATTTTGACAGCGTCTGAGACAGGTTGGATTTAGAGCCATGTAACAATCCAATTGTGCATTTCAGTGGATGGCAGAATTCCCACTGGTTTGGACGTCAGGATCCACGCAGGTCTATAGTTTGCAGTTCAGATCTGTTCTTGACAAGACAGGGCAGACCAGCTCTGGCATCTCGTGATGCTAACACAGGTTTGGTGCATCCAGGTCAGCAACACCTGAAGTGCCTGAAGTGAGGCACGGCCTGAGCTTAGAGTCATCTCTGCATCCACTATGTCTCACGGGGAGAAAAACATCTTTTAAGTGTCAGCTGCTGTATCTGCGAGCCAGCAAGCATTCAAATTCCTGCTGCCAGCAAGGCCATTCCCAGATGGGGAAATTCATCACATTTAACTCCTGTTGGAGGCAGTGGTACAACAGCCTGCATTCAAACTGAAACACTTTTTTTTTTTTTGCCTCAGTTTACCTCAGATAAATGAGGTACAAAGCAAGGAATGATACACAACACAAGCTGTTCTTTTTCCATGCATAACATTCCATAGAAACAGGCTGACTTCTGCCAGCGTTCAGCTCAGCCAGGAGAGGATTAGCAGATCTGCCAGCCTGAGCATCGTCAGCTCAGTGCATATCCCAGCACAGAGTTTTGGTGTTAGTACCAAAAATGACTGCTTTGTACCCCAGGTCATCTTAGTAGCAGCAGGGAATGAATAGATATCGAGTAAGGCGTAGGTTATCCTCCTTTCTTCATGAATCATTTTTAACAGCAGATTTGCTAGCAGTGGTCTAGGAGACCCAAACACAACTCCCTAAAGGGGAAATGAAATCAAGATAATAATTGCCACTCCCCCCAAAAACACAGAAAACCTAAGATTTTTCTTCACTTCTTTTGCAGTGTGCTCTTTGAAGTTACTAGTTAGTTCCACATAATTGGTATTTTAGGAATTGTCCAAAGCTATGAAAGCTCTGGGGACCCAAGACCTGGGAGAAATTAGGTTAGTCCTCAGTGCTGTCCTGTAATGACGTGTTGCAGTCTGGATGCACCTTGGTTTGCTCCACTGGCGTTTTGGTTTTGTGATGCATTCGTGCTTTTCACTCTATGGTAAAATACAGCTGTTGATACCCTGCCCTTTCCTCTCCTTCTCTCATTTCATCGGCTCAGCATCACGTGCCAGCAGGTTTCATTCAGGTAATTCCTAAAGCTTACTTGGCCATACACTAGAATATATTTCAGTAGAAATAAAAAGGAGGTATCAGAGCAAAGCAAGAGAAAAACTGTCAAGCTACAGAGAAAAACTGCAGTTATAATCACCCCTTTCATGGCCTTGAAGGCAGAAGCTGAGAGCTGTCAGTGTTTTGTAGATGACCTTCGTTTATGTGAGCACCTCTGGGATTACTGTTGCATAGAGTGTGATTATTCCAGGTAAGTTACTTCTTTTCAATTTGTGTAACTGCTGTTTTAAGAAAAAATGTTGGTTATTTTCTCTATGTGAATTAAACAGTATTTTCTTATGGGCGTGCAGAGTAGTTAAGGAAAGCACTTAATTGAGTGTGATAAAAGTCTAATGAATGTCTGCCGTGCTGGAGTGAATGCTAAGCAGAAATCCTAGCTGAGTTTTTTAAACTCTTTTTTCTCTCCTTAGGGAATGCAGTCGGATTTTTGGTGAAGATGGTCTGACGCTGAAACTCTTTCTTAAAAGGACTGCTCCCTTTTCTATTCTGTGGACTTTGACTAACTACTTGTATTTACTGGCTTTAAAGAAGCTGACAGCCACAGACGTCTCTGCTCTGTTCTGTTGTAACAAAGCTTTTGTCTTCTTGCTTTCTTGGATTGTGCTGAAAGACAGGTTCATGGGAGCAAGGGTAATGGCATGCCTGATTTTCACCTCTCTTGTTTTCATACTTGCCTCAAACCATAAGCTATTACACTGCCATAGTCCTGCTGCGTTATGGTATGGATATGCCATGAAACCATTTCTCATTTAGCTTTGTGACGTAAACGTGAGCCTGACAATGAGTTAGAGGTGTCACTCTGCAGAGGTAATACAAACTTTGCTGCTACAGCTTGGTGTAATTCGTTGAATTACAACCTTTTCTGTGGCCACAAGTTGTACCAGAGGAGGTTTAGATTGGACATAAGGAAAAACAACTTCTCTCAGAGAGAAAGAGCCCTCAAGGAAAACAATGTGTGTGTGGACCAGAGGGGAAACAAGTATATTCCCTTTGATTTTCTGTATGCAGATCTCCTGATACGCAGTGGTTTGAATGGTTGTGTTGTGTAGCTTGGCTGAGGAGTAGCAAGCTCTTCCCTGTTCCTGCTTGTGCAGATTCTCCCACTGAAGTGGTGGTCCAGGGCCTCATGGTGATGTTGGGTGTGATCCTTCTGGACCAGTCCAGGGCCTTGAGCCCCACCAGTGATGGTGTGGGGCCAGGCTGGTGGTGCCTAGGACCAGGAGCTTTTCCTTGGAAAGCTTGAGGGATCGGGATGCTCATCCAAGTGGACTGCTTTTATAGGCAGGATAGGCAGTCAGTAATGACACGGAGCAATGGGCATCCATGTGTTGTCCCCTTCTCAGCTCTCCTTTGGGAAGGAGTTGTTGCTGGATAAATTCGGAGAAGGGTCCACGTCGTATTTCCCTCAAAGATAAGGGCGTGGACATCTCAAATTGTAGTGATAAAGCCAGACATCCAAGTGTCTATTTCACATATAATTAAAAATGTAAAAACTCAGATATCTGAGCGTGCCCTACCCCCGTCGTGCTGATGGCTGGCTCACAGAAGCAGGGTTTGAAGTCCTCAGTTCTTCCACGCAGCAATTAACAGGAGCAGTGACTTCTGAGGCTGTTTTCCCCCCTCAGTCCCTTGATCATCTCAGCTTCCTGCTGTTATTCCTCACTTGTGTAAGGTGATACTGAGCCCAGCTGAAAGAAAATATATAGGAAATATGGGATCCTTAAGTATAGGAAATTTGGGACCCTTTAAGCTATCTTTTTTTTCCTAAAAGCAAGCTCTTTCTAGAAGAGCAAACACAACTATTGCATTCCTCAAGCAAAAAATCCTAAAGCTCTTCTCAGATATTAGCTTTTTTTCACTGCCTGATACAAAGTCGCTATAAATATGCATTAGTATTAATGCTGTAAACACTGTGAGGTTTGTACAAGAAAAAGCTGGCAGAGGAAGCAAACAGCAAATCCTGCACATGAAGGAAGCTGCTTTTGCTGCTCAGTGGCAGATTCTGCATGCACTGTGCTGGAAGGGTAATTAGCAGCATTTTCCAGCAGCCCTCCTGCTAGAGTAACACTTAGTGGTGTTAATAACCACGCAGGAGAGTGTATGAGAACTAAAACACAGCAAAGCAGCGTGGACTCAGCCTTTGGTATTTTGAATGCATCTCAGACAGCAGGATTTGGTTATTTGGGCATGAAGGGGATGAAAAGAAAAAGGGCAATTGCATGCCCAGTGCTGAAGCACACAGCAGCCTGGAGCCCAGCCAGCGTTTCAGAGCTCAGCTCCTTGTGCTGAAGGCTGCCAGGGCCCCACACAGCACTCTGGCATTTGAGTTCCCTGCAGCGTGTGCTTTGCAGTGATGCTGAAGGAGCCTGTAACACCCAGAGAGAAAGAGTATTTCTGTGAAACTGATACACACAGCAATGAACGTGTATCTATTCACTTAGGAAAGAGCAAGCATTCAGAGTTTCAGTGCGGGTCGACCCTCAGCCATGGTGAGTGCCTGTGCAGGGATTGTCACACGAGCCCTACTGTGCCATAACCTGCTTTGCTTGGACACTTATGAATGCCTTACAGATCAATAGGATGCACCCTGTGTCCGTGTAACACGGGGGTTTGTGGAAGGCTGGACAGCTGTGGCTCAGAGTAAGCACAGATGTGAGGAGGACTTCCCATCTTTGAATAGTTCTGTGGGTTTATGATGCTTAGACACATGCTTAAACATTGCCAAGTTCGAGCCCATGGTTGTTCTGTGAAGCTGGAAGCTGAATTAATGCTTATTGGGTTGGTGCAGAGTGCTTTGGGGGCGTTTTTTACTCCCTCCAAAAAGTTGGCTGTAGTGTAAACTCGTATTCCCTTACTACAGCACCCCTTACTGCTGTATGCTCTACACAGAAAAGCATTGATCCTAACAGTCAGCTGGCCTAAGCTGCCTTCCAGGAAAGAGAAAAAGGCAAGCTTACTTCATTCCTTACCTACAAGGCTCCAAGAGAAATTTACTCCACTCTTCCATTAATTAAAAGCCTTGTTTAACGAGCTGTCAGCTGCAGTGACCAGCCTTACCTGGCTGTGACCTTGCTGCTGCTTGTCTGCAGGATGTGTGCTCGGGTTTCTAAAGCAAACACAAGAGGTCAGCTGTCCTCGCGTGCTGGTGTGTCCTTTTGCAGGAAGAGCTTTGAATGTGAAGTTGAAATAACATTTTCTTTGTGTCCCTGTGTCTGGTCACATGTATCTGAAGTCTTACGATGCCCCGTATCTGTCCATCGCTGTGGTTGTTTCAGGGCAAAAGGTGCTTGGCTTTCCAAATTGTTGATTAAATTAGGAAACTGTCTTTTGGAATTGGATGCAGTCAGGCTGGGAAGATGATTTTCCCAACAGCAAAGTGTGGGGATGATGGATCTACTCTCACCGGTACCAAGAAAGGCTTCACTTAATGGGTCAGAGTGTTGAGTTTAACCTTGATCCTTTCCACCTGAAGAAGGGGATAACTGCATCAGATTCCCCTGTTTTGTCTTCTGGGAGGTACTGCTTGAAATCCTGTGGCTGAAGGATGCAGCTGACAGCTGAAATGCTGCATCTGAACTGATGCACGAGTGCGATGCAGCCCAAGATGAAACCAGACGTGCAGCACAGCAGGGCAGGGGGGTCTCTGCAGGCTAATAGGAGATGTCATGCTGATTTTGGAGAAGTGCTGAGTGTAATTCTGCAGTGCTTCAAGGCTGGGCTGTTGTGCTATTGGTATGCTAGAATAAACCATAAGGAGGAGCAGCAGTGTTAGGCGATTGTTATGTAATTTGTCAGGGAGTACAGTGACAGGATAAGGAGTAATGACTTTAAACTAATAGAGGGGAGATTTAGATTCGATGTAAGGAATAAATTCTTCTCTGTTGAGGTGGTGAGGCCCTGGTGCAGGCTGCACAGAGTTGTGTTATCTGATAAGATATCTGAACATCTGAACCTTACGTATGGCTGATGCCTCTGTAACAGCCAACTTTAGGGATCTGCATTTGTGCATCTTCTGCTCTGCGCCAAGCTCTCGTACACAAGCAATCCTTTTTTGTAATAGCAAGGTGTTTAATGCTGTACTACTTCTTTTTTAAATCTATATAAAGACCCGTCTTTCGGAAATGGAGCTGTAATTTTCCTCAGGTCTGAGGAAACATTTCCTTCTGAAGTCCATGGAAGCTAGGTAGTCACTGTCTTCGAAAGCAAAAAAGGTAAAGACTCTGAATTCAACTGCTTAGGGCAGTTAGGTAGAGGGAAAGAGTTTTTCAAAGGATAAAGCACAGAGTGATCCCTGGCACTTCACGAAGCTCCTTGGAGTCAAGACCCAGAATTTCACATCCAGGGTAGATATGTATTTGTGGTCCTTTTCCTTTGAGTTTCTTAGGAGCTGTGTCTGGGATTTTTAAAATGGGGCAAAAACAACAACAACAAAAAACAACCCTACAAACCCTGACCCCAAAGGCTTCTTAAAGACATTTGGCCACATCTGTCTGAGAAAGCTGGCACAGCTACTGGGAAATGTACCCGGCTCCCAGCTGTGTACAGCTGCTCCCCAGCACAAGGGTCATTCTCCTGGGCTGATCTCCAGGAAGGCTGCCCATCAAAACGTTTGCATTTCAGGTCCAAGGGGTGGCTTTGATGAATATTCATCCTCTTGCGCAGCAGCGTGTCTTAGAAACCTCTCAATCTCGGAGTCACATCTTTAAAGTGGGTCTTTATCTTGTTAAATTCAGAGTGATGGATGTTGTGTGAGCAGTTCCCAGAATTTGCAGTGCTATAGATCCGTATCACTCAGTGCATACACTTCCATTATGTTTTACATCTCTCCCAACAGTATATAACCACCTCTTTAAGGGAAAGTCGGGAAGGTTTAAAGTCCGAGGACGTAGCTAGTGACACTCATTAAAACCCCACGCAGTGATAATCTCTTTCTGTGTAATGAAACTGTGCTGAGCTTCACATTGCTTTGCTTTGTCTGTGCAGATAGTCGCAGCAATAATGGCAATCACAGGAATCGTAATGATGGCATATGCAGATGGTTTCCAGGGTGATTCAATTATCGGGGTAGCATATGCTGTTGGATCAGCCTCTACCTCTGCATTGTACAAGGTAGGTCAGAACTGTTTATGAATTCTTTCATTTCTTTCATATTAGATGTTAAAAAGGCAAATGTGCAGAGCGGATCCCTGTGAATTAAATGCTTAATTTATTTACCCCTCATGTGTCGGTCATGTTGTGACCAGGCAATGTCACAGTGTCAGGATTTTTACTACAGGAGTAATTAGTCTGTAGCTGCCAAATACTCCGAATGCCTTCGCTTTACGAGTCCTTAATGAAATCTCTGTTATTATCCTGCTGCAAGGAGTTCGGGATCGTGTTTTAACCATTTCTTGCCACTGCCATTTTTTGATGCTGTTTCACGTGGGCTGTGTGCAGCAGGGAGGAGAGGGTGACAGAGGATAGCACCGTGTCCCTTCTGCGGGGACAGGCGTCTCCTCCCTGGTCTGCAGTGCAGAGCTCTTGAGTATTCTGCTCTCGTGCCAGGCTCAGAGCCCCTGTTTTGCCTGGTGCAGGCTGTGTGTTAGAGACAGCAGGGCTCTGACTCCTGCTTGGAAGAAATAGCTGCTCCTGGAAGTGAGAGATGAAGAAGGGAGGGACACAGCTGACCTAGAAAGATACAGCCCACCTCCAGGTTGGGCCAAAGGTGGCTGTATTTACTCCCGTAACTTTCCTTGCATGGGGACTGCTGTGTGTTGGGGTTCTGAGTTGCGTTCCTTCTGGCATTTTGTAATAAATATCATGACACGTTGTCTGCGTGGACTTGGTCGTGGTTGCACGCCTCATCCTCATCTCTGGATGGGAGAGAGATGGGTTTGAAGGCTGGACTATTTGGGGGATAAAGAATTGGCTGGAAGGTCGCAGCCAGAGGGCTGTGGTCAGTGGCTCTATGTCCAGGTGGATTCTGGTCACGAGTGGTGTCCCCCAGGGGTCCATCCTGGGACCGGTGCTCTTCAACATCTTTATCAACAGCACAGACAGTGGCATCAAATGCACTCTCAGCAAATTGATACAGAGTTGAGTGGTGCTGCTGAGAGATCAGAGGAAGGGATGCCACCCAGAGGGACCCGGACAGACTTGAAAGGTGGGCCCATGTAAGCTTAATTTAATGAGGTGCAGCAAAGCGAAATGCAGAGTGTTGTACTTCAGTTTGGGAAATCCCAACTGTGTGTGCAGACTGGGAGAAGAATTAATTGAGAACAACCCTGCTGAGAAGGAATGGGGGTGCTTAGCAGGTGTGACACCCAGCTCTGGTCAGGGCTGTCCTTGTACCCCGTTATCCCCTAGGGAATGGAGGATGCTGTGCTGGAGGACTTCGCTTTCCCCAACAGCCATGAGTCTAAAACCCTTTTTTTTCTTCGCAGGTTTTGTTCAAAATGTTTCTTGGCAGTGCGAACTTCGGGGAGGCTGCTCATTTTGTTTCCACCTTGGGCTTCTTCAATTTAATTTTCATCTCTGTTACTCCGATCATACTGTATTTTACAAAGGTGGAGTACTGGTCTCCCTTCTCAGCTGTGCCATGGGGCTACCTGTGTGGAGTAGCTGGCCTCTGGTTAGGTATGTCAGAAAACTGGTGCTCATTTTTCTGTCCCTTCCCTCTGCACTCAGTACAACACCTCACACACAGACATTTCCTCCCCCCTCTGAAGCAGCAGAGCTCTCTCAGATGGAATCCAGCCTCAGTGCACACTGGTACTCCTTGAAGAATGATTAACACTTTCCATTGGAGGCCTTAACACTAATATTAGTAGAACAAACACGAGGGCGGTCGTACTAGTTGTTCACTTTTCATCTTTGCATTCCTACAGCAGCATTTACTTATTATTTACTTATTATTTACTTATGGCATATTTCACTTTCTCTGTCCCAGATAGGTTGCTAAAAGTGGAATATCAAAGGGCTGCACTTAGCCCAGCAGCTCCTGGTGGGCTCTGCAGAGCGTGTGGCACTGACATGGAGACCCACTGATGCAGGATGCATTTCTGGGAGTGCTGCAGGCTCTGGGCAGAGGTTGCACAGCTTTCTGGGTCTCTGCAAAGGCTGCTGCTGCCTGTTTCATTACCTGCAGCCTTCTCCTCCCCTCTTCTCTCCACCAATCACTTCTTCCAGAGCGACAATTGCTGTGCTCTAGCCAGGCAGAAAAGCTATTGGATTCAGCCCAGGGGTGTTTTAATTTCCAGGTATAAGAACATCCTTTCCTTTGCTAACGTCTCAATTATTTCATAATTGTAGAGGTTTGTCTCCACTACAAGTATATTAAATGGAAACAAAGAGGATGTCGTTGCCAGTACACAGCCCATAAATGCAGCCGGGCTAAGACACAGCAGGTCTGACAGCTGAAGTGCTGAGAGCAAGCCCTCACCATTGCTTGGAGCTGCTCCGAGCTGAATGGCAGCTTCCCTGTGAGCACTGAAGGGACAGAAAGTAGAGATAACTTACCACCCAGAGTTCTGCAGTCCAGGACTACTGATAGTGGGAAAGAAAAAACAAATAACAACCCCAAATTTCCCATACATCCACACTGAGCATTTACACTGCCTCTGAGATTGCTGCAGGGCTGTGCTCCAACTGCAGCCTGCTTAGCTGGCTTCATAGGCTGATTGCATGAGTGCCCCTTAGCACTGAGGGACGTGGTCAGTGAGCACTGTTGGTGGTAGGTGGGTGGTTGGACTAGATGACCTTAGAGGTCTTTTCCGACCTTTATGATTGTATGATTCAGTTCCCATCACGCTCCTAGGGTCAGAGTGGAGGAGAAGAGTCTCATTCCAGTGCTGTTCTGCGTGATCCTGTATTGTTTTATCTGTTTTTCCCCAGCTTTCAACATTCTGGTCAACGTCGGCGTCGTGCTTACGTACCCCATTCTGATCTCCATTGGCACAGTGCTCAGCGTCCCCGGGAATGCAGGTACACGTCACGTGCTCGTGGCTTGGAAGATGATGACAGCAGAAGCAGGGTTTTGTCTGAAGGGTCCTAGGGATGGGGGGATTTGGGGTTAGCCAAAGCCATTTCTTTTGTCTTCCTTTCCCTGGAAGTGGTGGCTGTGCCCGTGTTGAGCACAGGGGAGGGCAGGCAGCAGCCCCAGAGCTGGTGAGTGATGAGGGCAGCCTGTACGTGTGGAACTACGCTCCAAAGTCCCTCCTTCTTCAGTAGCCACTGTCTCTGCTCTTCTCATTTCTTCCTCCACCCCCCTGGCCTTGCAACTCCAGCGGGACTGGGAACATTTCCAAAGACACGGGACAGGCTCTTGAGCCGGGTCTGTGGTGATGGAACAAGGGGAAATGGTTTCAAGCTTCAAGAGGTTAGATTTAGGTTGGGTATAAGAGAAAGTCTTTTACAGTGACCAGGATCTGGTCACTTCAGGGGACGGCAGACGACGTGGACACATGAGATGCATGTCATGAAGATAAGCCATGCTGATCTGATGCCTCAGTCCTTTTCCAGCTGCAGATTTGATGGTGGTGTTGTTTCTCCTTCACAGCTGTGGATCTGTTGAAGCACAAAATGATCTTCAGCGTGGTGAGGTTGGGAGCCACCATCATTATTTGCATCGGGTTCCTGCTGATGCTGCTCCCTGAAGAGTGGGATGAAATAACCCTGAGGTTCATCAACAGCTTGAAGGAGAAGAAAAGCGAGGACCACGCCGACGACATCACAGACTCCAGCGTACACACGAGAAGCAGAAGTAGAGCCAATGGCACAGTGTCTATACCACTAGCTTAGGGCTGGTGGACTGGACTGCACGCAGGTGTATATTCTGTGAATATAGCTTAAATTTCCTCACTCCTTGTATGCTTAACAATGCCATTTACTCTGAACTGGGTATGAATTGTAAGATAAGAGAACTAGATCTATAATAAATGTTTACATTTATACACTTACCAAGGAAAGGGTGTAAATAACCACAAGGAAATGTTTTCTAATAAACAAAAACAAAAACAATCATTTAAGCTCTTGTGTTACTGAACCCAATGGTGCTGAGCTCCACCACGAGCCCAGTGCTTCCCAGAGCCTCTTTTTCTTGCACAGAAGCATTCCCAGCTGAACAACAGCCTGCTTACGAGAGGTGGAGCACCCCAAACCACCCCAAACCACACTTGGGAAATGGCAGGTCCCATTTCCTGGAGCATTTTGTTCAGGCCAAACGTTTTTCTCATCCACCACAGTGAAAAAAAATGTTTCAAAAGCCAAAGCTTTTGGGTCGCTTCCTTGCTGTCACCACGTAACCCAGAGGAGCAGTGACCCAGCATTCCTGGGGGTCAGTCACTCTTGTGGCTGAACGGGCACCACCCCAGGTCAGTTTGGGGGTTGATACATCCATTTACACCATCAGACAGCTGCAGAGATGTGTTCTACTGAGATTCTAGCCCAAGACAAACCAAACACACAGGGAAAACAAACGTTTCCTTTCAGCATGCATTGACGAGTGCACAAACTTCCAGACAGAGATCTGACCCCATTGGGTTTTTCCCCATCTCTTCTTTAAGCTGAGGTCGTTTGAGCCCCAACGATTTCGTTTTGAATGCAGTCAGTTTGCTGCAGAGCTCAATTTGAATGGGGTGGGTTTGACTTAGAGGCTCCAGCAGAACTTGGTGGAGGGTTGCAGACAACAAATGAAAACAGAGAGAGGCGTGAAGATTTTCCAGGTCTTCCAGGAGAAGCTGCTGGTGTGCATAGCAGCCAGGCACCTCACAGCTTCGTGCAGGTCCCGTGGCACACCTACACTGCCAACTCCTGGGGAAGGCTCCAGGTGTAGTTTGGGCACAGCAGCTGCAAATTATGATGTTCAACAGCTGCTTCTATGACCTTCTGGGCTGCAGCTCACCACCAGCTTGCCTTTGAGAGAGTCATAGAATCGGTCAGGTTGAAAAAGCCCTCCCAGATCCCCAACCCCAGCCCACCCCCCCATGCCCACTGCCCACATCCCTCAATGCCACGTCTCCACAGTACTTGAACACCTCCAGGTGACCCCACCACTCACTCCCTGGGCAGCTGTGCCACTGCATCACTGCTCTTCCTGCGAAGAAATGTTTCCTGAAACCCAACCTGAATCTTGGTGTTGGCTTTGATGTTTTAGTGGGTTTGTAATAAACCTGTTTTTACCTCCAGCAATGCCACTACAAGAGCTAAAGCAACGGTGGGGGATGCTTTTCACACACCTGGGGATGCTCTGGAGATGCAGTGACCCTTTGGGTATTCCGAGCATCAAGTTTCCTTCCTGAGATGGAAGATTCAGGGAAAAAAAAAAACCAAAAAACACCAGCTGAGCTGAGGCAGTGCTGCTGTAAGTCACGGGGAGGTAAAAACAAAGCAGTGGTGAGGACCATGTCAATGTTTAACCCCGCTGGGACGGGCACATGAGTGCATCCAGCGGTGGGATCCTGCCCTGGACTTGGCAGCCGGCCGGGAGCTCTGCATCACAACACTTTTCCTTCTTCCCCAGCCCTACGAAATGGGCCTCAGCTCTTCGAAGTCGCACCCCAGGGTGACCCAGGTGGCACCGATGCTCAGCGGTGAGGAGGTGCTGGGGGAGCCCCGCCTGCACCCGGCAGCCACAACGGAGCAGGGACATCCCATAACCCATGGGCAGCTCCCACCCCTCCGCCAGACGTGCTATGGGAGAGCCTCCACAGGTACGTGGGGAGGGGGGGGGGAAGCCTTTCCCAGCGATTTTTCCCTCCCCAGAGCCTTGTGGGATGGTCTCAGAGCCCAGATCACAGCCCCACTCTCACGGCATCCCCGCAGTGCCAGACACAGCATTCGTACTGCAACCCCATAACGTGCACCGCTGGGCACAGCCATATCATTACCTTAATTGGAGTCAGGCTTTAATTAGATGTGAAATTCAGCATTAAAATAAATGGGAGCCTCACGGCACCAGGCTGACTCCACTAGCAAGAGGCAGAGGAAGGGGAGTCCCACTGCAATGTGCTGTGCCCCAGGCGTCCTGGACCCAAACCCAGAGGTGAAGGAGAAGGTTTGTGCCCACTTGGAGTGGGACACGAGGACTGTGACCGTGGAGGGACTGTGACAGCACACGCAGTTTTAATGTGACAGTGGCCTGGGGTTCTGCAGCCCCCAGCAGACAACCTCCCTGCTCGTGCAGCTATTAAACGTGGATTTAATACGAGCTCGGTGACTCACACGGAATGGCATTCAGACACCACAGGGCAGGTTTGGGGAGGACAGAGAGGCTGTAAAAGAAAGAGTTACTGCGCATGTTTAGTTGTGCAAGCAATAACACGGCCCCGTGCACCCAGGAGGAGCAGAACAGCACAGAGCTCAGGTCAGGCTGAGCTCAGTTAAAGCACTGCTTTAATAAGTAACAGGGTGGCAACCAGCCCGCAGCAGGGACGGGCCTGGGGGGTCTTTTAAGTCCCTTCCAACCCAAACCATTTTGTGATTCTGTGGCTGAGCAGCAAGTAGAGTGTCATAGAATATTTTAAGTTCAAAGGGACTCTTAAAGGGTCTCTGGTCCCGCTCCCCCGCAGTGAACAGGGACACCCACAGCTCCATCAGGTGCTCTGAGCCCCATCCAGCCTGAGCTTGGCTGTCTGCAGGAATGGGGCACCACCACCTCTGGGCAGAGCACTGGGAGAGATGGGTGTGGGACGAGCCAAGCAAAAAATAGGGCAGAAACTTAGAGCTGAGTACAGCCCAACACCAGACACCCAAAAGTGACTGCACCTCACCTTCTCCTTTCCTGACCCCTCAGGCCCTCTTGACTTCAATACCCTGCCAGAGAATGGAGCCAGCAGCATCATCAAGCTGCACCCACCTCGGCGACCACAGGTAGGGTGGGCATATGGAGATTCACGGGGGGCTGCTTTGCCATTAGATCAGACTTCCCAGGGCCCCTCCCAGCCTGGAACACCTCCAGGGATGATAGGAGAAGAGGCAACAGTTTTAAACTAAAAGGTGAGATTTAGATTAGATGTCAGGGGGAAATTCTTTACTCAGAGGGCAATGAGGCCATGGCACTGCTGCCCAGAGCTGTGGGTACTCCATCCCTGGAGGTGCCTGAGGCCATGGATGGGACCACGGTGGCGATGCACGATCCGGGCTGCAGCTTGTGGTGTCACATGCTGCCATCTAGTGCCGTATTTTTCAGCTTCATAATCAGCTTTGTGCACCCAGAAGCTGAACACGTGCCATATACTGGGGTTGGGGAGCACAACGAGAAGGACCACGATATGTTTGGAGGAGGCACGATAGAAAATGGGGATGCCATAGGAAGAGCTGAAGTACATAGGAAGCCACTGGGAGATTTTCCATTAACTCTAGGGAGCTCTTTTACCTTTACCAGTTGTGTTGGGTTGAAATAGCACTCCTTTACTGCTGCCTTTAATCTCGTACTGATACACTGACAGTTGGACCTTAATGATTCTATGGCTCCACGATTTATTTACAGGATCCTTAAAGATTGCAGCCCAGACTTTGGCAGCAGCTCGGTGCATCCAGCCAGAGCCATGTCACCATTCAGAAGACACTCTTGTTCACGTGCAAGAGGTTAATGATGTCCTATATAAAGTGCAAGATGGATCTTACTGATAGAGCCCTTGATGCAAATGGCCTTGAGTTGGGCCAGGGAGCATGAGGAGTCACAGAATCAAGGCTGGAAAAGACCTTCCAGATTCCCAGCCCCACCCCACCGCACCCACTGACCAAGTCCTTAACTGCCATATCTTCATGGTTCTTGATCAACCCTGGGGATGATGATGCTATCATCTCCTTGGGCAGCCTGTGCCAATGCATCACCACTCTTTTCTTCAGGAAGAAATGTTTCCTAATTTCCAATCTGTGTTCATAGAAAGTGTGGACAGGCATTGGCACAGGCTGCCCAGTGACGTTCCCACCTTGCAGATATATAAGAGATGTGGCACGGTGGGACATGTTTGATTGGTGGAATTGATAGTGTTGGGTTGACAGTTGGATGTGATGGTCTTAAGGCTGTTTTCCCAACTAGACGAGCCTAGGATTCTGTGATGCTCCTTTTAAGGAAGCCGGGCTGAGCTCCCATCACAGGTGAGAAAATGAGTATTGAGACTAGAAATTAGCCAATATCATCTGAGAGGTGGAAGGAGTCATCTTAGCTCCTTGAGGTGGGAATCCATACTCAGAGCAGCCTGAATTCGAGGCTGAATTCCAACAGGAAGGACTCCCTGTACCGCACGAGTCCTACAGAGTAAGGTCTTAGTGACCAAAAGAGTCTGACTGGATGGAGGGGATGGCTCTCAGGGCCAGATAACCAGGTTCTGGCCTCGGATGACCTGCCAGGAAACACTATATTCAATTATGACACTGATGTGTGTTCAGCACTTGCTGAATGTGCCAAACTCCTTCTTTCATCCCAAGCAAACAGACCAGAACTGGAGCTGGAAGAATGTCAAGGTAGTTTTATGTCAGGTTGGGCGTTTTTGTGGAAGGAGGACTGAGTGAACACTGTAAATATTGCACTTGCAGAGGCTTGAACCTGACAACACTCTGCGGGGGATCACTGCTGCAAAGCCCTGGAGCCAGCAAGGGGCAGGTGGAGCCCAAAAGGCAAAGGTGAGCACTCCAAGAGCAGTGCAGCGGGCACGCTGGCTGTGTGCAGCTCCTGATGTCAACTTGAACAAAGCACAGCAGCAGCACCTTGGGGGCAGGAGCATGTATACGTGACTTTAATGAGGAGTTTCCATCGTGCCCCAGAGCAGAGCTGTGAGATAAGTTGTGTTTTGAAAACCTACACTAAATTGCTGCAAGTTGGCCAGACAGGAAAACGCTCGCTGCCTTCATCTAGGCAGCACCTGAGGGACCTTGTGTGGGTTGGCAAGCAGGAGTTTCTTTTGATTTCAGCCAATGCAGGTGCTTTTACTGATGCTTTTAATACCTCACAGACTCTGGAGAAGAGGGGGCAGAGCCTGAGAGCCCACCCTGGCAGGCGGCAGCACTTGCACAAGATGCAGATGCTGGACTTAACACGCCGGCGCCGAGAGGTAACACGGGGATGGCTCTGGGGAGAGGCTGAGGCTTGGGAGGGTTTTCCCATCTCTGTGTCTCCCCCATGGGTGAGGAAGTTCCCATGGGATCACATTCTGACTTGTGTTCCTTTTGGCAAACACGATTTGCCCTGGTCGAGCAACCCAGCTGTGTGATTACTTCCGGCACCGGCTCTCTGATGATGTGCTGCGTCGAGCTGTTAAAATGTGTCTGCTCCTCTGCTGCTTGTGCTGATGGCTCGTTTGCAAACCCAGGCAGAGCTGAAGAGAGATCTCCTCAAGGAGGCAAAAATCAACAAACAAAAAATCGGGGTACTGAGCTCGGAGATGGTCCTTGACACTCTTCAGAGAGGCGACAGCGCAGGAAGCCGAGACCTTGTCCCTGCTGAGCACAGTCAGCGTTTTGATGGAGACCCTGGTAAGCAGAATCATAGTCCAAGAAGATGTACGACTCCCCAGCATCCTCAGTGGGCCATCTGAACTCGGTGAGGTTCAACAAAGCTATTGCACTCAGGTCAGGGCAATCCCAGCTATGTGTACAACTGGCGGGACTCCTTGAGAGCAGTCCAGCAAGAAAGACACGGCGGTCCCGGTGGGAGATGTTGAACCTGAGCTTTATAGGAGCACACACATTCTTAAAAGTCCTCCCTCTCATGCTAACAAACCCAAAACACTCCCTGTGGTCAAAACAAACAGGAGGGAAACAGATGTTTTATCAAGTCTGATAGTAGTAAGGTAATGGGGAACGGCTTTAAATTAAACCAGGAGATTTAGGTTAGAGGTTAGGAGGAAGTTGTTAGAGGGTGCTGAGGCCCTGGCACTGCTGCCCAGAGCTGTGGGTGCCCCTTCTCTGGAGGATCCCAAGACCACGGATGTGGCCCTGAACAGCCTGAGCTGTGGGGGGCAGCCAGACCACTGCAGGGGTTGCAACTCACGATCTTTTAGGTCCCTACCAACCCGACCAGCCTGTGGTTCTGTGTCTCTGTTTCCCCATGGAAGCAAGAGAATAGCCATAGGAGCACAAAACCAAAGAGCCCAGGGCCAGGAGCGGGTTCCCACCAGCAGAAGATCAGATGCTGCCATGTGAGGGCACTGGAGGTGGTACTCACCTACTCACACACGTTGGGAGTCGTAAAGCATCTCAGGTAGGAATGTGCTCCCTGGAACTCAACATGGGAATCCCAGCACCCACTCCTATGGGTCAGCGCTGAACCAGTCGCCTCATGCCAGACTTGATTAATTCACTCAACAGAATGAATCACAGAATGGCTGGGGTTGGAAGGGACCATAAAGCCCATCGAGTTCCAAGATTGCATTCCTGAATAGACTGTGCCTGGCCTGCCCAGCGTGTCCCCAGCCACGTGCTCTGATCCTGCAGGGATTTCTCAGGGTCCTCCTCATAGGGATTACCATCTGAACCCAGCAGGATGGGTATGGCTCTGGGTAAAACTGCCACTATTGTTATTTTCTTCTCCAGCAAACAGAGGAGATGGAGGACCCTCAGGGCAGCACACCAGGGCTGGGCTTCCCCCAGGCAGCAGCAGCAAGGTCGGGCTGTGGTTCTGCAGGGAGCCACGCTCCAGGGACCTGCTCTGGGACACTTCCAGCACTGACTCCGAGGACTGGGACAGGGAAGAGAAGAAGCTTTACCACAGACGTCCGCTGGTCAGAACCAGGACAGAGAGGGTTTCACTCTTTGATGACTTCTTTGATAAAAAGTTTTAGCAGCATAATTTGGATGTTTTGTTCACTTGGCAGTGAGAAGAGAGGTGGGTCTGAAAATATTTTCCCCTTTATTTTACAAGCCAGGCTATCCTCAATAACTGGATGTGGGTGGGAGGGTTGACTCTCAGTGTTTAGGGGAATGAGGCACCCATGGCCGACTTGCTGTCAGCAGCATTTAGCTATTTGTCTCTCTCGGGCTTTACTGACAATCCTAGGGAGAGCAAGATTTGGAAATCAAAGCCAAAGCTCCAACTCAAAGCCAGAGCCCTCCACCCAGTGCTGATCTCTGTCCTGCCTTCACTCCTTCCTCTCTTTGCAACTTCTCTGGATGCACAGCCCGTTACAGCAAGTCTACATTCTTTGTGGAGGAAGCTGCTCCTTGGAGCCACATGTGAGCACATGGAAAAGCCAAGAAAACAAACCCCAGCATGGAAAAATAAGAAAACTGCTTTTAATGAGGAAGAAGACCTGCTAATGAGTCTGTTTCTGGAGTCTGTATTTTGAAAGCACCCCTGTGTGCTTTTCTTGTAAACATGGGCATCGCGTGCAAGCTGGAAGGATTGAGAGAGCTCTGAATTCAATGCTGAGGGTAGGCCAGAAGGGTCAATGATTTAATGGGCTGGAACAATTAATCTGGCACTTCTCTATACACCTGTCCTCTTAATGGTTCGACGTATCTCCCTTCTGTGTTCCCATCTGTCAACAATTAAGCTGTAATTGGTGGAAATGCAATTTATCTCAGATAGAACTGATTCCTTTCCTGATAATTGCATCACCAGCACTTGGGAAGAGCACTGCCCATGGAGAGGGTGTGTAGACCAGTCCATCCATAGCACAGACTTCATGGAGACTCTGAGCATTAATTTATCAGCTCAGTGTGCAAAATTTGCTTTTCTAGAGGCACTAAAGCCAGGAAAGCTGCTTTCTCCTTCTCGTGCTCAGAATGGTTTGACTGTTCTGCTTTCAGTTGTGTCAACTCATCATGACCTGGTGAGAGGCAGAAGGCAACTCATCCTGCTCTCACGTTTACAGAGGCTGGAAATGAAAACATTTTTTCTGTTACTAAAGGGGAAATTTAGACACCTCTGCCAGTTCCAGAAGATGGGAAAAATCCCCCACGATGCCAGGGCTGTGACTCAGGGAGGCTGTTTTTTTCTCTGAGAAGCTCCTGCTTTCAAACGCTTGATACCATCTCACCATTGGAAGGGTGAGTCATTACAGCCCACCAAGCAGGGGATGAATTTTGCTGCTCACAACCGTGCATACGTGGAGCTTGTGGAAGGCACACGTGATGGAAAGAAGCTCCTGGTCTGAGGTTGCCTCCACAGCAAGGAGAGGCTGGAGTGGCCCTCCTGGCTGCTAGGGATGGACGTGGGACGTGTTTGGGAGGATAACAATGACAGCACGTGTGCAGGGGTTGGTTTTTGGTGGTGCCAAGAAGCAAGGCTCTGGAGTATGGAAGTGAAGTGAGATTTGTCCTCATTCATTGCAGCTGAGTTGAACTAGAAGACTTTTAAAAGTCCCTTTCAGTGATGTAGGTCAGACAGATCTCTGCCCCAGGGCAAAAGGGCATTGGATTTTCCTTGTGAAAAGACCACAGGGTGGGTTTGGTGGTGGTGAGATGGTGTAGCAGAAATGCTAAGTCACAACCTGAAGCAGTGATGGAGCACCTGGGGGGAAGGCAGGGCCAACCCAGGGGAGCTCAGGTGTATGCAATGCACCTGAGTAACTGGAAGGGCTGGAGCCAGGACCCACCCCTTCCCAGCCCTCATTTAAGGGTTGGCAGTGGAAGTGGGTGTATCTTGCTGGAGATCCCCACCCACCTGAGGCTTTCTGAAGGTAAGCAGATTCTTTCCTTTGTTTCTGTGGCTGCTGTATGTGAGTGTGTCCTCTCCTGCTGCATCCTGGGACTTTGCTGTCATTGCTGCACTATCCATTGCATTACAGATGGCCAAAGCAAGGCGAGTTTCTCTTGCTTGGGATTAACCAAAAAGATTTTGCTGAAATGTATGAACAGAATGACAGTGCTCAGCCTCAAGCAGACAGCTGAGCTGGGGAAAGCCAGCACCAGTGGTTAATATCTAGCTACATAATTAGTAATTAAACGCTCCACTTGAAAGAGGAAATCTTCAATAACCTCTCCTCTATATGTAAAAAAAAAAAAAAAAAAAAAAACCCTAAATATTATTTCTGAGATCTGGATGCCCAGGCTGCAATATCTCTTTTCTTGTTCTCAAGCAGAAATGCAATTTACCTACACTTAGCAAAGAGAAGCAGCTGGTAAAGAAAACTGCTCGACGCTCAGTGCTGTGCTGCAATGACTTCTCACCGTGCAGCCTGCATTTATGCCATATTCTCATCTTCCTGGGCTCTATCCCCCCCCAGCTCAGAGTGTTAGACCTCCTCAGGAATGTGGGTGTTCAGCATCAAGCAGCATCCTCCTGTCCCTGACACCTGCACACATTCAAAAGCAAGAAAAAAACAGCCTGCCACTATCAAGGTCTCTAGGATATTTCTAACAACTTTTTTTATTAATCCCTTATCTCCCTGCCTCACTGGGAGGTGTGATGGGCAGCTGGGGTTGTTTCAGTCTCCTTACCCAAAGTAAGCTCTGTTTAAGGCTGTATGTGCAGATTACAGTGTGACCATCAGCTTGGTTTGTCTAACCAGGTAACCTCAGATGATGCTGCACTAGTGCAGCCCTAAACCTGTTGTTTCCCAGTGTTGGGAAGTACTGATTAATCCCTCTGGGTTCCCAGCTTTTCTCAATGGGTTGGTGGTTGGACTATAAGATCTTAGTGCTCTTTTACAACGTTAACGATTCTGTGACTCCAAATTATGTGAGGAAAGTCAAGCAGTGGCACAGGGGGATCCTGAGGAACAAAGCTGGGGTGGGTATGGAGGGATGGTGCCCTTTCTGGGATGTCACACCCTGCTGGTCAGGGGGCACATGATCTCTGATGGGATGGAGATCTCTCAGATCCTTCCCGTTCTGCGAGAGAACAAGCATTCAGTCCTCGCTTAGCAATAGGGTTGTAGCTTTTTGCCACCTACTGACACGTTGTGGGAATGGCTCATCCTGCAAATCCCTGCACGAAGTCTGACTGTGCAGTCCACAAGAATAAAAGAGCAGATAACCCTCCCCCCCCCCCCCCCTTGGCACACAGATGGGAGAGCAGTGTGTATTTGATCAGTTGTTCCTTGCTATATAGGAGCTGAAGATCCCAGTGGATCCCTTCCAACTCCGGATGTTCTTTGATTCCAGGGTAAATCCCTCTTTGTCCCATGCCTTGAGCACCTCTTACTGCATCCTTCCAGAGAGCAGCACCATGGGAGAAATCTGGCATTCCACTTGCCAAACGGCATCTTTACTTCTCCTTTTATCTATTTTCCCCGTTCCTCTATTTTTAACCTTTCCATCACCTCATAAAATCTCTGCTGGCTTTGGCCCTTGCCCAGGGCACCTTCCTTCCATCTCACTGGTGGACAGAAGTTCCCTGCAGGACCCTGAGCATTGCTTAAACTTCACTTAAGTCCTCTTCTGATGCACTCAGCAATGCACAGTGCTGAGAATGCTAACTCATTGCTCAAAGTGAAACTGAAAACCTGTGAGAGAGCTAAGAGTACTTCGTCATCTCTTTCTGGAGATGCTGGATGATGTGTCATCTCTGTGGGCAGTTCTGTCGTGTCTCTTGTCCTCTGGTGCAGTTTGAAGTGCTTATTGAGCATGGTCGTGGCCTCCCACTGCCAATGTGAGCACTCATGTGGTATCCTTAAAATCAAGAGATACCTCTGTTGGCTCTGAGAAATCAAGAGATATCTGTGTTGGTTCTGGGAAGCCCTTAAGTCTGGGGAACTCCCTTCATTTCCTTGGAGCCTCTCTCATTTTAGTCTGTTCAGCTTTGATTCTTCTTCCCTCCCATCAACGCTGTGGTTTGCTAACATGCATCCTAAGTCATGGGATAGATTAAAACTGCTGTGTTGCTGATCCAGCCTTTAATTTCCTATTCCTACCAAGTCACTTTGAGACACAGAAGTTACCTGTGCTGCCATTTATTAGCTGTCAGTCCAACTAACACCCCTTTTAATCAAATCAGGCTTTTTGCAGCCTATGATCATGTTGATAACAAATAGCAGACTTCATTAACTCAGGACTTGCTTAACATGCTGGTTCACAACTGTTCTGGGAGAAAAGCAAAGCAGGGCTCTGTTAGTTTTGTGGTCCCACTGAACTTCTGTGGCCAACTACTGGCCTCTACCTGGTCACCACTTGGTCCCTGTTGCAGCCTCTACCCCCGAATAATCAGTGTAGCTTGCAACTGATTTCTGTACTGTGAAAACACTGAGTTTCAAAGCCAGGCACCCCTTCTATTTACCACACAAACCACTTCCTTCAGCTTGGCCAAGCTGACCTAAAAGCACAGCCTTTTGCCACACAGAGCCTCCCTTGTGAGGCTTCTCACTGCAGCAGATTTTCCTTACAGTGCTCTTCTGTCTTCACAAATCCCCCTAAGTGCAGTTCCCCCTTCCTTCCAAGCACACAGACACCAGTGCTAAGTGAGCAGCACCTCACATCCACCACTGAGGCTGTGTGTGTGTGCCCACAGCAGCCTTCTGCTCCTGCTCCTTGTCCTTCTCCCTGAGATTTCTCTGGGCTTGATGTTCAGACATCCCTAAGTGCTTTGGTTTGGGGTTTCTCCTCTGGTTTTGATTTATTGAAACCCCAATTTTTAGCAACAATGAGTTATTGACACTGTTCTGGTGAAGCTAATTTTGCAACGCTGGCTGAGCTCGGTGGTACTGAAAGCAATCACGGAGATGTGGAAGAAATCACTGTGCTAAAGTTGAAGAAGGGGGAAAAAAAGGCAGGAAAAAAAAAAAGGGGTCTCTTTGATCTCTAAGAACCATCTTTCCAGCAGCACTGGCTTCAAACTTTAGTTTGTACTTCTTCTCGTTCACAGTGCTCTCCAAACCCACTTGGTTGTTGCAAGCAGAAAGACCATATGGCCATAAAACAAAAAGATGAAAAACTTCCCACACTTGCAGGAAGGGCAAATTCCAATTATTTTCAATTTCCAATTTTTTTCCAATTATTTCTTGCCCTTTTCTCCACCTTCTTTCCCCTCTTTCTTTTTTTCTTCCCCCTTTCCCTGCTGAGAACAAATTGCCTAATCTCCTCTTGAGGGCAAGGGGCAGGGAGCAAAACCATTGCTAATCCTGATGTTGGTAACCACTTCCTCCTGTTGCTTTGGATATGTTGCATTGCTCTGCCCCCATCTTTTTAATTTCTTTTCCTCCATCAGCTTCATCTTTCAGTTGCTCTTGATACTTAATTACTTCCCACAGGGATCTTGTGCTGCTCAGTTAAGGCTTGGAAGGCAGTCTTGCAGGGATGTTAATGACAAGGGACTTCTGCCTTTCCAACCATTCCTGCACCTGCCCCATCCTACGAAGGTCCCCTCTCTGTAGGGTCGAGTCCTCGAGCATAGGAAGCTTTCTCTTCTGGACGTGGGAAGGTGGATGTCCAGCTGCACCTAACAGCAGCACACTGACTGTTTTACTGCCAATGACTCAACCCACTGCTGAGTTTTACGATCTATATATTTTAAACTACAGAAGCACGGTCTTCATCTATGCAAGAAGAAAAACAATCAATTATGAAAGAAAGAGAACACTCTGTCTGAATTGGGATTAGGAAGCTGCAGAGATGGGAAAAGCTTTTGATAGTTCAAAAAAGTGGTTACGATGAGGAGGAATTGGTCTCAACATTAGCAAAGTTCTGCTATTCAGATGGCTTCTGTTGTATTGAAAAACAATGAAAGGCTTTTAGGGCAGTGTTCTCCCCAAAGTTACAACTTCGTTAGCAGAGGAGAAGCGTGGACATTACCCACACAATTAAATCGGTCAGTGTGAAACTGGCTTTCCTTGCAGACAGAGATCTTGGGCTAAATGTGTCTGTGCCGACGCATCGCTGCTCTTTCACTGCAATTGCTCTTCTGGAGAAGAAATGTTTCCTAATATTCCACCTGAACCTTTCCTGGCACAACCTGAGGCCGTTGCCTCTTTTCCTATCTGTGTTAACTTGGAGCAGAGGCCATAGGGTCTCTTCTGAGAGAAGAGAAGTAATGGATTTTCCCCATTTTGGGCACTTCTTGAAGTGACTGCCTGGAACCAGTCAACAACCCAGAAACTATTCATAAAAATAACAAGAGAAAAAAAGTACCACCATGTTTTAGTAGAAGTTTTTGTTTGTTTTTCAAAGAAAAAAAGAAGAGTGTATAGTTTCAGGTTTCCTTGGTAAAGCTTAGAATGACAGAGGGGTTTGGGTTGGAAGGGACCCGGACATAACACCTCATCCAACCTTGCTTTTTATGTTTGCAAAGCCCAAACCTGACAGGGCTGTGTCTTCTGAAGCTCTCAGGGCACCAGTGCCCCCCTCAAAGTGAAGAATTTCTTCTGTACGTCCAACATAAATCCATCTTCTTTCAGCTGAAGACTGTTGTTGCTTCCCCTGTCTGTACAGGCCATGGTAAAAACTCTCAGCATTTGTTTATGTCCCCTTAGGCTTTGGGAAGCCTAATAGGAGAGGTGGTCCATTCTCCTGAGCATCCTTGTGGCCTCCTCTGGACCTGCTCCAACAGCTCCACGACAGCATTATGCAGAGCACCAGAGCTGGGCGCAGCACTCCAGGTGATGTCTTAGAGCCTAATGCTTTTTACCAAGGATTTGTCAGCTGTAATTAACTCCCTGCTCTTCAGCACAATAACACCTATCTGCTTAAACCACCAGAGGGGTTGTGGGCACAGTGGGCACCGAAGTTACTGAAATAACCTGTGGAATTCCCTCCTGTAAAGTCCCTAGTGTCTGAAAATACAGTATTTCTGGAACCTTGCCCCATACTTCAGCCATTGGCAAAGCCTCACACAGAGCTCAGCAGCTTGTGAGTTAACAAGTGGTCACACACCAGTGGGAAAACTCTTTGTGCAGCGAGCACACACTGCTGTTTCTGCAAGCTTCAGCTTTCCCCTGGCCTCCAACTGAGAAAAATCTATTCATTTCTAAGCAAGTTGGGCTGGTCTGAGGAAAGTGGGCTGCAGACAGCATTTAAATCATGCATTGCCTCAGGTTTCACAGGAGGTGCCTCTGGCTTGCATTCACTGCTTAAACCCACATGTGCACACAGAGGAGCAGTGCTAGGCTAGGGCAGCATAGAGATGTGAAAATTTGGGGGAGGAAAGTCAGCTTGCCAAATACGGTAGGAAACTGGCAGATTTCTAAATGAGATTTGACTTCCCATTAAGAGGACCTATCTGCACCTGACATAAACATGGATGGTGGAAACAAAACAAAAAGAAGACATCAAAATCCTTACTACAAACCTATAGGCATACTTTAACTTACTGCAGCTCACCATTTTCTCTTGAAGTACTAATTTTACAGAAAGATTTGGTTTCTGTTTAGAGTAGTGAGGCAGTCCATCCCTCAAAACAGAGAAGGCAGAAGCCCTTTCCTCTGTATCAGAAGCAGAGTAGAGGATTAAGCCCTGCTCCTGTATAAAGTCCACAGCGCAACCAGCAAGCTCCTGTAATAACCAAGCACAGCTGAAAGTTAGCTGATAAATTGCTGTTTTTTATGTGTTTCCTCCACCAGGATATGATCTCAGGTTGGGCATCAGGGACAGGCTCTGCTCCAGAGGGCATTGGGCATGGCTTCAAGGGCTGGAGCTCAGCAAGTGTGGGGACACTGCTCCCAGACTCAGTGATTCCCATTGCAACTCAGGATATTCTGTGATCCTATGATGTTCCAAGTAAAGCCAGTGAGTGACAGTCTTCCTTCAAAGCCCAGAGGACAAAAACTGCAAATGAAAGCGACCTCAGAAATTAGCTTTTAATTTTAAGGATCAGAAGTTTGAGGTTCCCTGGGAGTTGTTTGCCAAAGAAAACTTTGTTAGGGTGACTCATTCCTTCAATACGAGGACAGGTTGGGAATGAATGTTTTGTGAAGCTCAACCAGTAGTGGAAGAAGGAAGGAGCTGAGAAATGATGCTTTAAACTACGTTCCCAAACAGGTGATGTAATTTGTGTTTCCATTTCTTACTAAGTGAGCAACAGCCACAAGGAGCCACATCCAAGGAGGAAAACGGGTTGTTTCTGTTGGTCTCTCTAGGGGTTTTGACACTGGAAATGTTTTTCAGAGAGCTCACCTTCCAAAGGGCTTTCTAAGAAAGCAGTTTGCAGCAAAACCACAGCAAAACAACCACAGACTCCCCACTGAGACAGACAAAAGCTATTCCCATGTGGAAGACACCAAAACATTGATGTTTTGCAATTCATAGGATCACAGCCTCGTTTGAGGTGGAAGGAACCAGTAAGGTCACTATAATCTGACTGCCCTGTGATGAACGAGAATTTCAGTAGCTGTGTGTTTGGTGTATTTCAGTCAGGTATTGAGGATTGAGCACATAGCAGACATCGATGCAGTCTCTTAGGAGGGAGCATGATGCACAATAACATATTTATCAGGATGTGTTCTATATGTTCCTTTTGTTAACTTACACATGAAACTGTTCAGGCCGTTGTCAGGTCCGTTGACAGGCCAGAGATGGCCAGCTTTTCAATTTTCACTTCAACAAAACAACAAAACCTCCAAAGAAAACACTTTCTCTTCTTTAATCATAGCCAGCCGTGCTTTCTGTAAGGAAGAACTTCTTTTCCAGCCCCAAGTGAGCCACTCTTTGAATGTCACTTTCAGGCAGCACGATAGAGATCTCTGCAAGATGCAGAACAGGACTGTCACCATTTGCAGCTTGAATTGCTTTCCAATATGTAAGTGCATTTACTTTTTGGAGGTGTTTTACAACTGCATACTGGCCCAGGGCTCCTGTTCCCAACAACACTGCAGAAATACGCTGTGTGTCAGCCCTGAGGAAGACCAGACCTAAGGCAACCTAAAGTAGCTTCTGACTCGACTCTGCTCAAGACAAGATACAATTTCTGCCAAATTCTGTCGTTAAACACCACGAGTGGTGCAGGTATTTAATTAGGCAAAGGCAGACTTACATACCTGAAAGCACCATCCATTCCTGAGGAAGCTGCAGGATCCAGAGCTGAGTGGAAAAGGAAGGGCACCTTTAATTTGGCTGAAGAGCAGCTGGTTTTCTGCTGGTGCTAATTAGCTCCTCCAGCAGGCCCTTATGCCTCCCCTCAATGAGGCTGAAGCACACTCAGCTCAATACTGAAATGGCAGATCGACTATTCTCATCAAACGCATCCAACCCAGAGGGTTCATTTGTTTGTTCTTACATTAAAGACCAATATTAAACTATTATATTAATATAAGACTCAATATTAAAGACCAATTCTGACTTAGACTAACAGCCTCCCCCAGTGCACCCACCCCTAGGGATGGAGCCGTGGCAATGTGACAGCATTCAATTTGCTGCTCCAAATTACTCACGGAGAGGAGTGGATTCACGTGGACAGATGTGTTTCTTAAAACCACATGGGCTGCAGTGCTAATGGAGTTCTGGTTCCCCTCCTTCATAATGCCAGCAGTAACGTGAGCTTTGCATACGGCTCTCTTACCTTGGCAAAGCTGCTCCGCCATTTACATTTTCAGCCTTTGTTTTCACTGCTCTTTCACACCTGGTGGCTCCTACAGAGCTCATCTGTTGCTACCTTGGTGCTTCACACCTTACTGAGGACTGAAATAAAGAAGCAGGAATATGTCCCTATTCAGCTGCCTTGTGAAACACACCAAAAAAAAAAAAAACAGAAAAAGTAAAAATGTCCACCAGAAAGTTCAAAATATACTTTGTTCACTATGATCAATTTGACTGCTGGAAGATTTCCTAGGTCTGGGATAGAACTAATAGTCCGTGCAGAGGTCAAAATTAAACCAGCATCTCCAAAATATGTTCCAGCAAGAAAAAAACAACCTCAGAGAATCACTCCTCCATCTCTGCTTAAAATGAAGCAACTCCACAAGCTCTGAGGCTGGGGGCTTTGTTTTTAGCCCTTAGGAACCTTTGAATATTAAAAACAGCACAAAAAACATTTATTACAACTTTCCAGTGTGCACTTGTTTCTACTCATGTCTTTTCAGACCAAGAAAGTCTCTTATTTCTTACTCATAATTACCTGAAATCAAGGTCCTATGGGCCTAAGGTAACAGAAACAGCTGTGAGAAAATCACACAGAGAACTGCTCTCGAGCTTTGGCTGAGGGCTGTGTAGGCTGTATTTCATAACTTGGATTTGTCCTTTTTCCTATCACGTGTAACTCAACAAAGATCAATAGGAATTGCTGGCATTGAGACAGAGGGTTAGCTCTCTGTCTCAATGCTCTCCTTAGCAGTGCTTTCTAAGTGATAGCAGCTGTTCAGTGAAAGAGGAAAGCACGAGTACTTCACCAACAGACTGATACAACTGCAATCCTAGCAAGGTGGTCATCATCCAACCAGGCATCACCTGAAGAAGTCTCTCCTCGAATACACAAAGCTGCCAGCATCCACAAGTTGCAGTGAAGAGGGCTCAGGCAGGCTTTGCTGAAGGAGGACTGTCCTGCCGAGGACAGCAGGTTTATAAGATCAATTTAGAATCATCTATTCTAAACCCCTCTGAATTCTTGCTTGGTTTTACCTTACCTTTGAGCCTCACAATGAAGAGCAATAATCAGGAGCAAAATGTAGACACAGCTCTGCCTTTCCCCACAGGGAGTCAGCTATCAATAGAAAGAGAAAAGCTTCAGCATCCTCACCACAAACATGCATGCACTGAGAAGCATTCCCCTTTCCCCTGCGTGAATCACAGTTCAGGATCCCTCCACATTCTAATTTTTGAAGAAATCCAAGATTTTCAAAGCGTGCGTTGAGTGGGCAATACATAAAACTTTAATGCCTAAAAATATCACCCAGCCAGCCCTGCCTGGAACGTCTGTTAGAAAAGCACTTCTTACATTTGTGCATTCAAATAAATGTTAGGCCTCTCCAAATCTATTTTAGCCCACATAAACTAACTGGATGTACTGGGTCTATATATACACTGCAGTGCAAGACGCAGGAGAATAATTTAACCTGCTTCTTGCAGAGTGAGAAGTGGAAAAGCAGTGATGTGTCTGTGGAAGTGTAGCTCCACGATAAACTCCAGCCCTCGGGCAGCCCAGTGGTAAGGTACCAGGAAAGCAGGGGAGCTGCTGCTTCTCAGCAGTGTGTGGTGATAGGATGAGGGGAAATGGCCACAAAATGAAGCATAGGAAGATCTGCACCAGTGTGTGTGGGAACTTCTTCCCAGTGCAGTGATGGAGCACTGCAGCTGCACACAGAGGTGGTGGATCTCCTTCTCTGGAGACGTTCAGGACCCACCTGGATGCCTACCTGTGCACCCTGGGCTGGGAGCTGCTTTGGCAAGGGGTTGGACTCCGTGATCTCTGGAGGTCCCTTCCAACCCCTACAGTTCTGTAATTCCAGCAGAGGAACTTAGCACACGTGGAAAAAGGTTCCACCTCAGCTCAGCTCTGAAACTGAAGTTCACAGAAATGCTATTCAAGATGCTTCCAGCAGAGGCATCAAAATTAGAAACAGCGATACGAAAAAACAGCATTCACTGTTTTCTCATACTGATTTTTCAGCCCCTTCCCTCTCAGGAATAAGTGCACATTCACTGCTTTGTAGACAGAGCAAAACAATCATTAGAACATTTCCATCCGAAAGGAAATAGATAAACAACCATTTATTTGACTGCATTGTATTTAGACAGCTTGTACATTTCATAACCCCACTGTTTTTGTTCTCATCAAAAAAGATAAAGGGACAGAAGAATATAATCCACTCAAAACAGCAGCCTGGTATTTTGAGATACACTCAGTATTTCCACGGATGCCCATCTGATACCAGAACTCCAAAACAGGTTGCAATGCTTATAACAAGACCTGAACGTTTTTAACAAAGCACTCTGTTTTAGCAATGCCTCGTGGTGCCCTGAAGAAGTTTGTGATGCACTATGCAGCCCCAATTAGACTACGCCTGCTTTTCTTGGAGGTGATGAACCTGATCACTTCCTCGCCTAAAAAAAAACCCCAACAACGTAATCCATACCTGACACGTCAGCCAACAGCAGCACTTGGGCAAACTCGAACAAACACGATGGACTCCTTAGTTAGATTTGTCAATGCAAAACGTGAGGGACTGAGTTTGAACAACAGACATGAGAAATAAGCAACCGAACTTCTCTTCACTCAACCCGCTTTGAAAAGCTGCTCTCATCTCTCTGCGATTCCTGACTTCCCACTCGAGATCCAATTCAAAGCAACACAGAGAACAAATCTGTTCCACGGCAGCAATGCTAGGACCTCACAGGATTTGTGCTCTTTGAAAAGAGACACGCACCTATTTTGTGCAGAAACCGCGTGGTGAGAGCGCGTTACTTCTTACAACAAACAAACACAACTGCAGTTGAAGTTTGCTCAGGGGCAATGGCATTTGCCAGCAGTGCCTTCACAAAAAGCAAAGCTTTGAGCCTGCTCTCAAACTCAAGACACCCACAGCTTAAATATTAACCTCCAGAAAACTTGCTTGTCTGGCTTTTCGGTTTTTAAACATCAGCAGAGACACAAGATAGCCTACTCTGCAGTTTGCAGCCCGACAGCTGCTAACAAGGCACGAAGCTTCTCTTATCTGTCTCCTTAGCTCAAGCAAGCCAGAGCAGGAGTCACTCCCCAGACAACTTGAATGCATCTGGGAAAAGCCTGGTTCCATCAATTTAGCATTCCTGATACTTAAGCCTTCACCTCCTGAAGAACTGCTCTAAATAACTGCCAAACCAGCGGGGCTGGGGACGTGTGAAGTGAAGGCTTTGCTCTGAACTCAGCGGATGAGATTCCAGTTGGTAACACTGATCCAGGCACCATTTTCAGTGAGTTCTCCTTACACCCTCTCAGAAACACAGATGGTGTTTGCAGGCAGAAAACTCTGAAGGGCCAACATCAGTGAAAGTCTTTATTTTCAGATCCAACTGGCACTATGCACACGGTGGGAAATGCCCACCACCACGTGCCACCAGTCTGCACAAAATAAGGCTTTCCTCTCAATCCAGTTCTCCTGCACAGGGATCTTCTCCTAATGGTAACAGAGGTAGGGGTTTTATAGTTTTTGTTTTTAAATGTACACTAATTAATCAAAAGAAAACAACAACAACAAAAAAGGACTCAAACCAAACCCTAAAAAAAAAAAAAGTGTAGTAAGGCAAATCTGAAAGGTATTGAGATATATTATATCTCAACTACTGAAGAGCAGATTCACTGAGAGTTCAGCCTTTTTTTTTCCCCTCCCACAGATTCTTCCAAAGTCAACTAATACTTTTCTCAAAGTGGAGGAAAAATATGAATAAAAATGAAAATCCCAACCAACTGATTCATAGAACTGAGCTATATAACCACGCTGAACAAGAAAGCCTAGACACTGTAATTACTGAACAAATTGATGGGTATTGGTAAAACCCATGTAAGCCCAATTGAGAGAGAAAGGGAGAGGGAGAAGGGGGAAGAGAAGGAAATCCCTTCCCCAACACTTTGATTTTGGAAGAAAAAATATATACATATCCCCCAATAATTTAGCTCATGTAAGATTAGAGAAAATGAGAGCAGCTAAAAATGGATACAATACACCTTGAAATTTATTTCCAAGTCCAAGAACCAAAGATTGAAGCATTTTAGAACACTGAAGCAAAGCAATCTGAATCTGAAAAAAAAAATAATAATTGTTCAAACTATCATAAAATAGCTGTTTTTCAGAGCTCCTAGTGATAATTTTGATTAAATAAAATCATACCAATTTACATTAATTTTCTATATCTTCTTTTAAAAGTCCCTCACTCTTTTAAAGAAAAAAGTGCATCCAAAAACCAGCAGAGATTTACTGGCAACATCAGGTTCTCTTTTAGCAGCTACTCGAGGTTTTCAAAATAGCTTACACTTCCTGCTATAAGAAAAGAAGGGCCTTCCAAACCCTCGTTTGGGAGAAGTATCCAAATTATAGAAATCTGAAATAATTTATTATCAAATCCAGAATTTAAATAAAAGCAGAATTTTCTTTGCAGAGACAATTGAAGAAAGTAAAAGAATAAAAGCATGCACTCCAAACTTAGAGGTGAAGACAAATATACTTATCTATACAGGCACTGGCAGACGCAATTTAATTGTTACTGTTACTCATTGTAACACACACCCCACCCTACAATACATTTTTTCATTCACTAATCACTGAGGTACCAATATTTAAGAATGGAAAATTCAATATTGAAAAATAAAACCTAAAATTGAAGCCTTTTTTCCAGAAAACTATGGCAATTTTTTTTTCTTTTTTTTTTGTATGAAATGTTAGTATACTTATAGAATTTTACAATCTACATTGGCTTTTTTTTTTCTGGAACCAAAAGCTGCGTTCCACATACAGGTTCTTCCTTTCATAAAACGTTCACTGTGTATGTCACACAGTCAGCAGACTTGCAAATGAATGAACCTATCTTGGCTATCAACTGGCACATCCTGCTGGTACCAAAAGAGCTCCAAGTCTGAAACGATCTGCTTTAATTCGGAACAAACGCGCCATGCCAAAGTGCAACAAATATGTGCGACACTCAAATGAGACACTGACAAGATAAGAGCTGCATGGGAATTACTAAGTCCACCTGCAAAGCAATTTTGTACAAATTGCATTGCATGCAAAGGACAATTCTGAGCTGCTGGGACGTCAGTTGCTTGATGGGATGGTTTCTGTTAACGCAGCCATAGTTTAAGACGCAGTGCATCAACTCCATTTAAATAGTATCTGAACAGCCTCTTGTCTCGCACAAACCCAAGGTTTTCATAAAGTTTCAAAGCAGACTTATTTGTGATTTCTGTTTCCAATACGACCTTGAAGAAAAACAAAGAGAGAGAGCGTTATGTGAGAAAGCAGTTACACTAAAAAATAGCTGTTAGCAACAGTAGTCGTAAGCAAGTTTCATTCATCTCAAGATTGGTCTGCTGGAAACAGTGCTTCAAATCATCACCTAGTAGCTGTGGTAGGAAAAAATATAACAAAACAATAACAGCTCAGCATCCAAACCACAGAATCACCAAGGTTGGAAAGATCACCCAGTCCAACCACCCACCCATCACCAATATCTCCCACGAAACCACCTCCCTCAGTACCAGACACGTTTCTTGAATACAAACACATACTTTGAAGGAAGAACTTAACCTCTACACATCATGAGAACGTGGTACACAGTTGCTTACACTTCATCCCTGACTCTCTAATTTGAGGGATTTAGACCTAGATACAAACTCATTCTACGCCCCTCCATCAGATCCAGTGTTGGAAACGTATATCTGCGCTCAGCACAAGGACCTCCAGCCTCTACCCAGAGCACACACACCAGGCAGATCCCAGGCTCACAAAGTCCTGTTCAGGGCTTCTTGGATGGCCTATAGCAACATTCCACATATGCCAATGGGTACATGAGACGTTACAGAGAGCAAAGCCGTTGTGAGAGAGGCCTGGGATGGAAGTAATTGATTACAGCGAGCAAGTAAAAGGCATAGAATTATATTTCAAGTAATGCATTGGTTTCAGAACATAAGTCCTTTATTGTTCCCAGCCAGCCTGAAAGAAACAGCACCTCTTCCCTTTTTTTTTCTTAGCCTCTATGTTGATAATACCACATCTGCAGGAAGAGCTGTCACCAACAGCTCACAGCAAACTTTAGTGTAGTCCATGGAAAGCAAAGACTGCAAATTGCCCCAGGAGCCTCAAGTACAGGCTTTCTGCAGTCTCCTTCAGTAAGATTTAAAAACCCACTCCATTTATGTATCTGAGCACTAATGTTTCAAGCCACACAAGACCACATTCCAATGGATAATTCCCCCTGTGCTTTTCCAACACGAGAATGTTGTAAGAAATGTAAAGCCAGAGCTAACAATCCAGCAAACGACATACACTGAATGAAAATAAGGCTCAGAAGAAGTTTGTTTTTCTAAAACAAACGTTAAAATATTAATAGCCATAGTTCTTAAATTACAGGACAGTCCATTGTACCTGTACTCTTAAGACAAGCAAATCCAGTTCTTAGTCTCGTGGGAAGAACTAGAGATTAAATTTCTCTTGCTGGCACCTCATGCAATAGTACCAGGCCTTACACTTGATCAATTACTATTACCAACTTTAATCTACTAAAATGGATAACTTTCAAGTTATCATCAATTATGAAATGCAATAGTTTACCTGAAGAGTTCCTCTTTTCTACATGAGTATGCACACTGTGCAATTTCTTAGTCCAATTTAAAACAAAGCACTATGCCTAACAGGAAATCTGACCCACGTAAATCCACAGTGCAGGAAACTCTTATTTGAACTCTGGCTACAGATGATATTCACTTGCACTAAGGTTCTTTATTCTGACACAGTAATATAACATGTCTGCATTCAACTGCAAGCTTGCACACCTTGCACTGCTAGAAGACTTCCAACACTGCAGATCACTGCATTTAAGGGAGCGGTTAAATGTTGAAATTCAGGTTTGCTGGAATCCCAGCACCTGAGCAAAAGCCCATCTTGAAAGCTAATGCAAGAGATTTGTTCTGGGATTTCTAAGATTTGGCACAATGAAAAATAATTCCCTGATCTCAGCATACTGTCTTGATCTCACAGAGGGCTACAGACACACTCCTGGATCTAGTAAGGAAAGAAGTATGTTTTGTACAGGTTTCAATAGCCCGATTCTGTGAAGGATTCTTCTGTTCAATCCAGCTCAAAATCTTCAGTTGCTACCTTTATTGCGGGTTTATTTTATTCTGCAAATGTGCCTGTTAAATCTTCTCATAACTCAACACCATCTGCTCCTGTAGATCAGTGAGGCCTGACTGGGTTTAAACAAGATTTCCTGTGCAAGTTGCAACGTTCATGCTGTTATTTTCTCTTATGCCCAAATACCAAAAATTCCCTGTTATCATCTTGACTCTATTCAATTTTAACTAGTTTTATAAACAAGGAATTTCTTGTACGAACAGAATAAAATGTTTGCTGTTATTACCTTCTCATATCTCATTTACCTGAGCTGAAGGAAAAAGCGTGGGCCAAACTTCCTCACTTTTTCAGCTCAAACCCTGAATGCATTCAAATTTAGAAACCAAATCACGGAATACAGTCAAATGAAAGAAAATACTCTTTCAGCAGTCCCAGAAGAGGCCACTATTCTTACATATAAACCTGGCATACCATGAGATTCAAGCTATGGGTGCTTCTCCATCGGATTGACTGCCTTCATCATTTCAAGATAGGCAGTACCCCCAATGTAAAACTTATGCAAAGTGATCTGTACATTAAGAAAAGCTAAGGATGTCAATAGTTTGATAATTTCAAATAGGATTATGTAAAAATCCATCCTTTTTAGAAGCACAGTACTGAATTAGAAAGACACAACTTCAGAGTTTCATAGGAATTCTCACAGGAAGTCACAACTCCTTTCCACACTTTGTCAAAAAAGCTCTGAAGAGTTCCACTTATCCAAGTCTTATTTTGATTAGTTAGTAGTTACATGGTGCTGAAATAATGCAACATGAGGTGAATAATCACATGCAGATTACTTACAGTCATTCGTTACAGATGGAAAGTCTACGAATGAATAAACAAGTCTTCCTTTCCTTAATTTGATTAAGAGATAGAGCAGCTCCATATGACAATCTTAAGTAGCAGAACTTAAGAAAAGTGCCTTTATGTAAAGGACAAACAAATGTACAGAAGAGCCAGATGCCCTGTGTGCTGGAGTTGGCACACACATCTTTTGCAGCACCCAGTGAAGTCTGAACTCTATATTCTGTGATGGACCATACTGAACATAAGTTATTAACATTAAATTATTCCGTAATTAGATTGAAAGGAAGAGTTTCTAAGCAGCCTTTGGAAAGTTTTAATGACAATCACAGGTCCGTATTCCTGTTATTAATGATTTCCTAAGTGAGTTTCCAAAGAGCATTTTTGAATTGCAGTCCGTTTTGTATCAAGTAACAGCACCTTCACATTTCCATCATGCTTTTGATTTTATTAAGGGATGTAGAAAAACGTGTTAAGAGCAGCAGAGAGAAACTATTTACACACCTCACAAAGAGAAGTCACTGTCATGCACTGCTTCATCAGCCAGGCATCAATCAGATGGACAGAAACTGTTCCCCCCCCAGCAACTGCTGTAATAAATGGTGAGGGTAAGTTTCTCAGCTCTGTCAGAGAGCTTTAAATAGCAGGTGGCTAACTGGATCCTACAAACCCTGGTCACAACTGTTAATTTCTCAGCAATCTACCATGTGCAACAAGTAAACATCATTATTACAACACGTATCTGGAAGAAACCTACACCTGCTGCCAAAGAAAAGGAATATGTTTCCTATTTGGTTGTACATTACCTGCATGCTGAGCATAAACATGCTGTATTACCCTGGGTGTGCCTCTGCCAACTGGTGCAGTAGGAAGTCAGGAATATCCTCTGTGCTCCTCACTGCCTGGACATGAGTTCCCATTGCAAAATTTTGTACTAGTATAAAACCAGGCTGATGCAAAAGCCCCCAAGAAGCATGGCATAATTCGTTCAGAATCGTCATCCCACAAACACTGTTACACGGTTTCCAAACTGGGAATGAAACATGCCTGCACCCGTCCAGCACACACTGTAAGGAGTTTGCACTGAAGCACATTTGATTAAATAGGGACAGCAAAAAGTCTGAAAAATGACCTGTGATTTTATAATGAGCATTTATACAACACTAAAGATGAAAATCTATGACTAAGGCTTAATGAGGTCTTACTGCAGAGTAGCCTGCAATCCTTACCACGTTTACAAGTAAATAATGGTGAGAGAGACTCTTGGATCATTATTAAAGCAGGAGGAAAAAGAAGAAAGGCACAGGAGAGCTCATTATGTGTACCTCTAAGATAGTCCAATATAAAATCAAAGCTGTGGGAGCAGTAGTACACACTCATACATAATACAGGAACTTACTGCAACTCTGGTGGCCTGGGTAGAAACACATAATTCTGCTACTGACAATCTAACAACAGCAGGCTTCAAGTCCCTGCTTCTCACTTCTCCCAATGTGATGAGAACACTGATACACTTTTTTCCCCCCTCTGTTCCTCAAACCTCAGATACATAACAGTTGCAAATGAATTCAAAACCACAGCAGAAAGCAATGGAAAAGATAAGTTCAAGGTAGCAAGTGGAAAAATAGATCAGAGTAAAGCACACTGCACACGATAAAAGCATAAAGACAAAACAAAGAACTTAAATAATTACAGAACTATCAGGCTGCAGTACATTGCCTGAATACAACAAACTGTAGAAAGAAAGGGACCAGAAAATGGAGGCAAGAGTGGGATCTGAAGAGAACAACCCCGAGCAAGTTGTTGAAGTCAGAACACACGAAAGGATGTTGCTAAAGGTGTCACACGCTTGGAAAAAGTCAAAGAGTTACGTGCAAGTTCTGTAACAAAAATGTTGTATAAAAAGCTTCAACAAAACCTCAACTGGGCAGCTGAGGCGACAAGTGAAGTGAGGTAACAAAGCATCATTAGCTGATACACTGAAATGACAGTGTTCAGATGTCAGGAATAAGCTAGCTGACGAAAGTTAAAGAATCGGAGAACTGGACTGAGAACTGCTGCAAGAGGAGTTCCTCCTCAAGTTCAACAGGGAATGTAAAGAGAGTTTCTCCATACATGAAAAAAGGAAAAAAAAATAGGACTATAATCTAGTAAAAGAGAAGACTAACAACATACAGGACAGAGAAACAGTCTGGCAGTGATACAGTCACTTTCCTTCGCTGCTGTGCTAAATCCTCAGACCTTACCTTCAGCACTGTCAGAGTAACCCAACTACTTGTTGCAATAAAACTATACTCTGCAATATTACAGCATGTACTGTTCCAATACCTCCGTGCATTCTGAAAGTGTGGAAATACTACAACATGCAAGTTATCCCGGCCAACTGAACCTAAACTTGACTCTTCAGAAGAAAACATGCCAACAACTGGAGGCTGAGGAAGCTTTGCAAAGTAAAACAGAATCTGAAATGCTGCAGTTGAATATTTATGACAAATATAGAAAGTTATTCTATTTATGCCATATGTTTTTGAGGCTCTTTTCCTTCTATTACAAAAGAAAGAGAGCATTGCTAACCCAGCTCCCACCTAAAACACATTCCTGTGAAATGCAGAGAAAAACCTGTGAAATGAATTCACACACAGGAGAACACAAACCATAAACAACGCGGAAGTTTTTGATTATGAGATCTTACCTCATCACAATCTCCTTCGACCATAGCATAAATAGCTTTCTTAACCAAGTTTGTACCTGAAACACAGATTTCAGTAAGTATTAATTAGAAATGTGCTGCAAGAGATGACAGTTTATATACAACTAACGTGTGCTACCTACGTGCTGTGACACCAGGGGAAATCAGGGAGGAAAGAATGTAACAAGAAGTTGCAGTCAAGCTGTAGCCTCAAGTTTGAATATTGAAATCATCCCTGAAGTTACCCAGAGACTCAGATTGAATGCAAAAGACTTCTAAAGCAAGGATATTAGAAACAGGCTTCTATGTTTAACATGGTGTTATATATAGCCTTCCAAGATGTGATTCATTCCCTTTTGCTGCATTTAAAGGCAAAATCTGCTGGCATGTACTTGAAGGGCATTCATCTTCCAAGGGAATTTCCTCTTACTAAAACAAATACTTCTACTTGCAACAGAACGTATGAAACCACTTTTCTTGTGGCTTGCTCCCCATTTGGATTTGCTAGCAACTAATAATATGGTCGAAGCCCATCCCTTCCCTTCAGTCAAGCATTAATTTAATTATTTATCATTAATTTTCATCTATTTCACAACAGTTCTACAAATGCAATATCCCTACCTGTCTGTAGAATTGGGGTGAAATTGAAAGTTGATTTCAAAGTTATTACTGGAAAAAACTGCTGTTCAATGAAATTGCATAAATGTCACTTCCATTAGAAAGCTAAGGAAAAGGAAAAAAAAACCCCAAGGAATCCAGAGATTGTTTTCAAGTATTCTCAGAACTTTAATCAATTAAGATTTTCACTGAACGTATGACAAAACTGTTCTGCATATAAAACACCTTATCAACCACACACTTTATGAGAAACAGCAAGATGATAAATGCAGGATAAATGTTAGCATTTACATAATTCTAAAGTAAGCAAAATGTTAAGCACAAAATTTATTTATATAACTCTAAAATAATGATCTGACTGAAAGCAAAGGAAAAATCTTGTAGAGCTCTTAAGAACAGCATTAGTTCTTATTTACTTATGAATCCAAGCACCTGCAACTAAAACACAGCAGGCTCCTTCATGACTCAGCTAAAAGGAAAGGAGAGAATGATTTCTCACTATCCTCTTCCTTCTGCTCCACTACAGAAACCAGTAACAGATTCTGAACTGCATCAAAATAAAATAATCACATATGCCAAAACAGAGATGCTACAAAAATGTAATTTCAAGTAATTCAAATGTAATTTCAAAACCAAGTCCAAAGAATTAAGTTCCTTACGAGCAATCCTAACACCAGGTTTCCTAGTTGGCTTGATTGAAGGAGGAAAACCCCTTCTAACAGGGCAAAAAGTGATCAGTGAGGGAGGGCAAGCTCCCTGCCAAGAGCTGTTTCTTTCACCAGGCAACTTCCCAGCAAAACATCTCCATTTTGGTTGTTCAAGCAGTAACACACAACTATTTTTCAAGCATTAATACAGCGATGTGCTACGTACATTCTCTCCAATGGGTAATATGTACATAATTCACAGGCAAAAGCCAGTGGATATATTCACTGGAAAATATATATATATATGCTCACACACTGAACACAACAAAGAAATAAAGTTATGACAGCACACATAAAAATGAAAAGCAATTCCTGCAGCTGTTATTTGATAGTGGTAATTTGCAGAGGTAAGTGGTTGCTGAATGCTCTTCGTTTTAGCTTCATAACCCAGATGTAAAGCTCACATGGAATGGGCACATTGGGTTATTTCAACTGAATGGGAAAAGATACTGGGGGGGTTGATGTAAATTGAGCAAAGCAAGGATAACAGCAAACCACTGCCTCTAGAAGTGCAGCTCTGTTTCAATCCTTACGCACCTATGCTTACCCCAACAAGCTAGGATGTAAGAAAGAAATAACAAAAAGGCTATTCTTACCAATTCCTTTTCTTCTGTATTTGGAATCCACTGCTAACATGGCTATATAACCTCTGCGGAACATCTTTTTGTGCATATCCAGCTTGCAGACGATGGCACCTACACACTCTTCCCCTACCATGGCCTTAAAGACAAACATATAGGTATGCATTCTCAGTTTGTGATCTGCAGTGCTACCAGAATTAGTAAACCAGTACATTTAAAATGAAACGGCCATACAAAATTTGCTCGTATACAACAATCAAGTCAGTTTTAAAAACATTTCCAGAGCTACAGACAAGACTACAGAGAAATATGAGAGCTATCATATTAAAATAAAATTACAGTCCATGAACAGGCAGTGAGTTGTCCAGGAGAGAATCACAGTATTACTCTATGAAGTCTACCAATATGAACGTCTGGGACAGAAAGGGGTAGAAAAGAGATAAAGACCAAGTGAAGGCATGGATCCATTCGTATGGGCTGCCACAAAGGAAAAAGCTCTTTATTGTGATCTGAATTTTTATGTACAAGGGCTGGGGTAGATAATATACTTAAGTTTTATCTGGTATTAATGTCAAGGTCACAACGCATCAGAGAAAAACATCTTTGCATTTGATGTTTTGAAACAGTCGTTTTCAGTCATGGGACATCCCAGGAACAGACAAACAAAAAAGCATACAGTTAATTTCACACATTTTCACTATCCAGAGGTTTTATTTACTAAGAGCTACGCACTGACAGTTAGATCCAAAGGCATCGTCACACGAGGCGTGGTTAAAAAGACATAGATGATAAAGCAAACCTAAAGATCCTAGCCCCTTCCCAAACACTTACCAAACCACTCACAAAACCACCGTGTTCACACACACACAAAAAAATCTACCATGAAAGACATTAGAGAGAGCATAAGATTAACTAAGTTGTATGTTAACTGAAGGATTAGGCAGCATGAGAGACTAATGACATTATAACCTGCAGCAGGAAAATGAATAATGCTAGGACAGCACCCAAAGGGAGTATGAATTATTACTGTTTATTCACAGAAAGATTGACAGATAAAAAAAGCTGAAAATTGCATGCATGGGTGTGTAAGTGGATCCACACAACTCTGAGACTTGTATCTGCAGGGAGAACCAGCCTCCTGCTCAAGTGTGCCTCCTGAACCAGGCCTACAGCACATGATTGGCACAAGCATGTGCTAGCACAACAGCTTCTGGATAATCCAAATTCACAGCACTAAGAGACATCAAACAGAAAAGACCTGCCTGAGCCAGTATTACCAGGCCTCCAGTGCTTGCCTCCCCAAAGCGTCTGGTAGAGACTCTGTAGCCTGAACATTTTTCTGTGCAGCTTGTAGGATAAGAATCTATAGGCAGAAGGTTCTTAGAGATCGTACCACAGGCACCAATCTGAGGTTTTCTGCCTGAAGTGTGATGTCTTTCAGCTCTCCATTTGGACAGAGGGTTATTAACCAAGCCAGCTGTCAGCCAGAAGCCCAAGACAAGGTGACAGGAAGCAGCCCAAAATGAATGAGCTGCAGTTCCAAAACAGTGATGCAGCACAGGCCTAACAGCACACCTAACTCAGCTCGAGCTTGTCAGGCAAACACATTTATAAATATAGCTAAGTTTTCACTCAGCAAAAATGCATATTTTTCTTACAGCATCCAAGAACAACCCCGAACAATCAAAAGCAGTGGTTTTTAAACAGCAAACGACAAACGAAACATGATCTAAGTGGACTGAAATACACAGCCTCTAAAGCAGTCCTTTGTTCTAAAGCACACCTTCATTTCATAGAAAAGAAAAGTCATACTTATACAACAACTGCATGCAAAGTATCAGCTCAAGGCAAAACTTCTAAGCTCAGACCTGAGAAAAGCAGGGAGTTAAAGAGTATCATCAGACAGACTGTTCATAACATTGCTATAATTATGCTGAGTACCTAGATGTAATCTTATACCTTGCTTAAAAAAAAAAGACACCACGAACTGGCACTTGATTTTTTTCCTCCTCGCCATCCAAGAGGTAGCACAGACTCAGGCACAGCACATTTGTGCTCTGCCTTGTCAGAATTACTTTCCAAAAAACCCACCCTCATTAAACGTGCACTTTAAGTGAGCAGCAAATAATTTGGTTGCAGCAATCAAAAGAAATGTTGCCACAAAGCTGCATAAAATATCACTTTCTTACCACTTCCTGCTACACTTCTATCTGTCTTTCTGTCTTGGAGTAGGTGAGTCTGCCCCTTAACCTCTGGCTGTTCTCCACTTCCATACTCAATGCTGCATTTCTACCACAATCTGAGTTTTTCTGCTGCCTTTCCTTTCTCCTTCTCTCCAACCTTATCTAAAGCTGGAAACAAATCCAAAATGTGAACTAAAACTTGGTCGTTTTTTTCCATTTGGGAAATGTTTAACTGTGTAAATAGAGGGGAAAAGGAAAAGAAGAAAAAGCTGGGGGAAGGAAGAAGTAGTAGCTCCTATACAACATCAAGTACAGGAAGACCATCAGAGAGCAAATATTCCTTTCAAGTGTATGAGAGTACTTCTCAACATACAGGTTTCTACAGACAGAAATCAGCCCAACCTCCTATTAGATATCTAAGTCCCATGGAGTACTGTAAGATTTACTTCAATCCTAAACTCTCAGCAACATTCAAATCTAATATTCATAAGGACAAAGTTGATGCAAATAAGTCTAAATCAAACTAGATTTTAAAATCTTTGTATTGCAACCACACACGACCAGAGTTAACATAGATGTTTATAAATCAGCAAGAACAGTGCCTCTCTCAAAAATCTAACAACTTGCACCAATTTCATCGGCAAAGGTGGCATTACATCTGTCAGCCACCACCTGAGCATGCCTTCTGGATCCAGAGTTCCCTTTTAAAGATGACTAAACCAACCGACCTGCCCCTAAAAAAGAAACACTTTGCTATTCAAATGCAGCAGAACCTGCACTACAGCAGGTTCCCTTTCCACACAGGCACTGAAATCCAGCCCAGAGTATCACAGGAACAGCTCAGTACGAATCTTTGGCTTACATTTAAAGATCATGTTACTGAATGCCATTAAGGAATACATTTAGGCTAATGGTTTTAACCTGGAGTCTGGCAGTTCGGTCAGAGCTCTTTACAGCACTGGGCAAATCACTAAGTCACTCTCCCTGTTTCCACTCTATGAAACTGGACACGAGTAATTCCTTCCTGTGCAATTCAGTGCCAGAATAGCTGCACTAGTTGTTGTTAAACACACATACGCTACAAAGATGGAAGTCTTCTTAAAGCCTGTTGCAGGAAGAAGTAGCACAGCAAGTGTCTCAAAGCACGATCGTTCCTATGAGGAAAATGGAATACAGAGGAGTCGCAGCAGTTTGGAAACTGGGAGTGTACATGGATATTACAGAATGCCTTTCTAGGTCTGCCATGAGGCTGGTAAGACTCTCCATGCAGTCCCCTAACTTTTCTGGCTCCTCTTTTTCTCCCCCAAGCTCTCTGCAACTGAAAAAACAGAGATGATTTATTCCGAGTCTTTATTTATTTATTACAAGAAACCCCTACATGAAATTAATTGCTTATTTTAAAATTGCTAAAGTTTAAATGATAACTGCTGCTACAGCTACTAGCAAAGTTCAGAACCCAATAAAAGCATGCATTTTCCAGACTTCTCTTAAGGGGCAGCTGAGCAGTGCAGGGACTCTGCAGCGAAGAATAAAGGAGAGATTACAACACTCAGTCAGAATTCTGCTGTTATTATATCCTCTCTTATCCAAACTTTGGAACAGAGCAAGGTCTCCCAAGCTCACCTCTCCCACGCTACAGTATTTGGAAAACTTTTTTTTTTTCAATATTTAATTTATCAGTTTTAAACAAAAGGAGTTTGAAGACCTTCTAGAATCTGCAAAAAAACACTTGAAAGCAGAGCTACAACTTTCAAAAATGCTCTTACAATCAATGCGAGGACAAAGCTGTAGCAATGCTTACAGATGTGAAACAAAGATAGCCCCTTCCTCTCTCATCTTTGACAGCAGAGTGGTTACTGTAGGTCATCTGAAGAGAAAACAGTCTGACAAAGCTCCTGGGAACAAATAAAATGCAAGTGTTTGCAAGGCACCCACATCTAGCACAGCCACACCTGCTCTTCCAAAGACAAGAGGAATCTAAGCTCAAGCATTCAGTCCCAACTTACAGAGGAGAAGGGTATTACCTTGCTGCAGCTCAGTCACACAGTGCAGCAGTGTCACATGCCAGAGCTATTTATCACTTATTCTCAACGTGTTAACTCAAAGGCCAGGAGTATGGTAACACAGATTCATCTGATGTTAAATGATGGGTTATGATGCTTTTCCAGTCCCTCTGAAAGTGTAATGTGAGTTTGTTTTTGAGTGTATAGGTAGGAAATGGTTTGGTAGAGCAAAACCATGCTAGGGACTGGTGAGGGCTGGTCCTAGGCCTTCCCTCCAGCTGTGTATTCTCACCTCTCTTCCTGTACCAACACCTGCAATTGTGTCATGCTGCTATGAATACACTTAGAGCTAAACCAGCTGAAACCTAACTCTATGATACTTAAATCCTTTCAAACACACATACAAGTATAAATGCAGGGTTGGGAGTCGGGGCTAGCTTAATGTCCCAAATCAGATAAACTAAAGGTCTACACAGGTGAGGATAAGATGCTTGAACCAGAAGAAGCAGCAAATAGTCCTTCAATTGGCACTAGCCATTAAGTCGCATCACCTTGGGAAAGCCAAGCCAAAGCTCAGCAAGCTTCAAACCCACGAGGTCACCATCCAGAGGAATAATGTTATTAAATTCCCCTGGAAGAGTTCTGCATTGTCAGGTATCCAAGATACCACATAGCAGAATTATGGCATTTAAGATTGTTTACTGAATACATCAGCAAGAGAGAGCTGCTGATCGTTTAAGGAAAAGATACATCCTGCCCATTTAAATAGAGTTAGTTATTTCCTCTCCTGCTGTTGAGGAAGGGAGCCCATCACAACACAACGAAGCCCACAGAGTATGCACTGGAAGACTTAAGAGTAGTGATTGTGAAATTCAGTAACCAAACATAGAAGTACGACAGTTTTTCCCCTCAAATACAAGCAAGTTACAGTCTAAGCCCTGTTCTCAAGAAGAATCAAAACCAAAGCAAATCCTGAAACCAGAAAAGTATGAGGTTATGAGGCACTGAAGACAAATGATTCTGTGGGAACTGGCACTATCCTTCCGAGCACCAACCTGACATTGTTCTTGCTAATTGGAATATGCAGTTCCTGCTGAAGATAAATATTTTAAAGAGTTATTAGATAGAAGTAGTTCAAGAATCCATTAACTGCAGGAACAAATTCAATTTTATAGAACAGAAAGTCCTCAAGACAACCACTAAACAAGCCTTAAAAATACCAAAATCAGTCACAGAAATACATCAAATGACTCAAGATACCAGAAGAGCTTCAAATTATTACGTATGTGAAACTATTTCCTAACAGCTTTAGACACCATCTCCTCTACAGTTTTACACACTTTCCACTGTTCCGTCCTTCAAAATATCAGCAAACCTGAGCAAAATTCCAGAGTTCAAATAAAGTTTTGTTCATAGTTCATGACTATTCAAAGAAGCTGTCACCACAGAACAGACTTTGGATGTTTTCCTTTTCTTGAGTGAAACCTTGCTCCTCGAATGCATTCAACAAATATATTAGAAATAATTCATTTTGGTACTATCAAACAATTTGCCACTGCTTTTCTTGTGAGAAAATTCTCAAATCACTCTCCAACTTAGTTAAAAAAAAAAAGATCCTAAGTCTAAGAAGATGCACAATGATTTAATGGGTACCCAACACCATGCTGGTGCTACTGAAGGCACACCTGTGCTGCAAGTACAGATATTTGTAGCACACGAGCATTTCTTTTCCAGATGAGGCAAATCACTCACACACACAGCTAAGTGCAGGCACAACGCTTGAAAAGTTACCACTCTACTCTGATCAGTCCAACCAGAGACTGAAGAATGATTTCAAATGTTTTCTTGTTTCTATGTTGTTCCAGATGGTAACGCTCTGGTCAACCTCCTGTAAACAAGCCTACTGTATTCCCCTTTTCAGGGCTGTAAGAGGCACATTTCTGAAAACCCTCCTATAAATCATATAAATCCCACTATAAATTACACCAGACCCTAAACCAAGAACACGTAGTAAGTTTAAGGCCAGATGGATTGCATTAGCTTCACCTTCCGTACTCATATCCAATTAAAATTGGACAGAGATACCCTTGAATCAAAAGGTGTCTTGGCTCTGGTTATATCATTTCTTCCAGAGCAGTGTTCTGCCTTGACTGAAATATCAAGAAAAAATAATTCATCATTTACTTGAGCAAGGAAGCACCACACGCTCCCAAAAACACTGTGTTTTACAGAGAAGCTTTCCAATGAGTAAACCAAACACAGTCAAGCCCCCCATGTGCATACGTACCCCTGAGGCCAATTTATGCCCAGTTTCATATACCTGTGCATGGATTACTATCCTGACAGCATGCTTGCCAGCTGAGATGCACCTTCTAAAAAGGTCTCACAGTTCTCTTTCCACAAGAAGTGCTAAATATTTAGAAAGTCTGGGTAACAACTAGAACAATTTTTTTTTTATAGGGTAGCAGGAAGAATACAACAGTAAGGGTATCATTAATACTGCAAGACAACTTGAACAAAATAAGAATTCCTGTATGCTGTATACTTTGCCACACCTGAAAAGTGATACAGTTGTACTTGAATTTTTCAAGGTAAGCAAACAGATCAAAAAGTCTACAAAACCTTCAGCAGTGCCCCTACACACGTCAACATTCATATGGCCATCATGCTGAAGTCAGTTTGAGAACCATTGTGCAAAAATTGCTAAGCACTCACAAGATACCCACAGACTGAGTACTTTCTTTTTTAAATACAAACCTAGGAACTGAGGCAGAATAACAAAATGAGCTACCAAAGGTCACAGAAGTCAATGTCAACACCGAGATTAGAAGCCTCATATTCCTGGATCCCAGCCCCGTGTTCAAACCCTTTCCCCACCACTAGAAAGGTGTACTAATGAACGTAAAAACTTCAGACATAAGCTTTGCTTATGCAGGCTGAGGTGAGAAGGAGAATTCATTAGTGCCACATACTTTCCAAAAAGCCTGGCCTTTCCTCTTAGCCGTAAAAAGAATATTAGAAGCATTTCCACATGTCAGCCTTTTAATCATGCCTCCACCCCAGCCTCAAACCACTCCCAATTCTTGCCCTCCCCCCCCTCAGCACTTACCAAAAAGCAAAGTTGTGGCCAGTTGTGGATAAAATACCTATACGTGTAAATGGAGTAGGGTTCAGACAGATCTTTGGTGATCAGTCTCATGATATCGGGCATCTGCAGCTCTGATTCGTATCGGACGTATCGTATCGTTAGGTCCTCCTCGGGCTGAGAGTCCGTTCCCGAGCCTTTCAAACTGCAGCCTGCTGCTAAGGACCTAGAGAGCAGCAGCAGGGACTCCTCCTCCTCCCCACCTTCATCCCCCTCCTCCTGCTCTTCCTCCTCCAAGCCAGTCCCTCCTGCCAGCCCATTGCGGGCTGCAGTCTTAGCAGCAGTCGTAGTTGTGGCAGCAGGCTGGCTCCTGTCCCCTGTTGCTGCTGCTGCTGCGGGAGAAGGAGAAGAGGGTGCAGTCCTTCCCTGAGGAGGGAGGTGGTTGGGAAGGGGGGACGAGCACGGTGCTGCAGCCGGGGGCGACGGCTGCTGCTGCTGTCCGGAGCCCATTGTTTTGCTGACTCGCTTGTTCTCCAGCCCCTCGGGGGCTGCCCCTGCCTCCGAGCCCAGGATCTTGCTCTTGAGGGAGGCCCGCAGGTGCCGCAGCTCGGGGCTGATGAGGCCGTTGAGCTGGTGGTTGTGGTGCGGGGGGTGATGGTGGTGGTGGTGGAGGCGGTGCTGCTGCTGCGGCCCCCCCTTGCCGCCGTCGCTGCTTCCTCCTCCTCCTCGCTGCTGCTCCCGTCCGCCCGCGGGTCCCTCCTCTTCCTCCTCCTCCTCCTCTTCGGCCTCCTCGTCCTGGGCCCCGGTGCAGGCGGCGGCGGCGGCGGAGGAGGAGGTGGAACAGGAGGAGGAAGAGGAAGCAGGCCCCCCCCCTCCTCCTCCTCCTCCGGGGAAGGGGGAGAGCGTGTCCCCCTGCGGGGAGAGGACGCTGCTAGGCCCCGGCGGTACCTCGGCCATATCCTACGGGAGAGACCGACACAAACCCACCGAGGAAGAAGGCGTCAGACCGGACGGGGGGAGGAGAGGCCGAGGCGGCGGCCTCACGGGCCGCGGCCGAGGGGGGGTGGGGGGGCCACGAACAAAGGCACGGACGGTGCCCGGGCCCCGCCTCGCCGCCCCGCCGCCGCCTCTTCCTGCTGTCCCGCTCCCCCCGCCGCCGACCGCCGCCGGGGCCCCTTCCCGGTCCCTCGCGGGCCCCGGGCGGCCGCCGCGGCCCTCCCGCCCGCCAACGCCGCCGCCGCTCACCCCGCGTCTCCTCAGCGCCGCGGCTCCCACTCCCCGCTCATCCAGCGGCCGCCAAGCGCGGCCGCCGCCGTCGTAACGCGCAGCCAAGTTTCCTGTCAGCTTTTGCGACGCTTCCTCCCTTGACGGCGGGGCGGGCTTCACCACGGGCCTGGGCGGGACTTGACAGCCCGAGGCCGCGGGTCAGCCTGGGCTGTGGGGACTGAGCTGTTCCTTAAAGCGCTTTTTTCTCTGCCCTTCGTCTTCCAGCTCACGTTACTCTTCGCTTTTTTGGTCAGCCCCGCCAGATCTCGTCACGAAACGAGAAACTTTTGTTTAAAACACACGCCATCATTCCCCCCCTCCCCTCCCCCAACCCCGGAGATGCGGAGGAAGGCTGCGTGCTGCCTTTTCTCACCAGGAAGCTTTGCGGGGCGTGCTCGTTCTCCTTCGCTGCAGTTATTTTTCAAGGAAGTGACAGGCCCGGGCTTAAGACAGAAATCCAGCCATTTCTCTGCGTGTCCTAACAGGGTTCTGCAATTAGGAAGAAAACAGGCAGCGGAGTTCCTGTCTTCTGTTTCTGAATTGCTGAGTTCTGAAGTAAAGCAGGAAAAGAGAGAAAAAAACGAGGCCCAGCTGACTGAATGCGAATGAGTTAAAAAACTTTGATCCCAAGCGATCAAAGATGAAAATAACTCAAATTTTGAGGATGAAGTTGGTCTCTTTATCCTCTGAGATTTGCTTTCTGAGACTCTGTTTGGAAAGATTGCCTTTATGTGTTCTGCGGTTACTCTGCAGATCAGTTTTTACTCTGCTCTACGAAAGTGCTCGTATACAGTTTCATTTAAGGGTTGAGAGGTTTTATTTTTGCGTGTGTGTGTGCTTTCAGGCATCGAAGTGTCTTTGCGGACCCGATCTGAACTGCTCTGGCACACTGATGTTGCAGTGAGGTTCACTGTCCTCGGGTATTTTAAACAGAAAAAGCAAACAAATGTCAGTGTAGTAATGGCCTAAATTCAGTTCTCCTTTGCCATGTTACAGTGGTGAAAGCATCCGAGCCACATGTTATGGTGGTATCCATGTTAGGAAGATGATCCAGCAAAAAATTTGTGATGGAGTGACGAGGATCTAACTGTTATCATAAAAACATACTGTGTTGTCTGTACTGAGGTTACAGTACCATAGAAAAAAACAACCTCTCATGTGTGCTCTCTTTGTCTCACTTCCAGACTTGGAAGGTTCCTTGTTCTGATGTTGATCTTAACAGTTCATTGTCCACAGGTAGGATCCATCTGACCAAAGGTAGAAATGGATAGGGCAGGCTCCTCTGAGCACGTGCCTTGGATTCCCTTTAATGCTAATGGAAATGAAAAAGTGGTAGAATTCAGCTTGTCCTAAATCCTTTAGCTTTCTAAAGCAGGGCAGGTAAATCTTGCTTTGGTGGTCTCATCACCTCAATAAATAGAGACCTCTGCATAAGTGGTTCATCTCAGACACCCTCACTATCACTGTCTGAAGTTAGATGAAAGGTGTCCTAAAACTGCTGTTGATCTGTTCTTGGTCTCAGTGCTTACTTGACCTTTAAGTTTGTCTTATTTCTTGTATTATGGTGACAATTGCTTTTAAAGGCAGCATTCTGAACCCAAAAACTTCTGTTTTGTTTAAAAGGATTCAGGTGTATTTTATTCCTCAGATTTCTCTCACTGCTTCTTGAACCTCCAGCAACTCTGAGTGCCCTCGTGTCATTGCAAGCCTCACCTTTTTCTGAAGGAGGGACAGAGCTTGAACACAAGTCTCATTGTTTCCAGTTTGTTGTTCAATACTTCTGTCACCTGTTTCTGTGGATGATTTATTTGTTAACAAGAGAGGACACACTCAGGAAACTTCCTGTATCATTTTGTTACTTATGTCGATGCCCTTCTTCTTTTTCTTAGAAGTATTTGAGGGAATCTATGCACAGACTACTTTAGATATCAAGGAAACTGTGGTGCAAAATTGACATCAAAATATGCAATTCTTGTCAGAGTAAAGATGTCATTCTAGATTGCATCAAAGTGTTGCAGACAGAATGCTGAGTTGCACTTTATTCGGGCAGCAAACAGTAGGAGCAGCCAATGCTTAATGAAGATACACTGTTCTTCAGTTATTAGCAGTGATTGTTTAAAACAGTTACCCTGCGTGTAAGAGTGATCACATTACTCAAACACCTGAGTTGTTTTCCATGTGTTGAAGTCCATTATAGGTGAGACATTTTGCAGTCTGATTTTTTAGGTAGGCAGTTTTCTACGGGCCATGTTAGTGCACATCTCCCTTTTTGGGCTCCGTTTGGGCTCAGGGACAGACCTGACACAGTGCAGCTGTTGGCTGCCAGCACAGCCATGCCTGCTTGTCCTTGCTTTTGCCCCATCTCATTGGGTGCTTTGCTCGTGCAGCTGTACTGGGGCAAGAAGTGAATTAGCATCTCCCCAGCACTGCATCAGCTGCTCCAGCTGAGCTGAGGTCTCTGCAGAGCCCAGCCATGAGCTGCATGGGCAAGGATGCCATCATTCAATTAAAGAAGCACCCTGGCCTCGTTCATCTGCACCACAGATAAATGCAAGATGATGGCAAACACGCACGAGCAGCTCTGGAATTTCTGCACTGTACTCTGCATTCAGAGGGGAGGTGCAGTGTGTGCTGGCAGTAGTGGGGCTCAGGTCTGTCCAAGTTCCCGAAGCAGCAGATAACAGAATAAAATAAATAGGAATTTCATGACATATGATCCCTCCGAAAAAAAAAACCCGCTGCACTTCTGCATGTTGTTAGCAAGAGAAATCGCAAGGGGGTAGTGTTGTACAGCACAGCGGTGACCCTGAGCCGCAAACCAGGTGCATTTTGCTAAAAGAGTCAGTGACTGCATCTCTTCCGGCAGCAGTCGTTGGAGGATGACTTCTGTCACTGTGCAAGACTAGGTCTTGTGGGGTCAAGATGAGAGCAGCAGAGGAATTGCCATGTCCACCTTTGCAGCTACACTAAAATGAAGTGTGAAATGAGTGAGGGAGATTTGGCAGGGATGGAAATAAAATAAAACGGGAGCCTATGCAGTATGATCCAAACATCAGGATATTTACTCAGTTTCTTAGTCTTATTTATTTTTTCTTTTCCTGACTATGGGTGAAGTCACATGAGTTCCTGATAACTAGCTGCAGCTGGCTTCTCTTTCTAGTGCCTGTTCTCTCTGGGAGGAAAAAAATCACATCTCAGGCGGAGTAAAAAGTGTGTCAGTAGCCTCATTCAAGAGCACTCCTAATAGTGAGCAATGGAGCCTTTCAGGAAGAGTTTCTGCCTTTGCTGCCCTCCTGTGATTCTGCTCACATCTCCCAGACTCATGGGGACACTGCAGTGGGAAAAAGAGTAGAGAGAGCAAAGGGAATCTCCCTGCCTTTCTCTTATACCGAGGCTCGATGAGTGCTTAGAACACGATGAATATGTAAGAGCAGAGATGCTTATTTAAAGATGATTTTGTGTAAGAGGATTGATTCCACCATGCCAGGCACCTTCCCTGTGGAGCTGATGTAAAGTGACGTGCTTCACTGTGAACAGTCAGAGGCAGGTCTTCCCTTCCACGCCCATTATAAGAAAGGCACAGAGAAGGAAGAGTCTGGGGGAAGATGCAGATATGAGGTATGAGAAAAACACTTCTATTATTGCAGAGCTAAAGCTGGTAGCTGAGATCTCATCTGGTGTTTATAGGCCCAGCTCTGCTGAGAGCAGCCTCTTGGCAGGGGAGAAAAAGTGCTATGAGAATTACACACCTTTAGCTTTCTCATCCAGCTGGTTGCTTGCTCCATCATTCTTTGGAGCTTTTAGTATTGCACAAGGAGATGTTTTAACTTGAGCAAGTCAATATGCTGATCTTATTCCACGAACTGCTCACCCACGTGCTCTGCCCTATCAAATGTGATGGTGCAAAAGGAAATTCAGGCATGCTTCCTTGCAATAGTTTCTTCCCATAGCTTCAGGGCCACTTTGACTGCTTCATCTGGGTTTGTGCTACATCTGTCAAGCAAATAGAAAATGTAGTTATTGTATGTCTGAAAATCATGTGACTGTAACCTTTCTAGTTTGCTGACAGCTATACAATAGGCACGACATTCACCATTTACCATGCCAATGTAACCTCAACATCTCTAAGGTAAGAGACATCCATTTTCAAAATCTGTGAGCTTGCTTCCATTGGAGCCAATGCGAAATCTGTTATTTATTTCAACAAGACAAGTCAGAATGGTGCTACAGTCCTTTGAAAAACCCAGTAATAGTCTTCCTTAAACTGCTTAAAATATGGTTTAGTATATCTGGTCATCAGAGTATGGTCATCTTTTTAGAGGGCCCTCTGCCAACTGCTATTTCTTGTTTGCTGATGAGCCCTCTGTGGTAGGAAATATGTAGAGGAGCAGCAACCTCCAAAACTGTAGAAAATGGAGAAGATGGGAGAGGGAACATTAAAAATGGGGAGGGTTGGAAGGAGGAGCTAGGGAATTCTAGACACATCAGCTTTCCTTCAGTTTCCTGAAACATCCTGGAACAAATAGTCCAACAATTTGTAAGCATTTAAGAGAAAACAAAGAGATTAGGGACAGTCAATGTGGATTTGTCAAGAATAAATCAAGTTAAACCAATCTCATTTCCTTACGTGACCATGTAGCAGGCTTTGAGACAGAGGAGAAACAGTTCAAGTCATGAGCCTTGACATTAGTTAGACTTTTGCCAGCCAGTCTCATAAGTAAGCCACAGAAACATGGTAAATATGAAATTATAAAGGGCTGCATGCAAAGCAGTTCAGGGAATAACTCTCAGTATCTCACCAGTAAAGGGCAGAGGGCTCAAAAACAGCACCTGTGATGGGAAGGTGAGCACAATGGGGTCCTTACAAAAGGGTTCATGAACATGGGTCACAACCATGTTTTATTCATGTTCATGGTGGGCAGGACAAGAACTCTGATTAACAATTCTGATTAAGCTTCTGAGAAATACGTGAACTGTGAAGATAGTGAAATCTTGCAACAAGCTCCTGGAGAAGCTAATGATGCAAAGCTTTTAAGAACAGAAAACATTCACTGGATGAATAAATTAGAAGAGATTCTTGAGGTCTCTTCTTGCCCTGCTTTTACTCAAATTTCTGTAGTATATTCTATTGTGAAAAGTGGATTTTAAATCACAGATGCATGTGTGAAACGAGAAGATAATGCTGCATCACTCAGTTTATTAACTTCAGTGGCAGGGCACTGAGAACTAGCAAATTCCCCCTCCAATGGGACTCCCCTGGGGAGCAGAGAGGGAAAAGTGTGGCCTGAGAAGTGAAACTCCTGGATGCTCCTCACTACACCACTGGTCTTGTCACTCTCTCTTAGTCATGGTGTAGATATTTAAGATAACTAGAAACAGAAACTCCAACATCCTGCAGGAATTAGGCAACTTAAAACATCATCTTTCTTAGAGTTTATTGCTGTGCATGCATCAGCCTGTTTTTATTCCCTTAAGACCAGTACACACGGTGCTTGTGTGTGATTTGGGACTATTCATGGCCTTAAGCTTGGCTGTGAGTTTAAGCATACTGCTGGCTGGGATCTCATAGCCGTGCCTTGATTTTTCTCCCATTCATGCTGAATCAAATCCTGATGCTGATGAACAATAACTCAGCTCTGATTTTCCTAGGGCAAGAATTCAACTGCTACTGCCTATTCTATGCTGACGCTTGGTTGGCTCAGGCCAGGCCAGATGTATTTTACTTTTTGTGTGGAAATTGAAGTTTCCAGATTCCTTCCTGAAGGAGATGAGTGTTGCCTGCTGAGCTCTCACAAAAGTTCAAGGGAATTTGTTTTTGATGCTTTGTTCAAAAGTGTCCTCCAAGTGAGTGCTGGCAGCGTCTTGTGCACCTCCTCTTACTGCTACTCAGGAGAGCAGAGGTGTCTGGAGGAGGATGGCTGCCAAGACATCTCACCTTTAGTCTTGTTCTGATGGTCAGCACAACCAAAATTGAGATTAATATTCAAATTTTCTTGGCCATGTATTTTCACTGATAGGAAAATAACAGGACCTTTGGTGTTCTGAATACTATTTTTCTTTCACTGGTGCACGTTCATTTCTCTGAAGAGAAACATCACAATTATGATCTTGGTCTAAAATCTGCACTCTGGAAAAAAAAAAAACAGGGGGCTGCTACAGCATTTGTAACAGCAAATATTTAATGGTAAAGCTGTCAACATACAAGTGGGCTGGTCTAGTGGTAGCCTCTTTAACAACAATGTGACTTCTTCCTGCTTTCATACCTGCCCTCCTTTAAAATGCGGATGGTAGGTAGCACCTTCAAGTCATTTTGAACATATATTCCATCTTACTTAAGCACTGAGTGAGCTTTGTGAGTCAAACCATGGCTGTGGTTTCAGAGGCAGGCCCTGAAAACAGGATGGGGACATACAAGAGAAGAGCATAGGTCATTTTTGCTACTGCTAACCATCCATCTAGCCCTGTGTTTGCACAGAAAACATCCACCTGCTGTTCTCTACTACAGTGTGTATTATGTCCTGTAATTTGACAGCCTTAAGTCTGGTTGGATGAGTGTGTTATTGAAAAGCTCCAGGACAGAGGGTGCTCTGTTGATCTCTGGTGTCCTCTTTGACCTCTGAATGCAGGCTCTGTTGTGTGCACGCACAAAGTACCTGTCTAGCACCTCTCCCACGACATCAGACCTATGAAACATGTGCACAGGCTGATCAGGATTGTTATTCAAGAGAGAGAGCTCTCCTGAGTCACTCCAAAACCTCTTCTATAATTGTTCTGTACCAGAGGGTGGTCAGGCATGGAACAGACTCCCCAGGTTGTCGGCCACGATCCTGAGCTGCCAGTGTTCAAGGAGCATTAGGACAACGCTCACAAACATAGGGTTAGGTTTTGGTTGGGTCATTGTGGAGCCAGGAGTTGATCCTTGTAGGTCCCTTCCAACTCGGAATCCAAGGAATCCATCCATCCGCCACGCCACTGCAAAGATGAGCATTACTGATGGAGATTCAGAAAGGACCTTTCTGGAGGACAGGGCTTCCTGCAAACAAAAGCCTGCTGGGCTTAGCCTGTGGGGTAGGCTGGAAGCAGAGTTTACAGAAGCCATCCACATTATCCAGTGTAAGCACTGAGACTCAGATACAATACAGGACGTATTTAACATGTGAACATGTGAAAACCTTGCTCGTGCTACGAGACAGTGGGCAGCCTGGATTAGGCCGAGTATTTGGCACAGCGACAGAGTCACCTGGGTGTGTTTTGAAGTGAGATCAGCAGTGCTAATCCCTGACTCCCTCCAGGTGGCCGTGTGGTCGGACACATCAGTGCCACGAGCAAGCATCAGGTGCAGGAGCTCCCAGGTCCCACATCTGCAGGCTCACCACCACAGATCCTCGATTGTCACCTAATTTGAGCCTTGGGAATCAGCCATAATGAGTCGGTGATTGAACGAATCATGCCTTGCTTTCTCTTCCCCAGCACAGCAATTCACCCACGTTTGTTCATTACTCAGACTTGTTTGCCAAATGATGTATGCACATAATTTCGGGTCTGTAATTCATTCATATGCAGCCTGGGTGAGTACTTAGCAATTGAAATGAGAAAGTCAAGGATGTTTTATTTGGGCTCCCAAGTTTTTGCTTCTTGATTCAACTCTCAAAAGGCACGTTGTGGGGGTGAACGCTCACGTCAGTGAACTGAAAACGATTTCTGCATTTATCCTCTAATAGACACATATATATTCATGGATGTCTTCAGTTGGTTGTAAGCCTGCTGATAACAAAGTCTGCAGAAAGTGAGCACAAGAGGAGCCTGAATTAAACTAATTATTCAAAGTAATAAAACAGAAGAAAAACGAACCTGTTGTGTGATCTTCTAACTGTGCATGAGAGAAAAAAGTCTACTCTGAAATCAGACCAAAAAATGAAGTGATAACAAGAGTCTTGGAAATTTTCCAGCATCTTATGAACCACCCAGGATAGGAAAGCATGTGAAATTTCCAAATTTGAGTTTTATAAAAGGAAACAAAGCGTCCGAAATTTAACCTAAAGATAGCATGAACACAGCACTGCTCCCAGAGGAATGAAAAGTGGTTAAAGGGACACCATTTTGAAAATGTTTTTTGCACCATAGCATAAATCTTTGGCTCACTCTGTCTTCAGTACCAGGGTTCTGGTCCCCCAGTGCATACAGAGGTACATACACACATAGATCACAAAAGGCTACAGATAAAGTGAGATAAATAAGTGTTGGTTGAATCAGTGTGGCTCAGCGTGGCAATGATGTTAGGTGTTGTAAGGGATACTCTGGGAACCATGGACTGGCAGTGTTGTTTCTAACAGGCCAACATGGATCATGTCATTCCTACACTGGGATACGTGGAAATCTCAGAGACTGAAAAAAGACCAGCCAACTTTTAGCATTTTTACTGCAGTAAATTCTTTAAGAAATGACTTTAGCATCGAGTAAGAGTGAAGACCTTCTCACGAGTTACCAGATGTTTTAAAGAGAGGAAGGAGAATATAAAGAAGAGAGATGTGGACCTGCTGGAGTGCATCCAGAAGAGGGCCATAGAGATGGTCCCAGGGATAGAACACACCCCTATGAGAGCAGGCTGAGAGCTGGGGCTGTGCAGCCTGGGGAAGGGAAGGCTCTGGGCAGACCTGAGAGCAGCCCTTCAAAGCCCCTATCTAAAGAGGGGGTGTCAGAAAGGACAGACACTTTAGCAAGGTCTGTTACAAGGACAAGGGGAACAGTTTGTTTTTCCCTATAAGAATCACCCAGGGGACAACTTACTCCCAAGTGTCAAACACACACATCTCAAATCAAATTAGCAGTGAACCCTTAAAGATTAGTGAGAACAATGCTGCCCTGTAGACGCAGGGACAAATTGGTAGAGCCTCCAGATTTAAGGTACATATAGCCCAGTGCTACATGGGACAGAGAGCCTCAATTCAGACAATCCCCACTTCATAACTCTTGCTTCTCTCCCAGCTGGTCCTTGAATGGAAGGAGGAGAGCTGTGACAGCCTTTAGCAAAATGCTAACGTTTTCCCAAATCTGTGATCCAGGCACACTCTTGTGGTTGAAGGCAGCTAGTGCACACTTGAACTCAGCAGCACAAGAGGAGCTGGGGTGGCCCTGGGGCTTGTCCTCCTGCTCAGGGCTGGCATCAGCTCGTGAATTACAGCCAGCAGACTCAGAATGACCCAGGCTGTTGCAGCAGGCTCCAAAATGCTTTAAAAGCTTGTGTGAGGGCTTCTGTCCAGCTTCAGCTCAGAGCTGCGCCGTGTGCCCAGAGAAGGTTAATTATTTAGCACTGCAGATATTAACCTGTCTGCAGGAGAGAGCTTCCAGGAACAGGAACACTTGAGCTGCTGGATGGTGGGATGGAGTTTTTAGTGTCCTAACTCAGCAGTGTGCCCTTGCTGCTAAGAAGGCTGATGCTATTTTTGGCTATGTTAGGCAAAGTATCACCTGCAGGTTGAGGGAGGCAAGCCTTAATGCCTGCTCAGCTCTGGTGGGGCTGCACGGGGAGTGCTGTGTCCAGTTCAGTGTCCTCAGTACAAGGGAGACCTGGGTATGCTGGAGAGAGTCCAGCCACCAAAGGGCTGGAGCAGCTCTGCTGTGAGGAGAGACAGGGACTGCTCAGCCTGATTCAGTGGGAGCTCATCCTTGTCCTTAGATGCCTGAAGGGAGCTGCAGAGAGAATGGAGCTGGGCTCTGTTCACTGGTGCTCACTGACAAAACAAGAGGTGATGGATGCACAGTGGAGCACAGGAGGTTCCCTCTGACCTTCAAGCAGCACTTCTGTGCTGTGTGGATGACAGAGCATTGAGAAAAGTTGCTCAGGGAGGCTGTGGGATCTCCTTGGAGATCTTCAGAAGACACCTGGATGTTGGCCTGAGTACCCTGCTCTATTTGTCCTTGCTGGAGTAGGAATTAGGCCAGGTGGAGCCAGAGGTGCTGCCAACCTCAGATGCTCTGTGGCTTTGTTGTTCTTTAAGCTCATGTAAGAGAGATGGGATTTGTCTCAGCATTCCTGTGTTATCCTGGATGCCTTTTTTGTCCTCTCCACCTTGCATCCCACAGCCTCAGCAGCTGGCCTCACTGTGCTGAGCCTCCTCCACCTCTCCTCCTTGTGGTTTTGCCAAAGGAGGTTGTCTCTTCACAGGGACAAAACTCCTTAGACCTGCTGGCACCTGAGTAATGAGAAAGATGTTGGCATTTGGCTGTGAAAATCAGAAAGTCCTTCATTTTCCTCTACTTTCTGGGAGTGCCCAGGGCCTAAAGATCTCTGCTTGGCCGTTCCCTTCTGGTCTGCCTGCCTCATCCCCTGTTATCTGAAAAACATCTGTCTGTGGTCCTGCCATACCTATTTATGGGCTGCCCTGCTCATCTGGGCTTCCTGCTTCCAGAAATCCATCTTGGCACAGATCTGGTCTGTGGCTTTTTGGAGCAGCCAACGTAATGACAGAAAAGCTGTCTCATGCTTCCACTCTGAGCTTCATGTAGGTGAATGTATGGCTTCACGACATTAAAATGCCTTCCTGCCCAATTCTTGCAGATGTTGGCCAGAGTTTGCTGCACTCAGTGGCACTGATCCTGCAGGAAGATCCTGAACCACATCTCCATCAGCAGGAGGAATTATAAGTCCAAGTCCCCCTGTCCCCTGCAGCTGGGCTGAGATGCAGACGTGCCAAAGTTGCCATAAAAGCCCCATGAATTCCCCCAGTCCATCCTGAGCTGAGACACAGAATTCTGGAGGCCCTCTATTTCCTTCAAAATATTAATTTTTTATTTTCTTGCTGATGGAAAACACGGCGTATTTGCATTTTTGAGCCTGAATAGTTTTAATTCAGTTTTTTATTGTACAAGCTCAAGAGGAACATTTACTTTGTTTTCACTGATTAGTTATACAATTATTCCTTTCAGATACCACATGAACCATGAACCATAATATTGTATTCTTTGCTAATACATTTTGGAAGCAGTATTTACATGAAAACACAATACATAAATGTAATGAATTTTTCAAATGAACACATCGGTAATATAAAATAATCACAATTTTTTTTTTTCATACAACAAAAGTTCATTAAACTTTTCCCAATTAGCAAACTGACTTTTCTAAATAAGCTGCTGATTGAGCAGGAGCCAGCCAGGCAGACCAACAGGGTTGGATAACGATGATGGAGCAGGTCTCTGGGGAGCACACAGAGGGAAGTTATCTCTGGGCTGGAAGCAGATGACTTCTGCTGGACCTAACACCAACTGAAAGTGGGACTGCTTCCTGCTGCCCACCAGTGATGGCAGTGGTATGGGTGCAGCAGGGAGGAGGGAGCCCTGCTGCATTGCAAATCCATCTTGAGAGCTGGAAAAATGGCTCTTGCTGGGTCGAGGCTCCTGTAGAATTGTTATAAATGTATTTTTCCAGGATTGAGTCTGAAAAGCATGATCTCATGGCTTTATTTGAGTCCATGAGGATGGATCTGCTGGAGCAGCAGTGGTCCCGACTCAGCAGGGGCAGGAACAGCAGCACTTCAGGGAAATAAACTCATCCTCCTGCTGAAGTCATAGAATCATAGAATCAGTAAGGGTGGGAGAGACCTATAAGATCATCTAGTCCAAATGTCCACCTACCACGTCCCTTGGTGCCACATCTCCACCGTTCTTGAACACCTCCAGGGATGGTGACCCCACCACACCCTGGGCAGCTGTGCCACTGCATCACCGCTCCTTCAGAGAAGAAATCTTTCCTAATATCCAACCTGAATCTCCTCTTGCACAACTTAAGGCCATTCCCTCTCTTCCTATTCCTTCCTTCCTTCCTTCCTATTCCTTCCTTCCTTCCTTCCTATTCCTTCCTTCCTTCCTATTCCTTCCTTCCTTCCTATTCCTTCCTTCCTTCCTATTCCTTCCTTCCTTCCTATTCCTTCCTTCCTTCCTATTCCTTCCTTCCTTCCTTCCTTCCTTCCTATTCCTTCCTTCCTTCCTTCCTTCCTTCCTTCCTATTCCTTCCTTCCTTCCTTCCTATTCCTTCCTTCCTTCCTTCCTTCCTTCCTTCCTTCCTTCCTTCCTTCCTTCCTTCCTTCCTTCCTTCCTTCCTTCCTTCCTTCCTTCCTTCCTTCCTTCCTTCCTTCCTTCCTTCCTTCCTTCCTTCCTTCCTTCCTTCCTTCCTTCCTTCCTTCCTTCCTTCCTTCCTTCCTTCCTTCCTTCCTTCCTTCCTTCCTTCCTTCCTTCCTTCCTTCCTTCCTTCCTTCCTTCCTTCCTTCCTTCCTTCCTTCCTTCCTTCCTTCCTTCCTTCCTTCCTTCCTTCCTTCCTTCCTTCCTTCCTTCCTTCCTTCCTTCCTTCCTTCCTTCCTTCCTTCCTTCCTTCCTTCCTTCCTCCTTCCTTCCTTCCTTCCTTCCTTCCTTCCTTCCTTCCTTCCTTCCTTCCTTCTTCCTCCTTCCTTCCTTCCTTCCTTCCTTCCTTCCTTCCTTCCTTCCTTCCTTCCTTCCTTCCTTCCTTCCTTCCTTCCTTCCTTCCTTCCTTCCTTCCTTCCTTCCTTCCTTCCTTCCTTCCTTCCTTCCTTCCTTCCTTCCTTCCTTCCTTCCTTCCTTCCTTCCTTCCTTCCTTCCTTCTTCCTTCTTCCTTCCTTCCTTCCTTCCTTCCTTCCTTCCTTCCTTCCTTCCTTCCTTCCTTCCTTCCTTCCTTCCTTCCTTCCTTCCTTCCTTCCTTCCTTCCTTCCTTCCTTCCTTCCTTCCTTCCTTCCTTCCTTCCTTCCTTCCTTCCTTCCTTCCTTCCTTCCTTCCTTCCTTCCTTCCTTCCTTCCTTCCTTCCCTTCCTTCCTTCCTTCCCCTTCCTTCCTTCCTTCCTTCCTTCCTTCCTTCCTTCCTTCTTCCTTCCTTCCTTCCTTCCTTCCTTCCTTCTCTTTCTTTCTCTTTCTCTTTCTCTCTTTCTTTCCTTTCTCTCTTTCTCTCTTTCTCTCTCTCTCTCTCTTTCTTTCTCTTTCTTTCTCTTCTCTCTTTCTCTTCCTTCCTCCCTCCCCTCCCTCCCCTCCCTCCCTTTTTTTTCTTTCCCCCCACACTTTCCAGAGAGAGATTATTTCCTTTTGTGGACCAATTGAAATAGTCCCTGTAGAAATCAGGGGCTGATGCTGAAGTCTTTTGGTCTCACTGAAGTGGATGGGGAGTTTGCTGCCCCTCAGCTCTATTGGGATGATTTGGCCCTGGCTGAGCATTTGTATAAAGGGGAATAAATCCCACAGGGGTGAGGTGTCTCAGCACAACCTCCCAGCGCCCTTTGCACAGATTGTGCTCTTATAGCATGTGCCTGACCTACTTTGTTATAATAAGCTCATCTGTGTGCAGCAAAAGATAAGCAAAACCCCTCTTCTGACTCTGAAAATCCATTCTGTCCATCGATACCTGTGTGCTAGTGTTTGTGGCTGATCCTGTGCTGATAAGGGCAGCATTTACTTCTTGGGCAAACAAAGCTCCTAGCAGCATCCAGCAGGGCCCAGACTGGGAGGCTCTGGCTCAGTTACAGCATCAGCTCCAGGGCCTGAGCATGGGTCAGGAACAGTGGGGGGAGATGGCAGGATTTAAGGAATATGCTAAGGTGGTCCCTGTGTTGAGGCGTGGAAAGTTCACGGGAGTTGGATATCTCATACTTGGAAAGCTCAGCGTGTGGTTAGGGGCGGAGTGCCTGATCCCTCTTTAATTTCATAGATTCACAGGACGGTTGGGTTGGAGGGAACCTTAAAGCCCTCCAAGCACCACATCCTGCCATGGGCTGGTTGCCCCCCACCATCTCAGGCTGCCTGGGATCCCATCCAGTCTTACCTTGAGCACCTCCAGGGATGGGGCACCCTCAGCTCTCTGGACAGCAGTACGAATGCAAAGCTCATTACCTGGTCATGTTCTGGGGTGTGGTTGGCAAACACCTGCATGAGAGCCTATGCTGCCTACTAAGAAATGCCCTTGGCAGCTACAGACCTGCATTTTCCAAACTCAGAACTACTGGGAGCACAAATAGACCTGGCTGGTGAATGTGAAAGTGAGCAGGACCCTTGCTACAGGGGTTAATGCAGAAGCACATTGCAAATATCTTGTTTCCTCACCTTTTTCTTTTGTTTTTGCTTTGCCGTTGAACCTAGGTCAGCATTTCTTTTTCTTCCTACTATGGAGCAGCCCCATACCACAGCTGCTGTAGCACAGTCCAACCCTGCAGTCCAGGGCTTGATCCTGGATGCTGAAAGCAGCACATCCACAGAGGTTGGCTTTACTCCTGGCAATGACACCTACAGATCCTTGGGGTCAGCAGCACTTTTGTCTGCAGTTCCTGAAGTTGATCTTTGGCCTGTGGGACATCTCAGGTTCGTGTTCTTTCTGTTAATAGCAGCCTTTGTGTTGTCTTCTCTTTGCTGGGGGGGGGAGAGGCTAATGCAACACTCACTGAGCTGCAGCTGCTGGCTGGGAATTGTCAATAGGGCATAAATAAATCTACCACCCCACAGGAAAGACAATGAGATTATACATACTCCTACTACTGCCAATTACAGTAAGAGCAACAATTATAAGGTAGCACTCCTACAGCTACCCTAGGGAGAAAATGAGAGGAAAATGTTCCATTAGCCTAATGAAGAGAGTGTGGTAGAACTGCAGTCAAATTTTCTCACTATTAGCCCCGACTGCGTGCCACTAACACACAAGGGAAGCAGGAGTCATAGGGTAACAATTAAAGTTCCTGACAATTAACCCCTATGATGTACATGCCTCTAACCTGAGGAGAAAATTAAAAAGAGCCACACTTGCATTTGCTTGCCATTAGCTCCCAGAACGTACAATGTGGCATTTGCCCGTGACAATGAGAGTTTCTCACCACTGGGACCTATGAAATGCCATGTGTGGTGGGGATTTGGTGTTAAATGCTCTTGGGAGCGCTGGGGTGAAGGGAAGCCATGCAGAGATGGCTTAACCCCCTCTCTTTTAATGCAGGGGAAGGAGTTACTGGGGCATCGCATCATTAGCTGGAGCAGAGGATGGAGTGGCTAGGAGCAATTTTCTGGTGTCCATCTGCTGCCGTATCCCCAGAGAATAAAGAAGAGACACCAGCTTTGGAGGCGGCAACAGGGAATACAGGAGATATCTTGATGGATTTTGCTTATAGTTCAAGGGGACAATCTGAGCTGTGGGTTGTAACGGGTACTGCTCTCCTCAGGAGATGCTGTCTTTTGTTCAGGGTGGTTTGAGCAGCACAGCTTCAGGACTGCAGCCCAGTGGTTATCAGGGCTTACTGCACCACGACCAGAAACACTGCTCTTCCTGTGGCTTTTTAAGGTGAGGAAAGACTGTAATATCTCAACAATCTGCTTGTAGCGAGCGTTAGATTTGTTCATTTTTAGTGGTGACTCCTAAAAGAAAGGAGATCTAGGCTGGATATAAGGAAAAAAAGTTCCTTACAAGAAGGGTGATGAGGCACTGGCACAGATTGCCCAGAGAGATGTTGGTGCCCCATCCTACAGACAGCCAAGCTCAGGTTGGATGGAGCTCTGAGCACTGATGGAGCTGTGGGTGTCCCTGCTCACTGCAGGGGGGGAGACCTGTTAATGTTGGCTTATGGATCACAGTGGAGAGCCAGGTTGGCATCTGGTGTGGGGATTTGGCCTGTAAGGTGTGCTGGTTCAATTCCCACACCCCATAAAACGTGAGAAGGAAAAAACTCAGTTTTGGGACCTCACACAGGATTGTGGTGCTAGAGCATCTCCACACTGCTCAGCCTGTGGCATAACTGTCCCCACGGAGACTCTCAATGGAGAACACAGGTGACGTGGAGACCTTCCTGGTCCCTTGTAAGGGCAGGAAAATAAGTCCTTTTGGCTTGTCCTGGCCACGGCTCCCCAGCACAGGTTGGTCTCTGGACATCTTGGGTCTGCTCACTCCCCATGCCACACACGGGGCCCTGGGTTCAGGCTGGGCAGTTGTCTTCTCACTGCTGGTCCATGTGGTGAGATCTGCAATGAGACTCTCTTCACTGAGGCTGAGATAACCACCCCACAGTGGCTCCTGCCTTGACCTTCTGGGGAGCAGCCATGGATTAGGACATGCTCATTTTCTTGTTCAGCTTTAGGTCACCCTCCCTCAGGCTTCCTAGAAACACAGTTTTTCTAACTTACTGCTAGGCAGAAGGGCAAGCAGTTTTTGCAGCATTATCCTTTCTCTTTGCCATACCTACAAACACACGAAAAAGAGTCTCCATCCCTCTTTTCCTTTTCTTTCCTACTGTAAGCTCTCCGTATTGTATATGTATCCTGTATATACACTGTATACTCAGTAACTGTTCTCTGAGACTAAAAGAGAAATTGGCATCTGTGTTTGCACAGTGTGGGAGTGAGCCTCTGGACAGGACTTTCAAAGCCAGCAGAGAGGTTTAGAAGCACAAAGGAATGATGGCTAAATCCTAAGGCTGATTTCAGATTACCTGATCAAAGAGCACATCCTGGCATGTCTCCTGGGTGACAAGAGCAAGACCTGACTGGGCACAGCTGCTTTGAGTCTTGATTTTGATGGAAAAAATGTACAAATATGTATGCCCTTCCCAAGAAAATCCCATTTATTGACTAAGAAAGTCATACCAGGATGAGAAGCTGGAGCTGGAGCTGGAGGAGGAAGATGATGGTTATGAGACCACGCTGATCTCTGGAGAATCCTTTTTTCACTTTCCACAAGTTAGAGATCGTGTGGCTACTAACTTCTCTGGTCTAAGTGATTTGTGCAGTAATTTCAGAGCTGACAAGCACTCCATGGCAAATGTGAATTCCACTTTTAGCCCTGTTAAGAGATAAGGAATCATGATTATTATAATTATGATGTGGTTACTTTATTGGTTAAATTAACATTTCATTGTTGGGGTTGCTGTGCAATATACAATATTATTTTACCTACTGTGCCTTCAAAGTCATCTTGTCACAGCAACAGCGTGGCAGCATGGAAAAAGCCTTTTAACAAGTAGGTAAATACATGTCTTTGGAAAAGTCACTGATAATTATGTCAGCTTCAATATATTTGACGGTGAAAGAACAGCTAAAAATAAGTTGAAACAATGGCAGAAAGTATGGAATGCTTTAAATTACGTCTCTGGAATGACAAGGGTTCAAAGGATTTCAGTCTAGATGACCTTTAAAGGCTCCTTCCAACTCTAAGGATTCTATGATTCTATAATTTAATATAGTGATCTTGCTCTTTGGACCAGGTGCCCGTCGTCCTGTTGTCTGGGCAGGTACACTCTTGGCTGGGTAAGGAGCTGGCTGGAGGTCTGGGCACAGAATGTGGTGGTGAATGGAGTTAATCCAGCTGTTGACCAGTCACAAGTGGTGTTCCCCAGCTGGCAGTACTGGGGCCTGTCCTCTTCAGTATCTTTAGTGATGACCTGGACGAGAGCATTGAGTGCACCCTCAGTAAGGTTGCAGATGACACCAAGTTGGCTGGAAGTGTCAAACTGCCTGAGGGTAGCGAGGCCTAACATGAGCCAGCAGTGTGCTCAGGTGGCCAAAAAGGCCAGTGGCATCCTGGCTTGTATCAGAAATAGTGTAGCCAGCAGGAGCAGGGAAGTAATTGTCCACCTGTACTCAGCACTGGTGAGGCTGCAACTTCAGTACTGCATTCATCTTTGGGCCCCTCACTGTAAGAAAGACATAGAGGCCCTGGAACGTGTCCAGAGAAGGGCAACAAAGGTAGTGAGGGGTCTGGGGCACAAGTCTTATGAGGAGCGGCTGAGGGAATTGGGATTGTTCAGTCTGGAGAAGAGGAGGCTCAGGGGAGACCTTATTCCTACATATAACACCCTGAAGGGAGGATGTAGTGAGCTGGGGGTTGACCTCTTCTCTCTTGTAACTAGCGATAGGATGAGAGGGAACGGCTTCAAGTTTCACCAAGGAAGATTCAGGCTGGATGTTAGGAAATGCTTCTCTGAAAGAGTGGCTGGGATGGGCTGCCCAGGGAGGTGGTGGAGTCACCAACCCTGGAGGCATTCAAGGAACACTTAGACATTGTGTTGAGGAACGTGGTTTAGTGAGAACTGCTGGTGATAGGAGGACAGTTGGATTGGATGGTCTTGTAGATCTTCTCCAACCTTGGTGACTCTATGATTCTATGATTTTATTCACAAGGCTAGGAGAGTCATATGCTTACAAGCGTGCATAAGGGGGGTCCAAATGCCATTCCTCAAGGATAAGTAAAGCATTATTGCTGTTTCCAGCTCAAATGGATAGATCAATCTTTTACATAGGTGATCATGCAAAAGAAATGCAGTGCATGTCTCTCCTCTCCACACTTTCTTAGTGTATGATCATGCCCCGAGTTTCAGTGCCAAATAGAATTTAGCTGAACTCACGGGATCAGCTGTGGAATTTCATCTTGAACAAATAGTTTATGTTGTTTTGGATGAAACTTGCTTGTAGCACTGTGCAAGGAACAAAGTCTTTGCCTTGGGACAAGGGTTTCGCTCAGAAATAAGGGGGAAGAAGGAACACCGGAGGGAAGTGACAGAGAGGGTGTTTGGGGCCAGTTTGGGGCCACCAAAAGGAAGGTGAAGCAGCCCCTCCTTGTAGGTACTCAAGTCTTGCAGCAGCAGCTTGCTGGCCAGGGTGATCTTGTTGCGGCTCAATCTGGTTTAGCTTTGGAGATGGACTTTGGCCATCATCTTAGGGATGGCTGGGAGTTGCATCAAACCTCCAGCACAAGTTGGTGTTGCTAAGGCTTGTTCTAGCCTTCACTGTTTAGGAAGAGCCAGAGGGCAGTCTGATACGGGTGTGCATGTTTGCTATAACTTGCAGCTTGATAGCTTCCTTGGGAACTTACTGCCCTCCTGCTTCTGGAATGGGGCTGGAGAGAGATCCAGGGAGTGCTCGCCTTCAGGGTCAACAGGCAAAAATCCACCCCCCCTAAATCTTCTTGTCCCCCTATGGCTGTGTGGCAACAGCCCTTACATGGCACCATGACCACACATCAAGGCAGAGTGGGCACGTTTTCCCATGGCACAGAGGAAAGGAATTTGAAGCTTAGCTTTCCCACATAACTGACAAGGACTGAGCTAGATTGGAGGGCTGTTTCTGCAAAACCCACCAGCAAAAGGTCTGCTTTCTGCTGTGAGTCCATCACACAAGAGCGAAGGAAGGGGGTGGCAATGGGTGTTGCTTCTCTATAGCAGCAGTCCCCAAGCTTGTGGGGTCGGGGTCCTGGTGGTGGTGCCCCTCTATTGCATATCTGAAGTCCAAAACCACGAGTTCTGGCGTGGGAACTGCTGCACCAAAGGCAGCACTGCCACGAAGGAAAGAAACTACTGTGTTTAATTGCTGTAATTATTCTTCCAGCTGAAACCATTCCATTGGGTTCTAACCAATGTGGTTTCCCTATTCCTCCCCCCCCCAGAAAAGTTTATTCTGCAGATGCATTATGCTTTATTATCTATAAAGTAAAATCTGGGACATGGATCTGAATCAGGATGCTTCATGATGTGTATATAACATCGTTCTTGTCTCTGCTCCCCCAGCTCTGCTCCCCCTCCCTTCCCCTTTCCACTACTTACTGAAAGTCAGAAGGTTCAGTGGAAATTGCAGCTATGAACATGCAATTACTCTTTTTACAGCCTAACGAATATCCCGTGCATATTTGATCACTATATTCAATTACACAACCACTTAAACAATACCCACACACTAGTTTGCATCTGTATAAGGCTTTGATTGGACACTTTGAACTGATTGTTTGCTGCACACCCCAGCCTCCACAGTAGGAAATCAGCAGGACTGTTGCATAAAGCACATGTCAAGTCAGCCATACACACAAAATGACATTATTTTCAAGAGAAATTGATTTGGAAAGAGGAAAAATCCCCCACACGGTGCTTTTCCTAGAAAGAACTGGTCCAGGAGGAAGAAAGCTCGCTCCAGAGTGCAATCCTCAAGAAGTGTATTTCCTTTCATTGAGATGGGAGTGAGAAATAGACGTTTTTCCCTACAATAAACTGCTTGTTCCCACTTGTCTTCCCCCCTGAACGGAGCAGTCCGGGCCAAGCGGTTGAAGATGAGGCTAATCTATCTCCAGCACTTCAAAAAAATAAAATGTAAATGTTTGTCATAATAATGCCTCCTTTGTTAGCCCCAAACTGGGATTTTTCAACCTCTGACTCCCAGCCATGACCGGCTGAGTGGCAACGGCAGAGTGCTGAAAGAATTTTTCAACAGCAATTTGCTTGTTCCAATTTGCTTTTCAGGGCTGCTGATCAGGATTGCGGGCGAGCCTGTAAAAGGATCTCGCTCTATTAATTTGGCCCAGCCTCTCCTGTTGTTCTCCTCATATTTAGTTTCTCCGGTAGTTCCACTGACTAAGTTAATTGAATTAAGGAGTGCCACCAGGAGCTTGCCTGCAGATCTACGGTTTCATGTAGAAAACCCCCTCCCTTCGGCTGCAGAAACAGATACGTGCACCTGTTGAGAAGGTGAAGAAATGTTTGGAGGTGACTTATTCCCCTGATGATAGCCCCCGATTCGCTTCTTGGTTTGGTCTGACAGTGGAACTGCCCCAGGCAGGCTGCAGCAGCTCTCGGGTTTGGGATGGTGGATCACTATCACAGAGCTGGGAAAAGGACTGAAGGTGCAGTGATTTGGAGGGTGGTTCTATACCAATGGGCTGATGGTGTTGTTTGTCTCTGTGAACTGAGGCCAAATGTGCCCATTTTAGCATCACAAAGTGCTGTTTTTCTAATTGCTCAGTCTGAAGTCACAGCTCACCTAGTAGAATCGAGGAATGCAATGACATCAACTAGATCCTGACCTCGCTGGAACCAGATAATCCCTGATGTCTCTTCCAACCCAAGCCATTCTCTGATTCTCTGATTCTACTGTGGTTCTTGTGCTGCAGCAAAGCCTGCTGGCTTTCCACTGAGGACAGTTTTAATTATGGACATGCTTCCACCAGTAAACAGCTAAATCAATCAATCAAGTGAATAAATAAGGTTGGAAAAGATCTTCAAGATACTCAAACCCAACCCCAACCCATTCCCACCGTGCCCACTGCCCACATCCCTCAGTGCCACATCTCCACCGTTCTCAGGCATCTCCAGGGACAGTGACCCCACCACCTCCCTGGGCAGCTGTACCACTGCATCACCACTCTTTCAGAGAAGAAATCTTTCCTAATATCCCACCTGAATCTCCCCCATGCAACTTGAGGCCATTCCCTCTCCTTCTGTCACTGTTACCTGGGAGAAGAGGCTGGTCCCCACCTCACTACCACCTCCTTTCAGGGAGTCGTAGAGAGCAGTGAGGTTTCCCCCGAGCATCCTTATTTCCAGGCTAATGAAAAGAAAACCATAGTTTGTGCTTGCTACTGCATTTCTAGTAGGGCTCAGGGGTGAAAGCACAACTGAGCCTCACGGATGTGGAAGCTGCAATCTGAAAGAAACCTTAGAGAAATCCTGCAAGTGGTAGGGTCATTTTGTAGCAGTGTGAGAACATAACCCCGAATCCACTTCAAAAGTGTCCCTGTTCACCCATACCACAGGGGCAGCGACACAGATGCACCCGCGAACCTCTGACCTACACGACAGCCAGCACAATAGCCAGAAACCACATCATAACTGAGCCCGAGCCCCTTTTCCACGCAGCTGGAGCAGTGGTTTGGTGTCACCACCGGAGGGCAGAAAAGGCCTTTGCAGAATGTGAGCCCTTCCCATCACGGCTGTGATGCTTGAGCAGTAACGCAATTCTCCTTTCCACGTCTTCCGACCCTTCGTTGAAATGTAGGGGGTTGCCCTCTGCACTTTGAGCGGAGGTCTGCACAGCGAAAGTTGTTTTAAGGTCTTTGTGCTCTAGAAATGCTCTGTAGGTCTGAGAAGGGAAATTAGCAGCACTTTTGGAGTGGGGAAAGGATCTTCTATTTTGTGAACAAGTGCTCCTCGTTAGGAAATTAAGAGACTGCAGTGGTTAATTAGGAAACAGCCTTTAATGCAGTCAGAACAGAATACCATCCTATATCAAATATGCTACCTCATTTGATGGAAGTTTGTTATTGCTCAGCTTGTGAATGAAACTGACCAGTACCCTCCAGATATTTATTCAGACAATTTCATCTTATTTCAACTTTGCATTTCCATGTCTAAATACATATTTATGTATGTATACTTTGCACTTGTGTGGACACACACACACACACTGCAAAGAAATATCCCTCCCGCATTTTTCTTTTTGCTTAGGCACAACTGATGCGACAGAGGCATCTTCTGTATCCCCTATAAATTCAACCCATTCTTCTTAAATAATTTAGCCCAGTATTTAGCTCAATCGAGTCATCAATTGCCCATCCCCAGAGTGGCAGTGCAGAGATCAGCACAGGGCCTCCTGCTTTTGGCATCGACGTTTTATGGATGCAGTGTTGTGCTGGGCTGTCACACTGGGCAGGCAACGTTTTGGCTCATGGTCAGAGCCCAGTTTTCTCCCATTCGGTGTTTTTGTGGAGTTCAGACAGTCATTATGATAAATAGAAACAACGTTCTGTAGTCCTTCCTTCTGATTTTCACTGCATCATGAGGATACACAATGTTCTGTTTACCAGTAAGACCCCAAATGCTCCCTACAGACTCTCGTGTTACTCCAGAATTGGGCATTTCTTGAAAAGGATTTCTTTCTTAAACCCACGGCACTGTAATGGCTCTTAAGGAGCTGTTACTGTCTAAAGTGTAAATCCCTCTGAGTTTGTGTATCACTGACCCGATGAAACGGTGATGAGCCAGGGTGGGGATTGTGCATCGTGCTTGGAAACGTGTGGGAGATGGGAGGAAAAAAAAGAGGGGGTGAACTCAGAGTTGGGGGACCCCCTTAAAGGAGGTGCTTGCTTTTTAAGAACTTGTAAGGGAATAGACACACACACGGTGTATCTGGCTTAAGGGCTGCCTGCGGGATGTACAAATCCCAAATACAGACTCAGCTCCGCAATGATATATACACATAACGTCATGAGGGTGATACTCATAGATGGGGAATACTTGGAGGCAACTATCTCATATCTAAAGATGGGCAAGATACTAAAAGTGGGAAAAAAATATTTTCCTCCCTCTCCCGGGTGTATAATCAGCATTTACATACAACCAACCTCCCTAAAATGAGGTGGCTCGGGGAAAATCCTGGCAGCCACTTTCACCTAATGAAAAATGCCACAGATGAGATTGTTCCTCCTTTTCACCCTCAGGAAGGACATCCAGTGCTGTGCATGACCCGGCCAGGCACGGATCTGGACCTTGCTGCCAGCGGGGCTCAGTGCAATCACACTGCAAAGAGACAGCGTGTTGGCAAGGGGAAAGGCAAAGAAAAACACGTCTTGCTTCAGATGCCGGACGGCCTGAAATATTTGATTTTTGTGAATGATTTTTGGTGTGTTTTCCTTCCCGAATGGGTCGTATCACACTGCTCCCGTTCTCATAGGGCTGCAGCTGGAGAAGGAGAAAAGGGATTGCAAGGTGAATCCTAAGGAACAATATTTGAACAGATTAAATGGGGAAATGTTGCGCCTTATCGGATTTTCAGAAAGGAAAGATCGTTTACATGTGCTGTGTACTAATCTGAAATAAAGCAGCAGCTTTGTACCAGCAAGGAAAAGCCTGGCTGCAAAGCATGGCCCCGGATGGGTCAAGTAGCAAAAATTCCAGCTGGCTGGAATAGGAATATCGCCTTTCTGCAGCTGGTATCCCGAATCCTTAGTGCTGAAGAGCAAGGGGAGCCGCCAGTCCCGTTACGTAAGAAACAAACCCTATTTGGCATTCAATTGACTTTCTAACTCGGCAGACAGGACTTCACATCTTCAAATACTGAAAATAGATTGCATTCTTGGCCCTCGCTTTGAAAGGTTGGGGAGAATAAGCGCACACCCTGGTCGTGTTCTAGTGATCTCGCTAATCTCAGTTGCACTTTGTCAGAACGAGGTAACTGGTCGTTAAGTGAAATACCTTAGATCAAAGGGGGATTAATCGCCAACTGAATCCGTGCTGAATAAACCTGTCATTCAAGAAAATTATTTCCACTGAACTTAGCAGAGGATTGAAGGTATTTGCATAACAGGGACCCGCGTACTTCAGCCAGGTTAAAAGGTTCGGAATTCATCCAGTGTTTAGCTTTTTGGCTCCTTTGCCTTTCAGCGGCCCTGTACAATGGTTTTTAATCTGATAATGCAGCTAACTATCTAAATGATGTCAGAACAGGAAAGTATTGCAAAGTTTGGTTGAGGGATGGATCAATTTCACTTTCAGTAACTCCTAAATCTGATTTGTTGGAATTTAAGATGTAATCCTTAAAAAAGTCCCTTAAACCGGAGGGCTGTTTATTAACATCCTTTATTTTTTTTTATTTGACCTTTGTCTTAGAAACAACGCACGTTGCCTGCTGCCTTCTCCAGGGCTCTCCATGGTCATTGGGCAGAGGTTTATCCACAGGGCTACGAGAGATGCCCGCGTAGATGTGTGCCCACCTCACGTACATATATCTGCGCAACCAAATGTATACAAACAGATTTTCAGGACCTTTTTTTTCCCCCAGCCTGTCTTTCTGAGGTCCCAGTGAAGTAAAATGCGAGGGAGATGGGCATAAGAATTGAATAACCGTAGCCAACGGGCTTCCATCATTTTCCAGGATCAGCCACGTTCGGTTCTTGTTGTGCAGTTGTGTCAACATTTTTAAGCCCGAACAAATTACTTATAATTTATTGTGATTTTTCCACACGGGAAAGGAGAGAAGGGGCTCTTCCAGGGCTGTAAGGCTGTATCATCTGCGCTATAAAAACTGGAGAAGGCGATTTAAAATGTAGATTGCTGGAAGATGCTTCCTTGCTTCTTCCCAAGGGTTCATTTGCAAGCCCTTCCACCTCTCCTACCTTTTGGGCATATGGGAGGATATCAAGCTACATGGCAGACATCAGATTTCATAATCAGATTTTGGCAATAAATAGAATTTAGCCACTTCTGCATCCAGAGTGTGCCTGACACCGTTCATTCTTTCAGTGGGCGCAGTTCATATTCATCGCAAACTCAAAGCATCTTTCAAGTTAAAAAAAAATTGCAAAGAATGGTTATCAAAGAAAATGAATAAAATCCATATTGAGATAATTTTTTAGAAAATGATTGAAGTTTTAACCCAAGAAAGGACTCTTAGAGTTTCTTATAGCTTAGAATAAGAACATGTCAATCACGATTAAGCTTCTGGAATTGGAATCCCTTTGAAATGCAGCTGTTTCTTCTTTAATTGTGGCAGCGGACTCAAAAGAAAAGAAAGGTCCAGCCTTAAAGATGAGTAAGGAATACAAAATAGCTCAGGATTAGTTGTGGAGTTCAAAGGTCGCTAATTACACTAAGGAGTTCCCAGACACAGGGAAAACATTAAACAGGTCACCTACCAAACGGGAAACAGACTTTGACTTCAAAAAAAAAGAAAAAGAAAAAGAAAAAAATCCCAAAGAGATAGGTTTCTAGGGAAAATCAAAAGTACCGCAGTGCCACCAGCTGATCTCAATGGGGAGAAAATGGGTTGGATTTGGTTCTCTGCTGCTACGTGTTGCCACAGATGGCACTGGTCTTTAAATGTGTGTACAGAGTTCAGCCAGGTTACTAGAAGGCTCTGTCAAGGAAGGCCTTTGCCCTAAAATATGGGGTTATGGGTTGTACTGTGGGGTGTGAGTCCTTGAAAGAAAACTCCGTAGGGATTCAGCCTTTCCCGTCAGCACCCAGCTTGATTTGCTGAGGGTGATCCAAGGAGCAGCTGCAGCTTGGGTGGAAGCCCTGTGTGGAGCACTGAGGGGTGGTTTGGGAACTGGCTGCCCATCCCTGGTAGGGCTCAGCACTGCTGCTGCAAGGATGCTCATCTCCAATAAGCCTTCTGGGGACACACTGCTGTGTGCTCTGTCTTGAAGAAAGTGCTGAACTCTTGGTCCTGTAGGCATGGGGGAGAGGGACAGCACCTTTACTGCCAGTCTGTTCACAGGGGAAATAATTTTTATTTTTAGCAAAACAAAGCCTTCTTTTTTTTGTATTATATCCTGCTCCCCTGCGTGAATCATCATTCTATTCCTGTGCACGTTGGTGTACAAACTGGGATCTGATGGCTCATTTGGGTCTGAAGGGAACTGGGTCTTGCATGGGAACTGCTGAATCACGGCCTGAACCACTGCTGGATCAGCTGAGGTGAGCACTGAGTCAGCCACGGGAGCACAGGTGAAGGCAGTGCACTGTGTGAGCAGAAGGAGTCTGACCCCACCTCTCCCAGACCCCATGTAAGGGCTGACCACCACTGGGGAAGGATCTCTTTCTGCAGATTTCTTTTGGAGTTTCCTACTGTGAACCTAGGACGTGAGTGAGCATTTTTCTTTATTTTGATTGTTTCTTTCCACCGTGGTAATCTTTCTAACTATAAAATATCTCCATTACAGTACTATTTGGCATTATTCATACTGTTAAGTGTCCCCCCATCAGCCTGAGTTCCAGTGTCTCCATGGACAGGGCACCCACCCCCTTTCTGGGCAACCTGAGAGGTGATGTTGGCAATACCATTTTGTGCATGCTGCATCTTCAATCAGTTCTTGCTGAAGGTAGAACACAGCCCAGGTCCAGAGCCCTGTGCGTGGAGCAAGGAGTCAAGGGACAGCAGGTGATGACAGTAGAAATAAAGCTTGGGGAGCTCCAGGCATGGGAAAGACAGGACCAAGCACTAGTGGGAGGCTATGAACAGTAGTTCAAATAGGCTGCCCAGAGAAATGGGGTTTTCTAAAGCAATAGGCCGAAAGAACAAGGGTAAAGGGAGGTAGTGATGAAGGAGACAGCAAATGAGGTGAAGGGCAAACGTGGGCTTACCCACAAGCTGTGTTATGACTTGAAACTCAGCAGGGCTTGTACAAATAGGACAAAGTGCAGTACATTTCTGAGCGAGCATGAACAAATAGGGGAAAGCTGCTGTTCAGTGTTTAACGCTGTGTTGCTCCAGTGTTTACATGTTAACAAATGGCCAGAGTAGTTAATATCAATGGGGAAAAAAAGTAGAAAAGGGACAAAAAAAAACACCAACAATCAAAATGCAGAGGAGGGAATAGATAAAGAAGACATGTAGAAAACATAGGTGCTTACAACTTATCTGATGTAATGGGATTTAACTGAAGGTACTTCAGGTACTGGCAGAGACCATCCTGTTGGTATCACTAAATACCCTGTTGCTTGGTGGGAGGAAAGAATAACAGAAAAGCAACGGATTACCTTTAAGATGAGCAGTGACATGCAGCAGGCAGCAGAGGTTTGACACCATCAGGCCATGTTAGATAGGCTGATTCTTTTCTGTGGTAATAGCAGTGAGTCCTATGGACCCTGGAGTGTGGGGACAGTCGGTGTCTGACACACAGATGCTGGTGTTGCTTTGATTTGCCATGACTGACAGGATCATGAGCTGGAAGAGACCACTCAGATCATCTAGCCTACCCATCAACTCACCACCACTGTGAACTGATGCTACGTTACCCCCAATTTTATCATGAGATGTAGTGAGTTTATTTTATTTAAGATGCATATTTTTGTTCTTATTTATACCCTTTTTATTATTTGGGAGCAATGTTGGGTTGACAACCAATTCTTCTTTACATCCTTCTGTTGATCCTTTTCAAACACGTGCATATCATTGCATTTCAGAGGACTGAAAGAAAACTATTATGCCTGGAGAACTCCTCGGCCAGCTCTTGAAGAACTCTCTGTGCAAATTTGTCTGTATAGATCTCACATAGAACATACCTGTGATGAATTTATAAGCATAAGCACTTGGAGAGAGAAATAAGAGAAGCATAGCATAGCTGCAGGAGCACGCTTAGAGCTCTAACTCAGAGATTTTAGGAGCAAAACCTTAATCAAAACAGCTTCTATTAAATCATAAACTGTTCAGGGGTGGAAGAGAAACATCACCCATACTTTTTCTCTACAAACCTGTGTTGCTTGGTGTGTATGAAGCACAGTAAAGCAACAGCCATCCATTCTTGAGTACTGTAACTGTCCTAAATCTGGGAGTTAGGAACATGGATGAGAGGAAAACCAAATAGAATGTGATTTAAGTGTAAGGGGATCCTCTTTCTAATGCACAGTGAGTTCTCATGGCTCCATTATTTCACAGCAGGTCCTGGGGAGCTCTGTTTGAATGTGAGGAAGAAAAGCCATTCTTGCATGGTGCTGCAGTGCAGAACAGAAAGATCCAGGGATACCCTCTTGCAGCCTTCTAGTACACCACAGAAGCTCATGAACAGGAGAGAGACTTTTTGCAGGGCCTGACAGGGACAGGACAAGGGGAAGTGATTTTAAGTTAAAAGAGGGGAGATTTTGGGTAGAAGTTGACAAATTCTTCACTCGGAGGGCAGTGAGTGCCCCATCCCTGGAGGTGCCCCATCCCTGGAGATGCCCAAGGCCATGTATGGGGGCCTGGGTGGGGGTGTCCCCACTCGCAGCAGGGGTTTGGGCTGGATGGGCTTTAAGGTTCCTTCCAACCCAGGCCAGTCTGTGATTCTATGGTCTTTCTCATGGGTAGTTTAAAAGCTGAAACCACACGCTGAAATTCTGCATCAAATCATGGAGAGCGTGGCCCTTTCAGGGATGTCTTTTCCCCACTCACTGTGGTGTTGAGGCGTGCAGGTGGCTCTAACAGGTTGGAGATGAGTTCTGGGCAAATTCATCATCTTGACTTTAGCCTGCTAATCAAAATGCACGTCACCTTGGTGAGGGAGGTCATAGCACAGGATCCTGTTGTTTTTTGGATCCTCCAGCAAACTCATCTGTTTTATGCCTACTTTGAAATGCTGTTACAGTTTGAAAAAACGTATTTACATCCCTAGATCCTGACTAATGCTAATCTTCAGGACAGTGTAGTTTGCATGCGTGCATGAAAAGGAGCTCACCACTTCTGCTGCCAGGGGCTAAGCAGATTCCTGCACTGTCTCCACTTTAAAAAGCACTGCTTGTGTCATACTTCCTCTCTTGAAGTTCTTGTGAATTATTCACTCGTGTGTATTCTGTACACACCTGTGCACAAAACAATGCCATGACAATTTTAATGTCTTTCTTATCAGGGCACTAATGAGATTCTTGTGGCTTCAGGAGAGGAAAAAGGCAATTAAAACTTTTGTGTCCCAGGTAACTGGGTGCTCTCTTGGACATGGCAGAATCATAGAATGCTTTGAGTTGGAAGGGACCCCAAAAGGCCATGTGGCCAAACTCCCCTGCAGTGAGCAGGGACACCCACAGCTCCATCAGGTGCTCAGAGCCCCATCCAGCCTGAGCTTGGGCACCTCCAAGGATGGGGCACCACCACTTCTCTGGGCAACCTGTGCTAGCTCCTCACCATATTATTATAAAAAACCTTTTTTCCTTATATCCACTCTGTATTTCTCCTCTTATAGTTTGAAATAATTTCCTCTTGTCCTATCACAACAGCCCCTGCTAATAAGTCTGTCCCCATTTTTCTTACAGCCCCATTTAGATACTCAAAGGCCTTTTCTTCTTCAGATTGCACAGCCCCAGCTCCCTCAGCCTGTCCTTGTAGGGAAGTGTTCCATCTCTTGGGTCATATATATTAAAGAGGAAATGACTTATTTGTTTCTCTAACAAGATGCATTTTTAAACAAACACACAAGTGCAGGAACAAGTTTATTTTCACTGTATTGTGGCATTACTTTCACTTGCTATTTTGTTTAAATACAAAAGTCAATCACAGTCACATCAGTAATATAAGCTTTTGTACATGGTAGGTGCTGATGCTTCAGAATTCCAGATGTAGTAATCGGATGAAATCAGTTCCCGGGCTAAATAGTATAAAACAGACAAGAAAAATAAGCATTACAGGGTGCCTTACAATCAGCCATCCCTTCATCCAAGTTAAGAGACTATTAATCCAGCCTTACTAGTTTACAGAAAGGTATAATGGCCTCTTTAAGACTCTTACTATTATTTGAAAATTATTTCTGATAATAATACATTTAAAGTCTCAGCTTCAATTACCTTCACTAATGTATCAGTCACAAGCTTAAAATTCAAACAGAGGTTAAGTCAAAAGCAGGTGGATGGCTTGGATTTTGTTCAATGAATATAAATTACATACTTGACATAAAACATACAGAATGGAAATGGTGCTCTTTTTGTGTTACCCATTTAGGACTGACTGTGACCCATCACAAAATTAATAGTGTAAATCACTGTTTTCAAAAGGCACTTACAGAATTCTGCTAACGTGACTGATAGAAGTTGCAAAAGGCAGAGAGCAACAAATAGAAATGCTTCTATTAGACAGCAGTAGTCAGATTTTACTGGTGCCTACAGTGTTTTCAGTGTATTTTTGGTGCAGACTTGCAGTGTTAACTCAAGAACAAGCAGATCTGGTTTTTGCTCCACATCCACCAGCAGATGTTGGTATGATGACACTAACAGCCAGCAGCAGCCACAGCCTGCATGCAGGAGCTGTGTTTTGTGCCTGCACTTTGTATTTCCAATCCACATCTATCTCCACATTAAAGCATCCTAAGCAAGAGGGCAGACTGTGGAAAAATGTTCTTTGTCCCCCATTAAAGTCCTGTCACTAGGTAGAACACTTTAAAACATCATAGGTAATTTAGCACATGTAAAAGGATAATGACAGTCTCTATTCCAGAGAACTCTGTGTGCATTAAGAGTTGCAAGAAACAAAAGTACAAAGCAGAAAGGAAATAGGAAAAAAAAGATTTGTTCAACTTCAGTTACATAATTCTAGTAATTGACATCCAAAGTGTAACTTAAATATGCTGTTACAGTAAAATAACAGACATTTTTAGCAACTCACATGCAGTGATTTTGGGTTTTCCTGGTGCAAAGATCTGAACAGAATGCTGGTCCACGTAACAGCCAGTAAGTGTGAAGTCTGGGATCCTAAAATACATCTGCAGAGTGAAAGGAAGTACAGGATCAGGTACGCAGTGTCATGGTTGCAACCTGCATTACACTGGAGTGCAAGCGTACCCCCAAAATGACAGGATGTCAACTCGTGTCAGTTAAATAAAGAAGACCCCATGCTGAGAAAAGAAAGAGGTTAATTATTAAAGTGTGATTAAGATCTCTGTAGCTGGTTTAAGACGACAAAAATATGACTCTGAAGGCATCTTTTTACACAGACTATGACTTACTTTTACATAAGCTGTGGTGCCAGTGCAAACGTAATCAGTTGGGTGCTCTTTGCCTATATCACCAAAAGTCACAGTTCCAGCAAGGGAAACTTCTGAAGACTTGGGGAACTTCTGTCCTAAAGCCAGAAACAGCATCTGTTAAGGAATTATACAGCTGTGCTTCCACTATAGAAAAGCAGGTCTGCAAGGAAGAGTGGACAAAGGTGCTGTACTCACCGATGACCCAAACCAGCAGGCTCTTCTCTCGTGACAAATCCAGCTGGCCATAACTAACTTTGTACTCTAACTGAGCAATTGGGCCCCTGCAGTGCAAGAAAGAGGCAATAAGGCCATTGGAATTAATATCATTCAGTTATTTGTTAATCATTTTGTTACACTGAGAAATGCTGAAATTCTCATGTGTGCATGGCCAAACCATGTGTATCTAAGCACACTGTTAATTTATGGAAGGAAATTACAGAGCAGGAGGAAAGCACTGAGGTTTCAACCTAGTAATCATCAGAGAGGTGTTGGCATTTTACTGTCTTCAGTGCACTGAGAGCATTTTCCTAACACTGTGGTCAACATCACCAACTTCATATCATTCCATCTTTCAGTTTTCATTATGGTTATGTGACAGTGTAGTCAGGCAGTGGTCTGAAAGGCTTAAATAAAAGCTATCCTTTTAATTTTAAATGACTGTATTTTTGATAAGCTGATCAGTAGCTAGGATTAGCAGCCCTAAGGAACAGGTAACCCTGGGCTACAAGCAGTCTCAAGACTTAATCCACCTGGAGGATTGTGGCAGTGATTCACATGAAAAAATACCACGGGGAAACATGATACTCAGTGGAGGTGTTGAGAACGTTACCAAATATTCTGATTAGAAGCCACAGAAATTCCAAGGCTTTCCAACATTACCAAGGTTGATGTCCAGTGTAAATCCTTTGATGGAGCACAGCCTGTTACACTGACTCCTAGGAAGTTCATTTTGGGAAGATCACAGAGGAAAGGAGGAAGTGTATTCACTCACCTGTTGAAAAAGGGAATACGAGCTTCACAGTACTCAAAAGAATTCTTTATGCTTTCATGAAGTTTCAAGTTTACTGTTATTTTTATCTGTGATCCCTCTTCAATGAGTTGATAACATCCCAAAATCGGTGGAACTGGCACCTGGAGAAAACCATATTCATTCTCACCACATAAGATCAGCTATATACTCTTTTAATTGTTTAAGTACTTTAGAGAATAACAAACTTATTAACTGCTGATTGGTTTTGAACAGTATCTGTCAAACCCTTTGGTCTGCTCCCAGTACACTGATTTGTCACAGATGTGCTTGACAGCTCAGCCTGGATTCACTTTGTCTAATCCAGGCACCGAGTGGTTCACTTCAAGCAAGAAAGTAATGCCAAGCAAAGGTACTGTCATGTTATGAAAGTGACTCAGATGACTCAAGTCCTAAAGTGCCTTCGAAGGAATTTACTACATAAATAGACTTCTATCTCCTTGTATTGGACTGAAAGTCACTTATCATAAAATCATGGAATTATTAAGGTGAGAAAAGAGTGCTAAGATCAAGTCCAACCACTGACCCATCACCACCATGCTCACTAAACCATGTCCCTGGATGCACTCAACAACACAGGTATTTTTATTCTTGTTTGAGGGCAGGAAAACAACAAGGGTCAGGGATGGCATTACCTGGGAAGTGTAGTAACACAAGTTGAATGACTCTGAAGGAGGAATGAAAGGAAATTTGTAAGGCCCACTACACACAGAATCATCCAGTGGATTGACACTGCTGGACATGAGCATGGCAGGGTCCACAGATGTCACACAGTGATGGACGAGGATATCTTGGAGTGGAGAGCCATTAGTTGGGAGGTTCAAAGTGAGGGTTACATTGGGAGCAGCTCCTTCTATATCACACTTGAAAAAACGAAGACAAGAAGTTACTCTACAATATTTCCTTCAGGTCAGAATTAGATGTTAAAAAATCAAACACAAACATTAAGCCATCACACTAAAATTTTTCAGCTGGCTTCAAAAGTCTGTATTTTAAAGACAAAATCCCTTTCTCCTTTCTACACAGTTAGTGATGAAGCCTTAGCTAGCTGTCTCTATTGACAAGCAAGCCAAGGACTTACTGCTATAGCTAAACCATTACATAAACACACTTGGTTCAATTAATTCAGTTACTTTTACAACATTCACTTAATGGATTCAAGCATGCAATTAATGGCTGTGGTCCCATGCCAGCTTTCTCACAGCAACTATGTCTAGCACATCCACGGTCCTGTCGCTTTGTGTGCCAGCTCAGCAGCACACAATTCCACCAGGGCTTTCTTTTTTTGTGAGGTCATCCTCTCTGCAAGATTATTAAGAAACTTGTCCCTCTAAGAACAGGAGGCTGCTCGCCCATATAGTGCCTACCAGAAGAGCAGTACTTACACTGGCTTCCTCTGAAGGTGACTATCCCACCTCTTACTAAAGCACAATCCACTTTGGAATCACTGAATGGCTTGGGTTGGAAGGGACCTCAAGCATCACCGAGCTCCAACTCCCCTGCTGAAGGGCTACTCTCAAGGAGTACTTCTCACAGTCTGAACACGAGATCACCCTGCCCCTCCTCACTAGGTTCATGTGGGCCCACCTTTGGAGTTTATCAAGGTCCCTCTGGATGGCATCCCTTCCTTCTGCCCTATCAACTGCCCCGCTCAGCTTGGTGTCATCAGCAAACTTGCTCAGAGTGTACTCGATGCCACTGCCAGTGTTGTTGATAAAGATGCTGAAGAGCCTTGATCTCTACCTGAACACAGGGCCATTGACCACAGCCATTACAAATACATTGCACTGAGATAATTTATGAAGCATAGTCTAGAAGGAATGTTATATACAGCAAAAGTAGAAAATACAAGTATTAATGTATTTTTAGTTGTTACTGACCTATTAGTCAACATTCCCCCAGATTTTAGTATCAATGACAACCACTGCTATATATAAAAAACATTCAGTATCATTATGCAATCAGTTTATTTGCACAGATTCTGTACCAACAGTTACGTTACATCAGTTGAACAGCATCTGTGGATTCAACATGCTGTTGTAATAAAATGAAGGAGGATAGGAGATTACATTTTCACGTGGTAGGAAGATTAATTAAAAATGCTCAGCATAGAAGACTCAGAAATAGCTTCTAATCATTTATTAGAGAGGTGGAAATGAAATAAGTGTTAGCACTACTATTTCTAAGCCTTTCTATGCAAAGATTGTATGAAATGTTTTTTCTCTATTTCATTTAAAATACATAAAATAAAGAGAAAGTACATGCAGTGTAGCTACTGCTGGAAACTGAAGGCCCAGAAATAAGTTACTGGTAAATGTGTGGAGCATGCAGGAACAAACAGTGAAGATCAAGAGAAAACACACGACTAGCACATGAGCCTAATACGTAATAGTTCGCTATTCAAATTTTAGTTTGCTATTCTTTCAAGTTTTACAGTATCAGACATTCACTGAGGGAAAGGAAAAGCGTATTTGCTTTCCCAGTGTGCTCACACGAAAAACACTTTGGTGAGACTGGCACAACAAACGCTCTCACCTTGCAGCTGACGGCTCCGTACACCTGCCACATGTCCACGACGTCTCTCCTGTCGTACTGCATGCACTTGACTTTTTCAGTGATGCAGACGTTGACCTGAGGCTTGCCTTTATACGTGTTGGATCTCCAGGCTGGCTGCTTCACGTCTGTAGGAACAACCTGAATGTCATCAAACGAGCTGCTCAAGCTGCTGATGTTTGTGTTTAGGGGGGTGCCAAGCGGACAGGCCTGTACGATCAAACTGCGAAGCTGGCCTGCTTTCGCACTCAACTCCGCTTCGTTTTTCCGGCTGGGAGAAATGTAGTCCAGGATGCCAAACAGAAGAGCGAGCCCTTGTGAGAGCCCAGGGATGGTGAGGAGGGGCGGCCGAGGCTCCAAGACCGCCTCAACCAGCGGCAGGCAGGCGTAGATCAGCCCGCTCTTCTGGAAAGCCACCACGGGCCACAGGTCCCCTCCCTCGACGCGAACCGAGCGGACCGATGAGTGATCGATCCGAGTACACGTGTCTCGGTGCTCCACAAAACTCTGGTCACCCGTGAGCCTGAGTTCGAAAAGCATGGCCTTGAGGAAGTCGCTGTCAGGGGGCACAGCCACGTGTGTCGACGCATTGAAGGCCTCCGCACGTGCCTCCACCGTGGGGTAACGCCTGCGACACAGAACCCACAGCGTCTCAGCGCTACTCCCCTTTTCCCGCCCGAAATATCATGCCTACAGGATTCCTAAAAGCAGAACCACATTGGTGCTTTTCTTCCTGTCACAGAATGCAAAAGCACAGCAGAGGTCTCTGGAGCGTTGCTGGGTTTCAGCTACAGATATTCAACTGGTACAGACACTCAATTAGATATTCAATACTCATACACGTTGTCCAGAGGGGGTGGGTGCCCCATCCCTGCAGATACCTGAGGTCAGGCTGGATGGGGCTCTGAGCACCTGATGGAGCTGTGGGGGTCCCTGCTCATTGCAGGAGGGTTGGATCGGATGCCCTTTAAGGGTCCCTTCCACCTCAAACCATTCTACAGAGAGAACTCCTGAAGGCACTGCTCCTGGAAGTGCCCTTGTGTCAATGAACACCAGCACTGACACAAAGAGCAAGAGGATCACACACACAATCACGCAAAATAAAACTATTCCACATGCAATTAGGAGTCCTACTAACAAGCAGATCTGTACTGGAAACTTAGAGCAAATACATTCACTCATTCACTTTAATTTTTAACAAAACGTGTATGTCTGTCTACCAACTACAGCCCTATCTGTCCTGTAGCACAGCCCTGTACAATATTTCACAGCACTGATGAATCCAGCATGACTCACCGTTGCAACAAAACTTCAACAGCAAAACACTTCTAGGAGGTTAGATCACACTAAACACGAGTTTTCACATACTTAAGAAAATGGATGCCATACGTGACCAAATTCAACTTTTTCAGCTCTTTGCCTACATATGGTGTGCTACTGCCGTAGTCCTGCTACTCCACCAAACACCATGAGACAGTAACACTGAAATTATCTATATATAGGCTTTGCACTGCTGTTCTGAGCTTGCACAACTGATCTGCAGCAGTTGTTGAGCTAATAATCAAGATGAATTAAAAACCTTCACAATACTGTAAACCCAAGAAGATCTCAGTGTACCTAAGTCTAAAAGTTCCAGCAGCAGTTGCATGGTTTTTGTGGGAGAGCAAAGTGGACTCTACAGTGCAGGTACAATATGTGTTGTAAACCTGAGTGCTGTTAGGACTGTTTCTTCATTTCAATTTTTGATTTTGGAGTACTCAAGATGCAACCTTAACATCATAGAGTGGTTCTGTATATTCTAAAATTGCATCTACGTATATACTTTACTCCACTTGAGATGTTTCACAGATAATGCTTGAGAAAAAGCACAAGATTCTTCTCTGAAGCAGTATCACTTTTTAAAGCAAAGAGGGGTGAACTTCTTCTCAAGCTAACCTAAACCTATAAAGAAGAATCGAAGAGTTGTCTTTTAATAAATGGCAGAGAAAAGAAAAATTGGTTTTCATCCTTTTTTTATTCTTTAAGTAAAGACTCCCTCAAGTTTCTCTTAATTTAAGTCTGATGACAGGCTAACTTTTCAGTATTATTTTTTATGGACTCCTATGGCAGTTACTCATGGACCCTCAAAATTCATAACACAAGCTGCAGACCAGAGAACAAGAATCACTTTATGAATCACCTTGTAGTCAATCCATGCTCAGGTCAGGTTGCCCAGAGAAGTGGTGGGGTCTCTTTCTCTGGAGATGTTCAGGGCCCACCTGGACACCTACCTGTGCAACCTGGGCTGGGAGCTGCTTTGGCACTGGGGTTGGACTCAATGATCTCTGGAGGTCCCCTCCAGCCCCTGTTCTGTGATTCTGTTTGTGCTCAGACCCACACTTATAAATGAACGGAAAAAAAAAATACCCAGATACATAAACACCTTCACTTATTTCCAATTTAATACATTTTTTTAAATACATTGACAGCCTGTTTTTTAAATTGCCATAGCCCTTATAATCCCAGGATTTTGGTATTTCATTTTATCTATGACCTTCACACATAACATTCCTGAGCTCTTGTGTGGTTCTCATCCTATTGCCCCCAAGTCCCACTTGCACCATCTCTGCTGACCTGCCAGAGAAACAGCCCCTCACTGGAGACAACCATGATTCCTCATACTTATTTTTGTGACTGTGCTTTTTTTGTCTGATTCTTCATCAGGCATCTAGAGCACTTTTTTTTTTCTTTCCCCATAAGGAAAATATAAGCAGAGCCACAGGATTTGTAAACAGGACACAGATGACACTGAAACACTTTAGTCTCATGTCTATTTTTGAACAAGGAAACAGGGTGTTTTTGCTGCTCAAAATCTGACAAGGACTTCCTGTGCGAGGCTGCTGATAAGAGGCTGCAAGTAACCTTGGTGAGTACCTCTCATTTTTGGCTGATATTCCCAAAACAAAGGAAGAGGAGATATTTCAGCCTGTTTTTGTCTGTCCCAACCGTGCGGATGCATTTCCCGGAGCTTTCCCTACAGCCCAGCCACCTTCTCATCCTCCTCCTACTGCATCTTTCCAGCTTTAGCTGAGTCATTAGACAATTAGTTAGCCCTTCTGATCTCAGTTCTTCAGTATTCCCTTCTAGGAAGCGATGAAAACTGAAAAAGATGAAAGTTTCCTGGGCTGAATGAGCTTTGGTGATTCAAGAGAGCAACCACGCTTGTTGTCTGAATTAAGTTATGATCAGCTCAAAAAAGTGGAATGCTTTGATGTCCCAGATGTCTTCTCTGAGGTTAAAGATCAGGGCTCACGTATCTCCAGCTGAGTGCATAAGTCCCGAAACCAACAGCTTCCATGTGATCTCACATTCTTTATATTGTCTGCACGCTTTGTTGAATTTAAGGTCAGTTAGGAGGATAAACTTGGGGTTTCCACAGCCCTATTATTTCCTCTGGGAACTTGAAAGATCTAAGTCTGGAAATCACTTCAAGTATCAAGTCGAGTTTGCCCTTTTCAAAGGAGCACTCCTCGCTGACTGTGTGACAAGTTACTTCACAGATCCTTGTCACCAGCCCCTGGCCTCCATGGTGATTACACTCACCGGCTTTGGGACACAGCTTTCTCTTTCTCTGTGTTTGTAGAGGGGAGGCCTCATCTCTCAACTTGTAGGTAATACAAGGACTATAATACTAATCCTAAAACAATCAGAGGAATGCCCGGCGTGGAGAGCTGGCTGCACCCAAAGATGGATGATGCTCTAATTACTACTCTTTCCTGCACCCTTCTAGCTTCTCTCCTCAGCTTTACAGAATTCAGATGAGGACAGTATGCTGGTTGACACATTTTTTCCTTCCCCAGCCCACAGTTATTTTTCCTCTTGTTCCTCCCTTAAAGAAGATGGACATATCGCTGCCCAGTCCAACAACACCAGCTTGGCTAGCCCAGTGTCTATTTAAAACTCTGCAACAGTTCTGAATACAAAAAACCCTCATTTGGGTCAACCTCTCTTTGTATGCAAAGATTAAAACGAAACTGAGAGTTACATTTCTGTGCTCCCAGTGCAACTGCAGCATGATGCTAACGAACAGAAGTAAAGCAGACACATTGGTTTCTGCCTGTGCATCTGGCAGCATTTCCCAATTGCTGCCCTGTCCTTTGCCACGTGATGACAGAGCAGTGAGGTAAAATGTTTGCAACAGAAGAGAAGCCAAAACAGAAAGAGGAACGGGGAAAGGGTATCAAGTACAAAAAGCAGACATTGTGAAAAGAAAAAACAAAGAAAGGAAGATAAATGTAAAAGGAGAAAAAAAAGAAGAAATAAGAGAGGAGGGGAGAAAAAAACAGGGAGAAGGGGGAGAAAAAAACAGGGAGAAGGGGGAGAAAAAAACAGGGAGAAGGGGGAGAAAAAAACAGGGAGAAGGGGGAGAAAAAAACAGGGAGAAGGGGGAGAAAAAAACAGGGAGAAGGGGGAGAAAAAAACAGGGAGAAGGGGGAGAAAAAAACAGGGAGAAGGGGGAGAAAAAAACAGGGAGAAGGGGGAGAAAAAAACAGGGAGAAGGGGGAGAAAAAAACAGGGAGAAGGGGGAGAAAAAAACAGGGAGAAGGGGGAGAAAAAAACAGGGAGAAGGGGGAGAAAAAAGAAGAAATAGATGTGAAAGAAAAAGAAAAATAAAGAAGGAAAAAAAGAAAAAATATAAAAGGGAAAAAGGAGAAAGGGGAAAGGAGAAAGAAAAAAGGAAAAAAAAAGAAAAAAGAAAAAAAAAGGAAGGGGGGTGGGGAGTGGGGATCACGACCAGCATCCAGCACTTCATCCCGCCGGTCCCAAGCTCAGGCCGGAGCCAGCACTGCCGCTCCCTTTGCATCCCAAGCGATGCACGTCCAGCAGCTCTCCCCGTTTCCCTCCCCGTCCCGCCGCTGCGGCCGCCTCGTCCCCGCGTTACCTGGAGAACAGCACGGCCCGCGGCTCGTGCCGCAGCACCCAGAGCGCCCGCAGCGCCATAGCGGCCGGGCCGGGGAGGGGCCGGCCCTAAGCGCGGCACTGCCGCCCGGCGCACGGCCATTTCCGGCGGGCGGAGGCGGCGCCGCGGCGGTGCTGTGCCGGGACACAATGGGCGGCAGCGGCGGGGCGGGCCGCTGAGGAGCACTGCGGTCATGGCCACCACGGCCGAGCTGTTCGAGGTGGGTGCGGGGTGTGTGGGGTTGGGGGGGGTGGGGGGGTGAAGGCGTCCGCCCGTTCTCGTGTACCGCTGCGCCGTGGGCCGCGGTGCTTCCTCCGCTGAGCAGAGCGGGTCCGGAGCGGGGAGCGCGGCCTTTGTGTGGTACGGCGTTGAGGAGGCACGTATCGTGGGCAGGGCAGGGCGTTCGGGGTACAGCCTGGCCGTCCTTGTGTGGCTTGTGTGCCCGTTCCCGTGGCTGGTGCGTGGGGACGAGGCATCGCTGTCAGCTGGCTCCGCTTCAGGCTGCTCGTGTCGGTGTGTCCGTGCTTTCCCCAGCGCTTAGGATAGGCCTTCCTGTTTGACCGTAGGGTCCCGTGTCTGTGTGGCTTGTCCGAAGGCGTTGTGCTCGCTTGTTATGCTGATGCATGGATGTTATGACTCATGTCGTACATGTCCCTGCGAGGACAGGCTGAGAGAGCTGGGGCTGTTCAGCCTGGGGAAGAAAAGGCTCTGGGGGAGTCTTATAGCGGCCTTCCAGGACCTGAAGGGGCCTGCAGGAAAGCTGGAGAGGGGGTTTTCATAAGGGCAGGTAGTGCCAGGACAAGGAGAAATTGCTTTAAACTGAAAGAGGGTAGATTTAGACTAAGTATCAGGGAGAAATTCTTTACTGTGAGGGTGGTGAGACACTGGAACAGGCTGCCCAATGAGGATGTGGATGCTCCCTCCCTCAAGGCCAGGCTGCATGGGGCTGTGAGCAACCTGCTCTAGAGAGAGGTGTCCCTTCCTATATCAGGGTTGGAACTGAATGGTCTTAAAGGACCTTTCCAACCCAAACCTTTCTGTGATTCTTTGTCTTTATGCTTGCTTGGCTTTGAGAAATAGAGAGAATAACATAACATGATCTGAGTAGGTAGGTGCCAGGCTTAGTGCCCTCTCCACTGCTCCATGATAGACTCTTCCTGAGAAGTTTGGTTTCTCAGCATGGTGATGACGTGGTTCTGTTCTTTATGGGATGCTGAGTATGGAAGAACTGTATGTAAAGAAAGCTGTGTGTTGGCAGTTTGGGGATCATGTTCCATTTTGCAATAGCAATAGAGGTGTGATTACAAAGTAGGTGAAGTCTTTGCAAAGAGATCCTTTTGAAGTGTTGTTTTCCAGCAGGGAAAGCAGCACTGCATTCTCTCCTGCTCGCAGTTCTCTTTCACTACAGAGGTGGGAGGGGTTACATTGGCATATATGACATTAATATTGCCTCGTACATTGGATTGAAGTGACTGCCACGAAGGTAAGAGCATGAGAACATGTGCTCGTGGTGGCAGTAACCCTCTGCTGCATCCTGAGGTTAGTGTTAGATGTCAGTGTTTGCCTGAAAGTGTGTTTGAAAGTCACTTTCAATAGAAATATGTGAAATTGTGTGGAAAGGGCTGTGCTTGAAATTGACTCTACAGGAACTCATCCTACCGTGTGTAACTCAAAGTATAATGACCATTTCTAAACTGAATTTTAGCTTGGTCCAGTTTAGTTTTGTTCCTTCAGGCCAGGTTATCACCCACATCAGGCCTGTCTCTTATTCAATCAGGAGTATTGACAGAATGGGTAGGATCATGTCAATTCATCTCGAGCTGAAGCTGAGTTCAAAGCTGCAAAAAAATTGACTGTTGGGGCTCATCTGATAACAGGCCACGGACTTGCAAATGACATTTGTCAAAGCTGATTTTCAGCAGTTTCTTCAGGATTGGAAAGCAAAATGAAAATAGCTATCAGCCTAATTCTTATAGGTGACCGTATTACCAAGGTGGCATTAAAAGCAGTGTGCATTCCCTTAGGAGATCCAGCTTGCTGAAAAGCACTGTAAAATTGGTTGAAATAATTAAAAGGGGGCAATTATATTGCGTGGACATTTGAATAAAAGTCTATCTATGTGTGTATGTGTATATATACCAACACACCAGTAAGTAGTGCACCTTTTATATGGGGCTGTTCCATAGGGTTGGCATCAGTGTCCTTGCAACTGGAGTGGTACTCCAGCTGGGTTATGTTAGGAAAGGCTGTGGTTCTTACAGAAAAGAGAAGTGCTGAGAAGAGCCATGAGGTGACTGTGAAGCTGCTTTAGCTCTCCTGGCTCTGTGTTGGGTCGTGCTTCAGTTTTAGATCTGTTGCATGTAATAGAAAAAGCTTCTTGTGAAGTCCTGGGGGCTGTGAGAATGCTTCAGTTACCAATCTAAGATATGGCAGCGTTAGCTCCAGGGCAGTGCTGCTAGATGAATGTCAGATCTTAAGGAATAAGTAATGTTTAGTGGTGTTGGTTTATTTATTGTCTGTTATTTAAGGGTTAGGTGTCATTGCACTTGAATATTCAGCTGTGGAAGGAACGCTTGAGCTGATGTGTTTGATCGTCTGGAATTTGAGCTCTTAGATTTATCATTCAGAAAATGTTGGGAGCAAAAATAATTGTTTCTTCACCATTGTGCAGAATGTTTGTGGAAGATCTTGCAAATATTTTGGGGCAGACCTGTGTAACCTCATGTTTTTAGCATTGTGCACGCCCTGATTTTCCTTTTTGGGAGAGTAAAATCTGTTGCCTGTTTTTATGCTTCCTTTGTTTTGTTGTTGTTTGTTTTTTTTCTCCCCCTTCTCTGCTTTGCTTCTGCAGCTGCAGTTGGATGTCACGCAGTGGCCAGCAGCAGCCTGGCAGCGTTCTGCCAAGGGGCAGTGCTTTGGCCACTTGTGCTCACAGTGACACATTCTCACATGGTTGAGCTGCAGAATGTGACAGACACTTTGCAGTGACAATCCATCAGCTCACTGGCAAATAAAGGCAGGTAACGTGGAGGCAGCTGTCTGCAGACTGGCAGAGGGTAGGCTAGGTGTTCAAACCCACCACTCTGAAATCTTTATGAAATATATCAACCTCAGAGGTGATGTGCTCACTGTCAGTGCTGTGCTTGCCCTCCATCGTGGTGCAGCTTTGAAATGCTTTCAACGTGATGTGTAAGCAGCTGCTTAAGATTGTGACACGTTTTAAAGAGCTCTTATTTTGTGGCTAGGAGCCTTTTGTGGCAGATGAATACATTGAACGGCTGGCATGGAGGACGCCTGGAGGAGGTTCCAGAGGTGGAGAAGCTTTTGATCCAAAAAGGTAAAATAAAATTGCATAATGGCCTCAGCGTTTGCATCTCTGATTGTCCTGCTTTGTGACATGCACAACAAAAAGCCTGTATGTAGTGCTGGTGTGTATCCAGTGAGATCTTCGTGTGGGAGAACAGATAGAGTTTGTGACCGTGAATGTTACTCAGAATCAGCAAGAGTGGGGAAAGTCACTTTCTAATTTAGGCTGTTTGAATAAATCTGATGTTGTTGTTCTTTGTCAGACATGAATTTTCGAAAGCATTGAAGATTCTGGATTAAAGCATAGTATTAGACTTCACTGCAGTGATCATTATGTCAACTTAATGAGTTTCTTGCTAGTTTAGCTCCTTAAAATGGCCTGTTTTAGGACCCAGTACTTACAGTGCTGTTGCAAATAAAAAAACACTAACAAACTGGTAGGATGGGAAGAAAGGCAGGAACGTGGCAATGTTGACATAACTTGTTTTGGGCTGAGTGTGTGTGCTGAGGTTTGAAACAAATGAGCAGCTTGCTGCTTCTGAATGGAGGTGAACTTGTGCCCCTTTTCTTTGTACTTACCTGCACTCTGTGATGGCTCAACTCGAGCCAGCTATAGGCATATGATCTCAGGATAAAACCCAGCTCACTAAGAGGTCAGGGAGCTAACCCAATGGAGAAGTCAGCTTTTTTCTAGCTGAGTTAGCATTTTGGAGGGACTAGAAAAGCCTGAGAGCTGGGCAAAGGGAATACTGTGTGTCTGTGAGCTAGTGGTAAGGAGGAAGGGAGCAAGGGCAGGGTATAGAGGAAGTGGGGAAGGAGGAAACGGAGCAAAACCTTCTCTTGTTTGTGGTGAGCTGGCTTGGCTCTGTTGAGGAGCTTCACCCTAAGTCAAGAAGACAGTTCTCTGCTTAATGGCCCAACACCAGGTGGTGCATTGATGTCCCTGATGCATGATTTTATACAGCACCATTTAACATCTAAGCTTCAGTATTTTACACCTCTGGACCTCCCTGGAGGCATTCAAGGCCAGGCTGCATGGGGCTGTGAGCAGCCTGGTCTAGAGAGAGGAGTCCCTGCCTATAGCAGTGGGTTGGAACTGGATGGTCTTAAAGGTCCCTTCCAACCCCAACCCGTTCTATCATCTTTATTTTTGAAAAGTGACCATTTAAAATGGTGCTACATTTTAGCTTTTTTACCAGCATTGGTATTTTTTTCTAGAGATGAAGTATTTTCATTTCTCAAATGATTGTTACTTGTGACATGAGCTTGATCTTCCTGTTATAATTCTTGCAGTGTTTTTGAGCTCAGTGGAAAGTTTAGCTTCCTCAGTGTTGATGTAGATTATGGTGCTAAATGGATTCGCAGCGTGCTTAGTGACTTCTCACCCACACAATCTCATTTCTGTTTGAGGTTGGTTGTAGCTACCTAAAATAAAAATCTTGTAAAGTTTAGGGATTACTAACTTTACAGACAAGCCATTACCCCAAATGGATGTGAAAAGCTGCATTGACATGGACAAAAAACGTTGGTTGTTGAGCAGCCTGGCTCTTTGGAGGATGGCTGAACTGTTAACACTGAATCTGAAGTCAGCATCCTATATAGACCTTTACATGCAGGATAAGCAGGAAAAAAACCTGGAAATACACACCATTGCTTTTTCCAGGTGTTTATCCACATCTGTGCCTGGTACTTTCTTTGCAGTAGTTCATGATTGCTGCTTACACTACCCCAGATTAACCTCTTTTCTTTGTGTGCTTTTGCTCGTGTTAACTTCTGTGCTGCACTTTCACACATAGCAAGACAAGTGGAGGACTTCCACAACAGTAAATGATTTTCTTGTGAGATACTCTAGTACAGAAGGAATGGGAGGCAAACGAAACAGAAACCTTTTGGCTCTATGGTTTTGGGTTTGCCTTTTTTCCTGTTTCTGGAAACTCATGCTTGTGTTTTTTGGTTGGTTTTTTTTTGTAGAAAGGATGTTGAGGCCAAGCAGCTGCCTCTTCTATTTAAGCATTCTTTCCTCTCATGCCATGTTGAATGCTAGTGCTGACTAAGTGGTGAATTGACACAGTACCTGTTTCAAAAACAAACCTACCCCAAACTGCACAGACTTGGCTTGTTAAAATGAATAGAAACTGCACTTCTTTATGCTTTTGTTTGAAAGTGTGCCTTCTATGACTTCAAATCATACAAATTTTATTTTTAAAATACCTTTTTAAACTTATATCTATCCCTCATAGTTTTCTCTGGAATCTAATGTAAGATGCTTACTTTTTGGGGTTCTGGCAAGCAGGGAATGGAGGAGGGGAATCATAAGCATTTGTCACAGTCACGGTTTCTGTAATAAGTTGTCATTTTTTCTAGGCACTCTTGTAAAGATACCACTCGAAAGACTAATTAGTTTTTCAGAATTAGAATTACTAATTGGTTTCTTAGAGTAATAGAGTGAGCGGAAAGGCACCAAGCAGCAGGGTAAAAACCAGTCCTTTCAGCAGCAGAAACGAAAACTGAGAATTCAGCTCCCTCTGTGCAAGGGAGAGAATCACATTAGAACCCATTATGTGTTGCTCAGGGAAAGCACTACGTGTTGGCCCAGGGAGTTGCATCAGTTGTTATTGGGAAAGAGTCATGTGAGGAGGGGAAGACAACGCGTTCCCCTTCTCCCTTCTGTTGGCTGAGTTACTAGCCTGTGTAGTAACTCAGGAGTCAGGGTTGCCAGCCTTGCCTTGAATGCCTCCAGGGTGGGAGCATCCACAGCCTCTCTGGGCAACCTGATCCTGTGCATCACCAGCCTCTGTGTGAAATGTATATTTTTTTAGTTATTAGCATGAGTTTTATGAATATGGAGGACCTGGGAATAGCTAATTCCCTGCACAGCGGTGAGTCATGTTTAGAAAAGCAGGAGCTGAAAAGACAACTGAAGTGGGACAGAATGGACAAAAACAAGAGTGAGAGAGGAAGGCATTGAGAGTGAAATGAGAAAGAAAAGTGAAAATTTAAGAGCGCATTCAAAGATCCTATGGTTGGGGAGAGGAAAACGTGAGTCTGAATATTACAATCACAGTGATGGGAAATAGGTTCATGGGTTCATAAGGTTGGAAGGGACCTACAAGGTCATCTAGTCCAACCATCCTCCTATCACTATCCCTACCCAACTACTAAATCAAATCCCTAATGGCAGGGAAAAGAAAACGTAGTGGTATGTGTTAGGGGAAGAAATGTTGGGAAAAGCAGTGTGGTTATAGCCAGAACAACTTTATCAGAGCGTATGATTGTATTTGTTGCCTAGTTAAAATAAAATAGCATCCACGTCATACAATGTCAGCATTGTAGGTGGGCACTCGTTTCTGTTATTTGCTCTTTACAAATCTACAATATCTTTCAAACTAAAATCTGCCTTACCAACTTTTATTTTAAATCAGATTATTGGAAGAGTTTGTGAATCACATCCAAGAATTACAGGTAATGGATGAGAGGATTCAAAGAAAGGTGGAGAAACTGGAACAGCAATGCCAGAAGGAAGCCAAGGAATTTGCCAAGAAGGTACAAGAGCTGCAGAAGAGCAACCAGGTAAAATCAAAAGCATGTGGTTGGTACTGAGCTTTGCAGATTTAGAAGCGTTGCGTGCTCCATCAATGTTTCTTGGTACAGGATGCTTCTGTTGGAGGTAAAAATAGAAAGCATGATGGAAAGCAATTTCCCCTGTCAGTGGCTGCTTTATCTGCGTGTTCCAGTAATGAGTGTTAGCTATTCTAAAAGCACAGTCTTCACACTGGTTTAGAGGAAGATGCTAGGCTTTGAGCAGTTGGGTGAGCTTAATTAGTGGTTGCAAGTGGTCGTGCAGCTCTGAGCTGGAAAAGCTGATGCCTGGATTCTGACTGATGCCAATCAAGTGCTTCCAAAAGTGCGGGAAATGGAAATGTGAGCGCCGTGCCCGTGTGTGCATTTTTTCAGGTTGCCTTCCAACATTTCCAAGAACTAGATGAGCACATCAGCTATGTAGCAACTAAGGTCTGTCACCTTGGTGACCAACTGGAGGGGGTAAACACGCCGCGGCAACGGGCTGTGGAGGCTCAGAAGCTGATGAAATACTTTAATGAGTTTCTGGATGGAGAGCTGAAGTCTGATGTTTTTACAAACTCTGAAAAGGTAAGAGCTGTCAGCGGGATGAAAGCAGTTCAAAGCAATAAGCAGTACTGCCCTAATTACAAGCTGCTACCATGACTTACCATGGTCAGACTTCAAACCAGTGAGTGACTGACTTGTTAAAAGTTTCATTGTTCTGAAATGTAAATTAACAGCACTAGGCTGCAGATTGCTGATAAAGCATTTGTGTTCAGTGATGCCGAATGTGGCAGTGTTGGCATTTTTCACTTTATGAAATTATCAGAGATTTGAGAAATGCTGGCGGGGGCAACTTTAGAGTGCATACAGTGTCTGCCCTTTTTCTTTGAACCCCTTGCCTCACATCCACCCTGTAATGCAGAACGCTTCTGAATGCAGCTTCTTTGTGAAACTTCACTCTGTTGGGTCAGTCCACTGGCCTTGGATACCTTTTTGTCACAGCATGCTTTTGGGCTTTGTGTAGTCCTGCGGTTACGTCTCCACCCTCTGAATTTAGAGGAACTAGGCAGGAAAACTTCAAAGAATCCTTAAAGCATTTTGTTTTTCTCATGCTTCAGAAGTGTGTTTGTGAAGCAAATAGTATCTGAGTGGTCTGACTAATGGAAATAAATTGTAGGAATGGTGTCCAGCTGTCAGCAAGAGGGCATGTGTCTTTCAGAATGCATGGGGAAATGCAAACAGTAAAGGTGGTTGATTTTAGTGTTGTGGTTTTTTAATTTTGTGGGCTTTTGTTTCGTTTTTGGTGTTGCTTTTTATGTATTTATTTATTTTTGATTCCTCCAAGCGTGTCGTGAACAGCCATCCTGCCCTGTGCAGGTTGTGTGTGCAGTGGTATGACTAGGCAAAAGTTGCAATACTGCAGCAACAGCAAAAACTTGTTTTGTGTGTTCAGCACAGAGTATCTTTTCTCAAAATGCATCTCATAAACGGCCTAATAAAAAGTTATGCTATCCCTCAATGCTGAGCTGAAGCTGTCTGCTAGGGAGGTGCAGAACAATTGATTTCATATACTTGCATTTCCCAAGAAGTCAGCTGTATAGTGACTTCTGCATCATGCTTTGTGGGTGTGTGATAACTGCTGGTTGATAGTTTGCCCTGTTCAGAGAGGGAGTGCAAAAAAACCTTTTTTGGCATCTGGGGTAAACAGGGAGTTTCCAGCGTAACAACAGTTCTTCTGTAGATTGCCTTTTTCATGTTTTAAAATCATTTAAGAGAGCACAGTAAATGACAAGGCATAAGCTAAAGGAAACTGTGTTGTCTGCTGAAAGGTCTCATAAGGAATTATCTTGATTTTTGTAATATTTTCTGTTGGAGGCTCTGAAAAATCTGTGGCAGATAAATATGATAAGCCTGAAGGTTGTTAAATGAATCTTGGTATGCCCTGAAAGCATAGAGCAAATCTGGAAGAAGAGAAATGCAGTAAGGGCCAGAAGTCTTGTGTCAGTCTGCACAGGCAGTGTGTGGGGACACACATTTAAATAGCAAGTAGAAATAGTGTTTATACAGGAGCCTTCCTAGGTGTGTGGTGTGATATCTTAATAAGTCTTTGAACTAAAACTATTTCTGAGGTATGAGATAATAAATATTCTGAAAGGTAAAACGTTTAATAGTTTGTCATCATCCTCTGACTTTTACTGTATTTTTTGAGGTGATGCAGGTTGCCATTGTGATTTCTTGTTCTGTGCTATTCCTCATGGAAGTGTGGGCTTCTCTCTGAGCCATTAAGGGCAAGGTGTACTGAAAAAGGAAGGCAAGGAGTTGCTGTGCAATTATTTCTGCAGGAATTCGTCTTTTTCTCAGTGTCAGTTCTTATAATCTGCTGGGTTCTCACCATTTTTAGTTTTATTTTTTTTCCCTTACACTGAAGTTGTTTCCCACATTACTTTGTCCTTGATGTACCGAGCAATTTCCAGCTTATCTCTGTGATGGCTTTTCTTTGCTGTCTTTTCCTAAGCTATGTGCTGTGTGTCTTCATCCTCCAAGTCATCACCATTTGCCTTGCCCTGACAGCTAACCAGTCCCTCTTCTGCACTTAAGTGTCTCAAAGTGAGCAAATAAATTAAAGAATGATGTAGCAGCTCCCTTTTTTATCATGCAGCAGCATCATTGTGTGTAGTGAGGGGTTTTTCATAGGACTGCTCAGGTTGGAAAAGACCTTCAAGATGATTGAGTCCAACCGCAGCCTAACTGTACTACCCTAACTCTAACAGCCCACTGCTAAATCATGTCCCTGAGCACCACATCCAGTTTTGAAACACGTTCAGGGATGGAGACCCCACCCCCCTCCCCCCTCCCTGGGAGCTTATTCCAGTGCCTAACAACCCTTTCTGTAAAGAAGCTTTTCCTGATACCCAACTTAAACCTCCACTGGTGCAACTTGAGGCCATTTCCCCTTGTCCTGTCTCCAGAAAGAAGAGACCAACTTTGCTCTCACTGCAGTCACCTTTCAGGTGTTTGAGGAGAGCAGTAAGGTTGGCTGGCCACCAGCTGGATTTAACTCCAATGACCTTGACTCTTAGGGCCTGGCCATCCAGCCAGTGTTTCACCCAGCAGAGCGTACCCCCATCCGAACCGTGGGCAGCCAGCTTCTCCATGAGGATGCTGTGGGGGACTGTTAGTCTTACACCCTCTTCTGCATTTGTTACGCCTTTCAGATTGTTCATACCAAGCTGTTAAAATTCTCTGTTGCTGTTTTGGCCACTTTTTCAGATGCATTGTAGCCTTTAAGTTGCACCTTACAGAATCAATGTTTATTTTGACTTAATGGTTTACAGAACCCCGATTCAATTAAAAATGAGATATGGGCTTAAGCAGAAACCGTGGAGAATTGATTCGTCTTGGCTTCTCTTGTGCTTAAGAAAAGGCTGTGAATTCAATAAAAACCTTAAGAAGTTAGTTAGCAGCTGTTGTGTGAGGAGAAGACAGAAGATGTTGTGTTTGTTTGCTGATTTTTTTTATTCTTTATTTACCTTTCTTTTGGGGTTTTTTGGGGGGCGATGCTGGTGAATAAGTGCTGATACATAGACTATCCTAGTGACATCAGTATGGAACAGAATTGTTAGTTGGCGTAAAGCAACCTTAATACCTAATAGAAATAACTGCTGTTTCATTGGATTTATTTGAGGAGCGTGGCTGCCTTTGATTTGAGAGGCTATTGTAAGCTGACAGTTCCAAACATAAGCTGCTCTTAATAAGCAGAATGACTATGCTTATTAGAGCCCTGTTTCTGCTGAACAGCCAGCCTCGTGTGGTGACTGTGCTCTGTTTTCCTACCTGTGTGTCTTGCTCTGTTCTTGAGAAGTTTTAATCCTGAGCTGCTCAGAAGTAGTGGCAGAATAGGATCTCGGTGCTTCCGTTCCTCTCACTCTCAGTTCTACGTGCATGACTAACAAGAAAAACAAGACAAATTGCATGCTTTCTTTATACTTTCCATATGTCTATCTGTATGAAGGCTTTGCCTGGATGTAGTAGTGAGTTTTCCTTGCTCCCTTCGACGTGCCTTCCCGTCACTTAAGATCAAATATGCAGCTGTCTCCTAGCCATGCTTTGGACTGTCCTCGCCATCTACCAAATACCTGACTTTTATCACAAAGTATCCTGTTGCAGTTCAGCCATCTGTATGTTACAGTTGTCTGTTTTATTCCAAAATGGATGGGTGCAAACCTGAGCCACAATTGCTTTAGCCACATTACTCAGTGGTGATTAGATCAGGAACTGTGCTCTGCAAGCCATGTTGGCCTGGTGAGATGATGAGCTTAAGGACCTGTAGAGGTGTGCCCTGCATGAATGTATAGCAGAATATTTATTGTGTTTTGGCCTTTTGTGTATTATTAAATATCTTGAGTATTGTAAAAGTGCATACTGTAAGGAAGCGATGTCCTACACAGGTATACCAACTAAAGGAGTGGGGACTTTGATATGAAAGCTGAAAGCAGAGATGAAAGAAAGGAATAGCCCACGTTCAGACCTTCTGTAATTATTGGCTGTCATGTTTTTACTCATAACAGATTAAAGAGGCAGCTGATATTATTCAGAAGCTGCATTTGATCGCGCAGGAACTGCCTTTTGACAGGTAAAATCCTACCTGAACAGCTCATCAAAAAACAAAACAGGAAATCCACAATAACTTCACATAGCTGTAATTTTCTAATGCTTCCTTTTTTTTTGGGGGGGGAAGGAAAATAGGAGTAGGATCCTTCTACAGGGAATGAGTGGGATGGGATGGGAAGGGAAGGGGCTTTATTTCACTCATTGATTCCTGCAGCTTTGAGATAGTATGCTTATTTCTCTGTTCATGAATTTGTGTTCCTGTACTCGTGTTGCAGGATCATCGTTACATACACATCCTAAACTGCTTAACAGACTTTTAATGGGATAATTTTGGTGTGCTGACTTAATGCTAGATTTGGATTAGATGCTTGTAGGTTCTCATGGATATGAAGTATGTAACTTTTCTGTCGTCTTTGTGTTACATATATTCCTTTTTAAATAGATCATGAGTAACAGACACTCTCGGATGTCTGATTTCTCTTGTGATGAGGATTTGAAATTAATCATGCTATTTTTTGATGTTAACAGGTTTTCTGAAGTAAAATCAAAGATAGCAAGTAAGTTATCTACCCAGTTCAATCCATATTCCCATATATGCATCATAAAAGCTGATTAAAGAAACATGCAGTACTGTCAGTATTACCATTTTTTCCAGTGCTTGTATTACATAGCTTCATGGATTATTATTTAATTTTTTTTAACCTTCTTTCCTCCATTCCCTGACAGGTAAATACCATGATTTAGAGTGCCAGCTAATTCAAGAGTTTACCAGTGCACAGCGGAGAGGTGAAATATCCAGAATGAGAGAGGTAGCAGCTGTCTTGCTTCATTTTAAGGTAAAAATTTAGGGTTAGGGTTTTTAATTAAAAAAAAATAAAACCCCAAATCAAGACAATCCACCAGCTCGTCTTTTAAGTAAAAATAGTTGCACAGGCAGACAGCCATATCAGATAACTTGTATACCTTTTGAAAATACAGAGTTGTTCCATCTGAAATAAAATGCAGGAGAATAAAGGAGGCAAATGATGGGGAATCAGAGGCAGTGTAAATTGAGACCATTCTGAGGGAATTTTTCTTGGATGTGTGTGAGTTGTCATTCATTCTTGAGAAGAGTTAAAACCTGTGGTGTCTATCTGGGAGAGTTGTGATAAATGAAGTTCTGCTAGTTTTGTGGCAAAAATCAATTTGAAAAAATCTGTACTTGGGATGAATATTTCTTGCCACGACTTCTTTGTAGGAGTTTGATTTCCTTAATTTCATTCTACGTGAAGAACACAGCCTGCTTTAATGCTGAGGGTTGTTTTTATTCTCCTTCCACAGGGCTATTCCCATTGTGTTGATGTGTACATAAAACAGTGTCAAGAGGTAATGCATTTTATGTTTTACATGCACCTCCTTGGGTGTTGATTTCCTTAGACCTATACGTAGTTGTAAATATGTTGTGAAATTCATTTCCTCAACCCCAGGGCGCGTTCCTGAGGAATGATGTGTTTGAAGATGCAGCCATTCTCTGCCAGCGAGTGAATAAGCAAGTTGGAGAAGTCTTCAGCAATCCAGAGACTGTGCTAGCCAAACTCATCCAAAACATCTTTGAAGTTAAACTTCAGGTATTTCAAATATTGGTTTGTTAAAGTTACCGAGGAAGCTTTTCATCCACATGTGCTAGTAGCAACAATTGCTCTTATGATTACAGTTATATATTCATAGTCTTGTACAAACATGTAGAGTCACACATAGTATTTGAAATTTGGTTTCATGTGTGAGGTTGGTATATTTGTATGAACATTTGGAAACAGCACTTGAAAACACTGTTACCTATCCTGAAAATATACTCCCTTGAGTATGTGAAGTCAACGTGCCTGTTCGTTGCTAAAAGCAATTTTCTGGTCGGCGTTATTCTCCTTATTGTTGATAGTATAGAGTAGAGATTGAGTTTGTATTCATCCCCAAATTTCTCCATTAGTTTTGACTTAGTTTTTTATGGTAATCACTATTTTTGGCCACAGAGTCAATTACAAGAAGGCTCTAAGGTTGTGTATGAATTATAGTAAGCAAATATATAGATAACTCTTTTTTCTTACTCTCACATGCAGGCATGCCCTTAGGTGTGTTGTGCTTTTGATTCTTAAAGAGTTGGGATCTTGTGTTTGGTCAAGCATGTGTTCAAAGCAGTCTGTCTTTTCTGTTTGCTTTATTTGCTGCTATTCTGTATTATTAAATCACTTTCTTTAAAACAATGTATTTATCTGTCTTTGACTTAAGGTCTGTTGTATCAGGGACTTAACCCAAAGAATATATGAATTACTTAAGGTGTGTGCATTGAAGTAAAGTGTATATAACTTAAAATATAGTGAGGATGACCTGAGGTTTGATACCTATTCTTCTAACAGATATACCTAAATTTTACAGGGTTATGTAAAAGACCAGCTGGAAGAACACAGGAAATCGGATGCAGAACAGTATCTTAAAAATCTGTACGATCTGTATACAAGGTATATACATGTAGATGATGAAATAATTGTTGTAGATATCCTCTTGGGATCAAATGATTTCCCATCAAGGTGTAGGAAGATAGGACAAAAAGTAAACTTATCATAAAAATGGAAAAAAGTTAATGTCCGTTAACCTTTCCAATGATTAGATTTCTAAAGAAACTTTAAATAGCTGTTATTATTTTAATGGGAGGTATTCAGCATAGTGATCTTGGAGTGTGATTTCTTTTTTTAAACTGCCATTCCACTTTTTGATGCCAGTTGTGCTGTATGTAATCAAACATGAATTATGCAGAGTTCTTTACTTAAGTATAAAGCTGCTGCTAGAAGTTCTAATCATGATCTGGATTCTGTTATACTATGTACTTTACAAGCATGTAATGCTGTAATTCATACAAATGCAACCTTTTCCTCCTCTCCCCTTCTTTGTTTCTTTTGCATAAAGAACTACTAATCTTTCAAGCAAATTGATGGAATTTAACTTGGGTACTGATAAGCAGACTTTCTTGTCTAAGCTTATCAAATCCATTTTCATTTCCTACTTGGAGAATTACATTGAGGTGGAAATTGGTTATTTGAAAAGTAGGAGTGCAATGATTCTGCAACGCTATTATGATTCCAAAAACCACCAGAAGAGGTCTATTGGCACCGGAGGGTAAGTTTCCTCTGTGAAGTTTCCTACTTCTGAAGTGGAAGGGAGGTGGTAAGGGTAGAAACATTATATTTGCCATGCTTAGATGTACAGATATCGACTGCAAAAGTGCAGACTTCTAAAGCGACTCATGGCTTTTTATAATTTGCTTTTGTTTTCTGTTAACGTTCTCTAAAATGCTTACTGCTCTTGAAACATGTGAAGGGTGATGCATGGTATTTATATACTCATGGAAAATGAAAAATACCAGTTAAACTTATGTTTCAACTTAGGATCCAGATCCACAAAAGGACTGAAGCAAAATTAAGGTACCTAACGCATGTATATGTGTGTATCTAAAAGCATACATTTTTTTTCACCTGCCCAGGTCTTGTGGTCCCCTCCCAAGACCTAGGAAGGGGAAAAGACCATAGCAATGTCAGTGAAAAAGCTCTTAGTGAGCCCAGAAGATGCAATGGACTTAGAGAAAGGTAAAACAAGACTTCATTATCCTCAGGGTAGAGAAAGTATAAAGGAGTAGGGAGACGTGGGAAAGGAAGAAGGAGAACTTGTGAGAGGAAGAGGTGATGAGACTATTAACACCTGTCAGAGTTCATGGGTCAGGCATGAAAAGTGATTTGGAGAGGACAACAACAATAGCAGAATCATGAAATGAATGAAAACAATGATAAAAATTTATAACTTTCTTGGGGAAAATTAAATTGGTTGTTATGACTATCTCTATGGGTTGCCTTATCGTAGAATGCATGGAAATGTGTTGGAGCATGCTTGACTAAGTCATGACTGCACAGGAAGGGATGAGGATAAAAGGACTTATGGGTGTGGATGAGAGAGGAAGACCTCAGTGTTTTGAAAGTAAAATGTGACAATGTATGGAGGTTAAACTTCATCCACAGAGCACACGCCCCAGAGGATTAATTTGAAATTATTTTTATTCCCCAGTGGAGGAATAGCTGTCCCCATGGTATGAGTGTGCCATGGTAGGACGCAGCTGACTGTGGGATCAGAGGTGGTTTTGCATTTACTAGCAATTCTTTTTAAGCTTGTAAGACTGTCTTAATGCTTGCTTATCCTAAACTGTGTCTTGGGTTCTGTTTTTGTAAGTTAACAACTGAAATACTGTGAAGTATTGTTGAATGTGAGCTTCAGGATTTCCATCCAGCAAAATCTTTGCTGTCTCTTTCTTGTAGTATTCAAGACCTCAAGGAAAGAATAAGGCAGCGTACAAACTTGCCATTGGGGCCGAGTATTGACACACATGGAGAAACTTTTCTCTCACAAGAAGTGGTGGTTAACCTTTTGCAAGAAACCAAACAAGCTTTTGAGAGATGTCACAGAGTAAGTTTGCTTCTTGCTATCTCCATTAGAGAGACAATTTTGTGTGTAGAATAGTATCTTGAGGTTCATTTTGATAGGAGGAAGGGAAGAACTTGAGTGTATTAAAAAAATCTTCTGTTTTTCTCTGAGTCAGGGTCACTGTAGGGATTTGGGGGTTTCTTTATAAATGTGGATTTAGTTTTATTTGGTCTTTCTAATGACTTCTGTTTTTGGAAGGAGTAGGTGGGGCTAAACCTACTTATCTACATTGGTGGTTTCCTTTGGTGCTTGTTTTTCTCTTTTAATAAACTAGACCCAAGAACTGAAAAGAATTTACTGCTTTTTCCCTGTTTTATGGCTACAGAGTTATTCTCTTGAGTCAAGTGCCATTTCCTCAGTCATCATAGAATATCACCAATAAAGAACTGAGTGGAATCATCTTTAGTATTTCCCTTGATGACTCTGTATTGTTCTTTAAAAGTTTGTCTTACCCAAAAAGCTTTCCTTCTATCTAAATCAGCTGTTTTACTGCTTGTAACTTACTGTTGGGAACTGTTTGGTACTCAAGCATAAGTGAAAACCCATGAAATTTAATTGGAGGCTTCAGCAAATTTCTAGAGAATATCTGTTAGCTAAATACAGTTATTCTTAACAATATTTTGCTGCCTCTAACATTCTGAATTAGCATAATGTAGAAGAGGTTCTAGCATGTTATTTAGAAGCTGTAATATTCAAAATCCTGAGTAGGGGGTTGATCTTGTAACGAAGTAAAGCTACAGCACGGTATTACTTACACACATAGGGATGATCACGTTCTTACTGGTGGAAGTCAGTGAATGCAATACGGGTACATCATCTGCTTTTTCTCAGTGTGTTCATTGCACGGAACTTGTTAAAATAGTAATGCAAACTTCTCACTGTGCATGCTTTAGTTTTTCCCCCCCCGTTAAGGTCAGGTGTTACTGATCTGAAACCACTTGTATATGTTGCAGTGGGGAAATCCAGTTGAGTGCAAGATGGATCTTGGGAAATAGGGAGTCTTTTAGAATTACAGGCACATACAGACTTCTGTGTCATCGTATATGCTGCTAAGTTTGTGTTTGTGATCAGAGCAGTTCATTATGCAAAGGAGAAGCTAAGTATTGGCTAGCTAACTGGAATACTTACACTGTATGACAGATGCATGCTGGTACACTGAGTTGCAGCTGTGACTGATTTAGGAGAAAGAGGTTTATGTTTCCTACTTAACCATATAATGAAACATTCCTGTGCTTGGAAATGTCTCTACCAGAGCTGGGTTTTGTTTCTATATTTTTTAGGCATCCTGTGGAAATCTGAGTGTTTCTGTGTAAATGGAGTTGAACTGTGATAGCAATCTTACTCTAAGCTCCAGAAAGTTTCTGCTTAATTCCTTGAGAACCAAAGCCCTATTTTTTTTGCATGCAAAAGCCCTGTCATGTTTTTCTTTAAAAACTGGATTTGTGGACAAGTTGCTGCCCCAAATCCTGTGTTGCTTACAGTTGGTGAAAGCAGAGATGCTGTGTGTACACGTGGGCATTACTTCACTTAATACAAATTTTCGTGCTCTGTTGACTCCAGCTGAACTGTGATAAATGTCACAGGTTCAGGCCGTATTATTTTTTCTGAGGTACTGAGACAGTGATAAAACAGCTGCACTGACTGAAGCAGAAGGAGCATCAGACCCAGTGTGCAGCCTCTGGGCTGTGGCCAGTGGCAAAAACTCAGTGAGAAAAGGCAGGGTGTGTATAGAGTCACCTTTACCAGGCACCTCATTTCAGCACCAAGTGGTTGAGGTGATTACAGAAATTGCATCTGGATGTTGGTGTTTTTACAACAGAATTAATATCCTCCTTCATTTGTGATCACTGCTACTATTAGAAACTGCTTATATTTTTGCTTTCCAAAGCATCCTGCAGCATATTGTCTTCATTTTACCTGTTAGTACCAAAGAGTTTGTTGATACTGATGTCTGTTCTTGAATAGTTGTGTGAAAGCTTTTAATTTAAAATAGAATTCCAGGTTTTCTGAGATACTCGTTACGCTTAAAGCTTATCCCTCTACTCAATATTGGGTAAACTTTCAAATATATGTAAAACTGACCTTTAGAATAAAAGTTCTTCTTCCTCTTTTAAGCTCTCTGATCCATCTGACTTACCGAAGAACGCTTTCAGAATTTTTTCTATGCTTGTGGAGTTCTTATGTACTGAACACATTGATTATGCATTAGAAACAGGCCTTGCTGGTGAGTATAATATTTTTTGAACACTTCATCTCATTGGCCTTTTTGTGCAGACCATCTTTACAGATCTTTGCTGTGCCTTATTGATTGGTCTTGTTCAAAATGTATTGGTTAAGTGAAACCTATGGGAAGTATTCTATCTATGGCACCACGGTAAATCTTTCCAACTCTAAGAATGTGATTTTAGCATTTGTGGGAAAATCTGCATATTTAAAATACCAACCTGTAATTGAAGAACTGTATGTCATTACAGCATTAATGAAACCTTTTTTCCTTTAGGCATTCCCTCTTCTGATTCAAAGAACGCAAATCTTTATTTCTTGGATGTTGTCCACCAGGCCAATACTATTTTCCATTTGTTTGACAAACAGTTCAATGATCACCTGATGCCATTAATCAGGTACCTTTATTTTGATTAGCATTTTCATTGTGAATGGTGATTTTTGGTGAACAAAGCGGGTTTTGTTTATTTTTTCATTCTTCATCTCTGTTAAGAAGGGTTTATTCATGGGATGGTTCAGCTTGGTGTTCCAGGAAGATAAAATACTGTCATGGGAGGAGGAGGAAGGAAAGTTGCACGTAGATAACTAAGAGGGGAGGGAGAGCATAGGAATGAGAGATGAGTAGCTTTGCAAAAAGCTTACTGCTACATTGCACTGGGCTGATGTGGTTTTATGGCTGCATCTTGGGCTGAGCTGGTGATAGCAGGGCTGCAGAGATTGCTGGAGTCTCCGCAGGGGAGGAAGCTGGCCATGCCATGGTGCAAAATGTGAAGTAGGTAGGAGCTGCTGGTTGGATGTGCTCAAGGTAGAACACACTGATGTGTTGTGAATTAGTGTGCATGGAAAGCTGGGTTTGTTTGCTAGTGTGGCAGAAGCTGACAGCAGCAGAGAAGCACTGTGTAGGTCTAGGCACCCTGAAGTGTACTACAATACTGTCCATCAGCACCCCACAAATTGTGGTCAGGGTCACATGGCTGTTGAGTTGATCTGAAGCCAGCTAACTCCACCTAAACTAGTCCTTTTCTGTGGAAATCTTCACACAATCCTAGTGTAAGTAACAGTCCCAGCAAACAGATTTGTTTTGGTATTCTAACCCTCTCCCACGTAACACTTTCTGCTGTTGCAGTTCATCTCCTAAATTATCTGAATGCCTTCAGAAGAAAAAGGATATCATAGAACAAATGGAAGTAAAGCTGGATATGGGCATTGATCGGCAAGTAGAGATTTAACCTTTATTAACCACCAGTACTTTTAAGTCTCCTTTGTGATGTATTATTCGGTTCCCTTCTCAGGATTAAATATTTCTTAATACAAAGTTGTGGGTTTTTTTTGTTTTGGTTTTTTTTAATGGCATTCTGTGCAGGAAACTTTAGCTTTTGTTTGGTTAGAGGGTCGTATTTATGTGACAGATTTCTGACCCTACATAATCTAGAAAGACATTGATAAATAATTTTGTTATGTTAGGAGTGCAGCAATTCAGTTTTCCCTCATTGTCTCATATTACCTTTTTGTTGTTGTTGTTTTTTCCATGATGATTGAAATAGGCTAAAGACTTGCAAAATTTTTGTGAGGCAGAAAGTTTGACTTTAAGTTTGGTTAGATGACTTGTGTGAATCTGTGCTGTGGATTACACCTAGTTATAGAATAACCTGGAATAATTTTGGTTCTGACATTAACTTGTTTTGAGACTATGACTTATTCATTTCTTTTTTCCATTTCTTCTGAGAACAAAATTGGCATAGCTGTAATGTTTGTAGATGAAAATCATGCAGTAATGGAAACAAACCTTCCTGTGGGATATGGAAGCTACTGCTGGAACTCATTGAAGTCTTTATAAGAATCACTCCACACTGGAGAGGGTTGAGAACAGCACTGTGTAGGAAAAGTACACATTGCATTTGTGTCCTACAGGATACAAGGAAGAGATTGGATATATTTCCACAGAGCTCTAGAAATTGTTGCTTAATGGCATTTTGTGCAGGTGCAAAAAGAGTGGTGGGGTGGAATGTGTGTGTACCAACTGAGATTTTAGCTGTTCCTACTGGAGGTTGACTATAAAAGCTTAAATGCAGGGCTTGGAATACTTCAACCATAGCGACCATAAGCTTAGCTCTTCACAGCCATGGGTCAGTTGTCTGCATTAGAATAGCTTGAAACTGCTTGTGTCAAGTAAATAATCTCTTAAAAGTGGTTGTAAAACATAGGAGAATGAGTCCCCGTTGGGAAACAGTGTGCTCAAAGGTTTGTGGATGGACTCCTAATAAAGCATAGGCACTTTTACATGTAAAGGAGAGGTTAGTTTTAGATGAAGAGCTTGGTTAACTTCCCAGTTAATGTATGCCCTTAAAAGCAACTGGCCAGCATGCTATGTGCTGTGCACCAAGCTTGGAGCAAAAGAAGTGGGGATTTTTTGTTGTTTTTTTTTTTTTCCTAATTCTCTTTTTCTTAATGACTTTCTTAAAATCAGGCTTGTCTTCCTTAGAGAATTGCATTGTAACTACAATCCCTTGTTTCTTATGTTTGCTTTTAGCATATATTCCATAAATATAAAGTGAGAGGGTTTTTTTCCTTATTGTTTTATGCTGCATACTTTTATACAGTACCACTTTATTATATGTGAATATTAAAATCAAGGAAATGAGAATGTTCCCTTCAAACCCCTAAATGTTCTTTGTAACTTTAAAGGACATTGAATTGTATGATTGGACAGATGAAGCACATCTTGGCTGCAGAGCAGAAAAAGACAGATTTTAAACCAGAAGATGAGAACAATGTTTTGATTCAATACACTAACGTAAGTAAACTAAGTTCTAGCTCATCACTATGGCTTGAAATGCACTTGAGTGATATCAAACACAAGACAGTGTTTAACAAATACACATTTGACAACGTACATTTAGTTAATTTACTTAGCAGTTTCACTTAGCAACTGCAAACTCCACTGAGGACTCCTTTTCCAAGCTGGAGGGGTCAGTAGGATTTTGTATCTAGTGTCAGACACAAGTCAGTAGGTGCTGTACAAGCTGTCACATTCTTTTCCATCCCAAGAGGCCCAGATTTAAAACCAAGTTTTTAATTGGTAATTGGCTTGGAGCTATCAGTTTCAGAAAATTTGTTAACAGATACTATCTAGATGCTGGGTGCTTTTTTCCCCTTAGGGTGTCAGAAACACAAGAAAGCAGCGTGATGGGTATGACAAGACCATTTTTTTGCTTCAGAATGTTCTCTGCCACTGAAGCTGTTGTATTTCAGCACCTTGGAGAATAGTATTTCAACTTTAGGGCTGTGTTGCATTAGGGTGATGTTAGGTAACAGTGTAGAGAGTAGTAGAGAGCAACTGTCATTAATGGGAAGAGTATATTTGAATATGTGAAGCTGGGTGAAAATGGGAAGAGTAGAGAAGTAGGTTCTAGAGGCTGATACTGTGTGGGAAAAGATGGCTGTTAATTTGGGTTTACAACTACTGCTGACAAGATTTAAATCATCTTGATCTGTCTCCCCTTGGTTAATTGCTGCTTAAATTAAAAGTGCAAACTAAACGGAACAGACAAAGTGTAATGTGTTGGAATGTTGTCTTTCATCCATCTTTTTATGTACATTTATGCCTCTGTGGCAAATGAAAGCCTGTTGGAATATTAATTATTAATTGGAAGGTAACAGATGACGTCTCACTGTAGGAATTTTAAAGAACTTAGTAATTACTGTACAGCTTATGATCTAGAAGGCACTTTATGAAAACAGGTTTCTTGATTTTTACTCATTTATTTCCCCAAGGCTTGTGTTAAAGTCTGCAGCTATGTTAGAAAGCAGGTGGAAAAGATCAGGAAGTCTATGGATGGTAAGAACGTGGACACAGTTCTGATGGAGCTTGGAGTTCGTTTCCATCGACTCATCTACGAACACCTGCAGCAGTATTCCTACAGTTGCATGGGTGGCATGTTAGCAATTTGTGATGTGGCTGAATATAGAAAGTGTGCCAAAGACTTCAAGGTAAGTTATGTGCATGTTGGTGACGTGCAGCCATGTTCATGGTTAGATAATATCTCATTTTGCTGTTTCTTCTAAGAAGTTTTCACAGAAACAGTCTTTCAGTTTGAGGCATTTCATGTGCTGATGTTCTGTGTTTTGTTACCCATACTGGTAGCTCTTTATCTAATGTCGCAAAGATCAGGCTATGTATATATGTTGAGGAAGTATTTAGTGTTTATTATACTACTCTAGATATATTCTAGAATATAATATTCTAGATACAATTTTGTATTGAAATGAAAACTATAATTTTGTTTCTGGCCAAGAGCTGTAGTTCTCTTGCTTTAAGTGCTTTGGTTTTCTTTCCTGATGACTATTGCCAGAATTTTGAGAAAGTCAAGACAAGGAGATAAAACCTGTTTTTCAAAGCCTCTTTCAATTGCACTTAGAGATCAAGTTTTCTGAAATGTGGAAGAGATTTTTTTTATTTTTTACATGTGTTGGTATCAATGTATTTTTCCTGGAATAGTCTTAAAACTTAAAAACCATCCTTTCCTTAGTTTTCTCAGTGTTGTCTTAGGGCTTTTACTTGAGGAAACAAATCTGAAGCATCTTTCTAGCCTTCAGTTTGTGTCTTTGTGGGCAGCTTGATACATTTTTTGATTGCAGTATAGATTTGAATTTAACATGAGGTGTGCATTCATTGAGAAATTATTTTGTAATTGTTTTTTTTTCTGTTTTCGTTCCATGTTTATTTAGATGCTATTCTAATTAACAGCAACTACCCATGCAGTTTTACAGTGGATTTGCTGTATTCCATGACATTAAAGTCTTTACAGTGTCACCTGTAAGATGTTTTCTACACAGAGGCCATAATTACTCTAAATACAGTGCTTCCTTCCCAACCCCATCAAAAATACTGTGGGGCTGAGGAAACAGGATCTGGGTTATAAATGCCTTAGCTCCACCAATGACATTTCTCAATGGCCTGTTCAGTTTTAAAAGGGATAAATGTTAGGATTGAGTGGATCTAAAAAGTAAACCACAGAAGCTACCCAACAAAAATCAAAACCATGAACTCTGGAAAGCATCAGTCCAGGGGGGTTGGACTCGATGCTCTTTAGAGGTCCCTTCCAACCCCTGCAGTTCTGTGGTTCTGTATCTTGTATATGTGCATATGGCTAAATAGAGGATGACTGAAATGGGTCCATCCATTTTCTATAGGGAAGAAGGATTCTGAGGATCTTGGTGGCTGTTGTGCTTTAAGACCTAGAGCACTTCTTACCCTTAATCCCTCTCTCTCTCTCTCTCTTTTTTTTCTTAACCACAGATTGCGCTGGTGTTGCAGCTCTTTGATACTTTGCATGCACTTTGCAATCTCCTGGTTGTAGCCCCGGATAATTTAAAGCAAGTTTGCTCAGGAGAACAACTTGCTAATCTGGACAAGAACATCCTTCACTCCTTTGTTCAGCTGCGTGTTGATTATAGGTCTGCACGTCTTGCTCGTCACTTCAGCTGAGAGCACAGGAGGACGTGTGCTCTGACCTATGGGCAGGCCTCAGTTAGAAAGCACAGGGAATGTTTTCTTACTAAACCACAGTTGTAACTTTTGTGGAACAATGACTGTTCAGAATAAAACAGCCATATTTAGATGTGACCATGTAGGATGCAAGCAAGTGAAAATCCAGATGATAAGTAAGCTAAAGTTCTCCCAGTGATGAATTTTTGCAAAACTACTCGCTGATTTTTTTTTCCATTGGCCATGTTAGTGTGGGAAAGCAAGTGGTACATGGAAAGTATCTTAGTCTTCAGTACTGAATCATCAGATACCATTTGTTAGAGCTGAACTACAGAGCATAGCGTAGGTAATGGATTACATAGAATAGACCAGTGTAACAACATTCTTCATTGGTTTTAATGACTTAGACTTCAGCACAGCTAATCGTAATCAAATTATCTTTGATTGGTGTTTCTAAGTCATTTCTTTCATTTGAAACGTTATCCTGCTCAGTGTAATTTCTTGCTCTAATTAATTAGTTGGGAGTTTCTCTGAGATGTAGCAGTAAAAGGAGCAGCATCCCACCAAGATGTAATTTATTCATTGTGTGGCATTGTAAACAGAACTAATGCGGTGGAAGGATTTTCTTTTTTTGGTTCTTTGGTTTTGGGTTTTTTGCACCTAACAGTCAAGGCCCCCCTGAAAAATACTGGCATTGTGTGACCTGACATTCTTGTTTCTCTCTGACGTTGGCACACTGAGTTTGATGGATGCTCCTAAAGTGCAGCTGCCTTGTCTAGGCTTTCTTACTACAAGGCGAAGGTGCCTGTGGTTGGATTAATACAACTTTTTCCTGTCTCACGTTTTGTATCTAAATAAATTCAGATTATAACAAGTGAACAGATAAAAATGTAGCCCCATTGTTCATTTATCCATGGGAGGAATGGACAGCAGCTCTAGCAAAAACCTAAAGGCGAAATGTACTGTGCTGATGATAATTGATCCTTGGTGCCTGAGCAATATGAAATGTTGAAGTGTGCAAGAGCTTCTCTTCCACTGCTTGTAATTGTAATGTTGGAGACAGACTACTTCTGCATCAGTTCTTACTGTGGTATTTATTCAAGGTGCTTCTGAGATGGACCCATCGTGTGCAAACAGAGAATTGAAGCAATGGTGGTTCAAAACACCTAGGGTAGCTTTCCACAAGCAGTTGAAAACTGTTGCAAATAGACCTTTGTTCAGAACAAACTCGTGGAAAAGAGGTTGCAACTGCTGTGGGCTGTCCTCAGTCTGACTTGCATCATCCCTGAACTGATCATCTGTGACACTTTTGTTTCTCCTGTGGGCTCAGTGTATGTTATGGAAACGTTTCTCTCCCATCTTTAGAGCAGCAATGCTATAGATTTACTTCATGGGTCGGTGAATAATTTTTCTTAATGACTTCCCAGGTGTAGTCAGTACTGACAGACACGTGTGGAACTTGTCTTGGTTAGGTAAGGTTCTTCTGCTCCGTTTTCCATTTAGCAGAGCATTCTATCAGTAAACAAGGGAGTGGGTGCCAGACTTTCTCCAAGTGCTCTGGGAGATGGGCTGCTTTGTTGAGCTGCAGAGCTCTATTCCTTGGCCATGGCAAAGCCACAAAGAGCTTTGGATGCTGGAGGAGGCCCATGCTTGTACTGCTGCCATTTGTTTTTTTTTATTTTTTTCCAAAAGCTCTGATGTGAATTCAGATGATACCTCTCTGTTACCTCTGTAATTGAAAGCCAACAATTTTAAGGCTGTGGTTTTATTAACCAATACGAAATCTTTCTACAAGAAGTGTCAATTTGTAATTAAAAAAAAACCAAACTTTGGAACAGTGAACATCATTTTAAGATTAAAGATCACAGAAGTGCTTCAGAATTTGTTGTATTGTTGTTTGGAATTATTTTAAGGTTGTATGAAATGTATTTACCATATTTCTTGCTTTATTAGCTGTGTTTCCCATGAATGTGCTCAGTGCAATATTTCCATTGTGCCTGTTAAAGGAGGCAGCAAAAAGTAGGTGAATACTAGAACATACATGTGTAAACTCTTCCTCAATAAAAAGAATTTCCTCCAGATAACTTCTTTCCATTTCATTTCCACATCTTTCCAACAACTTTATGCTTAATTATAAAAACAAAACTGTTCAGGGAGAAAAAGAGGGCTGGGAGGGGGGAAGAAAAGGATAGAAGTAATTTTGCTGACCAATTTAATCCCTGATGTGGGTTTTCCCCTTTTCTTGACAGATCTCTCTGTGCACTAACTGAAGGAGTTTGTGTGCTGTCAGTAAGTTTGTTTTTGAATACAGCTGGGATTGAGATAGGCTGGGAGGCTGTTATTTTCACACTTTTTTTTTTTTTAAGCTTCGAGCTATTATAGCATATAATTTGGGAAAATATTTCCAGTGGCTTCTGAATGCCATCAAGTACTATCCAAAATACAAAGATGCATTTTAATGTTCGTGTAATGAAATAAAGTGTTGCCTTTCTAAAGCTCACTCCCAGAACATTGGCGTTTAACAGGCTGGCAGCCAAATGGATGCCTGAGAGGAGAGTGTGTGTGTGTGTGTGTAATTACATTGCCTACAATTGGTGAAAATAGCTTTGCAGTTAACTGGTGTGGGCTGGAAAATGAGCTGTGTTTTCAGAAGTCCTGTAATGCAGTAACGTGATTTGTTGTTGTTTCACGTGAGCACAGAGCGTGAGAAGGAATTGGTGCTCTGTGAGAAGGCTTTTCAATGGGCAGAAAAACAAACTTGGGAAATGGAAGTGCTTGGAAAAATAGAAGATCCAGATTTCTAGGAGGAGCAGAGATGTGAATTAAAAGGATATGGGGAACCAACAGTTTTGAATGAAGTGGTATATCATCACGTGGGAGGTTAAAATGTGACTAACAGAAACCTGGCATGCACTTCGACCCAGGAGAATAAGCAGGATTGGAATTAGAACCTCTTTACAGCTACATCCCCATCCTGAAATGAAGCAAGCCTCTAGAGGAGGGGCTGGTTAAGATACCTGGCCTTGGAGCTGCATGTTCATCTTGAAACTGCTGGGTTCAACAGGAAAAGGCTGTCCATGTTCAACTGCAAATCTGCTCTGGAGGACAGGTGGTAATGCTGTGATGTGAGCTTTGCCCGTTTCTGCTGTGAGGAGCAGAAATGCTTCAGCACTGTGCGGTCTTATTAGGAGGAAGGAAGAAAGGATTGCTGGAGCTGAGCCTGTTTCTGTTCTTTCAAGATTGCAGTGATCTGGATAACAGTAAGTAACTGCTTGACTGGTGATCTACATGGTACTGGTAGGGAGAAGGTTAGTTTGTCTCAGAGAGAGAAAACTTGAGTTATCTTTGTACAAAATAAGGCAAATATGTGACAAAAATTCTGCCTCTGTATTATAAAGAGTTCTGAAAAAGCAGAGGGAGTCCTGTTGCATCCTACTATAGGTCCTGCAGTGCGTAGGGCTGCTCTTCAGAAACCCTCAGTTCCATATTCCTTAAGCTGACATAGCATACTCAGCCTCAAGTGTAACAAATCCCAGAAAGGAGTGATAACTCCTTGGATTTCAAGTTTATATTTTGTAACTATGCCAATTTGGATTAGCACTTGAGTTTTACCAGTCATGGGCAGGGAATCCAGCCCGGGTTATGTGGTGATTCTTTCTCTATGAAACAGATAATAATTGTCTCATTTTAGATGCAGGTAGCAGCTCTTTGGTGCACATCTCAAGAGCAGCAGGCAGGATAAGCCACGCTTCATGCTGAGAGCTGCTCTTCTAGAGGACACCTGAAAGGTAGGAGCACCTTTCCCATCTTCTTGTTCTCCATGCTGACATCAAGGCATTGTCTCCTGCACTTCTGCCTCTTGTAAGCAGAGGTAGATCTGTGTCTTGCTACCTATGCTGCAGTATTTTCTCTGTGGACATCAAGTGGACAGCCTGGCATGTTGTTTGTTTCCTCCTTCACCTGTTCAAGGGAGGGAGATTGCCTGTCCCGTCATGTTCACTGTTTAGTATTTGTATTTTCTTTTTTCCTCCTCTCTTCTTATTTCTTTGATGGCAGGAGATTTTTATGTCTTCTGCTTATCTGTGAGTCGAGAAGCAGCTGTGTTTGCCTGTCTTCTTTTCACTTGTACGGGGCACTGCTTATCCTGTGTCAATACAGCCTTTAGTCTGTGTGGAAGCCCTGGTTTCTACTTGTATTCTATTAGCTTTACTTCTGTGCCCTGTTTTCCTTTCCAGGCCTCACAGGACTGCACTGTCCCTTCCTTGCTGTTACAACTTTAATAGTGAGCAAGCCCTTTAACTTTGCATCATGGCTTCTAAGAGTCCTGTACATACTGTCTAGTGGTTCTTCAGCTACATGTGGCCTGGTAAGTAGAGGAGTTTGGCTCCTTTCCCCTTTATCTTATGACCTTCCCCATATTCCTTCATCTCTGCAGATCTGTTGTTCAATGTACTCTCCCTATGACATAATTCATAGAATCATAGGACAGTTGGGTTGGAAGGGATATTAAAAATCATCTAGTTCCAGTCCCCTGCCATGGATTGGTTGCCTCCCACCAGCTCAGACCATGAGCCCCATTCACAACCATGGGCACCTCCAGGGATGGGACACCCATAGCTCTCAGGGCAGCAGTGCCAGGGCCTCGTTGCCCTCTGAGTAAAGCATTTCTTATTAAAGTTATCCAAGTGGCAAGTTGTGGCACTACATTTGCTATGGAAAGCTTGCCCTTGGCATAGCCAAGAAAGTCAACCCTGCTGCAAGAGAAGGATCAGCACATCTGCTCTTGCCCTAGCCTGTTGCAAAGCCTCAGCAGGGAATGCTGTGAGGCCTTTGTGTCACCTTTGTGCTACAGAAGGGATTTCTGCTTGTCCTTCAGGGGCTGAACCAGGAACTATGGATTGTTCCCCCCCCTTTAACATCATTTTAGAGAATGCCCTGTGTAATTCTCACGAGGTGCTTAACTGTAAGTACTGGATTGTTCAGTTGATTGTATATCATGTTATATTCTTTGAAAGTTGGTATTTTCGTGTACTGAAAACCAAAATGGTATCATAAGGGTGCATGAAATAAATAAATGGTACTTGAGGATCCTGGTGCTTTCAGGCCAATAGGGACAATAGCAGCAGTGGCTGTTGCTGAAAGCTGTTGTGCTGTGTTTTTCTCCAACCTGGATTTAGCAGGGATGGAGGGGAGAATGGACTAAAAGATGTTGCTCCTTTTGTTTCCTTCATTTTGAGTGTTTATTGGGGTTCTATTAGCTGGGACTGCTTCTGGTCCCCTCTTCTTTGTTGACTGTTTGTACCACTTTTTTCCCTTGAATTTTATTCACCTCATTTGTTATCAGCATTGCCCTTGTCAATCTTGGCCCTATCCCAGCTTCATTTCTAGCCAAGGTACCTGATACATATTTGTATCACATCACAAACAAGCACTTGCAGTCTGTTCTTTCCCATCTTACTCGAGTGCCTGCTCTCCCAGTTTGATCATCTGCATGGTGGGGATGGCAGCTGGCATTCTACCAAGGGTCCAGTGTTCTCAAGGCCACCTCTGTTTGAGGAGAGAGGCAGAACTGTGGAGAGACGTCCCAGATTGATTCACAGATAGATAAACCATGCAGCAGCAGAAGCAAAGCAAATAACTCCTGTTGAAAGACATGGTTGCAGTTCTGGTGGCAGCATCAGCTGGGGTGAACACAGACATTTGGGTCTCTGTGCTGTTTTGACATGTGGTGTTTGGGTGTTGTAGTAAAGCCAGCTAACGTGAGCTTACGTTAGAAACATTTTTAGAATGTTCTATTTGCTGTAAACAATTTATTAAAATTACTTGCTAAGTCTTAGACAAGTGGGTTTTTGAAGGTTGCTCATTTTACTTATCCACCCAAAGTCAATTTGAGTATGAATATATATCATTTTACTCATAATAGCAAACAACTTCGGAGGAGAAACATTTATTCTGGAGGCAGAGATTCAAACTAAATGGCAATGATGCATTACAAATATATAATTATTTGCACTAATATTTGAGCAGGTGGAATGGATTAGTACACGGTCAACATTACACTGCTGATAACATGTATTTTTCTATATTAATATGTACTGTGCAACATGTATTAAAATTCATTTTAACAGAGATAGCAATATTTATATTGCTGTGTTCTACAGACAGCAGAGTGAATTGTTGAAATGTGCAAAGCTGGGCTTGATTCAACTGAACTTTGTTTCCCTGTTTGTGTGTTTTTAATTTCTCATCTTAAAATAAATAAATAAATAAAGGCCACACAAACAACCCAACACCCTTCAAGCCAGAAAGTTTTGCTTCAGTGTGGAATTTTTGATCTAAATCACTTTCACTTCTACTTTACTCAGCCTGGCAGAAAACTTCTTGAAATGAGGCCTCCAAAGCTCAATCCTTTGTATCAATACTAGGACACATCCTCATTTTAGGAGCTTGATAGGTAGGTTCCCTCTGGGGATTTTCCTGAACTATTATTTTTTGATGAGATAAGCTGTTGCTTTTCCCTCTTAATGCATCTTTCTGGAAGACTCTGATGGTAGTGATAGACTGTGTTTAACCAGTGAATGTGCTTCCTGTTATGAAGGAGAGACCTGGTCCTTGTTGGCACCATTAAGTAGGAAGTGTGGCGTGGGTTGAGACACAAGGTTTTGGAAGGGTATCTTGAATCATATTGTCTGCAAGTGTTTCTTGGCAGCTACTTCGATCTGAGGTGCGTTCTGGTGAGATGCAGGCTGTGGGGGTATGTGTCATGTTCAGGGGAAAAAAATGGACTTTAGTTACTTTTCCCTCAAAGGGATGTCCAGAGACATCAGAGTACAGACATGCAACAGCAGAGTTCATCCACAGCATCCAGAATCCATCCATCCAAGACACTAAAATGACCTCCCTGTCCAGCCAGACACTACTTGATGCTCCACCAGACTAGTTAATCTATTTTTGCATCTTTTATGTATATATAATTATGTATATATATATTCTGATATATATATTAATCTCACAGAAGCAGTTGTGAGGATGGATCATATGTCACATATGCCTATGTTGACTTCAAGACTAAAGAAAAAGTAAGTCTTTTTAAAGTATTTTTTCTTTCTCTGCAATGGTGAAAGCCTTAAATAGTGATTTTGAGGCAGGTCATGAACTCCGGGTCTTCTGAAGGAGACCAGAAATAGTCGGCTTACTCAAAATATAGGGCGCCGTGCCAAATTCTCTGCTGGTGTTAGCAGCTGTAACTTTGCCAGCTTCAATGAAAATGTGAATTTTTACAAGTCCATAAGCATGTTAGACACATACCTTTGTCTCTTCACAATTAGTTTCGTTGCTTACATAGCATGAGGCTTTCTGTAGTACATAATCCAGTGGCTAAATATAGTAATTCCAATGCACTTGAGATCAATTAGATTTGTACTTTTAAACTCAGTTTTGTCTGTAAAGATAATGTTATATTGCTGAAGGGATTTGGTATTTAAAGTGTCTGAACAAGTCTAAGTGGCTCTTGGGCATTATAATTTTTATTTAGCTGCTTTTAGTCCAATCGCTAATCAAATTAAAACCTACCATGACTGGTGTGTAACTCAGAGAAGACAGTGGAGCATGTTTGAGCTGATAGCACTTAATTTGTTGGTGGGTTAGGTGCTAAGGTGGTGTTTTTGTTATCAGCAACGAATGCCTGTCTTCTAAAAATGGAAAAGTAGGCTGAATTGGCTCTTGGGGGGCAAAAAGACATAAATCCCAAGTGCAGAAATTGGTAGCTCCTGCAAAAAAGGCAAAATCCCCTTGAAGTCTTCACACTGCAAAGACCCTTTGCTTTAAAGGAAATTAGTTAATTTTGTCTTAGTAATCAGCAATTCTGCGGGAATAATATTGCAGGTTGTGTGCGTGGAAAAGGGGAAGGGTGTCAGTTTCCCTCTAAGAACTTGTTTCTGAATGTACCCTCAGATCAGACCACCAGAGAGAGAGGATGCCTCGTACAGTGGTGATGTGATCCAAAATGTAGGTTGTTTCCCATTTAAAACATGTTGGGAAAACCCAAGCTGTGATTCTGTATGAAGTAACAAACAGGCTTCAAAAGGGAAGGCAGAAGGTAATGATTGAAAGGAGCTGCTTAGTGCCCAACTGTTCTGTCATGATGCAAGGGCAGAAATCAGCAGCAATATCAGCAAAGGGAGAGAGTGCAGTTCTGGAAAAACAGAATCAAGATGAATAAGGTCTTGATCAGGCTCAGGAAACGTCTGTCCTTAATGTTTAGAAACTTGTAAGGGTCTGTCAACTTGGTTTAAAAAATCTTGCAGCTGATACGTCGTGCTGTCAGAGCCACTCTTACACTTGCCTAAAACTCTGAATTGAAATGAGGTGTACTTCCTTTTAATTGTAAGTTCTAGCAAGTTACTTCATGCCATGGTAGATGAGAAATGACTCTCACTCTTGAGCAGAACCTATTCTTTTTTTAAAATAGACTTGAGAATGACCAGATATGCTGAGGAAATGAGAGAGACGTAGCATTCCACTGAATTAAATTTAAAGGAAAAAGTTTTTTGGATGTCAGACTGTGAGTTCCAAGGAGAAGATGGAATGGAGCCAAAGCTGCAATAAAACAAGATTAAAGAAGAGTGCACTGCTACTCTGCAGTGTGATGCAAAATATAGCTGGAGGCAAAAGTGGAGCAGTTCTCAGGACATGGTAACATCAATGGGCACCAGTATCACTGAATTTCCCACTCTGTGAAGTTAAAACTGTGCAGCGTTTGTAGAGATTTGTTATGAGATGGATGGAGAGAAGGGAACTATTCCAAGGTTTGATTCATCCTGGCATATAACTAAAGTAGGACAGATGATTTGCTTCCTAGAAGTCTCAGCTGCTTCATCAGTTATACAGGCAATGAGAAGCCTGTTTAGATCAGCTCAAATGAGATGCCTTAAGGGGTAAGGTTGCCTCAACCTCTTGTAGAGGCCAAGAAAGCCTACTGATACTCGTTATTTTGACCCCTGAAGACTGTCTGTAATGAATTCACTGCTTTTGGCTTGCCTGGCCCTTTGGATTTCCTTTTTTCCCATGAAAATGGAAGAATCTAGAGCTGGTTTTCTTTTGCTTCAAAGTTTACTGATAGAGAAATTGATAGCAGTCAAATACAGCCTTGCAGTGTTCAGTAGTTGCCGTTACGAAGGCTGCACAGTAGCTGTGGCTGCTATGGCACGACGTTGCTTATGGGTTTATCTCTAGTGGCAATAATGTGTGAAAAGACACATTAGTGTACATGGTGATACAGGCATGAAAACTGTGCTTCCCAGGTTGCTTTGATCTTCATCTCTTTGGTGATCCGAAAGCCAAGAGATGAGTCTTTTCCAGAGTGGCCGTTCTGTGACGGATGAAGATAATGAGCAAATGGAGGAAAAAGAGAAAGGAGGTTAAACTGGACGAAAGGCTTGGACTGAAATCTGAGAGATGTTTCCTTTATTTCTCTTTGCCTTACTCTAAACAAGTCTTTGATTTGTCTAATCTGACACTGGCTAACTTCAAACAAAATGAGTTTTCTTCTAGCTTGGTTCCCTTCTGCTTGGCATCTCTCTGCTGCCACACCTGCTGGTCCTTGGCAGAGAGGAGCAGGCCCTCTCATTCTGCTCCCCCTTGGACTCCAGCTCTGCCTGCATGAGTGACAGCTGCTGTCTGACCGTTTGGCCAACTGGTGATTGTGCATTTGTCGAAGGCTGTGCGATGGATGAGGTACAGTGCAACTTAGACAATGTACAGATGCCATCCGTCTGTTCCATCACCAGCTCCTCTTAGAAACCAACTTCCTTCCATTGTCCTTGAAAGCTGATTTTCTGGATCTCTTCCTCCATGCTGAACACAGATCTCTCTCCTTCATGGTGGAGTTCTGCTGGTCCTGGTCTGAGTGACTGAGCATTTAGATGAGGTGCTAAGGGATTTGATTTAGTAGCTTAGTGGGTAGGGATGGTGATAGGAGGATGGTTGGACTAGATGATCTTGTAGGTCCTTTCCAACCTAATGCATCTGTGACTTCTCAGGCTTTTTCACGTTTTAGAGTTGGTCTGGCTGTCTGTTGGGTGCACCTTGTGTCTGTCTGCTTCCTGCAGAGTTTATGAGCCTCCCTCATGTGTCCTCACTGCTGTTACTCTCCTGGATCCATCTTCTAGCAAATGTTGTATGGTTGTAACAGAGATAAAAAGAGTGCTGTGCTTCCCAGCGTGGCTGAAGAGTTAAAGATATATTTTTCCCTATGCAGCAAGGAATGGGATTTCTTCATGCTCCTTCTTTTCTATTTATTGACTGTGAATCACAAAATCTTTTCTGTCCCTACAAAGGACTAATTGCCATCATGCTTGTTCTTTTCTCTGTTTATGTACCACGACTCGTGAAATCTTTTTTGTCCCCACAAAGGACTAAGCTGCTTTCTGGGAGAGCTTTCTGATCTTTGTTGACCAGTTCCCTCAGGTTAGGACTCTGAGACTTCATAAAGCTGAAAAGATACCACTCACATCAAGGAGAAATAATTTATCTCCCTTTGAGGAAAGTGCTGGATATAGCTGGGCATCTGCTCAGATGTGCAGTCTCTCCTAAGGCACTTTCACCTGGGCTGCCATTCTCCTTTGACACTCTCCCTTGGGCCTATCTTACCTGGAGGCAGTTTTGATCCTCACCATTCCCTTCCCCCTCCTCAGCTCTCCTCCCAAGCCACTGCACGCTCAAGACGTATTTGGCAGGATAGACAGGAGCTCTTCCAAGAATAGGATCTTCATCAGTCGAGCAGTTGCTTGTCATCTTGTCCCCTCCTGATTCACAGGTGGCTTTGTGCTTCCCCGTCTGGCAACACGAGATGCAACTGCTAACAGAGCCCAGTTGGTTCAACTCAACAAAACAGAAGGATTTGGAATGGCAGGATGAAAGATCACCTTTCTTGCTCAGTGGAACCCCAGACAGGCTTCTTGTTCTGCAGCATCTTGGAAACTGTGGCTGATGTCAGCACTGATGGAATGAAATGTGGCTCCTGTCCAGCCCAGCCCTCGTTGTGCTTAATGTTTGACAGTTGGTTCATGGAATTGCTGATTTTCAACACCTGTTGAGAGTATGGCATAGACTTGCTGTGCCAGTTTATCTTCTTATTTCATCTTTTTATCAGCTTGGTTTCTGCCTGCCCAAGTGCACTCCAGTGCTATGCTTCTCTGCAGCTTTCCGTCCTGATGGTGAATGGGTGAGATTTACTGGTCTGTGTTACTGGTGTTCAGGCTAATTCAAGGACTGCTCATGTGAGGAACAGACTTCTGTTATATAGGAATAGAAAAATTAATTTAAAGCATATTCAGTGGCATTGTCTCAAGAAGGAAGTTAGCTGTTTCTGAAGTTCCTAGGTGAAGGAAGGGACTATGAAACGCTTCCCCCAGCATTTCAGCTTCTGATTTCTTTCTTTTTCTTTTCACACTTTCGTGACACTTGTTACCAGATCAAATAAATGCAGTGTGACCCTCATCTGAGGTTGGAGGAGCGTGGCTACTAATTTCCTTTTACAGTATGAGAAATAGGGAAGGTGCCTTACGTGTAACCCAAGCAGAGAAATAGTTAAGCATCTGAAACTGTGTAAGGAAAATGAGGAGAAAGTTGCCAACATATTTTTGACAAAAGACAGGGAAGTGGCAGGCTGTTTGGGGTATGCAAAAAATTTTTCCTTTCGTACATATTGACAAAGGGGGGTTATTATTGAGAATATGGCTAAAGTTACTGCCAGTTTCTGCTGGTACTCGTGTTTAAAAGGAAACTATGGAAACCAGGAGTAGGAATATTAATTAAGTTCAAATTTGGAATGCCTTTGCCAGGAGTGGCTGCAGGAATTCAATGAAGCAGCCTGTTGGGTTGCACTTCACTACGTTGCTTGCCATTGAACAGAACGCTGAACTCTTCATAAATTAACATGTTGTTTCAATAATCTGATTAAAAGGTTATATGTTGATAAGATTAGCTTTAGCTGGGTTTTCTCCCCCCTTTCTTGCTTAAAGAACCCATATATGTTTTCTTTAATCGGTATGAAATCATAAACTGTACCTTAGGGGCAAGTTCATTGACTCGTTGAGATTGTGGAAGCGCAGATGAAATCGGTGCAGCTGTGACAGTTTACATCAGCTGAAGATATGACCATTGTCCCGGGCTTATGGTGCTCATCTTTGTAATTAAGATACTCCAAAAAATTAGATTTTGATTAGCAGTGGGAGTTGGTCGACTCCTAATTTTGTAGGATAGGATAGAAGCGACAAAACTTTGATTCCCTTTTAGTTTGTCCTTCTCTTTCTTAGGACTTTACGATGTCATATGTCTAAAAGTACTGCAGGTGTACATGTGTGTAAATATACAGATATACAGAGAGAGACACACACTCATAAACAGATGCAAGAAGAAAACTTGGCTTGTGGAGGATTACTTCCTAGCACATCACAGCATGCATTGCAGACTCAGTGCTGCAGCATCCATTTTAGAAACTTAGATCCACAGAAGTATCTGGATGCTTAAATCTCATTGTTTTAAGGGGCTTTACATGCCTGAATAACTTTAATGAGCCTGTGCTGTAAAGTGGCATGCTTTAGTGCTCTGCAAGCATTAGCTTAGTTCACAAGGATGGATGTGAATGATGGGATGTGTATTGCAGACTGGAGAAATGGAAGCATCTCTAACAAAGTAGGCAGGCCCTCGTTTGTGTAGACAGCTATCTTCTCTTCCCAATTCTTTCTGTGCTTCCTTTTCTGCATGGATTTAGCCACATTTGGGCCTCGGTGTTTGTGTCTGTGTAACGAGTGTGTGCAGGTAGACAAATGAGCCTACTGATCGTTACGAAGACATGAAGTTTACATCAGGTATAGAAAACCACCCAGCTCACCGAACCCCTGTACACATCCAGAGCTGGTTGGCCAAACTCATCCTTCCATGGCCTTCTTTGGCATGAGAGACATTAGAAGTGGCAACTCTAGCTGTGCAGAGCTGTCACGTAGCTCAAGCAGTGGCAGAGGGAGGGGCAGGGGAACAAACAGGGAGGCTGAGTGTTTGCTGTAGTGCCTGGTGGAGTTATCCATGGGATGCTGCTCCGTTTTTGGGAGTGTGGTGAAACACATTCCGCGTCACTCTCTCAAAACCCTTCAAGTGCAAGGCAGTGAATTCAGGAAGGCTGCCAGGTCCGTGTAAGGATAGGGTAGCTGCTTTGGTTTTTAACTGCCTTACATCTTTGTGATAAGAATGGTGGCTGCGTTCAGAAAGCACTTATTAAGCCAAAAATAACACCCCATTTTCCTGTGAAAAGCGAGTTAGAAATATAATCGCAGGCAGCAGTCGACCTCAAATCTAAATTGTGTGCTTTGCTGAGAGTTTTTTCCCCCCTCTCCAGAGGTGAGCAGCTGGTAAAGGTGCACTTCACCGAGATGGCAGAAGGGAGGCAGTCTTGCTTCAAGTAATGCTATTTCTGGGCGATAATCCAAAATGCACAGTAGGCAGAAGTTAAAAGGAAGTGCTTGCTTTTAGGTTTTTAAACTATATCCCTTAATCCTGGGTGATGATTGACAATCATGATTTAGAGTACGAGGTGCCCCTTTCTAATCCGGCAAGTTTGATGTTATTTGCGTATCTAGTATGGCTTTATTCAACTAAAACTAAATGGGAGCCTGTGCAATTGATGCCACATTTCTGAGATGAGTCCTGGACTGGGAGTCTATTTACAGATTAGTGGATACACAGGATCCATAGTACTGCCTTTTTTAATGTGCCTGTGTGTGTAATTCAAAGACTCCAAAAGGCAAATTTACAATTAAAATGTTCTTGCTGGGTAAGAATACTAGTGGGAGACTTTTAACATAATTTAATTCACCGTGAAGGAAAGCAATATACAAGATTATATTAATCCTAGTTTGATAATTATAGTAAAATAAGAATACATGTTTGTATTTAATAATGATGAAAAAAGCTATCATTTATTGGCTTTGTGTTTTTTTATTATGACATATGTGCTTGATCTTGGTTGCAACAGAAATGCTTTTCCTCTGCTCAAGTTTGCAGGAGTTGAATGTAAAACGAAGAGGGCAAAACAGTTAAGGAGCATCTGCCCACATTATTTGTAAAGGTGAGGTAACACTCCTTATCTTCTGTGATCAGCAGCTTTTAAATCCATTTTGCTTAAAGAAAAAAATACATTAGAAATGGCAAATAGAGGACATGTCTGAGAAAGCTGGTGTGTCTTCTGTGTGTAAAGCATTGCAATATCTTCTGCATGTGGTATGTTTTTCTGTTGATTTCCCAAACACAGGCTGGCCAAGATGCACACTCTTGCTGACTGAAGCTTGGCATGTATATTTAGCATTAATCACAGGCAGCTGTGGTGAAGGGAAACCTTCTTCCTAGCCAGCCAGATTATATTAGATTAAAATGATCCACATGTAAGGTGTAGCAATACCTACTACCAGGGCAGGAGGGAAATCACATTATACTCGCAACTAGATTAACACAGGGATTGAGTTGACCAATAATTCTCTCCTGCTTTTTATTTTGTCAGGTGGGAGAAATAAAATGTCGCTACGCCAGTGAGCTGCCTCAACGAGGCATGCTTCTCTAATTGCTTTGGATGGGCACGCTGGTTCCTCGACTCAGCACAGGATCCCAGCAGAGCCTGGCACTGTAGGAGATATGCCTGCAAACCCCAGCTACACAAGCCCTCCTGTGAGGAGTACAGCTGTGTGCCACTGCACTGTGCCAGTGGGCTGATGTTGGGTGTGGAGTTTTGCACCTTGGCTAGTGCCTAGTGTAAGAGCAACTGGGGAAATGGGCTGCACTTGGTCATAGGCTGGTGCACCACGAGTGGGGCACAGGCACATGCTGTGTGCTTGCAAAACCCAAGGGCAGGAATACTTTCCTTTGTGGCTTGAGACTGTCAGTATAGAGAAGGACAATATGTGATGTCTCCTGCACTGTCTTAGAGAAACAATAGCTCAATAAAATATTGCATAGAGCTATAAAGAGTGGGGAAAGGGGGACTGAGCTCCATTTGCATAATGCCAGTGCTGGAATTTGGCTGCAAGAGGGGAAAGCAGGGGGCTATAGAATTCACTCTTGATTGTGAATAGTGCTGGGGGCTCCATGCTGAACCACTGGGATGGAGCCATGGTGGGCCTGGGCATGCTTCCAGCATGGGCTGACACAGAGGAAATTCCTCTCTTTGGTAGTTTTATGTGAGCAAAGAGGACAGGACCAGGATCCTGATTAGCTGGGACTCCTAAGGAATCCATCTATATTGTCATCTTCACACAGCTTTTTTCCTTAACTTTTAATGGTGTCAGGAGTTCTGGGGTAAGAGCAAGGGTACTTGGGCAAAGCACAACCAGCTGCTCTTTTGATTTTATTTCCTTCTCCCTGTAATTTATCCCCTACTGTAAGGTAGCACAACTAGGATGTGTGATTTCCCCTGGACTTCTGCAGGCTCAAGGGGAGTGAGTGCCTGGTCCACATTCCAGGGCTTCTGCCTGGCTTCCATGCACCTGGTAACAGACCTTCTCTTTTGCTTGTCTTCTCTTCTTCTAGTTAACCAGAAGATGTATCTGGGCAGGAATTTTTTAAAATAACAGAACAGAGAAGTAAACACAAAGTTTTCTCTGAAGAGCTCACCTGGAAGCTAACCAATGTGCACTGCACTGTGTCTGAGAAGTTCTGGCTCTCATCCTACCAAGTCATGGTAAATATGGCACCATAGGACCATGTTTTACCACGTTCAGGCCGTTTATGTGTTTAAAATGCAGGGGATGCCTTGGTTTACATCAGGATTTAGATATCTGTCATTTTTCAGTCGGCCACTCCATTTTAGATGGAATCTCAGACTGCTTCTGCAGTATATTGTTGCTGTTGTGTAATAGTAGTGCTGCAGCAAAGCAGGGCAGGAACTCCTCAAAGCACTTTTGGTCAGGAGCAGAAAGATCTGGAAAGCAACAGGCTTTGGACTTATTCCACTCAGGAATCACTGAGGACAAAATCTGTTGAGCTTAATTGAACTCTTCTAATGAGTACTCTGTGTACCTGAAGCACAGACCAGTAAACTTCAGTGTCATATTTGAGAGTTAATGGCTTATTTATCTTTCCTTGTGTTTCAGAAGATGCCAGTGAGGTATAGGATGAAGGATCAGCTGAACCATTTCATGTAAGTAGCATTATTTGGGTACAACACATGCAATGCAAGGGCACATTCACAAGGATGGAAGAGATAATCAAACTCCATGAAGTGCCCGGAATGACTTTTACAAATTCTATAGTACCACATACTCAAGAATCTGATCTCATAGCCTGGAACATGGTCTTTGCTGTTAAGCTTCAGCAGTGTGCTGAGAAAGGCAAAGTCCACGTTGATGAACTCTTGTTTTCCCTATAACTAGGTCATAATTTGAACAGGGCTTGTCGCTACTCTAAGATTAAATGTTGGCATTTGATCTTCTAGGGAAACTGTTTACCACCCATGTGAAATCATCAGCTTCTTGTGAATGTGTAGATTTAAACAGTGGCTGTTTGGATAATTGATGTCTTTAGAAGAAGTCTCGCTCTGTACATCTCAGTGAGATTTAAAAATCAATCAACATCTGAAAACTATATACCCTCCACAAACCTAATGAATGCCTGTCTGTGAGACATTGCAGCTTGCATTATGTTTTGAATTAATTGGCAAACAGTTACATAAAGAGATCATATTAAGGTCTCTGAAGAAGGAAGCTGGGTTAAAGATGAGCTTTCATCTTTAAATCTGCTTTTCCCGACTTTTTAATAACTTGATTTGTAAAGATGTAGTTGACTCCGCTGGTTTGTGTATAGATTTTCTTTCTTTGTTTTTCTTTTACATAAAGAGGTTGAGGGGGAAGCCAATACAACATCAAAGCATTAAAATAAAGAGCTTTAAGGGAAGGAAGAGAGAGATGTTAAGATTAGGTGAACGAGGGAAGCAAAGGTGTGGAGGAGATATCATCAAGTAAATAAAGACATGGCAGTGAACTGCTCTAATGAGACACAAGGCTAATTAAAGAAAAGAAACAGAGATAATTATTCTCAGATGTTTTGCAAGGCGTGAGAATGAGGCTAGCTGAAATCTCAGTCCTGCTCTAACCTCGAATTCTGTCTTCCCCTATGAAGGCATTCAAATCATCTCAGATCAGGCTTCATGAATCACACACTGATTTCCCTCTGGTGGCACTGTTTTCAGAGGTACGGTGTATATTATTCTCCTGTTTCTGCTTTCCACCTGATACTTAGAGAACAGTATTGGAAAATAGGCTTTCAAACAATCTGCAGCCTCTACTTTGTCATGAGTGTAGAGCCCTCCATCTCCTTTTTCTTCCCACGTAAGCCCAGTGCTGGGACTCAATCTGTGGGCCATAGCATCATTTCCTGTGAATCTGAGCTTACTTAGAAATGAAGGTTTGTTCTGCCTTTCCTCAAAGGAAAGCAATTTTTAAAGAATATCTTCTGAAAAACAGGCTTGCTTGCATTGAAAGCTAAGGGTTGTGTGTGGTTGCCATGCAGAGGTGTAGGGACTAAAGCTGCTTCTGTGGAAGTTAATGGCAACCCTTCAGTTGCTGTTCGGGGTCCAGATCATCGTTGACCTGTTCTGTTATCATCAAAAAAGAAAGAAATCTATGACAGGTTCAGCTTTCAGACGAGATGCCTTTTCCCCCTCACTCCTCACCCCCTCCTCCTTCCATTCCCCTTGTCCTCCAAAGACGACTTGTGTGCTCGCCTCTTTTGCTGCCTTGGCACTGTATTAGAATACTTGCAGGAAAAGGAAAGAAAGCAAAATCCTGAAAGCCATGCTTTTCCCTGCAGGTTGGCACCATCGCTTCAGCTTTCATCAGCGAGAGCAGCGTGCCAATCTCACGCCAGCACAAACAGATGTGACTCTGGAGCTTTGAGTGGCCAATGAAAGAGGCATTACTTGCTGAACTACGCTCTGAAAGCGGCCAAATTCACCAGCCTTAGGATTTTCCATTGAGACAGAAGGTTTCTCAGAGCTTTGCTTCAAGGTGCCGGGATTTGGGTTTTCTTTATTTATTTATTTTTCCTTCCTTTTATGCGCTGACATTATTCCAACATTCAGCGTATGATTTCTGTTTCATAAGAATGTTATCAGAGCAGGCTAAGTGCACGGGAAGGCTGTTTGCTGCTCTCTGAAAACCACTATATATACATAATGCAGGACTGTATATATAGATGGGATGAAATATATTCCGCACGCATTGGGAGCTCACGTGTATTGAAAAACTTGTGCAACAGATAAACCGCATTTTAATTTTGACAAAAACCAGCCAGTTTTCATGCTATTTGAAATATATAAAGCAGTAAAATACGTATGATTCAGAACGCTCCACTGAATCAGAAAAAGGAGGTGCTTAGTTGGCAAAACCACTTAATCCAGACATCTACAAGGGAAATCATGTAAGTCCAACGATGCTTAGTGGCAATGAGTGCCACTTAATAGGGATTGTAGTTCTGCTAAACTGGGACACCTCCAGATGATTTAGTAGGCTTAGTGGAACAGGGTGAACAATTTGCAGACTGTATTCTTCATAAAGTACACCTTCTTCTGATATGCAAAAAAAATCACCAAGTGCTCTGCAATATTTGGGATGATATTTGCTCCTCAGGGTTTTGTGAAGGCTCTCTCATAGCTATCCCTTGCATTGCTCTTGTGTTGCTACAGTAAGAAATCACTAATTGCTGATGAGCCCAGGCTAACAGTTGGTCGCAGTGGATTAGCCTTTTTTTTTTTGCAAGACTAGCAGGCTCTACTATGATCATCTGTCCCGACGTCTGGCCTACATTACCCAGAGAATTTCATCCTGATGTTACTCTATCAGGCCCATCCACTTCAGGATGAATTAAAGTTTAGCTTTTATTAGTGGAGGAGTCACAAAGTCAGCTTCCTTCTTCAGTAATGCCTTGCTGGTGTTTGTACAATAAACATGTTGGAGATGAAATTCGTTCAGAGCTGGGAGTGTCTCACCATAGCGAGACAAAAATGGTGGTGAACGACACTGAGAGGCAATGGTGTAGCTGAACCACATTCTTCAAGATAGGATGGATTTTGTTTGAGACATTCTAGGATGTTATCATATTATCTGTCTAACCTGACCCTTAGATCTGCATAGTATTCAAGAAATGCTTAGATATTGTTCGAAAGGACATGGCTTAGTGGAGAAATATTGACGATGGTTGGACTAGCTGTCCTTGGAGGCCTTCTCCAACCTTGGTGATTCTGTGATTTTATGCACTGTGATACCTCTTGGCAATTTGTTTCACAGTGTTTCCTTAATTCTGCTACATTGCTTCAGGTTTCTGATGGCATTTGATGTCCTGTTTCGCAAAACAAAAAGTAAATACATGCTAAGAGGTGGTTTCCAAATAACTCTAGGATCTGGAGGGACTGAACGGGCAAACAGAAGAAAATGGCAGAATCCTCATTTCACAAATGGAAAACTGCATCTTGGAGGAATTGAACAAGTTCTTCAGAAGTCAGAATCAGGACTGGGACCTGAACTTTGGTGCCTTTGCAACCTAGTCCTGTCTAACTGCCCTTCCTCCTGAGATGAGGAATGCTCAAGGTAAGATTAGATTCAGAGGCTGGAAAGCAAGTTGGATGTTGAGCCATGTGACAAGATGTTCTTGTGAATTTTTAATTGTTGGCTCTGCAGACACGTCCTTTGTAAGGCAATAACCTGAGGAGATCTGTCCTACATTTTGGAAACTGTTGTAGTTCTGCAGCTCTTGGAATGAGTCTCAAATGAAAAATCTGTTCTGTAGCCCATTCCCTACCATGTTCCCTCTAGATAAAGCTTTAAACCTGTCAACTTAGTGGCTATTGTTCCAGGAATTTATCTTTGGATGGAAGAAAGTGACAATATCCCTAATGTTTGGCTGGAAAGAAAATCTCTTTGGGGAAAGACTAAAATGGTACAAGCTGATCATAAATTGATAGTTGCCTGTTTCTTTGTTATGCACATTTCAGCACTATGGTTTTCTACTTAAAAAAATCAACTCTTAGCTACTCTACTACAAAATAACTTCACTTCTTATCAGCTCAGCGATGAAAGTTTCTCTTCTGCCTGGTTCTTAGATATTGGTTTCTTCATACAATTATCAGTGTGAGTTTAATCTCAGGAAACAAAAACCGTGGTAACTTGTCTACAAAAGTAATAATAAAGATGTAAAATTGCTTCCCCAGAGGTTTTCAAGAAAAAGGATAGATGTGGCACTGAGGGGCATGGTCAGTACACATGGTGGGGGTTGGCCTTGGTATTATCAGAGATCTTTTCTAACCTGAATGATTCTGTGTTTCTGTGACTCCTTACTCCATTGTAGCTTCCTGAAAGATCAGCTGGGGTATCTATTCTGTGAAAAGTAGTATTTTAGGAAAGATCTAGTCCTTGGATTCAGCTGAACACATCAACATACCTCAATTTTAAGTCTACAAATAGCCTCTTGGTTCTAGTGGCAATATTCATTTGTTCTAATTAAGAGTTGCCCGAGTTCCTACTGTGCTGCCCTTAAAAGGAGCTCCCTTCTTCCCTCACAGCTCCCCAGAAGCAGGGTTCTACCCATCCCCTATATTTTTTGAAGGTCTTCCAGCATTGGGCTATAGTTGCATTGGGGTTTAATTATGCAGGTGATTATCGAGTTAAAGATCAGGCTCAGACCCATACTTAACTGCCCATGTAGACACACCATGAGTCACTGGGAAGCTTTTGAAAATCTCACCTTAAAGTTCCAGTATGACTGCCATCATACTCCAAGTACTGACTTCAGTGGAAACTGGATTGGACTTTTAGCAAGGAATTCCATGCATGCCCAAAAGATTTTACAGCATTGATTTGAAAATCACTGTTATACAAGCATGACAGTTCTGAAACACCATGTCTTCATGTTTGGAATGAGTAAGAAAGAACAAATGGAGAGCCTTCAGCTCCCCTAAAGAAAGGTGGGACAGGCAACAGTTAAAATTAATTCATGAATTTTGTTTAGATCCATGTTTGTGTACTATTTCCTATGCTTCTTCAGTTCATCTCAAGCTTGAAATGTTTCTCAAGTCTGCCCAGTGTGGGGTAGAATGCAGTATGAAGTGAAGTGAAAGATTCTTACTTGGATTGCTGTGTCTTAAGGGCTCTGCTGCTAAAGCAAAAGGAAGAGTCCAATTTTGTGCCTTGCAATCAGTAAATTCTTGCTGCATAATCAGCCACCTTCACAACTGGCACGTAGTAACTATCAGACATCCATTTTGTGAGGCTGCTTTGCCCCTTGTGGCAAGTCAGGAGCTGGAGGAGAAATGGCTTTCAAAGTCTAGGAACTGATGTATTGGAAGCCAACTACAAATTCATTTTCATTTTGACAGTGTTACAGGTCTTAACATGGGTTACCAGTACCCTGTAGAGCATCGCTGATCATATTTGGCTGTTGCCTACCTGTAACATCAGTTGGAAGGCCCATGTCTAGCAGTGGTTATTGGTCCATTTTTTTTCAAGTTCATAATTTGCTCCTTCTGAGCTGGTAAGTGTTTGCTTGTACATGTCTGCATGTACCAGACAGTAAGTAGGACAGTGTGTGTCTCGACACCACACAGTACTTGTGTGCTGCTCTATCTCCCCCTTTCATATTAAGACCAGGGCTGTGCCTACACATCTACATCATATCCAAATACAGAAGCAGAGCTCGTATGGGACTGAAAAAGAGCCCACTTGGCAGTGAACTTTTGTTAAAAAAGGAACAGAAATATCCATGGAATCTATTAAGCTTTTAACTATCTTAATGTAACCCTTTCTTCTGGAATCCTGTGAATGATTTTAATTACCACACACTGATTAGAGTCTAAAAGAAAACTATCCAAGCATGGAAGAGAAAAGTAGATCAGTAACTAGTCATAGCTTAGAATGATTTTCATGTGGAGATTTTCTCTTCAGCTGGGAGCAAACATGAACAGGACGTTGTTGGTACACCAGGAGGACTCAGGGACCCCTTATGGGGACTACAGGCACTTTAGGTACATACAGCCATTGTATTACAACAGAGGAAAGGTATTTTATAGCTTTACACTTTCCTCTTCTTCATTCTGTTTGTGACTGAATCAGCGTAAGCAATGTCAGTCAATACCTGTAATGGAAACATGCTCCAGGTGAAAGCAAGAACAGATTTCCAACAACTTGGAAGGACAGAATTTTTCTACATCTTTTAGACTGCTGGTGTGATCCAGGTGGTAGGTGCACCATGAAGGGAGGAGTACATGGGTGGCTGGATTCTCATCTGAAAGATTCAGACCACCTAACTCTTCTGTACTCTTCGGTGAAATTAGAGCTGATTTCCACATGTAAGTGGGCTGCAGCTGTATATACAAGGTGAAGCTGTCTACATACATTGCAGTTCATAATCAAGACCTGGTGAAAACATGTATTTGTGTAACTCGTAGTCTGCATCACGTAATACAGTGTGTATTTGGTGCTTCTGTTGATAAGCGTTTGATGCCATGATGATGAGTTTTGTAGTTGACTGCATGGCTGTTCAGGAATATTTCACAAAAGAGAGCTCTTTTCATTAAGACTGTCCTTTTCCTCCTCCTTTTGCTGATGCTTTAATATGCTGATGAGACGAACTGTGCGTCTGAAACGTGAACTTTAAATGCTTTAAGTCGGTGTGTTTCAAAGTCAACCATTTCTTAAGCTGTGCCAGCGAAAGGTCTCCCAGTTAGTCTGGAGAAGTTGTGTTGGTTTTTTTTTTGCTGTCATTTCTGTCCTGTTAATTTGAGCAGAAACTGTAATTAGATGTAAGTGGTCTTGTTCCCACAGAAATGAATGGCAGCATCTGGAGAGAGACAACCGTTCCAAATGCTCTTGGCTACCAGCTCTCTGCAAGTGAGCAGTATGGAGCAAGGGCCTGCATCCAGACTTCTGTCGGCCTAATTTTATATCTGTGGAAGCACAACACTAAATCCAATATTCAAATGCCTAGCTGCGATGGGTGCAGAGCAGAGTACATTCCAGGCTTTCATGTTGCCTGCTCCTCTCAGGAGGCCAATCCTCTCTGCATCTCCTGGTGGGACTGGATGCGTTCCTCTGACTGACCTGGACTAAGAGTAGGAGGGACTCTGGGGCAGAGGCTTTATTTTTCCCCTTTTTTCCTTCTCCATTTCATTATCCAAACTGACAGTATCTGGGCTCCGCTTCCCCAGACAGGAGCACGGCTCTGTTTGTAAACAGTAATTGAGTTAAAAGATGTTTTGTGTCAGAGCTGAGCTGGTTTCTTTATTTGCTCGCTCTGCAGAAGGGCTGGCTCCTGGAGGAAAGTGCCGTGCTGCCTCTGAGCATTGGGGTCTCCACAAGGTCACACAGCTCCTTATCACCACCGAAATTCATCTTCAATGAGCGTTTGTCATTATCAGCACCAGGGTGCTGCGTTTTTATCAAACTTCCCATCCCCTAAAGGAGAATCAGACTTGAAGCTGATAGGGCTGTTTTGGAGTAAATACTTCCATTCAGCCTTTCCAGTTAATTGAAATGGGACAGGTTGCTTTCCTTTCTTCAGCTTTTCAAACCTGTCTATGTTGTTGCGCTTGGGAAGTTGTGGTCTTTCAGAAGCATGTTCATCTGTGGCCATCCATTGCGTGGTACTAACTTTCCTCCAGCTTTCAACAGAGCAGGAGGTAACGGCCTGAAGTTGCACCAGGGCAGGTTCAGGTTGGATATGTGGAAAAAATTCTTTTCCAAAAGTGGTGATGCAGTGGCACAGCTGCCCGGGGAGTGGTGGGGCTACCATCCATGGAGGTGTTCGAGAACCGTGGAGATGTGGCACTGAAGGATGTCAGTGGTCACGGTGGGGTGGGTTTGGGTTGGACTTGATGGTCCGAGAGACCTTTTCCAACCTGAACATCTCTATGATTGTGTGTGTGACAGCTCCACGTGCAGGGCAAACGTGATGGCACTTGTAAGTGCCTTTTATTAAGCTTTGCTACCCTGCAATGCTAATTCTCTGCTTTTACCTTGCTAACAGCAGTACCTCTGACAACGCAGCCTCCTTTCTATGCCGCTGTTTTTCATGGCTTTGTCTTGTTTCTCTAAAATATGGAAATCGAGAGAGAAGGAATTTAGACTTAGATTTTTTAGAGCCGCCTGAAAGATTTACAGGACCTCTTCCCAGGAGCCTAATGGGACTTGTGTATCTAAACCCTTTACAAGACTCTCAAATCTCTGCCTTCTGCTGCTATGGAGGCATCAGTGATGGCCCAGTAAATGAGAGGAATTGGGGTTTACAGTTGAAGGGTTGTCTCAAATTTACTGTTGGATACAAAGGAAAATACAGTGTTTCTTCCCTAAAGCCACAGGGCTTACCCCGAGTGCAGAATGAAAGTCTGAGCGTTTACAAGTAAATCTGTTATTCAGTGTGGGAATTAAATTAAATTATTCATCCTTTAAGAAATTTAGGAACGTCAGACTCTTCTTTCCTCGATAATTTCAGTAATACGGTGGTAAAGTCACTTCAGACTTGTCATAGGTTCAGTGGCAACTTTTCTCTGTATGTTTGATGCTGTTGAATGTCCTCTTTGCTTGTTGCCAATGCTTGCCCTCTTTTTCCCTCTGCCAAGGGCATGCTGGTAGGCTGTGTTCATAGCCCTCTGAATTTTGCGTAATCATTTTCAATTTTATTTCTTCTGGTTGGATGCAAGGATAAATGCCAGTTCAACACGACCTTCCCAGGGATGCTTAGTTGGCCTCTCCTCAGTCATTCTCAGCATCTGCAGTCTACTGCTATAATTTCAATCTACTGCTCTCGTTTGGGTTTCATTATGCTCACTTTATTTAACTGTTCATAGAGTCCTAGAATGGCTCGGGTGGGAAAGGACCTCAAGGATCATCAAGTGGCAACCCCCCTGCCACAGGCAGGGCTGCCAGCTGCTAGATCAAGTACTAGGTCAGGTTGCCCAAATGTTCCTGTATCGTTTGTACTTTCTGTTAGAACTTCTGAAGGTGTGCAGGCTGAACTCAAAGTATCAGTGCTATATTTTGAAGTATCAATGGTATAGTTTGAAGTACCAGTGCTATATTTTGACAGGCATGTTTTTTGGCTTAGTAGGCACCCAGACAGAACCATCCATATGAGAGCAAGAAGCCCTGCTGGTCTGCAGTTTGGCCTTTCATCTAACTTTCATCTGTTAGTTGTGAGAGTTGGAAGATGCCTGATCTTGGCCAACATTTGCAAACCCTATTCATTGCTCAAGTGAGAATCCATGATTACAAACAGGAGGAAGAGTTCACTTGATTGTGTTTTCTTGGTTATTAGGAGACTGTCAGTGTTCCTTCAGTTTATTCCCTTGCCCTGATGTTATTCATATGGCAGTGTAAGCTACCTGATTTCTTGCCTTTGTTTGATTAGTGGGAGCACAAATAGACTTATCCAACCCCTGAACCATTTCTTGCCGCGTCCTCAGGTGTCATGTTCTGCTTCAGGCTGGTTCTCAAGAGGTGGAGAAGACTTCTGGTGCTGATAACGTAGACTCCGACAACAGAGAGATGGTAGAGGTGACTGCTTCTAACTGTTGCTTCAGTGAGATGGGCTGAATGCTGAGTGGAGGGGCTTCTCTACATTGCTAGGTTAACAGTTTTGCTGGCTGCCTGAGAAGCTGGAGGACTGGAGTAAGACACAGTGGGGATCACTTCATCGTGTATGCAGGATAAATGGGGGGAAGAAGAGCAAGAAAATATGGAGAGCACCTGAACCATCACCTCTGAGGTGATGTCACCTTCCCAGGGGAGGGGATCTGAAATTACTTCTGCAAGTTGTCTTTACCGACCATATAGAAATCCTATTTCTAGAAGGCAGTCACTCACTTCCCTGACTCTTTCGGATGTGGCAGAGTATCGCTGAGCTCCGTTGCTGGCTGTGTGGCTTTGTTCCGCAGTGAGCAGTGTCTTTGCAGGCCTGTGACCTGCCCTGAAGGCTGGGCATGCACAGCTTGCTGTGACAGATGCTTTCAGAGCAGGCTGAAGCTTTCCTCTGCCTGGGTGGCCTTCGTGTGTCACCTGCTGCCTGCTCCACGCGGTGGCTAAGGGCCGTCAGGTACAGGTGCCAGCTGGCAGTGCTTGTCTCTGCTTCCTGTGTGCTTTCAGTGTTCAGATAGCAGCACAGGTATCAAAGGTGTCACAGCTGCTGAGCTGCAGCTACACCCGCTGCCAGGCATCTGCATCCATGCAGACTTGATGTAGATGCTCAGTAACAAAGCGTGGGCGCTCAGGGCTGGAGATGACGTGATGTGCTTTCTGGTTTCGAAAGAAAATCGTGTGTGTCTCTATTAAAGAATTCTTTGAGATGCTGCAGGTAACATCTCCAACGTATTTTATTTTATTCCAGCACTACGAGATGCGTTGCTTCACCTTCTGCCCTGTGTCCGACCCAAATATTAATGACTTGAGATAGATACCTTTCCCATTGATTTCTTCTATGGTGTTGTTCAGGTTGGCTGTTTGACTATGTTCTTTTGTGAATGTGACAGAGCAAGGGGTAGGGAGAGCAGGAGAATGCCACGGGGCAGAAATAACAGAACCACACTCTATCTGCTTCTGGACTCCATGTGAAGCCTTTGCCTTAGTACACCATAGAGGTAGCCAAGGTGCTGCAAATAAATAAGGAGCAGAAGAGCTCTTGGGTCAGTGCCTTTGGTCACCTCCCAGCTCATGCTGTGACACGCTACAGTGCCATTCATAAACAGATTATGGTCCACTTTCACCCTTGGTAGGATTTGTTTGCTTGGTTGGGAAGGAGAGCTGCCCTTCCAGTCCACTCCGCCAGGCAGCTCCATAGCCCCTCTGATCTTACAGGCTGAAATCTTCCTCTAATTTCCAGTCTAAATAAGATCAAGACTTATATATGCTCATGTGCACTACTGTCCTTTAGCTTCAGTTTCTCCCCTTAGGCACTAAATCTACATATTTATTTACAGAGAGCAGATCTATCCCCTTCCAGCCTTGTCTTGCTAAGGCTGGAGAATTGTTCTTTATGTGCTGTCTTGCCCCATCAATCCCTGCTACAAAGGACGATCCCACTTCTCAAAGAGTTATTGGATATCTGAAGCTGCTTTAATAAGAAGTCACTTAGCTTTTCTCTTGCATTATTCCCTGAACAAAGCCACTTTGGTCTGCAGAAAGTCTAGGGTTCGGCTCAATGTCAGAGTGACATCCAGTGGAAGCATGGTAGAGCATCTCTATAGCACACCCACCTGGCAAAACCTTGCTTTTTAAATTTATTTTATTCTTGCTCCACTGAGCAGGGCAAAAACTTGCCAAAGTCAACATGTGATGAATGAAATGGCTTTCGTTGTAAGACCTGTCAATACACTTCAGCTTCCTTACAATAAAAGGGTGACTCCGTTGACGTCTGGGACTTGCACCTGTCCTCCTTCTGAAAGCAATACATTCTCGATATGCTGAAATGCCACTCTTAGGAAATCAACAGAGTTAATCTATTGGGAACACTAAGGTCTCAGGGCCAGCTGTTCAGCTTTTCTTAGTATCATAGCTCCATTGATCTAAAGCAGCTCTGATGATACACACCGACTGCTCGTGCCAGATAAAATCCCTTTTTTAGTTATTTTGTGAAAGGAGAATAGTGATTAAGGCAGATCTGGGGGACAGAACAAAATGGATTATCATAATAAGTAAAAAGTGGAAAAGGGGAGGTCCCTGTATGTTGGGTATGCTTAATGTTCAATTTGATGCAAGGAGAGGGGGGAAAAAAATACTGGAGGCGTTTTTTTTTTTCTTTCTGCACCTAAAAGTAGGGAGTGGGCAAAATGGACCTTAATTTCCCACTTCTGTGTGGTTTCCACGTTTCCCTTTTTCCCCTCCCCTCCTCGCTGTGAGCCATTAAGCATCAGTGTCCAGGACTCGGCCTCCTTCCCTTCTCCTCCTTCCACAGAGTTTGGCCACTGGGATGTTTCACCCAACTGCTTCTGAAGACTCTTGGCATTGGGTGGTTGCTGCTCTAACCCAGTGCTGAACAGACCAAGACGTTTCAGTCACTAACCCATCTATTGTGATCAGCTTTTCTCATCGTTTTAATTCTCCAAAGCAGCTATTGTAGCTTGTGGATCCCGAGGAACCTGCGGGGTGCTGGGAGAGCCTTTGACCAGGAAGATTTCCCCATCTCTCCCCAGTGTCTTCCAGGCAAACGAGAGAAGAGCTTAATTCATTTGAAGAAGCGCCATGTGTTTAAGGTAATTTGAAATCCTTTATCTGTCAGTATTCTTGACAGCAATCAAGAACAATGAAGAAATAAATAAATTAAAATCCCGTAGCCATGGAAGCACACTTTAGATCAGATTTCTATTTGCATGCTTCATACATATACATAAAACATATTTCATGTACCAAGTTAAATAATGCACAATACTTAAACTATTCTTACTTTTTATCCTTTGGTTATTGTAATTACAAGTAATTTTGTGAAGGATTTTCTATTTTTAAGAAATCACACTTTTGTACTTGATCCAGCTAACAGGATTTTCTTACATTACTTCATAAAGAGACCATCTTTAAACTTCTAATGTTATTTCTTATTCATTAGTACATATGCCTGTAGGGTATGTTCATAAATGGGTTAAAGTTACAAAGTTATGCTTATAAAAGCTCATGGTAATTTGGAGTATCAGGAGGATTTATTAATTTTGAAATCTTAAAAGAGCAAAAGCTAAAATGAGATTGGATTAAGTATATTCTTGCATGCAGTTATTCTAAACACCCTTAAGGACCGCAGACTAACTTACAGAGGACATTATGCAAATATGAATATATCTCTAAGTGCCTCATAGGCTTGCTGATGTAATATTTTACATGGTTAGTTAAGTACATCAAGTAAAAGGTTTGACCTTGATATACTGTAAAAGGTACTTATCCCACAACACCCAATTGTTTTCGGTGCCATTGTGAAATACATCGCTCAAACGTGCGAACAGTTTTGTGCATAAATCTCATTCAGTGTAGCTCCAGCAGCCAAACAGCTGCCCACAATACCCGGCCTCTTCAGAAGACCAAAGAACCACTTTCTGATTTATCTTCATCAAAATGCTGTTTCTGTTTATCGACGGCACCAGGCTGTGCCGAAGTAGTGAGTTTGACAATTTCTTACCAGGACAACCAGAGTTTCTGGGCTTTGTTACTGGCATCTGTTCCCATTACACAGTTCAGTTTTATTTATTTTTTTAAGGGCATACAGACGGTGGAAGATGTCAAACAATGTTTTGGGAAAGGAAAACGAGTTTGGGTTTTGATCTCGGCTCAGCATTTCTGCACATTCGTGGGTTTACTTTCCTCTTTGTGCTGCAATAAGCTTGACTATAGGGACTTAAACATTCTGTTTTCCCCTATCTTCCCTCCTCCTGCCCCTACTCCGTTCCATATATAGGTGTGTGTATGTTCCATTGAGGTGGTAATGAAACAGAATAGAAAAATGGATTGCTAAATATTGCGTTATCTTTTCTGTATGCATATCTGAAGGGAAGATTGGCTGATGTGGCACCTGCGGATTACTTTAGGGTAAATCCTTGTTTGTTCTGTTTAGCATTTTTGTGGTTATCACTAACTGAACTGGAGGGAAAGACTCTGTGGATGGATGAAGTAGGCATGGGTTCCTTATATTAATCAGATGGAAAAATAGATATTCAGTCCTGCACACCAAGACATCAGCCCCCTTCTAAAGCCTGTATCGTATCAAGCAGTTCCTGCGGGGCTCAAGCAGTAAAGAGTCTAATCTCTCTCAAGTCCCTCCAAAGTGACCAAAGTGCTCCAAAAATATTTATGGTGCTTTATGTTGGGCTGCAAATACCCTGTTGGGATTGCCTGTCTTTGTGTGGTGGTTAGGGAGCGATTGAGAAGTCAGGGGGTAGAACAAAAAGAGAATTAACAACGTGGTTTCATTGGGGTGACGTTGATTGTGTGGGATATTGCACCGAATTGTGCTTTCTCATTAGGTCCATCATAGAAAAATGAATTAACTGTGAAGTGCTACTGAGAAGTGTCATTAGCATTTGCCAGCTACCTGGGAAAACTTGACCTGCTGCATGTGTCACAGACTGAAATATTATCCTAGAAGAAAAAAAAAACCACAAAAAAACATGACTACAGCTTGATGTGAGCAAGGGCAATTTCTGTGTCTGCCTGCCATGATATGGTTTTGCTCATAGGAAAAAGCCCATGGTTTTCTTGTGAGGTAAATGCTCCCACCTTCTGAGCAAATTTGAATAGTGTGATGTTGTTTCTGTGAAAATGATGTCTTTTGTGGTAAAGCATCAGCAATCAGCTCCGTTCAGTTCGGACCTCTCTTCTCATGTTGGATATTAGGAAAAAGCCTTCCCAGAAGGAGCAGTGGTGCATTGGAGCAGGCTGCTCAGAGCAGTGGTGGGGTCACTGCCCCTGGAGGTGATGGAGAACTGTGGAGATGCGGTGCTGAGTGACGTGGTCAGTGGGGGGGATGGTGGGGGTGGGTTGGGGTTGGGCTTGGTGTTCCTAGTGGTCTTTTTCAATCTACACGATTCTGTGACTCTCTTTGGAAGGGTATGTACCCAAAGTGGGTGAGAGTTTGCAAGCAAGGTGAGGTATCAGAAACTGTATTATTCTCTGAGCCTGTGCTTGTTTGCAAGGATCCTGTGAACGTGTCTCACCAATGTATTCCTCGTGTGTGGCTGGCGTCAGAAATGAGCCCACTTCCACGCCACAAAGGCCCTTCCAAGGATGCACGTCAGTATGTGATACTTGGTGATTCTGAATACCCATTTATTTGTGTGGTGTATCTAGCTGGACTAAGTCTGTTTGCTAAAGGATAAAATAGGAAACTGTTTCTGAGAGGTTTCCTGAGTTCTTTTGCTTTCACGTGGGAAATGAAATGACTACAAAGACTGCTCGTACCAAATGGAGGTTCCACCAGGATTAGTGAGGATGCAGTGCCTCTGAGCAGAAGCTTCCATCTCTGCAGGAGGAGATGTTTATGAGGAGAGGGACTGATCCTTAACAAAATCTGGTGCTTGAAGTAATATGCCACACACATCGTAATTTAGGACTTGATCCGTGGAAGTGTGGTATTTGGATAAGCAGTTGGGTGCCTTGTGAATTTACAAACACAGCTAAACGGATTAGGTTAGGTTGGTAACTCACTGGAAATGTTTGTTGGTTCCTTTTGGCATCTGTCTGCAACTTTGGTCTCCAAGAAACATGCCTGAATGTATCTTAATTCTGCACGGTGTTGGTAAGAATTTATTTTCTTAAAATGAGTTAATTAAGTAGGTTCTTAGCTATGCATTTATTTTAATCCTAGTGAACTGCTGCGCGTGAGAGCGCTGCGTTTATCCTTTTTATCTACTAAAACTTCATAATCAACAAATAAAGTCATTGATAATCTATTCATAACACGTGCACGTATACAAAACCTGTGTAGAAACCTATGCCATGTTCCACGTGTGCACAGAAAGCAGCAAGAGGTATTCCTGCATCCAGATCTGACTCATTTTAAATTCAGATAGGGGAAAAAATATCACTAGCAAGATAACATATCACACCACTGAAGACAGCTTTTCTTTTTTGTTTCTTATTCTTCCCGGTGCTGGATGTGTGCGTGAGCAGTAAAACTCAAAGGAAAGCACAATGTTGACCTCTTAAGATAAGAATAAGAACAATACATTTTCTTTGGGTCCTATAAGTGTTTCTGTGTGCGTTCACTTTAGAGGTGGTTGAAGAGAAGATCTCTGTTTGAAATGAAGTAAAGAGGTACAGGATGAATGACTTCTGTCTGTGCCACAGAGGCAACACAGCTCTCTACACAGGGAACTGGGTGGAAGGAGGAGTGAGTATGTAGTCATTTATGTACAGGCAGGTGAAGCACATCTCTGGAATCTATTGCTGATTGTCTAAGTTACTTTTAATATCTTATAGCATCCTCCCCTTCTGCTCTGCCCTGGTGAGGCCTCGCCTTGAGTATTGTGTCCATTTCTGGGCTCCCTGGTCCAAAAAAGACAGAGATCTCCTGGAAAAAAGTCCAGCAGAGGGCTATGAAGATGATTAAGGGAAATAACAGCTCCCTTATGAGGGGAGGCTGAGAGACCTGGGGCTGATCAGCCTTGAGAAAAGAGGACTCGGGGGATCTGATCCCTGTCTATAAATACCTGAGGAGCAGGAGGCAAAGGGATGAGGCCGGATTCTTCTCAGCAGTGTGTGGTGATAGGACGAGGGGAAATGGCCACAAAATGAAGCATGGGAAGATCTGCACCAACGTGTGTGGGAACTTCTTCCCAGTGCAGTGATGGAGCACTGCAGCTGCACACAGAGGTGGTGGATCTCCTTCTCTGGAGATGTTCAGGACCCACCTGGACACCGAGCTGTGCACCCTGGGCTGGGAGCTGCTTTGGCAGGGGGTTGGACTCCATGATCTCTGGAGGTCCCTTCCAACCCCTACAGCTCTGTGATTCTGTGCTTCTCTCTTTATATTGCAACTTTGAATTAGGGTTCACTTCTGGCACTGCGTGGGCTGTGGGACTGCGTGGTGTTGGTTTCAGCCCTGCTTTCTCGGTGTTGCTGAAACAAAAATGTATTTGTATAAAGTGCTTGGCAAATATTTTGTGCAAATCCGAACGTGGGGATGTTTCCTAGAAGTGCACGCTTAATACTAACTGCTACAGGTGCAAAATGGAAAATAGTAAAGGAAGAAAATCCCTGCTCACCTGGAAAACACTGTGTTTGGGAGAGCCAAGCCACAGCAACCTGCCCCTTCCACCCACCCGGTGCTGGGTGGTGCAGCATCGTGTCTCAGCCTTCTCATCCTGCTCATGCTGTGGGGGAGCAGGAGGGGGACGTGCTGATCCTTGCATCCCACCATCAGAAGGGTAACGTAGAAATGAGTTGGCTGGCTTTCAGCTTTATTGAAATGATTTTGGTCCCGTAAAGCAAGGGCAGCCGCCTTGCCGTGCACCTGCTGAGGCTCTGTGCTCCACAGTCTTTATGGAACGAGCACTGGGAATATATTAATAACAAATGATTCGATTGTGGAAGAAAAAGGGTTGTAACAATGATATATCTGCTCATGGCTGTGCTTCCGAGGAAATCGCTGATAAATCTTGTTGATAATTCAGATCTGGGGGCAGGGGGTTGTCAGTGATGATAATTGAAAATTGGGGAAAAAATACTTCGGCTCCTTCAATTGCAGGATTTTGTTTTGAGGTGTTTTTTCTTGGGGGGAGGGATCATTTTTTTTCTTTTCTTAATTTCCAGCATTTCGACAAGTAGAAAAAAAATATCTCCTTATGCAGAATGAAAGGCACAGAGTCCTAGCTATTACATCTCACTGTGGCTTGAAGGTTTGGTGGTTGTTTTTTTTTATTTTAATGTTTTCCAGTTCGATTTTCTGGAGTAAAATGGAGATATGGTTGCATATTTCAAGGGCAAACACTGGTTTTAAACCAACACAATAATTTGTTGAAGAAGATATTATGCGTTTATTTTTTTAATAGTTGCATCACCTGGTTGACTACAGATTACCTTTCATGAGAGATGTTTTGCCTAAAAACATCCTTTCTCTGCTCATTTCTGCTGTCTCCTAGCTTGCTGTCTCTTAGTTTCATCCATTTTTTTAAACTCCCAATTTAGTCACATCTTCCAAATTTCACAAAGTGCAGCTTCTGCTGGGCAGGATGTGCTGCTCTGCAGCCAGCTCCTTTCCTTACCAAATCTTTCAGACCTCTCTTCCCATGTCCTATTCCAGCCCATTTCTTCTTTATATTCCCTGTCCAAACTTCTCTTCAGAAGCCTTTGCCTTTCCTCCAAGCTTCTGTCTGTGGCCAAAAATCTGGCAGCTTCCCTCTCCCCAAGGACACCTAACTGTGTTTGGGTTTAGCTCGTGTTTGCAGTCCTGGGTTACCATTTCCAAGCCTTAATTTCACCATCCTATACTGGAACAGTTTGGTGGAGCAGTGAGTTCATACAGATGAAGGTAAATGTGGAGAGAAGCATCGTTAGGTGTGATTGCTATGCAATCTAGCTGAAAATGAGCTAGCTATGGTTCAGAAGCTGTGGACACATTAGCAGTGGAGCTATGTCCAAGTTAATAAGCCCCTAATTTAGCTCCACAGCTTCTAGACCAAACTTGGTGTATGCTGTGTTCAGCTTGAATCACAAGCAGAAATTCCCTCCTGGGCTGATGGAAAGAGTTGGGCAGGTGTAGGACTGATATGGAGGTGCAGCCCAACTTACACTTCCTCCAGAACCACACAAACCTTCCTCAGCTAAACCAATACACTCCAACACAAAGATTTCCCATTTTCCTAGAAAGACATGTGGTACCAACTGCCTGTGCTTTCCCTCCTGGAGCCTTAACAAACAGTCTGTGCATTTGCATTTTCTCCAGTAGTCTCAGCAGTAAACTTCCTTCCAAAAACGAGGGGAAAAAAGGAAATCTTATGTTCCCTGAATGCAGAATGAAATTACACATTCTCTCTCTGTCTCATACATGCAGATACACAATTTAGTACTTTACATCTTCAAAGTGCTGTTCAAATAGGGACTAAGTCGTGTTTGTAAACGCTCGCTTTGGGAGACAAGTTCAAATGGGGCTTAAGTCTCCAGTGAAATGTTGCTGGTCTCAGTCAAGCTCCTAATGGACATTTGCCACAAAAGCACAGCACTGTTTGCTTGTATCGATAACAATTAGTATTATAACTCTGTGTTACAGCACAGCTCCCATCAAAGACACACTGTGCAGTGCACTGGGCATGCACAAAATCAAAGACTTGCCCTGCCTCAAAATGTGAGCAGAAAGAAAAGATGGGGGGGGGGGGGAGGGCAGGGTGAATAATCTGTTCTGTTTTGCAGAGGAGAAATCAAGAGCTGCTGTTTTCAAATATAGTTAACCTGAAGCTTACTGCTGTCCTGATTTGTTACCAATTTTGCTAAATCCAAGGTTAAATTACCAAATGGTGTGACCCTGGCCACAGGGGGAGTCTGTGTCAAACCCAGGAGCAGAACCTGGCTCTCACAAGCCCATGGAAACTGCGTTAACTGGAAGGTTCCCTTCTTCTCCAAATGGAGTTTAATGAACATAACACACTTCAATAGGTGTATTCAGAAGAAGTTACCCATTATGGATGTAATGTATGAGTTTTTCTCTCTTGGAAATAGGTTGCTCTTACTGGCCATTTCCTGGTCAGGTTTTGATGAGTCTCTTTCAGGCACAGTCCCCATTGAAACAGGTTTTCCTGAATGAGGACTTAAGGAACAAATGAATAAAGACCTCTATAATTGCTCCATAATGATGAAATGGTTCCCATGAACAAGGCAGTTCAGAAAGACGTGCTTTTACTTAGCAACGTTTGCGCTGCCAAAATGTAATGGCCACATCTACTGCAGACAGAACTTAATTCTTTGTCGTTGCTGCTATTATTGTGATGGGGGCAGGGTCAGACCAGGGGGATGGTAGACCCAAGAGAAACACACTGAATGTGGCAGTCCAAGGCCACGCCATCTTGGGGCTCTCAGGCTGCTCCCCTGGGTGCTGATGTGCCCCTTTGGAGGGGTTTCTTGACACAGCCTTATTTCTGCCACTTTTGTTCTAATTTGAAATGATACTTGGGTGCAGGTGTCAGTGATGCCATTTAAAGGCAACGGTTCTATAGGAGATATGGATATATCAACTTTATTCTGAGGTGAGGTAGAATCATAGGATCACTAAGGTTGGAAAAGTCCACTAACATCATCTATTCCAGCCATAATGAGGTACAAACCAGACCTACAGGAGTGACCCATTCTTCATTTTCCCTAAAACTAGCCTAGAACAGCTGCTTTTATTATTTATTATTATTATTTATTGTTATTTTTAGTTATACATTAGGACTTAAAAGAAGGGTCAAGGTTTGTGTTGAGCTCTTGAGTAAGGAAAACAGAGGAGCTTGAAGAAGTGAGCAAAAGCCCACCTAGGAAAGACTTTCCCTTTGGGCCTGTGGGTGCTGGATCTAGTCCCAGGAGTGCTCTGGGATGCTAATGGGAGCAGGTGGTTGATGATGGGCTGTTTAAAGCAGCAAGCAGACACTACGGGAACAGAACTGCATTTCTTAGGATTTCAGAAAGCAGCTTCGTTGGACATCATTCCATAGATTTTTGAGGCCATTTAGTGGGAGGCTGAGTGCTCCCTACCTGGTTTGGAAATGCTCAGCCCCCAGCTGGGCACCACAGACTGAGTCAGCATCACCCAGTGAACGCACTCCTAAACGTGGCAGTGGCAAACCTCAAAGTGGAGCCATCTTGGGAGATTTGCCTTGGAACAGTGGTTGCCAAACAATGGAGTCGAATCTCTTGAAAATGAAGAGCTCATAAAAATAAGCTGTGCCTTGTCAGCTGTAAAGAGAGAGGAGCGTGTTGTCCCTCAGGGCCATATTCTAATCTCAGATGCACAGTGTGCATTACCATATAGCTTAAAAAAGCAGATATTTCCGATATCATGTGAAGTTGTGTGTGAACTGCTCAAAGAATCCAGTATCCTTCAGGAGATTTTCATGCACTCGGATATACCCAGCCATGACACAGACATTCTGATAGGTGGTCTGTGGTTCTGTGGCAAAAGGATAAAAAGGAAGATGGGAAAGCCAAAGAGAGACGTAGGCACAGGAGTGGGATGCTGCAGAGTTGGAGCTGGACGATTGTAGCAGCATTTTACTTTGCTGGAACTTAGGACTGGAGTGTGTTTCAAGTCCTGCTGTGGTGCCTTTCACAGCCAGGAAGGAAAGATAACTCATTTTGAGAAGCTGGGTTATTTATTTGGTTCAGGTTGCTTTTTTTTTTTGGTAGTTGTTCTCACTGTTCCTCTTTGCTTGCAACAGGAACAAGTAATCTGGACCAGTCAAGCCAGAAGTTACTGGTGTCAGCAGCTGACTGGTGTCTGACCTCAGTCTGGCTGCGGGGAAGCAGCTGCCAGCATTGCAAAAACTTATCCTGACAGCAAGCAGTGGTGAGGAATCACAGAAACATGAGTCCAGAAGGGATCTCAGGTCATGCAGGCAATGAACAGCCGTGTTTTCTATCTCTCCAGGCTGAATATCAAAGCTTTCATACATCCAAGGGTCTCAAGAAGCATACCTCATCCCTGTGGGAGCTTGGAAGGTGTGGGTTTCAAGAGCAGTGGATGGCAATGGTGCCCCACAGAGCCCTGCTGCAGGATGGTGCTGCATCAGTCCATTCCAACCCTTACAATTCTGTGATCTACTGCTAACAGCTGGGCTTGCAGTGGGTAATAAGCACGCAGCTAACTGAGGGTACCTGTGATCGTATGAAAGTGTTTCCTGGGAGGTTCAGGTCAGATATTAAGGAAGATTTCTTCTCAGGAACAGTGGTGATGCAGTGGCACAGGCTGCCCAGGGAGTGGTGGGGTCACCATCCTTGGAGAAGGATGTCCAAGAGCCACGGTGATGTGGCAGTGAGGGACAAGGTCAGTGAGCGTGGTGGGGGTGGGCTGGGTTGGATTTGTGGATCTGGGAGGACTTCTCTGATCTGAATGATTCTATAGGTTCATAAGGTTGGAAAGGACCTACAAGATCATCTAGTCCAACCATCCTCCTATCACTATCCCTACCCTATGATTCTAGGCAAACATTAGCACAGTGTTGCATGGGGCTGTATAAAGTGGGAGACGTCTCACCCTACGCTCCAGCACAGCTTACCTTCTTGTCAGGAAATGTTGCTGTAGATCTCTCTCCCGTTGCCACACAGACTGAGAATCACAGAATTATTAAGGTTGGAAGAGACCATTCAGATCTAGTCCAACCATCAACCCATCACCATTGTGCCCACTAACCACGTCACTCAAACTTCTTTCTCATCTGTAAGGTTAACCAGCAGAACTCATGCTAAAATGATTAGTACAGTGGTGGCTTCTCAGGTCCAACTGTGCTAGGCCCTGACCCAGCAGAGTTTGAAGCCCATTTGGTGAAGGGCCATCCCTTGTGCCCTTAGGCTTGCTCACATCTGGAGCTCATTGCTGGAGCTGCATCCCAGCCACCTCCCAGCACCGAAAGCTCAAATCAGAGGGGGCTGAGGATACGGGGTACAGCAGATGAGAAGGAAACAGCCCAAAGGAGCCGTGCAGTCATTGTGGCCACACTGACAGCACAAGAGGTGTGCATGGGGATTGGGGACAGAATGGAAGTGGCAGAACAATAAGATATTTTGAGCATCAGAGAAGATATTGCAAGAAAAAGGACAGTGAAAATTCTGAAGCAGCACTTGAGTGTTGGGGTTTTTTTTGTAATTTTTGTTCTGCTGCTCTTTGATGTATCACCTTTCATATTGATTTTCTTTTCTTTGCACTGAAAATACGCATTATCTTCCAGTCCCTCTTCAGTGAAGTAAATCTAAAATGAAAACAAACCACACATTTGGCCAACCCTGCCTTAAAATTACACATCAAGAATGTTTCCAGTGACAAATACTTTCAAGGCAAACAAACTGAAGAGAAATTAAAAAATCTCTGTGGGGCATAAATATGTAATTACACTCACACAGGGAGCATTTTATCAGGTAAACCATCCTACTTTGTTAATTGAAATGCTGCAGCACGAGGTTTTTTGACAAAGGGGCTGAATATGTATGTGTATTTCTCGCTGCTGCTGTTCCATTTCTCTCTCCCCTTTCCCTCTGTGCTTCAGTGATGGGGTGGTGATCACTCCTGGTTTCTTTGTTTGAATATCCTCATTTCTACCACCTCCACTTTCTCCTGGCAGGGAAAGTTTTCCTTTCACTGGAGGCGCAGGTATGTGGTTTTGTTGTTTGTTTTTTTTTTTCTTCTGTTGCTGTTGATTTAAAAGAAAGCAAACCCCAGAAAATAAGTCTTTTTTAGTCTCTTAGATAAAACTCTCTGGGGAAAAAAAAACCCACTCAATAATTAAAGGAAAGAAGGAAGGAAGGAGGGAGGGACAGAAGGTAGGAAGGGGTGAGAGGGGGAGGGAGGGAGTTGATGGGAGCAAGACTGAAGTTTGGGCTTGAAGAGATTTGAGGTCCAGATACCAATTCTTTGTTAAAGGAGGATTTGTCAGGATTTAGCAGGCATGACTTGAGAGGTTTCAATGTTCTCCTTAATGCACCTGAGTTTAAATGTTCCATATTTCCCTTTCTGGTTCGTTTTCATCTCTGGATTTCTCCATAGACTCTTCCTTTTCACAGTCCCGTTTCCATTGTCCCACTCCATTTTCAGTCTTTTTGTCTAGGCTCTGCTGTTCATGTTGAACAGAAAAGCAGTAGAAGAACTGAGATTTCGAGAGGAGGGCTTTACCATGCCATGCATCTCTCCAGGTAAGTCACTTAAGTCTGTCAGGTACACAGAGACCTGTAACCCTCTTGAAAAATGGTCAGAACACATCTGTGTGATCTCTTAGCCTCTCTCCGTGTCTTTCATCTGCTTTTACAGCATTGACAACGACAGAGTGTCCTCTCACAGAAGAGCTATGAATGAATAACTATGGACTGTGAGTTATTCAGAAACTAAAACACGATGGTTAAAGACTGAGAAATTGCCTAATGACATGGCTTTCTGCTCTCAGGGCCAGAGAACAAAATGCTTCCATGTGACTGAAGCAGAACTGTGGTTGAGACATACGAGGAAAAGGGCTGAAGAATAAGCCAAGAGCAAAGCAGTCCTATTAAGCTGTAACACTGGAAATAGGAAGGGATTCAAGCTGAGCTCCACCTTTATAAATAAATATAATATTGCAGGCTCTCAAAATCGGAGGCCTGGCATGAGGCATTTTTGGGTAGGTACTGCCTGCCCCACAGAGCTGAAAATCTTGGCACAGGAGCAGAGAGGATCATAGAGAGGTGGGAGCAAAGTGGTTGACATCAACTGCAGTAGCCCAGCAGTCTGATAGCTGTTAATCAACTTGGACTTCAGAGCGTAGAGAAGAGATTTGGGATGGGGGCAGAGTATGGGATGCGTGCCCAGAATGTCCTCACAGGCATGAGGCAGCTTGGAAGAAAGTGTGGAAAAGGTAAGCACCAAGCTGGGAGCCAGGTCTTTCAAGGTATTAATTGTTGGTAGTGACTGAAAGATAGTAGGTTGTGTTGGGCTATGTTCTGAGTTTAGCCTCTCTCTGGTTTTACTCCAAAAACTGTTTTGCTCTACATATATATCTAAGTATTCTTTCAGATCTGCCAAAATAATACCTTCAACATGCAAGCAAGAGCCATTTTCTCTCTGTCTCTGAATATTAATAAATTTACACAAAGAGCATCAGGTTCAGTGTGGGATGCTAGGGTGATGTAACAGAAAATGTTAAACCAGTAGCATATCCTTTTGTTTTTAGCTGAGGAAAGCCTCCCTGTTTCTTCTCTATCCAACATAAGGCTCTTACAACTGCTATTCAGGACCTGGGCAGGTGAATGCTCAGTAGCTGCAAAGACTTTTCTGGTGGAAACTAGAGCACCTAGAGAATTTTATTATAATAAGGATTAGGGACTGGCTTGGCAGAGTCTGTGGTTCTGGATTTTGGTACACCAGGTATTTTATCCTTGGCCTGGTTTCATTAGGCAAATATTTATATCAGTAAAACCACAGACTCATTACAGTTGGGAAAGATCTCCAAGATCCCACCGTGCCCAATTCCCATGTCCCTCAGTGCCACATCTCCACGGCTCTTGAACACCTTCAGGGACAGTGACCACACCACTCCCTGGGCAGCGGTGCCACTGCATCTCCACTCCTTCAGAGAACATTTCCTAATACCCAACCTGAATAGAGTATTTCCCATTGACTCTTTGCTGTCCTTGGCTGGTGTGTGTCCCTTCTGAGTCACATTCACAGGGGGACTCACCCATCTTTTCCCCTTCCCTTTCTTTGTGCTTTGAGCTGTGTGGTGGATGTTTGCTCAATAAACAATGTTTGAAGTCAGTTGTCTCCAGGTATCTGTGTTGACTGAAACCACTGTACTGTGGCAGAGAATGCAAACAGAGCAGCTTAGTAGATTCTGTTATGGTTCATGTGAAGCCCTCAAACATGTCTCATGAGGATTTCCTTAGTGACAGATCAGTGTATGCTTGAAGGAGTTTGACACTGCATGATTGTTCCTTTTTTAATCACCATTATTTTCCTAAAACACGAGATTGGCTTATTTGAATGTACAAAACACAAGTAAAGAATCTTGCAGCAATTAGGCTGGAAAGCTCGTTATTCAGATATTCAACTCTAATTCTCTTCCTTGTATTTTCCTAAGAACATCCTCCTTGGACATTTCAGCATGTCCCTGGCAGTTGCAGAGTGGTTCTTCAGGCCACCGCAGCACTCAGAGCTGAACTGTGAGGGAAAAGGGGAATTCTGTGGTTTACTTTATTATTTACTGAATGACTTGCATTCATGCTGAAAATTGGTGTACTAGATTCAGCCTATCGTATTGCCCTGACAGTATCAGACAGACATTTTTAGTTGTTTTGGGTGACACCTTTATCCTTCAATTGTGGTTTTGTACAACAAAAATAGTGTGTAATTTCAAATCTTTTGCTTGGACATTTTACTCTTTCTAATGGGTGAATCTGCTATGTTTCAGTTCTCTTTCTTATAATGTTAATTAATGAGTTCAGTCTGGTTTTGCTGGGAGCTGTAAAACTTAGTCTTGATGATTGGTAGGAATGTTCAGTTCATCCAGACTCTGGTGCCAACTGAAAGTCTACCAGTCTGTGGCCATGCAAAATCCCACCATGATTTTTGTAAACCAAATGATGAGACCAGGCAAGTGTTTGCCAAACTCAGCCTCAGTCTGTGGTGCAGTTGTAGCTGGGTGAGGTGTTGAAATGCCAGTTGGACCGTGTTATTTCCTGGTAAGGCTGCCCTATCTCTTTTGAAAAATTACTGAAACTCCTCAGAAAATGGGAAAATAAATTTCCCACCTCTTTTTTGGAAGACCAAAATTTCCTCCGTAGGACTCTGAGGTAGCTCAGAAAGATTTTGTAGCTGCTTTGCTCTCATTTGGCATCCAAGCACACCTCTCAAGTATCTTGTTCTTTACTCCTTTGGGAGTATGCTGCAGTTCAGAAGCAGATGGGGGCAATGAAGAGGTGGGTGGGTAACGTGATGCAGCAGGATGTCAGACAGAGTTCCTCTTAGCAGGGCTCCATGGACAAGGAGTGTAATGGAGCACCTGAATACCAAACCATAGACCAAAATGTATGAGGAACAGTCACAGCAGTTGGGAAGCAGGAGGGAAAAGCCATTTGTATGAGCACAACACTGGACTGGTTGGATAAAAACCTCATTTGTACAGGTATTTCTTGGGTAGAAGTCCAGAGAAAGATGTGAAAATTTCCGTGCTGTTTGCTGACCTGTTTTCAAATGAATTATCACATCTACCTTAAACCATTTTCACATCTTTTTGTGAGCCTGACTTGCTTTGGGAATAAACAGTGGTGATTCTTCATTGCCTATGTTCATTTAATTTGAACATGCTGGCACCGTTTTTGCCTGCGTAAGCACTTGTAAACTATTACTGGCATAACTTTAACTCCTCTTCAGTGACTTGTGGGCAGGTACTCATACAGAACTTTGCTGAAAGGACAGGCAGCAGCCTGTGTTTGGAATGATAACCTTTGTAGAGGTGTTACTCTCGAGCAAAACCTCAGGCTTTGATGAATCCATCTGACGGACTTTGCCTCTCATGAGCCTCAACTGCCCAACAAAAACCCGAGTTGTAATCCAATGTTCTCTAAATGAAATTGGAGGGAAACAGAGTGCATGGCATGTGAATGGGCCTGAAGGATGCTGGAGGGCTCAGCGTTCAGCTCTGGCATGGCTCAGTGTCTTCAGCCTTGTTAGAAGAGTTGTGCGGCCCAAGCAAGTTGGTGTATCTACTCAATAAGCATTGTGCTATCTTTTTGACAGACTCTTCCCGATGTTTCTTCCCAAGTGATGCAGATCGTAGTTTTGAAGGGAAAACGGATCCCTAATTCCTCTTCATGTTCGCATTCAGCTTCCCATTGAAACCTGTCCATTTTCTCGGCACTGCAGCATCTTTCAAAGTGCTGCTTCAGGATCTCAGTACTTGGGAGCTTCAACTTCCACCCTGAAACTACTTGGCTTGTTTTGATATATTCTCATGCTGACGCCAGTTTTCTGTCTCAATAGGCTTCCCTGCCTTGTTGTGCTTACTCCCCTGCCATTTTTCTACAAGGAATGCTGAATGTTTTTCTGTTTTCTCTTGGAAGACTGAAATTCCCATCTCCCCTACCCTCTCTTCCCTGTGCTTTCTCACATGGAAGGATCCTTCCTGAACAAGACACACTGCTCTGCCATAGCCCTGGATGGGATCACTGATGCTTCCCCAGCTGGGCTGTGTCTGCCATGACACAGGACTGCACTTCAGCAAAAGGAATTTGAATCTTCCCACGTTTCTCCCTTCAGCACCTATGAATAAGTACTTTTCTACCTCTCTTTCCACTCAGATAGACGATTCTTGCTTCATTTCACTTGGCCTTCTTAGCCACAATCATTCTGCAGGGCTGGTTAATGCAGTGTGTCAGTGTAAAGAAGTGTCCTGTGCATGGCCATCTCTACAAGGACTTGCCTGCCTGAGCTCCGCAATTATGTGATTTTAATTGGCTTTTAATTTGGGGAGATTATTTCATATACTTAAATGAAAACCACAGAGGTGTTGTTAATATGTAGGTTAGAAATTGCAAAAAATAAAATAAAAAAGATAAGTGACTGAATTGCTTCTGAGCTCATACAGGAAAATTCACATTTACATTCCCATGTATTTAATGTGAAATATACCAGAAAGTCCATAATTAGAAAATTACAAGGATTTAAAACCTATATTGCAAAAATACGTTTCTGTGGCTCTGGAGGTTGCAAACATGCTTTCTGTGTAGAGCTGTATGTTGCATTTATGCTGATTTAATCATTCATTAAACATTAGTAAGAGGCCAATTATGCTGTTCAAGAATAAGATGTTTTACGAGAAAATGACAAAAAGATACATGTAATCATTGAAATGCCAGTTTACAATCAGATAGGATGGGAAATAATCCCTTTAGCAAGCTTAAGCTTTTACATATTAATGGCAACATTGGGGAGAGTGGAAAGAGGGCTTTAACAGCCTTGCGGCCTTCTGGTCCTAATCAGAAAGTGAGTGCTTACAGTGCTCCGGACAGAAAAAATAATGAACTGTTTTAGTCTGTGGCAGAGACCACGTGACACGCTTCTTAATTGTCCTTGCTGGGGCTTAAAGTGAACATCTACAGATAGACATGTCAATATAGGCTTGAATCTCACTCTGACTTTTGCAAGAGATGAAATGTCCTAGGGAAGGAAGGGAATGAAGGTCCACTGGGACACGTCCATGCTTGCGTTTCTGAAATTCCATGTCAATCACTTTGTAGAAAAGAGAGGCGGACAGAGAGAGGACATACCTGTAAAATCATGATTGCTATGGAGGCAAGGTGACAGGAACTCAGTGTACCACCTCTCTTCTAAGACTTGGGGACATCTAATTAAACCCTTAGGTGACAGGCTCAAAATGAACTAAAGGAAGTGGGTTCTTCAGACATAGTGCTGTTCAGTGGTGGTACTCCTTACTGCAGGACCTGATGGATACTCTGATTTAGTACTTGGGTAGGGATAGTGATAGGAGGATGGTTGGACTAGATGACCTTGTAGGTCCTTTCCAACCTTATGAACCTATGAACCTCTGAGCTTCCACAGGTTCAAAAAACAAGTAGATATATTCAAGGAAAAAAAAACAAACAAACCATGTGAAGTCTATTAAGCACAAAGTTCCTCTTGCTTCAGAGTTTCTCAGCTGCAAGTTTTTTATTCACTGGGAAAACAAGTTACATGTGTGCTAGTCTGGTTTGGGCTGCCCAGTGAAGTGGTGGGGTCAGCATCCCTGGTGGTGCTCAAGAGCTGTGGAGATGTGGCACTGAGGGAGGTGGGCAGTGAGCATGATACTGATGGGATGAGGTTGAACTTGGGCATCTTGGAGGTCTTTTCCACCTGCAATGATTCTATTATTCATAAGTTCATCCTCATCCATTTGCTTTCTGCAGCTATTGGTGTAACTAGTGGACCTTTGAGCTGAACCATCATGGTTATACTTATGTGCTCATATATGTGTGTGTATTTGTATGTACGTCAGTAAAAGACATTTTTAACATCTTATTTTGTGGCATTGCATAGATTCCTATGAGAAAGATATTCAACACTGTTTCTCCCATATTTATGGTGCATCAGAAACCTAAAGAAGGTGACACTCAGAAAACCGTGGACTGCATATGGAGGAAGACAACTTTGGTGTGTGTGAAAAGACATCTCCACGGCCAAGAAGCAGCAGAGGTAAGCTCAAAAGGAAGAAAACAAGACATGACTAACTACAATTGCTAGCTTTAATGTTCACATGAACTCTGCTCCAACTCTCCTCTGAGCCTCTCTGGGTTCTTTGAGCCTTGAAATCTTGCAGTTGCCAGGATTGCTCAAACCCTGGAGAAAATCTGTCTTCCTCTGTGAGTGCATCTGGACTGAAGGCTGAGTAGGGTTGGGCAAAGAAAATCCACCATGATCTGATCGAATACTCCATCCTTATGAAAAAAAAAATCACAGCCAGGAAGTGCAAAACTTTGAGGATCTGTTTGCAACGAAGAAAAGGGATGTAGGGCTGAGAAGTTCTGGGCTGGGAGCACAAACAGCAAGCAAACCCTGGATGAGCTAGCATAAACCAGCAAAATACCACTCAGCTTCCCAGGGCCACGCCAAGCATTGATGTTCTCTGACCGCCTTGCCCACTTGTACATCTGGCCACCCAAACATTCAGCCCTCTTTTCCCAACCCCAGTTGGTCAGCTGTGCCCGTTGCCATGCCGGCCTCTGGGCAACGGACCCGAGCAGTGCTGCTGAGAGGGAGAAAAATGTATTCCAGCGATAGTATTGAAGGGTTACTGCTGCCAAACACACTGTGTCTGTGGAAACACCTGTTGAGTAGCTGCTGCAGTGGGCAGAGCAAGATGAAGAAAGACAGCTGTAAAGGTGCCAGCAGCAGTAGGAAGCTCTACCAAGACCGCTTTGTGCCAGTAAGAGATGTGCCAAATTATTTGGCTGCATTTCAAATATCTGGGTGTCCACTACCTTTGCCAGCTCGTACTCCCAGGGAATATTTCAGCATTAACACCACTACTGCCATGCTCCCGTTGCACTTCCACTTTAATTTCAGTCTTTATGTTTCTGGGTTGTTGGTTTTTTTGTGTTTTTTTTTTTGTTGTTGTTGTTTATTTCTAGCTCTTTTTCACATCTGTGGCATGCAAAGGAAAGCTCAGTATTACAGTGCAGAGTCCAAAATAAAGGCTGGGATCTGCGTTTGGTAGGAAGGCAAAGCATTGCTGTAAGATTTTTTTGGACACTGGTTTGGGAGATGTGCTGGCTAATTTTTTTTTATCTCTCCTCTTTTTGTTCCCTTTTTTCTTCTTCTTTCCCCCAGAGAATAGTAATTTCACCTTTTAAAAATGATTTGCTAACCTGCACGTGTCTTCTACCCGCCCATCTTGAAATCTTTGCAACTTTCAGAAGTTTGCAGTTGGAAGGGGGCTGAAATTTGAAAGTTGGGCTATTAAGGTGGAGATACAATGGCAAAACACATTGGGAAACTGAATGTTTCGTGTCTCCTCTGGAGTGTTTATATACCATCCATTGCTCTGGCGATATCCACGGAGGAATGAGAGAGCTCACAGCTGGAAAGAGAATTTCCCTCTTCAAAGAAAACCTTTCATGATTTAAGAGCACTCTTTTTATTGATGAGGAATTGAGAGAAGAAAGGAGTTGTAAAATAACAACAATCTGTTTTTGATGATCATCTTCTTCCTCAAGTGCCCAAGGAGTATAGGACCAGCCCTTCCCCTTTCCCTGTAAGAAGGCCATAATGTAAATCCATCCGTTGTCCACAACTGACCCTAGAGGTATGCCCAAAATTAAGTTTCTTCTTTTGAGAGTTTTGAAAGCCAAAATGAACGGTCATATCTCAAAGAATTAAACTATTGCTCTAATAATTCCTGCCCCAGCCTGGCACGGAGCTCTTGTGGTTCAGTGGCTGTTTTACCTGCAGAAGAGAAATTTAGTGCATCCTACTAGGATGAATTCAAACCTGAACAGCGTGCTCCTGAATTCTTTGTCTACATCACGTTCTGTTCGTTGCTGTGCAGAAGGTTTAGTGTTTATGTTTGGTTCTGATCTGGGGACCTGGGAAGGGTGTTGCTGTTAGGCAGTGGTCTGGTTGGTGTTCTTCCCTACAGCTTTATTTACTGTATTTTTTGTGTTTTACTTTATGTTTTTTTGTGCCTTCTCTCATTAAACATTGTGTGAGGCAAGGATTCATTCCTGTTGTCTTTATCAAGACAGAATCCTGTCTGATCTAGGGTTAAATGGTTCAAATGAAAATCTTTCACACACTTTCCCTTGTAACACAGTCCTTCTCGATAATAAATCTCATTTATTAAAGAAAAACAAACTTTTGCTTTTTGAATGAGAAAGAGAAACCGTTGCACAATGCAAATTGACAGAAGCCCAAATGTGACCAGGAGAATTGAGTGTTCTTGTTTGAGCTAACACTCCAAGCACCCCTTTTCCTAATTAGACTATTCTTCCCCCAAGCAATAGCCAACCCATTCCTTTCCTGGATGGTTTAGGCCAGGATTAATAACTGACTTATTCTGATTTCACCTGCAGGTGCAAGTCAAAGAGCTAGCAAGCTGTCATACTTCAGTAGGGCTTGGAAGAGTCCATGGTTCATCTTTGCTCCAAGACAATAAGGTCATCTTACAGAAATTCCTGCTGCTCTCATCTTGTTTCTGTACTAACCAGAGAGCAAAGGAGAGAACCACTTGGGCCCTGAGCTTCCAAATGTCCAATGGATCAAGAAAATTATAGCTTCTTAAAAAACTTGCTGGCTGGATCTCGTAAATTATGAGAGAAGTCTCTGGCTGTTGCCTTGGCCACATCAAAATTTTCTCCAGACAACCAGAAAATGCATCTTTCCTATTAATCTTCCTGGCTTTGATGCCAGATTCATGGGTTATGGTCTGTTCATCCTGAGAAAATGTTATCTGAGTCAATATTTAGACAGAATAAGCCTTAATCACAACATAGTTATGCTTCATTAAAGAGGTTTTTCATTCACTTCATTTGGAAAATAATGCAGAATGTACCAGAAGCAAACAAATTGGGTAGATTTCCTATTCATGAAAACCTTCCTGTTCTTCCATAAAAATAAAGGGCTAATTACTCATTTAGAAGCCTTTCTTTTCTTTCTTTATAGAAGGAGCAGGGACACATTTTTGTGACCTTGCTAGTGTAGATAGACTCGAAGGATATTGCCCAGGTTTCCTGTTGCTGGAGTAGACCCCAAATGACAGACAGTTGTACCCTTCACCCTTTCCTTAGGTAGCAGGGGAGGAACAAACCCAGGCACCTGTACATTCTGGGGCCACCCAGCTGGGAAAATGCTCTACAGGATAAGATCTGGAGTCAAGGTAGACACCCAGTGGGACTGTGCCCTTGATGCTAAGAAGGCTGATGATGTACTGTGCTGAATTAGGCAAAAGAAGATCAAAGGAGGTGGTCCTATCCATTTACTCAGCTCTGGTGATGCCACACCTGGAGGACTGGGTCCAGTTCTGGGTCACAGTGCAAGAGAGATCTAGGCATGCTGGAGAGAGCCCAGTGTAGGGCTGCCAAGGGTCTGGAGCAACTGTGCTGCGAGGAGAGCCTCAGGGCGATCCCATCTGTGTCTATAAATACCTTAAGGGAGGATAGGTAGGAAAGAGAGACTCTGCTCAGTGCCCTTGCAGAAGGGCAAGGCACATGCAGGTCTTGGGTGCATGAATATGTAGAGCAGAGCGCAGGCATGGCAAATATGGCCTCAGAGCCCCTCTGTGCAGCCATGTGGCTGTATTACCATAGTAACTGACCATTCAGCTGTCCTTAATGTATTTCTTTATCCTCACAACATCCTGGCAAGGTAAAAATGTGTTTTTGTCTCCACGTAGCACAGAAGAGGCTGTGTGCAGTGGCTCACCCAAGGGCACGCAAGCAATGCCGTTGCTCCTCCCGCAGTCTAGTACAGCACAGAAATACCAATGTTTTCCCTCTTTCTCACTTTAAGGAAATAGGTTGCTGCTCCTTCTTTCTTCCTACACCCACAAGCATAGACCGGGTAAGCAGTGGGAGGCTGCAGAGAAGTCTGTTGCGTTCTCTGGGGCATGGAAGAGCAGATGATTTTGCCTGCAGCACTCATAAAAAAAAAATTGATTTCTTTCATCTCCTCCCTGTGCAAAGGCCAGTGCTGAGCCTAGCAGATTATTCAATAACGTCCCATAAAAATATTAAACTTCTGTATCGGAACCAAATTAAAATTGTATTTCATGATGTGAACAAAGGTGCCCAAGTTGACTTCGTCTCTCTCCCTCTCCTTTTTCAAATTTAATATCGCACAGAAGAGAGAAATGAAATCTGTATTTAAATGACTGTGGAACATTGTGCATTTAAAGTGCACAGCAAGTCACTCCCTCAAGCACTCCATATGATATGTAAATCTTTTGATCTTTCACAAAATGCATGAGTTCCATAAAGAATAATGAGTACTAGCTTGGGAAGTACAATATTGACTGTCACTGTAGTGCACTTAGCCACAATTATTATTTGCATGGCTTTTGCAACGTTACTGGAGGGGAGAGTCCTGTGAATATTTTTAATGCATTCTAATAGCTGCTAAAAGAGATTTTATTTTATAATAGATGCATTCTTTCTTTTGGGTCTACAAGCATTTTTTTTTTCAATTTATTCATAACATTTTTTTTTTACTCTTCATAGAAAAAGCATCTATGGGGAAAAGCAGAGGTGCATGCAGGTCCTGAGGAAAGAAACAATTGACGTCCTGCCCTGCCATTAGCTGCAGCAAAGCTGGGAAATTGACAGTGTTAATTTATTCTATCAGGCAGTGAGGAATGTTTAACGTTATAAATACCTTAGAAGTTATTTCCCTGAGGGATCTTGAAGTGATGCACTTTTTGAGGGGCATTTGGGGCAGGCCAAGGTGTAAATGCATGGATATTGTCTTAGGATCTGTTTTTCAGTAACGGCTGAGGTTGGCAGAGTCTTCGGCACCAACCCAGCATGTTGCTCTTGAGTTTCACCACAGAAAGGATTTCAGTGCCTGGGTCTGGTGGCAGTGGGAGCTTATTTGCAATACTCGTTGCAGGAAAGGAGAAGCTGAGTTTTACAGTCTGCACGCTGAGCCTTTCCCATGTTTCTTTGCAGCTTTCCAGTGATGCACAGCACAGACCCTCCTGGAAGTGGGCAGAGAAACCCTTGAAGAACCAGAGCTTTCTCTCTTTGGGACACCAGCATCTTTTATGTCCACCCAGGAGATGCAAAGACTATCAGCTCACCGTGTGGAAGAATGAGGTAAGAATAACAGTTGGAACCATTGCGAAAACTGTAAATGAAATATGATTACCTTATTATTATTACTGCTTTCTGATTTCCTCCCTGAAGCTCTCAATTCCTGTCCGAAGGCCTTTTGAAGTAGTTTGATGTATTTATTACTTGCACTTCAATAAAGCCCAGAAACTGCTTGTTTCATAGAGCAGACCTTTCCTCCTAACAGGGAACAGTTGGCACTGCTCTGGTCTCAGGGTCTGGTTCATCAGGGCTAGTAACTTTTTTGTCATTTTTGGCTTCAGTATCTCTGACTGTAGAATGTGCACCATGACATTTTCTTTCTTTGTAAAAGCACTTTTAGAGCCTGAGAAGAATATATTGGAATTAAAGTCATAGCTGAGCAATAATAGGGTGTTTCAATAGACTGCTGCTCCTCTGATTTGAATCAGAGGTCAAGGTAGTGAAGAAGTGAAAGACACTTCATGAGCCCAATGCAGAAAAAAGCACATTTTAACCCCAAACTGGATGCGTGATTCTTTTTATTTCAACCTGTTCCACCTACATCACAACTTACACGAGATACAGGACTTGAAAAACTTGTTCTGTCATTGGCAAGAAGGCATAAAAATCCCTTTGTTTGAGTCACATACATCACTGGAACATACCATTCCCATTTTTCCAGTGTTCGTATCCTTGAAGATTTCACTCCTCGATGTTGTATATTAATAGATTTGTAAAAGACTGGTAATCATAAAGGGGATGGAATAGATTTTGCCAAGTTAATTCTTTCCAGTTTCTCTTCCTGGTGCTAAATTTTCCTACTTTTTGTTGTATGACTTAGTTTCTGTTTAGAAACATTGTTCCATTCACAGTCCATCTTTGATGAAGAGAAATAGCCAGAAGAGATTAGATTGAATGACCATATTGCTGTCTGCAGAACAGGAACTAGATTGCTGGTTTCATGTCTTTCTTTTTTAATCCCTTTTCATCAACATCATTCCAAAAATCAATTCCTCTGTGGAAACATTTGTTAGAAATGAGCTGCACCAGTTCCCAAAAATCTTCTGAACTTGTTTACCTGGTAAGACTTGTAGTAATTTTCCATAACATATTGCCATTTATTATGCTCTGCAAAGGCACTATAAAGGCACTTTCAAGAGGAGAAAACCAAGAAAGATTATTCATTTCACATCCTCGTGCAATTCTTTTGTAGGTGGCTTTCAACAAAGGGTGATATTGGATTACATTCATTTTGGTTCTTAATAAACTAGTAAATCTCCCATTGTTCTATGTTGTCCAATTATAAAAGCAATGAATATGAGACTAAGCACTTCAAGATAACCATAGCTTTAAAGATAGACAAAAAGCTTTATAGATTAGGATCAGAATAAAACTGCCATTTTTGTAGCGTTTTGATGAATAATATTTTGTGAATTAAAGCTTTCTCTCTTAGGAATGTCAATAAATTGCTCTTTAAGTAGGAACCACTGCACATCTCAGGAAGAGTTTCCTAAGATCTAGGCTGCTGAAAAGGGAAGGAAGTAAAGCCTTCCTAGAATTCATTTCCTTGCTGTCTGAAGAGGTGATTATGGAGGGCATTTCTTGAGGTCTGTTTGCCTGTAGGAGCAATCTGTTGGGATTTTCATCCTGAGCCATTTCTGCTGCCTCCTGTTTAGGATATGGTGCCTTTTCACACATGCTTCTTAGCTATACTGTCTTCCAAGATTGGATCCTTCAGCACTTTATAAAGGCTTAATTGGCAATAAAAGCTGTCATTAGCATTTTGAAGGCAGGATTTGGATATTTACTTGTTCATAAGCAAGGGTTTCCAAAGTGGAAAGAACTGCTTCTGAGAGGTCTCTGGAGGTGGTGAATTAAAACAGTATTGGCAACTGTTTTAAACACACTGGGCAGAGCCTGGACCATTTTAGTAAAATTTTAAGCATCACAAGTTGGGAAAAAAATGAATTGTAAGCCTCAAAGTGCTCAATGGGGTCATGAGCTGGGATCGTTGCCTTGCTTAACTCTGTAGGAATTCATAGCTTGCTTACAGAAACATCTATTAATCTGCTGACTGCCAACAGATTCTTTGTCAAAAAACCCTTAATGGAAAGTAGAGCCCTCAACGTGCTTAGTCCTCATATTTCTAACTTGCATACAGCCTTCCAAAATTGTCACGTGGCATAACTTAGAGCTGTGAATTTGCCCATTGGCAGCGGAGAACTGCTGACATATGGCCCTCTCTGGAGGTGACTCAGGATAAATGTCCCACCCAGTTGCTCATCCTAGTTGTATGCTAAGGTGCAATATAAAAAGAATATACATCCACCGAGGTCAGTTTGATAGAGGGGAAAACAGGTCATAAGAGATGTGGAAAGAGGCATGTGGAAAGATGTGGGGAATGTCTAGGTGTCTGAGCCCAGGCTTCGAGCCTTTGTATCATCCACAGGAAGGTCCATCACACATGTGTACCCTTGGCTTGGGCTGGGATGAAATTTTGCATCATAAACCTAGTACAGCCCCAGCGAGAACCTGAATCATCTCTCTGAATTCAGTATGGAAGGGACACTGTGCTTGCCAGATCTGGCAGCAGTATCAGTAAGCTCAAAGGAGTAACAAAAACAGAAGAGAAGATGCTTCCCCACAGTCACTCCTCTTCTTACATTGGTGCCCTCTCACTGCTTCCCAGAATTTCAAGCACTTTTGTCTCTTCTCTGATGGCTCTTCAACTAGAGAGATAGCTGCTGGGTAAAAGTAATTCTTTAGCTCAGGATTGTCAGTCCCATCATGGGACCGTGCCTGAAAATGCAATCACACTTTTTGATCAGTTCCGCTGGAACAACCTGTTGTCTTTTATAATAACATTCCCATTGGGAATATTCAGATGCAGAGTCTAAAAAGAACCATTTCATATCATACAGACAACTACAGACACAGTGACTTTGCATTTTCATCTTTTTGATTTTCCAGTGGGTGTATTTGCCTATTTTTTTTTTTCAGACCATATCCATCTGCTTCACCGTTCCTACAAAAGCTAGTTAACATGCAATAATTGCCATTAAAAATGTGAGGGAAAAGCTCATTGCACAAATACATGGTTTTGCTCCTTTTAAAGCACACAGGAACTACAGAACTGCACGAGGTTGACTGATGGATGGCTTTATTTAATTATTACTTTCAGAAACATGTTCTCTATCTTACTTATAGCAGGTGCAGGCTGTGACGTGGCATTTGCTCTGGTAATTATGCAGGTTTTTCTTGTAAATAGCAGAACAAGTCAGGATGAAAGATAGCACTGCCCTCAGGTTGTGGGAAATTATTCAGCTTTCTCTTTACCAAATTTCAAATGATACGTGTAAGTGATAAGGTCGCTTTGATTCCTTCCCCCAGTTCTTTACTGGGGAGAGGGAGAGAGTGGGGCTGAAGGTGGATGTGTGGAAGGGGCAGCTTGTGATGAGTGTTGTTATTGCAGCTGGGAGGAGAGTGAATGAGAAAGATGGCTTAAGTGCCATGCATTATAAGTCCAAAAGGGAGTGAGAGTTGAAACGGCCTTTTAGGAGGGCTGGTGCTTTCCAGTGTGGGGCAGTGCAGCCAACATCCCATCCGTGTGCCCACTGGCTGCCTATCAGGTCCCCTCATATATCCTCCATTCTGAGCTTCTTTGTCACTCTAGGTGTCTGGATCCTCTCCTATCTCCAAATTTTCATGTTTATTTATGATAAAAAACCAACAATTAAATCCCGTTCCCATGCATCAGCGTTGAGACTCCACACCTCCCAACGGCTTGAGCAGCGCAAGGGTGTGTAAAGTCTCCAGGCAGCATTTCCAAACTTAGGGGCTTAAAGTTTTCCACCAGGGTCAGCATTTCCAGAGCATCACATAATCATTCAGGTTGGAAAGGACTTCCAAAATCCCCAAGCCCAACCCCAGCCCACCCCCACCATACCCACTAACCACATCCCTCAGTGCCACATCTCCATGGTTGTTGAACACCTCTAGGGATGGTGAACCCCACCACCCCCCGAGCAGCCTGTTGTGGACTCCTTTTGACTTCTTACTTTGCTCCTTTTGAAATGCAAATCTACCGGTTCGGTCCCTTCCAAATGTGAACCCTGGGTCTGCGGCCACAGCCAGGTGACACGGCATCTGCAGCTCCATTCTGCTGTGAGCTGCCTGATGTTTTACCAGATGTATTGAACACTTGCAATTTCCACTGAAATCAAGAGGAACTGGTGGTGTTTGGCACCTGCTGAAAGCACAGTCTTGCTACTGAGGGCAGTGTGTAAATAACAGTTCTGTAATAGGCACCCTCTGGAAATGTTACCTTCTTTGCTCTATAGCAAAGTGTGCAATGAAATGAGATCAAACCCGACAATGAAAAATGTGCATTCAGTTTATAGAAGAGCTTAGCTGAACAATGTAATATTTCAATGGAAGGTGCAGAGGATGTATATGAATGAGAAGCAGTTGATTGTTACCGTGTGTCTATCAAAACGAAAATAAGGTCATTCACAAATCTTAGCATTTCATGGAGGGGAGGGATATATTTTTTTTTAATTAGGATTAAAAATATTATCTGCTTAAAATGTGCCCATGCATATAGTTCTGGCATAGCCTATGGCAACACCTATAATTTTAAAATAAAACTGTTTTTTCGAAGGAGGAAGTAATTTTGAGTGATAACTAATTTAGATAGTGCTAATTATATTGGTTGGAACTTGCAAGTGAGTCAATGGATAAAAAGTTGATTAAAGCAAAGTTATGAAACAACAAGAAAAAATCCCTAGCTCCTTTCTTTAAAGTGTTCTGAGCATTTTAATGTTTGTTCCCACCTCCTCTCTTAGCTGGGCTGGAAAAGAATGTTTCCATATAGCTGTTTGGAGAGGAAAGAGAGGAAAATATAAGTTTAAGAATTGTGTGTATATTGTACACCCTGAAATACTGCTGAAGAGGATGTAATAAGTTGTGTGGTGATGTGACTTACCTGGTCCTTCGGTGGTCTGTGTTTTGAGGCAATGGTCAGTGTTACTGTGGCTAAGCAAGGAGGAGCTGATGGGATTTGAGGGCACCTCCATCTCCTTTGCACATGGCTGCTCTCTATAGGTTTCTCTAAGTCAATCTAATGACTTATGATGTGATGCAAATACACCTGGATGCTTAGTATGATCTCTTTTGGAAGTGTACTCCCTGCATAAAATCCCATAAGATCAAGAACACCTCATGTCTACTTGCAGCTATTTCAGCTTTGCTTTTACAGCCTGCAGTGAAAGCTGCAGCCTTGCTGGCTGGCAGGGGACGTGAAGTCTTCAGTGTAGGAATGGACAAATCCATTTGTGGCTGTGAGCTGTACCCACACAGAGGGTTGGTATGGAAGGAAAAGAAGAGCAGAGGTTTGCAGCCGAGTGGTTGCCCTGTCCAGGTTGAAATTCTGCCTTCTATTTTTCAAGTTCTGCTGAGGAACTGGGCTTAATTAGCCCTAGCAGAGAGTGACCAAAGCTAGTACTAATTCTGCTGATTGCCCTATTCTGTTTCTCCAAGCCAGGTGTTCTCTACCCACCTGAATGATTTATGCAAGAAGAAAGCAAGCTTAGCAAATGTTCCTGAGAAATCAGAAAGATCTGATGGAATTACAAAGGGAAGAAGCTGTTGCTTTTTATCTCAGCTACTGGATCTTATCTGGACCCTATCCTACTTTCACAGAACGTCTCTTTTTTTCTCACCACGCTGTTGCTTGCGCTCAGAAATTTCTCCCAAACCTATTCTTTTGTGTTCTCATTGCTCAGATTTTGCTATTTCTTGGAAATGAAAATAGCCCAAAGTCTGGAACTGCATGAGTTTGAGCACGAAATTGGGCTGCTGCTGCCTGCAGAGGTGATCCTGGATCTCTGGAGCCCCACAGAATGTGGAGGCACAAATGCAAGGCAGCAGAAGAAATAGAGGGCAATATAAACACTGCTCATGCTACTCTTCACCAGTTATGTGAAGGCTGGGTTTTTGCATTTCGGGTTGTTTTCCTGGGTAGAAAATCATCATTGTGCACAGCATTGGCCACATGTGCCTGAGGATTCTGTGTGTAACACAAAATTCTGACTGTGAAGTAAGAGACAATTTTACCATTCCAGTTCAACTTCGTCATTGTTATTACTGTTTCTAAGGCTCACATTTTATTTTATTTTAGTATATATCTGCTTAATTTACAACCCATGGCACCCTATGTGCACTGGAGCCCTTTGAAAGGATTTTGTTGTTTAAAAATAACAAAGGAAAGGATAGATGTTAAAAGAAAGGGAAAAATAAGTAAGAAATGAAGATACTTAATATACATCTGCTAGACTGTCTGTAAGCAGCCTGGCATAAGTCGTCCTTTAATAGAGCTGTAAGAATAATTAATTTTTCAGTTCAGTAGTCAAACTGAAAAACTGAGGGAGGAAGGAGAGGAGGTGAGTGGGTGGGAAGAAACAAGGAGAAATGTTTGGGTCAACCTGAAGCAGCAATTTCTCATTTTCTCTCACTGAAGCGAAACAAACACATGTATTATCTGTTCCTTTGAACAAATGGCCCTTGCTGAGTTTCTAAACAAAACCTTCCTTCTAGAAGCAAGGCCAAGATCCTGCGTAGCTGATGGTGACGCAGAACACCTTTACTTTTCTGAAATTTCTTCTTCCCCCTTTCCTTTTCCAGAGAAAAAGAAAAAAAAAATTACTAGTAGTGTGCAAAGAGTAGTGTAGAGTAGAGCAGAGCAGAGCAAGGTAGAGTAGAGTAGAGTAAAGTAGAGTAGAGTAGAGTAGAGTAGAGTAGAGTAGAGTAGAGTAGAGTAGAGTAGAGTAGAGTAGGGTAGGGTAGGGTAGGGTAGGGTAGAGTTTTCTTGATGATTTTCTCAAGGTTGTTTCAAAAGGAGCCTTCAAGCCCTTAGGAATATGTTTTTCAAGGGGCAGGGGATGTAGAATGGCTAAGACCACGGAGAATCTCAGCAGTCCTGAATTCTTCAAGTCTCTGCCATGAATCATAGTACAGACATGGTCCTGCCATACTCTTCTTTCCCAAAGCAACCCTATCTGGTGCCTGATTTAGTGGTTTGGACCCCTCCTGTGGCAGGGGGGTTGGAACTCGCTGGGCTTTGAGGTGCCTTCCAACCCAAGCCATTCTGATTGTATGACTCAATGGTTTTTCATCTTGTAGGGACCGCTTGTTTTCACTGTGTTACAAACAAACCCAACTAAAAAGTGTGCATAGATGCAGAGCTGATAAACTCATAAGAGTGCATTTCTTTGTGGGAAATCAACAGAGATCCTAAATACCAAAGATGCATTAAAAACTTGCAAGCAAAAGAGGTTGCTATAGGAAAAATCTTCGAAGGGGTATTATCCAATTAGTACTGATAGCTCTGCTAATATGGCAGCAATTAATATGTTGTTTGTGAAATAAATAGGAGAAGACCTCAATATTCTTTCGAGCTACATATGAACAATGCTCTAATATCTGCTGGAATAATTATAATGAAGCTGTAAGTATTCTCTCATCAGTTGTTTACTGAAATAGCAGTCTATTTAATCAGTAGCAATGCATTCAAGGTGACTAAATATTAAATATGATTGGCAGCTTACTGCTTGGACTAAAACGATTAAGTAACATGAGAAAGAAAGTGACAGGTGACTTCAGTCCCCTCGAGGAAACATGCCCCAGTCAGGAAATGGGTTGGGACTTCTAATAATATTGGTAACAAATAAGTTTGCTTGCAGCAGTCAGTCTGGAAAGGAATGCAAATCCTGTTATACATCTTTTTCATCTTGGTGAGGTTGCAGTGGCAGCACTCGCCAGCTCTGAGGTACCGTGCATTTTAACTATCCTGCAGAGACACGAGCTTGCTTGTGAGGTGTTGGATGGCCTTGTTAGAAAAGCCCTCCAATCCTCAGCACTGTGCAGACGTGGCCTGATGCACCATTAACAGTATCTCGTGTTCACCCTTTCTGGATTCTTTCCTTATTGCATTCTCCATTATTTTGGATTCGCTTAGACAAGTGGGGTCAGGGTGAGAGATGAATTGCAAATCAACTCCAGGAGCCCTCAAAGGTCTGCGTGAATTGGTGTCTGCTCTGGGCCCTGATCTGGGGTCGTTGCTGCAACAGCAGGAAAGGACTGCAGTAAGCAAGAGGTTTCCATCAAACTGTCTCACAGAAGGATGCAAACTAATCCTATCTCTAAGGTTCATATCCAGTGAAAGCATTTGCTATTTTGACAAAGTCCATGTTTCCGGGGCTCCACAATCTAATGGGATCTTCCACTCTGATATTCACTAGGTCCTAGTTGTATGTTAACTGCTTCTTGTGCAATAGCAAAGCCCAGGTGAGGACAAATACATCTGAGATGTCTGCACTAGAATATCCAGTAGTGTCACCTTCCCTTGGCTACATTCTGATAACCTGGTCCGATTTTTGTGCGGTCCTGTGTAGAGCCAGGAGTTGGACTCGATGATCCTTGTGGATCTTTTCCAACTCAGGATGTTAAATGATTCTATAACCTCACCAGAGGAGTATTTAGCTCCCTGGCTTGCCACAGTCCAAGCACCGCTCTTCTTTACCAAGCACAACAAATGCTTGTCCTGTATCTGCAGAGCTCTGAATTAAATCTAAGAAATCAGGACAGATCTCAGAGTAAGAAGCTGGCTGGGGTCATGCAGGACATCCATAACTGCTCTAAAATCGGAGTCCAACTCTTTGGTCTTCCTGCCCAACGCTGTCTTTTCTGGCTGGTCCCTCCAGGTTCTGACGAGCATCTCCCTCCTTTCTGGCACTGTGGAAGAGATGTTCAACTATGAAACTGCTGCAGGACGTCGCTGCAGTCATTGAGGCTGCTGTTGTCTGCTTCTCAGCCCAAGTAGCCATACTAAGGAAGTTGGGGAGCTTGGGGCAGCTACAAGGGCAGCAAGGGAGACACATTTCTCTCTCTATGTCCCTGATGGGATCCTAAGTGTAGTATAGACATGAGTGTCAATGCCCTTTTACACAGAAAATAGAGAATGAATTCCAAACAGTACTGGAGACAGCTGACCCTTTTAGCACAATGCTTAAATATTCTAGTGCCGTGCCAAGGCAGCATGTGCAGAGTAAATATTTTAATCCCTAATTAATCACTTTGGTTAGATTGGTAAAACAGAAGTCTAATGAAAATAATTTGAAATTTCCTTCATGAATAATTGCATTGTTCAGGGGATTCTGGGAAGAGTCAACTGGCTGACCTTCCATTCTTGGGCTGCTCTATTGCTATGAGACTTAATTTGTGTCCTTCAACCCTTTTCAGTCACCGTCACGAGATTAGAAATACCTTTCATGCAGTTTAGCAGCAACTATGCAAAAGGACAGTGCAGTCAGCAGAGAGGTAAGAAATTAGCACATGCTTCCCTGCGGTGAAACACATACAGTATGGCACACAGGACAGGGGCAAAGCTTCTTTTCCACTTTGTATCCCTTTATTATGTCCTGAGCATGATGGATTGCGTCGTTTATTGAAGTATTCACGGCCATTTTTAATTAGAGATGTGAGGTCTCCAGGTGCCAGAGCTTTGAGTATTTACGGGATTGGAAAAGAATTTGCTTGTTGATAAATCCTGGTGATCGACACCATGATTCATCCTGTGGCTCCACAGAAATTCATCTCCTCCTTCAGGTTCCGACTTTCCGGTGTGCTATGTCAGTCTCCAGTTCTGTCTAGACAGGATGGCTTGTTGGATCAGAATTACGTCTCCTGCCAGCTTCAGCCTGCTCTTCCCTACCAGTGCTACAGTCCTCTATGGATCCATGGTTTAAATGCAACAAGGCCTGAGGTCTCCCATCCATGGAGGTGTTCAAGGCCAGGTTGGGAGGTGCCTGATTTAGTGGCTGGCATCACTGCCCATGGCAGTGGGTTGGGAACTGGATGATCTTTGAGGTCCCTTCCACCCCAAGCCATTCTGTGATCCGGCGTGAATGTCCCACGGGAAACTTTTGCCTAGCTAATAACACCACAACGTAACGTCTTCTTTCTCAGGATGCTTTGTCTGGTGTGGGACGGTTGCAACAAAGGATTGTGCAAACTGGGAGTGTTCATGAGAACAAGTTGTGTTGTACAGCCAAACATTTTAAAGAAAGGGCAGGAGAGTGATGGGTAGGGATTGGATTTCTGGCTCAGAGAGATGAGGAAGATGGATGGGCTAGATGATCTTAGTGGTCTTTTCCAACCTTCATGTCTGTATGATCCTATGACTCCACTATGCTTAGCTCAGAGAGAGAGTGCACAGATTTTGCAAGGAGCCATGAATCATATAGTAGGAATTGACAAGGGCAAGGGATTTGGATCTTAGTTTGGAAGGTGGCTGTGTAGAGGAGAGGGGCTGAATACGGGACAGAGTGCTGGATTAGAAAAGTGAAAAGTTTGGTAGAAATTGGTTTGCTGGGCCAGGAAACACGAGTATCTTTGCCTGTGCCTCTAGCAAGCAGGGAGCATGAATGAGCACAGCTCAGAACAATGGCTGGTGGAAAACTCCTCTAGCAAGTGTCTTCTGCCCATCAAAACTATTTTTTGTGACAAACATGTTTAAAACCTTGTTTTTTGTTTAGAGAACAAACAGCAATCGCTGTTCCTCTGCTAGTAGCTTTACCTGATGAAGCCATAATTTTTGCTATGATTGCCACCTCATTGCAGTCTTCCCTCTAATTTTTTTCTTCTCCCACATTCACTATTTTACTTCTCTATTCATAAGCAGTTGACGCTTATCAGCCATGGAAATTTACAGATATTAAACAAGCTACAGGAGGGCTCTAATATTGTTCCCTCAATTCAAGATAAACCTATTGAGAATTAAGGGAAAAATTATTAATGAAAACTGAATGAGAAGGCTATAAAGTTCAAACAGAGTGTGTTCCCTACCTCACAGGATTTGGATGCATGGAAAATTTCGTGAAAATTACTCATAAAATGGTATATTATTTCACATCTTCAGGCAAAAGCACTGTTGAAATATTTTCATTCAGTGCAAAATATATTGGATGATAATGATATTTAATGTACATTTAACAAAGACATAAAGAATATGATGAGTTTATTACAAAAAAAAGAAAAAAAAGTGACCTTCTCAACAGGATTTGAACTTGCTACTTGTAACAGTGTAAAGCAAAGCCTCTACCCCCTGGGCTAGAAAATGTCACCTCTGGTTGAGATGAAGACCCCTAGTTGAGATGAAGATCAGCTCATGTAGATGAATGTCATGGAAATGAACCTTGGTTTTGTGTGTTGAAAACCAGCTGTGGGGAAGGAAAATATGTCTGTGAGAGTCTCCAGCAGTAGAGTAAATATTCAACAATTTGAGTTTTTAGGGTGATTATCTCTGTATCAAAAAGGAGAATAAACCTTAAGATTAGTCCACTACAAAGGGAGTATTGCCACCATGAGTGGCAGTAGGAGCTTGGAGAACAGAAGTGAATTCACAATGTGCAGTAAACCAATCTTTATTTTAACCTGTTCCTGATTTCAGCATCATCTCAAGGTGAATTATGTGGATTGCCTGTAAATCAGGGCCTTGACCTAAGAAGAGTCCCTTGTCATCCATTGGCAGAGACAGTAGGGCTAAAAGGCAGAGTCAGAACCTGTGGGTCTTCAGGACTTGCTAGGAGGGATTCAGATTTGGTCGGTAACACCCAGATTTTCCCCAACATACCACAAATTGAAAAACTCAAAAGATTCAGATTCCTTTGCAATTCTCTCATATATTATTATTTTGTCATAAAGGATGTATGAGAGAACAGACAAAGTTAAATCATCTCTGCTTTTCAACCTAGCTTTACTAGCTTGTGCTTTTACTCTTTATTGAGGGAGACAGAATAGAAGCACTACTGAATATTAAACTGAACCAAGGTGGCTTACATCAGATTCACTCAAAATCCATCCTAAATTATGGTTTGATCATGGACAAACCTCTATGCCTTTGGAACAGAGAAGGGAGCAAATGCAGACATACACTGCTGCAGAATACTGACCCAGCACTGCCAAAAATGAGCAGTATTGACCCAAATATGGGGAGAATCAAGTGCTCTTCAGAAAATCAAAGCAAGTGCCATTGCTACTACTGGACTGTTGCTAATCTGAACACTGTCCAGAATATTGAAGAGAGCACAGAGAGTGCTGAAAACCATCTGAAATCCTGGGCGAAATCCAGACAATATTTTTGCAAATTAGAAACTGGCATGTCAGAGAAACTCAGAAACTACAAAGGCACGGGAAGCCTGATGCTCTGTGCAGCCTGCTGACTAAAACTTGCTGCTCAGGGTTCCTAGAGAGCCGTTTTAATTGAAAGTGAGAACGTCTGTTGCAAAAGGTTGGGAAGTCCTGCTCTAATTGACTCTTTCTGGGGTTAACTGTTGCAAAGAATGAGTCAGATCCCAGCTCCGCCGCGAGCACCGGGAGCCGGTCCTCCCCAGTCATTAATTACTTCGGTTGCGTTTCTTCATCAGCGCCGCTTGGATCTATCCACGAGATCCCTGGCGCCTTGCCAGCACCGCCACTCTGACGAGATAAAAAAAAAAAAGCTCCGTGTGGGGAAGGGGAGGGCAAGCCTTGCTTGTTATTGCTTCTCTCTTTGATGCTGAATTGGTTGGTTCTCCCACACGGACCTTTCTGTACAGCTTCTTCCTTGAACGGAGCCGCGGGGTTGTCATTGTCGCTTTTGTTTGGTTGTTTTTGTAATCGACCTTCCAACGTTTCGGAGGTTTATAATCTAAGTGAACAGATTCCTACAATTGGTGTGGCTTGGATGCTTCTTCCCAAGATGTCAGCTAATCGCATACCTTCACGGAGCTGTAAATTAAGGACAAAGAGCCCCTTGAGACTCCTATGTGCTAAATGGCTTTCAGTTATGGCTACGTTGCCGTAGTATCTGTAAGTTGTGGCAGGGGAGGCTCAGGTTGGATATTAGGAAAAATTTCTTCTCCAAAAGAGTGGTCAGGTGCTGGAACAGACCTCCCAGGAAGGTGGTGGAGTTGTTTTGCCTGGAGGTGTTTAATAAAAGGGTAAATGTGGTACTGAGGATCTGGGCTTAATGAGTTGATGACCTTAGTGGTGTTTCCAACCTTAATGATTCTATGAAATCTCAACTGAATCTACATACAGTTCTCTATGTGAAACACCTGGATGTAGGACTTCACCTGCACCTTTCCAGGATAATGGGTCTCTGCTGAGCCAGACAAGGTCCAGACTTAGGAGCAAGGGCTTGATGAGTCAAGGTTACAGCAGGGCAGGGTTAAGGACACAATCTGTGCCCTTCAGTACAGAGTAAACCCTGCCCAGGGCTGCTGTCCATTTGTTTTCTTCGGCTTCCTCAACCCAGTTTCGCACTCTTGCCCTGGCATATTTTTCAGCAGAAGGGTGATGGTTTTGTCCTTTCCAGAGCAGCTTCCACCTACTCTATGAAACTCCTATGGACACCTCACCAGACATCTAGAAATTGAAAGGGAATGGGAGAAATGATGTATCTTCACGCTGGACTTCCCTTGTAAACAAAGTCTTTAGAGAAGGTTGCTGCTGCATCCACGCTCTTAGGAAGGAGAAAAAGTGTTTATGTGAACTGGGCACCTGTAGCTGCTGTATGTGGCCATGGGCATGGCTCCTTGCTTGAATCAAGCTGTTCAAGACCACTCCACAGCCATTTGCTTTCTCAGAGAGAGGATGAAAAATAAGCACCGTTGGTTTCAGCTTTTTCTTCTCTTGGATTATGTTGTCTCAGCACGAGACCAGTCAAGAGGCAGAGCAAACCCACAACAATCACAGCACATTTACGGCAAAGGGTTGTCTTTTCTTGGAACTTTCACTACCAACTTTAATTAAGTTCTTCCAAAACGAGCAAACGCACATGGCATTAAAGAGGAAAAGAGTATGTGTGCATGTGTGTGTTTGCTGGATGGGATTTTTGTAAGTTTTCCTTGATCTAGTGAAAATTTCCTTGGCTATCCCCATTGACACAAGCTATAACCAAGCTTCAGGTGGACTGATACTCTATGTGTAGTCCCAACACACTCATTTTAGGTAGTGAGAGCTGGTGGGGGTAGCTTTTATCTAGTAAGCCTATATTCTGTGCAAAGCATGCACAAAACTATATTTGCTAAGATTCCTGTGGCATAGCTTATTTCTTTAAATCTTATTATTTCTTTAAATATTCTCTTTGGGTCATTGATGGCATTCCTCTTTGCAACATGCCTGGAACAGCAGGACCTAATTCACTGCCACATCCCTGACGGTGCTGTTGTTGCTATCACTCCTGCTTGTGAGATTTGTTAGTGGAAAGCACCTCTTCCTCAGCAGGTTATCCTCAGGGTAGGTCTCTCCCTGCCTCTGCAAAATAGTGTGCATTTCATTTGTCTGCACGGGGGTTATTAACTGAAGGATGTCATGAGCCCTCAATGAAACAAAGTCTTTGGACACGGGGACCCAGAAAAATGGACACAGTGTACTCGCAAAATGTTCTTAGTAGCACATGTGAATTTCTTTGCACTCAAATTAAGGAGGATTAAAGCAGCTAAACTGTTGTTGCTCAGTTCTCTTGGATCATGTGACAAAGCCTGAATCGCTTTTAGTCACTGGTATAGGCCTAAGTCAGTCCCTTGATCTCCAAATTAATTTTTGAATTGAATGATTGTGTGGGGTTTTTTTGTCCTAATTGAGTCTTCAAGTGAAAAATGCTTAGCAAACAGATGGAAAACTGAGGACAAAAGAGTCTCTATTATGTAATAAAAAAGGGAGAGTTCACCACAACAGTTTGAAATTAGTACTTTGAGGCTCTATTTATTTTTTTCTTAATAAAATCCCAAACAATAAACGATACACAGTGTGTTTTGCACAGCTTGGTGTAAAATCATGAAAAAGAGAGAAGGTGGAAAATTCGTACTGGCAGCTTTCGTAACGGATAATACAAAGTGTCTGAGTAATTTATTGATCCACGTCTCATTTTCATTTTATTGATATGGCAGAATCAACAGCTTTCCCAGGAGGAAAGAGGTATTGAGTGATAGCAATGCAAGGCTCAATGGCAGGTCACTTGTTTCTGGAAACCCCAAAATTCCCCCTGAGAAAACACACAGGCTTGGTTCAAGTTCTGGAGGATTTTTGGGGCACTCTAGATTTATCTTGTTCCCTAGGTGCCGAAAAGTAGCTCCAGAAATAAGCTAACAAGCTTTACATTTGTACTCAGGGGATCTATACAAAGTCAGGACCCTTCTGTGGGATGCACTGCATGTGCTGAGCACTCTGAAATTTCTATTTTTCATACTCAGAAGGTTGATGAAGGGAAAATGCTGCTGGGCTAGTGAATGGAGATACACCAGAGTCTGTGGCTCACAGGAGCCGTGGCAGAGATGTGCACATAGCCCCCATCTTTAGGACAGTAAAATAACTTACAAGGAGTTTCTTGACTCTGTACAGAATCAAGAGATCTTTGGTCTTAATCTCATGCATCCATTGCTGTTGTTATTAGGGGTGATTGTTGTTTCTTTCAATCTATGGCACACTGAGGAAAGACTACTGCAGTGCCTATGTAACTTTCCTGCTGATGAGCTGCTTCTGCCTTCCAAAATATTAAGTTTGGCTTAATAGAAAAGTCAGTTCTTGAGCATCATTTTCAGCAATAGGCTGAAAAGAAGAGGAATGAGATGGAGCATCTTCGAGGTGCTCCTCTTAGTTCAGAGCTCAGTAATATCTCTGCTAACTAGCAGGAATAAGTAGGTGGTGTTCATCAGTAAGTTCTGAGGTCCAACTAGAGATACAGATAAAAACCATTTGTGCATTTTTTTTTTCATACAGCTAGCAGGTAGCATTGCTCTTTGCCCATGAAATCGTAGAATCATAGAATAATTTGAGTTGGAAGGGACTCTTAAAGACCAGGGTCCAACCCCCCTGCAATAATCAGGGATACACATACTAGGTGCTCAAAGCCCCATCCAGCCTTCCCTTGAGTGTTTCCAGGGACAGGGCATCCAACACCTCTCTGAGCAACCTCTTCCAGAGCCTAGATCTAAATCTCCCCTCTTTTAGCTTGAAACAAACCATTTCCCTTCTTCTAATCACAACAGACCTGGCTGAGGAGTCAGTCAGTCCCCAGCCCCTGGTGTTGCTTGCTGCTCTTCAACAGGAGCTTGTATTTTTGCTTAGACTAATTTCACAGCCGTTAGGGCACATATGATTGCTAGCTTTTTAGCTCCTCTAGTTTTGGCAAGTGTATATTTTTAATGCTTTACTAATGTACAATCATCCCTTAATATTATAAAATAGAGAGAAATCAACCAAAGGGCAATTAATTTTCTTGCACTGGGAGAAGACTCTTTGAGGTGCAGAGATAACCAGAACAAGACATTAAAGGGCTGCCTTTCGGTACCTTGACATTTGCTTCTGTGAGCTTCTGCTACACTTGGTGGATGTTTCACAGTTTTCTGCTTGAATGGAGGTTGGAAAGAAACCATCAAGTGTACCGGGCTGTTCCCTGGCTCTTCATGGTTTGGTCCTCTATCTACAGTCCATGGAGCTGCTGTGTTCCTCTGGGTCAGTGCTCATACATACTGTGGAAAAGAATTTGATTCTGCCTAGTCAGACGAAAAAGAAAAGTCACATTTCCTGGCATTACACATTGACAAACACTAGAAAAGATCTGGCCAAGTGTGTCCACGTATTGGTTAAGGGCATTTTCCCCAGCGAAGCATCTGGACAGTAGTTGCCAATAAATAAGCTTCAGAGAATCCTTCATGTCAGTGCTAGCATTTCTCTCTTGCTGGGATCTTGCTCTGTAAAGTTATAGCTCCTGCATGTAAAGAGGGAGAAGGACGGTCTGGGCTATGGATTGTAAAGGGGGAAGTTCTGCTTCTTCCCTGGTCTGCTGCCAGTGCACCCCACAGCTCTCCACATCAGAATCAGTAAATCAACTTTCCTTTGTTTTTGTGATTATCCTGCATGAGAAGTTAGGAAGTTTTATTCCCATTTTGCCTGAAATAGCAGCACATGAATTGGGGAGGAACAGGTCTAGCCCTTCATTAGTGTCCAGACTCTGCAATGTCAGCAGTTGTTTCTTGCCACCACAGTGTAAAACCCTTTTCCCTTTCAGTTCACATTATTTCTTTCCACAGAATGCTTTCAGTGCAGATAATGCACATGAAGGTACAATACAGCCAGTTGTCTGAGAAAAGAAGCCCGTTTTCTTCTAGTGGGTGGTAGGTAAGAATTACTAATCCAATCTGCTTGAGTTAACGCAAAACAAGGATTAGGGTAAAGTTCCCGAATATGTTAATCTTCCTTTATAGAAGTAAACTTTAGCACCACTATCAACCCCATGGTTTATGGTTCATGGGAACAATGAACCAATTAAACTCGAGCGGAAAAAAAATCTTGCACAAGTTTTCTGATTGTTAACTAATACTTTGAATTCTTTTGATTCTTAATTATTTGCCACTGTGTCGTAGGCACAGGAAATAAATTGTTGTTTATTATTCATTAGACTGTTTCTAAACACATCCATAATTAACTGCGTCTTATTGTGGTTGTTCTTTTCAACTCCCCCTCTATGAATGTAGCTATTAAATGACACGTAAGGTCCCGGGTCGCTGATATAATTGTTGGCAGCACAAACTGTCGGCTTACTGGAATGGTTGTGCCTATTCATAGTTGGATAGTTGTGGAAAAACATGTGGCCTGTGAGAAGAAAGGAAAGGGTCAGCCAAAGCCTTTCTCTTAGGTATTGGGAAGGAAAAAAATATTTCATTTCAGTTTTATAAATTTTCTAGCTGTACAGAAGGAGGCCCGTTCAGAAAAAAAACCTTACACACTGCTTTAGCCCCGTTGGTTTCCAAAATATTCTTGCTTGTTACTGAATCATATTCAATGCTCTTACCTACAGCAATCCACATAACTGAGAAAATGTAACTGTGTGTTCTGGGTTTTCTTCTCTGCATCAGATTTCTAGCTGGGGAACAGAGCACGGCGGGGATCATTGGACTTACTGTAAGGGATATAAACGTCAAGGATTTACTTTTAAATGCTTAAGAGTATTTTCTGCTGTCAGTACCTGCATGGGAACCTCGGGCGCATCAATTAGAGAAAAGTTGTCCTAAAGCAAAGGTTACACCATAGGATTTCAACGGCTTCCATGCCGATGGGTCAGAAGAGACATCCTCAATTTCGAACAATAATGCAGTTGTTACATGTAGTTGGCATTTGACTTTTTTAATGAGTGAAAAATGCAGCGGGAGTTCAGTTGTGCTTACAGTACTGTTATGTACCCATGGCTGCAAGAGAGTGTCCATTGCAATTAAAAAGAAGCACTATTTTTCAGAGGTTCTGATGAGGTTTTGGAAACCCTGGTGACTATCAAGGATTTCATAGAACCATTAAGGTTGGAAAAGACCTCTAAGATCATCTAGTCCAACCATAACTGTGTCTGAGTAAGAGGGGAAGTATTTATCCATTAAACCTACTGAAAGTAGATTTCTGTGTGCAATTCTGTAATCAAAGTTCAGACCTAAGATGGATTATAAAAAATAACTTGGAAGGAAGCATGTCTGATCCAGGACACAATGAGTATTCAAATCCAGGCTACAGTTCAGCTTACTAAGTCATGTTTATAATGCTCTTGGTTAGCAGGGTTGACATCTAGGGTATGGAAGAGGGTACACAAGGCTGGTGGGTTGAGTATGGCCATCTATAGTAACAATAATTTGCACCCATATAGTACTTATCTGGTAAAAATTTAGTCCACCGTTATACTGCCTTGGTGTAGAGTGGGCTTCCATGCCAGCAGGAAGCCAGGGCCCCTCCAAGGCAACACTTGCTTCTCAGTCCTTTTGGTCAGCTCCTTTGATTTCTGCATCTCACCTGAGTGCTGCTTGGTTAGTTAGAACTAGAGCGTGCCCAAGCCTGAAATTCAGCCAGGACGTCTCTCCCCGCAATGATGGCACTTGCGTGCATCGCGGCCATATCCTACCAGCTCCGTGCCAATGGGAACAGATGGCACTCAGGACTTGGCAGCATTGGGCCCCAGGTCCCAGGATTTTTTGGTTATTATTATTTTTGTTTGTTTAACTACCAAAAATCCCAAGTAGCAAGGCATGAGTGAAAACAAGGTGCACGGAGACACGCTGCACGATCCCGGCTGCTTTGGTACATTTGCAAAAGTAGCGAGTCCTCTTTGTGAGTTCCCCAGCACACAACACAAACAGTCCAAGCCTGAGGCTGGGGGACTTTTCAAGCTTGTATCCCTGCTGTGGCATATAACGAACAGACAAAAACCCCTTTCTGCAACCTCCGCTGGCTGCAACATTTGTTGGTGTCTGTGGCTCTGATTCACCCCGCTTTGTGCAACACTGGTACTAATGTAACTGTATTGTGGCAGGAGACTGGAGAGGGCAGCGGATCACTCGCTTGAAAACATGACCTTTTAATTTAAACAAAAGACTTGAAAAAATGAAAGTGGTTCTTAAATGCAGTTTAATCAGTCAGGCGAAAGATGTCTAATGAAGCTGCCAGACAGATTTGTAGCCAGACTGTCACTTTACCCATCATGTTTACAGCCTCCAGTGGTGAGATTAGGACAGGGTGAAGGCTCAGTCTATCCAAATTTCCCCGCTCTGCCTTTCTACCACGTCTGTAAGTTTTGACAATTTGACAAATCATTTTGCCGTCTTGTCTCTAGAGTGGGGAGAGCTGAGCGTGGCATTTCCACCCGTGACCACGGTGGAGCACAGCCTGATGCAGGGATGGGAGACCCAATGGAATGCTGCGGTGCTGCAAAAACAAGGTAAACCCTTTCTGCTTTGCGTCCTTTTATTCCCAAGGAATCTGTGCTAAAACTGCCCCTTCTGTAAGATCGGATAAATCGTTTCAGAGCAGTTCTTACCATCTCTATTCCCTCAGCTGTGTATCGGAGGGCTAATTTTCACCAGGATCTCTATTTCATAGATTCACAGAAGTAAATTCATAGAATCACAAGGTGGCTTGGGTTGGAAGGGACCTTGAAGATCATCTAGTTTCAACCCTTATTTACACTGCTGGGATGGTGCAGTTATGAATCGGGCCAAGCAGTTGTTGCTGTATCAGAGGAAAGCTTAGAACGAACTGGCCTTAATGAGAAAAATAAGTCATAATCCCTCCCCACAGTTAAAATTCACACGTGTGACTATCAAAGCAGTGATGGCGCATTGCTCACGCAGATTTACAGTCAACTCTCATTTCCATTTTGTGATGTGCAAGAAGTATGTATTTTGCAGGGAATATTTGCTACCCAAGAAGTTGTTGTGGCTGCCTGTTGTAGGAACCAGCCCCTCTGCTTATCCACAGGCTGAACACGGCTCGGACACGCGGCATCTGAGCTCCCCACACCGCCATGGGAGGAATTTCCTCTCTGCAAGATGCGAGGGCATTCATTTTCCATGCTAGCACTTTCCTGGAGGGCTTTGCCATGAAGAGAAAAACCACTTGCGGTATTCTCTTTTCACCATTTTTTTTTTTAAAGAACATCAAAGTTATCACTCCTGCTTTCTCGCCATAATCCCACAAATCCTAATGTATGTCTCCCAGTCCTTTCATACTAGAAGCATGAGTGCATGTGTTTCTGCAGCATTTTGGAGGTCACAGACAGTTTCCTCGTTTGCATATGCACTGTGGCACTAAAAGAGCCAAAGCAAGAAAAGCAGTTCAAACTCAAACATAGGGGCTTTTTCTTGGGTACTTTAAAGCGGATTATTATTTTTAAAGTTACTTATGTGATGTGATGTCTAATTCTGCTTCAGTGGAACGAGACAACTGGACAAAAATGACTTTTCTAGTGCGTGTGTGTGTGTGTGTGTGTGTTTTTTTTTCCTCCCTTTTTCCCCAAACACTTTTTTCAAACTTTCATGCTTAGCAAAAAACTCCCCTGTAATTGTCTTGTCATGATTATAGTTTTTCCCATTCACTGCCGCTTTACATGGAAGCCCCGGGAAAAGAATTCTTAAAAATTAAATTTCATGCTTGCATGTGTTTCTGTGATCTGCAGTGTGTATGATCTCCAAGTGGAAAACTTCTCTAAAAATAAATGGATTACCCTTGCTCCGACACTGTCTGATGTCTGCGGAGCCGATACCGCCGCTCGCCTGTGATCTCCCTCCCACCGCAATCGGGGTGACAGGCGTTGAGGCGAGGGCCGGGCCGTGGCGTGGGCCGGGGGAGCAGGGCGGCTCGCTGCTGGAGGACAAAGGGTTGGCCTTCCCCTCACGGCAAGGGGAAGAGCCTCGTGGCGTGCTTCGTGGGGAGGGCCAACAGCTTTCCACTCCGAACGCCATCTTGGGGACTCTCTGCCACAGAGGGGTTGGGTTGAGCGGCTCAGTTTGGGGGTGTTGCTGTGGGGGGGCAGCCAAGCCCTCAGCAGCGATCACAGGGCCTCCATGGGGCTGCCTTTCCTCCGCAGCACCCGGCCCTGTGCTGGGCCTGCAGGTGGTATTGCAGCGCAAGAAATAAGTGCTGAAGATTGCCCAAGGGATCCACTTTCAAGATTTTCCTTCTTATCTTGCAGCCCCATCTTCCTCCGTGAGCACACCCTTTTGCCCTCGTGGAACAAGGAGTTGCAGATGCAGCGCAAGGCGTCGTGAACGCCCTCTCCTTTCCCTGCTGTCTGGCTGTTTTGTGATAGATTTTCTGCCTCCAAGCTAGAAATGACTTTGTAAGCCCTTGCTCCTGCAATGCCACCCTGCAGCGGCACTGCCAGGCGAGCCACTGGTGCCCGCAGGAAGACGCAGCGTGTCCCTCATTGGCATGGATGCATCAAGTCTTGACCCACATAAGTAACATTCCCTGGAGGGCCACCTTGAAAAGGGATTAGGTAGAACTGGGGAGAAAAAAACAGAGCAGCTGATAGCAGTGACACATTCGCAGGAGTGGGAAGGCTGGTCCGGTGACTGAACACCAGACTTGGACTCTGGAGATCAAGGTTTAATCCTCCATTCTTCCACAGATGTTGGCAAGTCACCTAATCTCTCAGTGCCTCAGTTCCCCATCTGTAAAAGGCAGATAATGGTGGTTCTTTTGTCTGCACTGTCTGCTTAGATTTCTAAGTTTTTGAGGGCCAAGGATGCTTCTTCAGGAGAGTGTATGCAGCACCTACCTCTGTAGGGGAAATCAGACTGGAGCCTTCCATGCTACAAATGATAATTAATAATAACAATATCAATCATTTAATCATCAGGGAACTCATGCTCTGTTGCAGCAGAATTAACAATTAGCACATGATCTGAGCTTTAATTGAAGTTGAATAAAATACTTTGTGTAACTTAATGGGCATTTGCAGAAAACTTCTCCACGGAGCCCGAGGGCCGTCTAATTGTAAAGTGTACCTTTAGATGTACACAACAATAAATCCTTTTTTGTTTGAGAGTCGTTTTCAAGTTGGGTGGCAAGGCAGAAGTTGTACCGAGGGCATTTCTACCAGCTGCACCATGGCCCTTCCCAACCCACACAGTGTTCAGGAGAAACCCAACAAACCACGACAGTGGGAACTTCTCCACTGCCCACGAAGGCTGGGATGAGTTATGCTGTTAGTACACCAGTCACAACCCAAACCACCCAGCCTACTTTCAGACAGCAGTCACCCACAGTAGCTATTTCTAGAACTTCTCCTTTGCTGCCACACTCTGAGATGTAAGTTTAATATTTTGAAGACCGTTCTCTCTTCTTTCCAGGGGGAGAGAGTTGGTATCTGTCCTGATTATACTTAGCATGTACTGGAGTCTTCCGTGAGGTTAAAAGGAAATTTCAGCAGGTAGGATTATCTCCAACAAGTATTATATCCTGCCAAATTGTGTTTGGATTTTGCTAGACTTATTTACTTGTTCACAACACCCAGGGAAGCAGAGACTTTTTTTCCTATAAAGAATTTGACTCTGTTTGAAGACATGTGAGTTGTGTTTTCAAGATGAATCAGACTCAGATTGACTTTGGGATTTGACATATTATTGATTTACTGACTAACCTTGCTGTTCTGCTGGACATGCTGTGGCTTTTGTGAGCGACACTGAGCTATTACAAGGCTGCAGGAATGCTTTCTGGTGGCATGTTTGGTTTAGGACAGTTCAGCTGAGGCTTTTGTGGTTAACTACTTTAGAGCTATGTCCTGGCTCCTGCCTTGTCTCCAGATTTGTTGGATATGCTGAACCTCCCCCTGCCTCTTCTCTCTCTCTCTCCATCAAATATTTTATCCTGTCTCCTCCTCTGACTCTTTCCAAGAGCAAGAACCTCAGTGAAAGAACAGGCCAGGCCTTTTGTGATGGGATGGGATGCTTTTACTAATGCTTCTACAGACTTCAACCTGTGGCCCTTTATCCATTTTTTCTGTTGCCATTCTCCTATGCCTCTCTCTCTCACAAATCTCTGCTTTCCAGTTCTTCCCATATTGCTGTCCAGTCCCACATCACACTTTTATCAGTGAGATGCAGGCATGTTGGTGAGCTTCAGGCCTCTCAGTCTGCTCTTCTTTGTCTCAGTGCCTGATGTAGGTCTTTTGTACTTGTTTTCTGTATCTACAGTGGATGACTATGATTTGTCTTTTAAGGGGTGATCTAAGTGGAGAACTGATGGTAAGCATCTGCCACAGCTGCATCTTATACCTGCAAATCCTCTTTTAACTAAAGGATAGAGGGCTCTGAGCCTGCTACAGACACAGTGTATTCCTAACAAAGAGAGAAGTGTGGGGTAAATGGAGCCATTGCCTTTCCAATGGGTTATTTGTCACCACAATGGAATAAATGCCCCACAGTTCATGCTCTATGTGCACAGGATAAGCCTTAACTAGTACTGATTAGATGCAGGCGGAAAAAGATGGGAAGAAAATTACAGATATTTTTATTTTTAAATTTCAAGTTTTGATTTTCTGTATGTAATTACACAGAAACTCATGAGGAAGGAGGTTGTGGTTTAGCAGTTAGCTGCAAATTACAGTGAAATAAAAAAAGGTCATCTTTGCCCACCAGTTCTGGTTCAAATGCTCTCATTTCTTTCAGCAAAACCGCTGTCATGCCCCTGCCCACTGTAGTCTGTATTCTTGGCATCCTTGTTGTCCCATGGGGTTCTCGTTTTGGCATGCTCCCACTCCCATGCGGTACTATTTTCTTCCCTCTAAATAAAGTGAACTGTGCATTAATGGGGACAGTAGGTAAAAATAAATCCTGAAAACATTTATACTTTCTTCCACAGAAGAGGAGAATTTCTAATCAGCTGTGATTTATAGTTCATTGCTGCACTGGGGCTTTTAAAACATCAGATGTATTAGATCTAGTCAATATAGGCCAAGTCATTGTAAGAGATGAAAATTCTACCTAGATCTTAAATCTTTCCTGGCAGTGACAGATGCCAAAGCCTTTCTGGCAAAAAATATACAATTGTTTTGTCAAAGCTCACTTTATAAATACCTTCTGCTGGAATGATGATGCTTTGTATGAAACACATTGCAGAAAACTGACAGCGAGGATGGGAAATGCTGACCTAGTTTTATCCAGAACAAAAACGGGATTTATTTTTTTGTACAATTTTTCTCTTTTTCTTTTCTTTTTTTCTCTTGGAAGAAAAGAGAGTTCCGTAAATGCTAGCTAGTGCTTAGGGACTGCAGAAGATGGAGGATGGGAGGAAAGAGAAACACCTTTATGGTCAAAAAGCTTAATAATTCTTCTACAGCTGTTGGGCAAGCTGGTGGGGCCAACTCTGAAGGATCAAGTCCCAGTACTTCTAATTGTTTTAAATCTTCAGCCCCACAAAACACCTTCAGCTTCTGCTCTAAATTGCAGGCAGGCCTAGGTTTTCAGAAAAGGAAGATTAGAAGAATATTGAGACATCCTCTTTAAGTAAGGTGGAGTTGTAGACCTAGGCTCTAGTTTGAGTCCAAAGCACGTTTGTCTCCATGTGCATCTCTGTGTACATCCTAGACCGTTCCTACACCAGAGCACAAGCTTTGGCATTTAGCTAGATGGGAACCCTGGGCACCATACTAGGGATCTTTGTACTCCTTTTGCTGAATTTCAAGGGGGTTCCTTCCAATTCCTAACTTGAAAACATTGTCATCCTTTTGTTTCTGTGTGAAAAAATAGTAGCTTTCTCTAGGCAGCTAGCTCAGTAAGTGCAAGAAATCATGATTCCAGTAAGGGATGAAACAGTTTCACAGTACAAAACTCCAGCAGGGCTGTAACCCACCAAAGTAAAACTTCCAGACATACCAAGAGAAACACAGTGCTGTGCTTGCTTTCCTTTTTCCATTAGATTTACGCTACTTTGCAAATGAGCACGGGAATGTTGAGCTAGATGGGACTTCAACCTGACCCATTCATTTCATTTGTCCTTTATTTTAAGGAGACCTCCATGCTCTCAAGGTACAAGTGGTGTTTTGGCTGGTCTGGTTCAAGTCCCCTCACTACAGCTTCTGCTTTGCCAAGAGTTGCAAGATGCTCTCAAGTACAAGTCATGCTTTGTATGATGAAAAGGGCAGGATCTGAGGCAGTCTGGAGTTTGGATAATGGGTATGTAAGATCTATACACACAAGGGGATTTGATAAAACTCCAGTGGTGTCAAGGAGAGAGGGAGTTAGCTTGAGAGGATAACTAGGCACGAGACACCCTTCCAGGAAAATTCATAAATGACAGAAATTGAAGATCAACTCAAACTTTCCTTCTTAAATTTGATAAAAGCGTATTTTAAATTATCCTATGCAATGCAGGAGAAGCATAATATCAGCTAATTTCTCGTTTTAAAAAAAACATTTAGAGTCTTATAAGTATTTGGGTTTTATCATATTTGCATTCTTCCTTGTGATTTTTTGATACTTAAACCAGACATATCTTCCAGAGCATTCCAGGTCATTAACATTCACTCTCTCTCCTTTTTAATCTCTCGCCTACTTGTCAGACTCAAGAGTGAGTTCCTCCCTGGAATGCCGTTCCTTTATTGCTTATTGTCAAAACTGTTTTCTCTTGGAATTTTCCCCGGCTGGTGACATAGTAGGCTATCGCTGTGGGTCAAAGTTTGCATATCAAGCCATCAGTTTTCATCATTGTGTTTGTCATGAGCAAAGGACGTTTTTATTAGATGAAACAATAACAGAGTAAAATGTACCAAAAGTCAGCCTGCCTCTGGCAAGCTGTAAACATGACCATCTTCTGGTAGGAGAGAATTGTTTGGAACATCTTAAATCTTAGATTATTTATATTTGATGCCACTGTTTTATTTTTTTTTCTGTTCTTACATTATCTTGCATATCTCAACAAAGGTTTTTTAGTAATGTTAAAGATGCTCATATTCTGCTAATTCTTGTTCGTTGGTTCTTGAGATCTAAAATTGACCTACAAATTAAGATCAGTACAAACATAGTAAAAAAAATGTCAGATCCAGACAGCTTGTAATTATGACTAGACAAAAAATTCTCCAGAGTTTTTCACGATAAGACATTTTTTTGTAAGCTTGTTTAGTCTCCTCAACAATACACCAAGCTTTTTAGAAAACTTCATTCTTTGTGCTCTGGATTTCCCATTACCAGAAGGCCTGGGACAGACTCTGTCATTTGGAGACATTTTTTAGATTAAATGTTACAGAGTTCTTAAGCAGTCAGTGCAAATAACTGGCTTTTATTCAGCAAAAACTGGATTTCATTTTATAAGGAAACCATAAATCCAACCTCCAACCCACAGCACGGTGTTAAGAGCTCTCCACACAAATGTTACCTTTTCCTTCACACTTTCAGGGGCTTTAAGGGCAAATTTGAAAAACATTTCAGGTGGCGAAGTTAGTCCTTCAAGACACAGTACTCCAGATGGGGGCTCACGAGGACAGATCAAAGGGGGACAGTCCCCTCCCTGCCCCACTGCCACTCCTCTGTTGGCAGCCCAGGGTGCAGTTGGTCTTCCGGGATGCAAGCACACACTGCTGGCTCATGTTCATCTTCTCATCCACCATTTCCCCCAGTCCTTCTAGACAGGGCTGTTGTCTGTACACACAGCTGCAGTGGTCCTGACCCAAGTGTAGCACTTTGCACTTGGCCTTGTTGAACTTCATTAGGTTCATGTGGGTCTGCCTCGTGTCCAGGTCCATCTGGATGGCATCTTTTCCTTCTGTTCTATCAACTACACCACTCAGCTTGGTGTCATCAGCAAAATTTGCTGAAGGTGTAAGCAATCGCTCAATCACACTGTCTGTGTCCTTGATAAAGTTATTGGACCCCTGTGGGACACCACTCATGATCGGCCTCCATGTGAACATAGGGTCATTGACCACAGTGTGACATCTTGTCCCATCAAGGTCATTGCCTTTTTGATTTCCCTTCATGCTAAATGAGGAGAATGGCAGAACATGGAGGGGAAACAGAACTGTTTTCTAAGCCACGCAATGGTATTCAGGGGTACTGGACACCCTTCTGAAGGCAACAAGATGCTGAGAAGCTCTGATGTGATCAGTCATGTTGCTGTTTGGTGTGTTGGTACACTTCACAGTGAAATCAAAATGGGGACACATCTGAAAAAGTAGATAGTCTAATGAGTAAGACATTTTGTAAATAAGACCAATTAAAAATCAAAAACAGTACACATCTGAAAAGGCAGATAATATGGTAAGACATTTGGTAAATAAGAGCAAATAATGATGTTCTAAACCTCAACCCAACACACTTGCGTCAACACATGCTCTCACCCACAACAGGTTTATACTACTTTTTAAATACAGCTTGGTGTTACTCCTTTTTCTTTATAAAAAAAAACATTTTGTTGCCTTCTAAGCCGGTATTTAACTCCACTTTTAGGGATGCATTAGGACCAAGCAGAGGAAAGTAAAAACTGCCCCACTGTTTTAACATTTAGAGTACTCAAAAAAGAGATGGAAATGGTTTTGTGTTCTTTTCTGCCAGAAGTGTTATTAGGACAGACTTTGCAGCGGGGCAGGGGTCAGTGTTTGAGCATGTTCTCAGCATCCTTGGTCTGAAAATCTGCTTCCAGTGAAGTCCCTCATGTGTTCAGCAGAACAGTGTAGGACAGGACTGCTGTGACAGTGCTGTGTGACCCATCAGATGCTTTGTCCAATGTCCTTTGGAGTTCAAATAGACAAGTGATTTGAGGGAGATGGGGAGCAGTGTGGTAGAACTGGCTTGCTTGGGTATAGGATGACTTAAGAAGGGGACCAAAGTGTCTTGAATCCCATGGGGCTGAGTGGCAAAATGTTTAAAAGAGATGCATAAATGGGCCCCTCAGGATCTATAGAAAATGCCAAAGCGTATCTTGCTTAACATAGTGTGTGCAGAGAACTTCCCAATAGGTTTAAATTCAGCCAAAGACAATACTTTGGTACCAAAATAATCTTTTTTGTTTCCCAGGTTTTAGAGTTCTGGATCAAATAGGTTCACCTCAAGAGGCAGTCACAGAGTCATGTGTACTCCTTTGCTTTCAAGGAGTCAGCATTCTGAGCCTGGGTGGTCCTTAGATCTGATCTGATGTTCACATCCCAAACCAGATGATTTTATTCATTCAAAATCTGCGTGAAGTTTGTGATCTTATAACGTCTTACTGATTTGTGACTGGAAAACTTCACAAGCTGGAGGATTCCTCAGGTGATTTATTTATTTTTTTTGGATGTTGATTTAATTGTTCACCTGTTTTCCAGAATTTCTCTGCTATTTTCAAGGCTTTTTGATAGATCTTTCTTCAGGGGTCAAAAAGCATTATTTTTTCTTTAGATTAAAGAACTACCTAAAATCCCCTGTCTGGACAAGTGCAACAGACAACAATTAGTCCAGTCAGAATTGCTGCCTGACATTTTTTACATTGCAGTGCCAACTAATCTCTGCAGAGTTCAGTGCACGATTCACATGATGCTTCGTGTATTTTTTTTTCTGATGGAGGAACTGCTGAAAATGCACTGAATCTTCTCAAACGTACTTGCTCTTCAAACTCCTTTCATTTCTTGGAGCGTTCTTGGAGGGCTTTTTGTTTGTTTGTTTAATGCACAACTTGCTGTTAGGAGCTGAACCTTTCAGCTCAGCGGTGGCTGATGACAGATGTCACCCAGCAGTGCTTCTCTACCAGCAGTGGCTGCGTGTGACTCTCAAGGCCATGTTTCAGCTCTTGAAAAAAAGGAAATGTGAATTCTCTCAACACAGTGTTTCAAGAGAAGGTGTAGAAAACCTGTGTTCAATTAGTCCTTGTTTGAGAAAAATGCAAGATCGGGCTGTTGCTTGGCAGTAAAAAAAATGAAAGTGGAGTAAACTAGGAGAGTAATTCATTCAGAAATAGGAGCAAAATGCAAAATATTGTACTCCAATTACTCTACAGTTTGAGCTTTATTTCATGAAGTATAGTATATGTTGGCATGACAGCAGGCTGGAATATTGATAGTGTTTGGTTTTAGTTTCTTTTTCTCATTTAATACGTCTTGTAGTTATTTTCATAAAGTGACCTGCTGGAGGTGTTCTGACACATGAGGGTGTCATGCAAGACATAGAGCTATGCAACTGGAAGAGTCTCATGAACCCAGTTCCTTGGCATTTTCAGGAATCATAATAACAGAAACATTTTGCTGTGTAGGCAGACCTTTTCCTACACTTATTTAGTTGTTGGGTCACAGCACTTCATCTTCCAGGAGACAGTTTCCCCCTCAGATGACCTCTTTGTCTGGCAAGTAAACACCTGGGAAATTACCCATATCAGCGAATCCAGCTATAGGATTTGATAAGAGAAATATCTCCTGCAAACTCAGCACTTTGTTAGTGATTAGGGATGGATTTATTCCACTTTCAGGATAGTTCACTTTGGTCTGCCACCCTGCAGTTCTTTCAGAAGGGGACTGTCTATTTTGCTGTGTTTTGCAGAGTACGTTGTGGGAAATACCTGCTTATTTAATTCATACCGTAGACTCAAATGAATATGTTTATTTTTGTCTGGGGGCAAATTCACCAAACAGTGCAAGATCCCTTAAAGGTTCAAACAGAGTACGTGCATGCAGAGGACCTCGTGACCATGAGGCACTTTGAATATTGATCTGACTTAGTTACAGGAATTGAGAAAGAACCTGGAAGTGTCTTAGGGTGCTTATATTAAAAATTCAGAGAAAGTTTTGCAGTGTGGGAAGTGATGGGATTATAAATGAATTTGTGTTTATTTGGGGAGCAGAAATACCTCTTGGAAAGAAGCTGGAAGTGGTCAAGTTGGTGGATCACCTGGCTTCCAGCTCCACTTGACCTCAATCTTTGCCTCAACGCATCCCAACACAGCAAACCATCAGAGCTGATTCAGGACTACTCAGCTACTGATCTATTTATTATGGATTCCTTCTTGAGTAATAGGAGATAAATAAATACTGATAGGATTTGATTTATCTGCTGCTAGAATAATAGAATCACAGAATATCCCTGGCTGGAAGGGACCCATTAGGATCACTGAGTCCAAATCCTGTCTCCACATAGGACTACACAAAAATCAGACCTGACATCAGCTGATGTCTACTGTTATGAGAATGAGAGAAATTGTGTCTGTTTCTCTTGATTGACTTGAAACACTTTTGGAGGACTAGTTCTGATGGAGGTACTTATCTAGTGGCTATGAGCCCTGACATTGATATATCACCTCCAACCAAAGTGTTACTTGCCATCTTCTATTAGACATGTGAGCAAAGTTCAACCAGAGAAGCTGTGCGTGCCCCATCCCTGAAGGTGCTCAAGGCTCGATAGGATGGGGCCCTGGGCAACCTGACCTGGTGCCTGATCTAGTGGGTGGCAACCCTGCCTATGGCAGGGAGGCTGGAACTAGATGATCTTTGATGTCCCTTCCAATCCAAGCCATCCTATGATTCAAAAAAAGACTTGAAGTAAACCACAGAAGCACAAATGGGAACCATGAGAATCTGAAATACACTGTCAAGTGGTGCGGTGATTACATCCAAATGATTGCAAAAGTAGAACAAAGAAATGATCCTAAAATCAGAGAATCATAGAATGGAAGAGACCTCACAGATCATTGGCCTCTAACCTCCCTGCCATGGGCTGGTTGCCCCCCACCAGATCAGGCTGCCCAGGACCCCATCCATTCTGACCTTGGAAACCTCCCAGGATGGGACAATCTAATGTGTAGATTAACACTGCAAAAATAAAAATTACAGTATAGTTTAACATTTAATGGATAAATACAACTGCATCTACGAGTGTACACATTGAGACAGTGCTTATAAATAAGTGAAAGAAGAAGCTACTACCCTGATTCAGGGAAAGGGCATGCCCTGTAAACAAATGCATATTCATCCTCAACAAATTCATTGAGCAAAGAATTAAGCTCAGCATCAGTAATGCAAGGAAAGAATGATTGTATTGTATGATAACGAAAGATATGACCTGATGTAGTTATTTTTTCTCCTATCATAAGCAGCATCAAATGAAAAAAAAAAAAAGGAAAAAAAGAGAATCTAAATCTCATCAATAAGAACAGTGTTGCACACCTGGGGTCTAAACATCTGGGAAGTGCTGTATTAGTGAAACCATCTCCAGGCTTACAGGGTGGATGAAAACTGAAAGCACCAGCCACCTGCAATTTTAAATCGCTAATTTGGAAAGATGTCTCTGTGTCATCCAATTTCAAAAGCACTGTACAAGCTGCATAGTCATTGCTATTACAGTGATCCTAACATATTCTCATCTCGGTGTACAGGGATTTAGATGCACACAGCAACTCTGTGTCTTAAGATGAGACTCTGTGCCCCTCAGAACGCTTCTAATTCCTAACCACCAGGGGTTATAGCCCCTCTTGATGTGCTAGGATTTATGTCTCTAGCTCCTGGTAATACTCATGGGAATTGCGTGCATGAATCACCATTGAACAAGATGAATCCTTGCAGTGTTTAGTTTCTGGAGTTTTCTCATGTTTCACATCCATCACGTTTCTTGGAGTTATTAGCAGCCCAACAGTCTGTTGATGAGAGCCATTAAGTACCTATGTACTCCCACGTGAAATTCTATTATTCTTAAGGTAGGAAATTGTTTTGAAGCAAGCAGTATTCTGTGGGCATTCATAATGACATGGAGTACCTGAGTAAGGTGACACTTCCAAATAATCTGCAAAATTGCATTCTAATCACCGTCTGGGTTTGCAGCTCTAGCCAAGAAATCATGGCTGAAGTCTGGTAGGTGATTCTTCCACACTGTGAAACCACGTTCAGAATTTGTGTGCAAAATGGCCGTTGAAATGCTGAATAAAGCAGGCTGCATGTAGAACTGTTTTTGATAACTTTAATTCAGCTTGCACTTACTCTGAGCTACTCTTTGTATCTGTGGATTTCTAATGGCCAGTCTCTGCTTGTACCCACAGTCACGACCTTTTTGCTCCCAGGGAGTAGTGCAGTTGCACCTGAGAAGTTCTGGATGATGTAAAATATGCTCCTTTCCTCCTCATCCCCTGGAGTCTTATTAATCTGAGTCCATGCCACTGCTATCCAGCAAACATGAAGTGAACCTTCCACCCCACACTGTATTGGTTCCAGTTTATTCCCTCCCGTTGGCTGAGCTCCCACTCCCAAGCAAGCTCTGTGAAGTCAGCTCAACTCCAACTAACAGCTTCATCAAATTGTTAGGATTCCGGGGCCATGCAGGTCTGCCTTCTCATGGTGAACAGGCATCAGGATTGCAGGGTGAAATGCTAAAATGCAATAAGTAAAGCTACACCTCCAAGTCCTTTCTTCGTGAAAGATCAGCTCCTCTCTGGCCATTTCTAACACCTCTGTGAAATCCAAAGATAAACTTATTAGGCAACATCGCTTTGAGTGCCAGCAGCACACAGATAACACACAGCTTTTCCCATTTGCCAGCATGCAGAGATACATCCTTCACATCAGGACAGCCTTGTGAAGGAAGAAGAGCTCATTGAAGCTGAATCTTAGTGAGGGAGAGGTAATGCTGTTGCTCAGAGGAAAGGATTTCAAAGAGTATGCAGCTGTAGCTGTGTCTTTTTTGTTGTTGTTGTTGTTGAAGGCATTCGTTCAGCTCAGCCTTCCCCAACGCTAATCTCTTCCAGAGCAGTGTGCACAAGTAATAGTCTCTTCTGTTTCCTTCCAGCTCTTCGACTCTGTTATATTGCCTCTCATGGTGACCTCACCTGGTTCCTGTAGGATTTTGCCACTTGGCAGGACAAGCAGCATTCTGAGAGATCTATGCATGAAATCATCAGCATTTGGAAATTCCAGCTGTAAGACATGCAATCAGGTGTCTCATTAATGGCGCCAGCTATTCAGCTGCATCATACCTTCAAGTGGCTTCTCAGAGAATTTCAAGCCCAGATCATGATCTGTTCTTTGTTGACAGAGTTCAACAAGCCCTGTGAAAAGGAGACTAGAGAATTATGGAAAAACATTCCAGACTCCATGAAGACCATCTTCAGGCATCTTGCTCCTTTGAACAGCGGAGCTGTGCATAATAGGTGGAAGAGACAATCATTATAGAAACATAAAATTGTTTGGGTTGAAAAGGACCAATGCCTCGCCATGAGTAGGGTCACCAACTCAGGTTGCCCAGGTACCCATCCAACCTGGCCTTGTACACCTCTGGGGATGAGGCATTCATTCCATTCTCTGGAATTCCCTAGCTGAGTGATAAAACTTCCCTGGAAGCCATTCTGAGTGCAAAGCTTAGTGCTCGATTAGGAAATTTCTTCCACAAAACTCACTTCCATTTATTCCAAGGCCTTTCTTCAAGCTCACCTTCTTTTGTATCTTAATTACACAATGTATGAACTCTCTTTCTCAAAAAAAAAAAAAAAAAAAGAAAAAAAAAGAAAAACTCAACCAGTGCAAAAAAAAAAAAAAATCAGTGAAAGGAAAAGGAGCAAAGAGCAAACAATTCTTTCCAGTGATGAGGATAACATAAGAAACAGTATAAGGTGAGAATTACATAAGAATGAAGATCTGTGCTTACGGTGTCAAATGTTGCTACATATACCTTAATCCTTTCTCAGGTACTACACAGACATGCTTGGTGCATATTGCACATAAAGTACCTGAGTTGCACCAAAGCTCATGCCAAAAGGTGGGGACCTACTCTAAGCAAGCTGTTATGATGATGGGATGTACCAGATATTTAGCAGAAACAGTCTTTCTTCTTGTATCTGCTTGGAATCTGTTTTAATATTGCTTCCGGACACAAAGAAGCAAAAAAAAAAAGGTTAATTAATCGAACTATCTGGCCAAACTATCTGGTTGTTCTGCTCTCACAGTCCCATTTTCAAAAGCAGTGAGCCCACTCCATGTCAGCAATAAAACTGCTGCTACTCTCCAGTGTAGAGCTGAAGCCCCCTGTCCGTGCTACCTCTTGCTAGTGACAAAGAGCAAGATATTGTCGTTACTCTGAAGTTTTCCTCCCAGATATCAGCCGTCCCACATCCCTTTCACTCTCAAATGGAAGTGTTCCTGGAATATCTGCAAGGTAGCACTACTCTGAAATTTGCTTACACATCCGATGAGGCTGCAAACAAAGGCAAAGTGCTGTGACAAATGCCTCCAAAGTCACCATTTGTTTTTCTCTCTATCTCATTCATACTTGTGAACCTCTAGGCTAAGTGACCTGGGTGCCAAGTCTGAAAAACAGAAAATCAGATTATATTCTATGGCATGGAGAATGAGCAATAGGTAAGAGTTTAGAGAACTGACCAAAACGTGTCTAATTATTTGGGCTTAGGATTTAACTTACTGTTTTTTCTTTCTTCTTCTTTTCTTCCCTCAGCCCCTGCCTGATATTTAGAGCACAAAACCCAGCAGGGAGAGGGGTAACAGAATTTGGAGGCAACCGGTCTTCAAAGAGCTCGCTTGAAATGGGCCTATGCTAATGCTGAGGGCCTGTGCAAATTGGGTCAACATCCCGGATACTCCTAAAGGAGCAGCTTCATCAGGATAGCCTACATAGTACAGAGTTGTCTCTTTAAGTATTTCATAGAGCTGCACCTCAGCGTATTGTCCAAATCCTCAAAGAGATTCTGGCTCTAACTGCCCAGCCAGTGGTCAGAGCAGGATATATTCATCCACAGAGCATCGCCCGCACGTGTGTGGTCTCTGAGCCACGGGGAGAGCACGTTCATCCCAATGTAACTGAGTTTAATTGCCACCTCCTGACTCCTTTCAAAAAAAGGGATCTGTACTTAAAGGCTTGGAGTCTTTTCCTTGAACTTTCTTGCTCCAATTTGAGCTGACATAACTCCCTCGTCCTTGACAGAATTACATTGGTCAATTACTGGTCAGACGGAGATTTGAATTTGGCAGTGAACCTCATTGTATCCCCTTTTTTATCTTCCCTATGTATTTCTTGATGTATTAAAAAGCATTTTGTATGCTTGCATATGTGACTCATACGAAATATTTGCACAAAACAGAACGTTAAAGGATAAGCTATAGATCCAAAAATTAGTTTTGCACTTCATTGGAGTAACGCTCTTTCTTTTTCTGAGGCAGAAAAAAATGTTTCAGAAACAGAACTTAAAAAGATGCAGCAGTGAGGGTAAGTAAGACAAGAGCTGTAATTCAAGCCTACAGGACTTTCCATAGAAAATGTGGGCATGGGCATCATGTTGTCACATATTTCTGAAACAGAAGACAGATATTGCTAAGGAAGCATAGGCACAACTGAAAAGTTGCAGATCTGGAGAAGGGGTTGGGTAACCCTGGAAAAAAATTGATGCTGGCTCACACTGGATAAGAAATCCAATACTGAGCAGATAAACCAAGCTATAGATGCAATGCTGAGCTCTAGCAGCTGCAGACCCAGTTCAAATAAATTAAGGCATTACATGGTGTCATATTCACAGCAAACAATCAATGCGTATATCTATGAAACTAAGAGGCAGGGACAAGGGGAAAAGGTGAAGCCCCTGTTCACATGCAGAGCAAGGCCTGCACAATGCAGGCCATTCCTTTATGGAGTCACCTTTTGCTGCATCCTGTGTTCTTTGGCTGAGAAGTGTGTTGTAATTGGTCTCTGTGGTCCAGTTTGTCCCATCCCAGAAAGATACGGCAGTGGAGAAGCCAAACTGGAAAACTCTTTGCAAAAAACTCTTTTTAGAAAAAAAATGGAATTAGGAATTAAAATGGATTGTGTGACCTGAAATTTGTTTTAGTCACCAGGTCCCACCATATCCTTCTCTCCACTGTAAATTCACAGAGATAAGCTCTGAAGAGATGTCTGTAGAGGTACTCATTCACTCATTCATTCTTCTGTCTCTCAACACTTTTTTCCCCACAAAGCTGAACACGCAGGGGATTATATTGTTTCTTAAGCAATAAATATTTTCCGGGTGAAATGGAAAAATAGCCCTGACAACCTTGCAAAAACAGAGGCCTGCTTCCAGTGGGAGACCCATCATACGTGATGACAGCGTGCTATGCATTTGGAGGTTAGTGTGCAGTTTCTGTGCAAAGTGGTTTCTGATTAATGCCGATGAACTCAGTGCTGATTCTGCCTGAATACTGTAAATGAACTTCAGAAAAAACAGCATTTTTGATCAACTGCATCCCTGGCAATATAATGAGCACATTACTCTTGCTTGACTATGCAACATTATTCTGTTTTGCCAGTTAATTGCTGGTGATGTTTTCAAGCTGATTAAAACCAAACAATGCATTCACATATGTTTAATCAAGAAATTTTGATAAAATTCAGAATAAAACCTTAGCTCTTTTCTGTCAGTTGTCTAGTTTTCTTCTTCTTCTTTTTTAACAACTGACACATCAAAATCAAAAAAATCCTGTTTAGAGTCCCAGAGTTTTCTGTCTTTGGTAAATGAAGGAATCTGTGACGAGGTGGGGATCGGCCTCTGGGAGATACTGGGAGACTGCAGTTGAGTATGAGAACTATCCTAAAGCCAAGTGCTTCGCCTTGAATGACTGTAGGAGCTGCTATCCTTCCATGTTTTTGCACATCATCAGTGTTTGAGGTAAGAGGGCCTGAATACATTGACCAAAAGGACTTCAGGAAATCAAATTTCTTTGGTCTGTGCAGTTCTGGAGTTGCTCATTCCTATTACCCATGCAGGAGCAGGATGTCTATATTGACTGTGTCAAGGATTTCACAAGATATGGTATCATTATGCAAGTGGCTTGAACCTTCCCAGTGCTGGGAAACTCTGAGACCCCAGATCCCATTGAATTGGTGAAAGGTGTAGGCATTCATCTACCAGACAGAGTCTGTAAGCATGGACTTTCTAACAACAGTCATGAAACTGAAGACAGTCTCAGTCGCAAATGTAAGAGGGAGCTAAGCACAGTTTCCCCTAATCTCTTGGGATCCAGGCATTTATCTCTCTGCTTAATTGAATGAATGGGAAATTAGATAAAACTTTGCAGAGTAAATCTTTTGGCAAATGTGATACCCAAGTAAAAATTTTTCAGTGGACTCTACATTTTCACAGCTGCTCCTTTGTTTTGTGGAAGCGTATTTTGAGTGTAAGTCCTGCTTACACTGCATCCCTATTAATTCTATTGTACATATTAAATGTCCTCTTTGTAGTGTGTGAAACCAGAAGAGAGACTAAAAACAAATAGCATGTGTTTAAAATGTTATATGGAAGGTGGCACCAGTATTTTCTGAAAGCTTCCGTCAGCCCAAACCCCTGTTCTCTGATAACAGTGTTATTGTTCAAGGCCAAAACTGGAACCTAAAATTAAGAAGGAAATAATGGAAGAGGTGAGAGAACATGCTACTTAGCCCTGCAAGAGACAAAAAAAAAGTATAGACTAGACAGAATGTATTTCTTGCTTCTCCACCAGCCTACTTACGTCTGTGATAACTTAAATCCTCTGTTCCCTCAGTAATTGAGAAGTGAAAGAACCTGTCCATAGCAGCTTCTCTGAGGACTTCTTTCTCAAGAAAGAAACACCTAAGCATCTGGACATGCTGCCATGCCATGAGTAGTACACATCTTCGGGGTGTTCACGAGCAGCCCTCTGTGGGATTCCCAAGGTTGTTTCCACATCCTTACTCATGAGAGGATGTGCATTTGCACTGACAGTCTTGTGGCAGAGGGCCATGGTATGTGGATTTCAAGTAACTCCAC